>NC_084835.1:7258153-7863000 GCF_033115175.1 Lepus europaeus | reverse complement strand
CCCCCACATCCCAGTTGGAGCACCTGGCTTCAGCTTCGGGCTCCATCCCCAATCCAGCTTTGTCAGTGCAGTGGTGGTGGCTCGAGTGCGGGGGGCCCCTGCCACCCACGTGGGAGCCCTGGTCTGAGTTCCCAGCTCCTGCTCTGGTCCCCTGGCTGCTGCAGGCGTTTGGGGAGTGAACCGGCAGATGGGAGATCTCCGTCCCCCATCCCCACCCCCACCCCATCGATCTCTGTGTCCCTCTGCTTCTCTAATTAATTAATTTTAAAAAAGCCTTGCTATCAAGAGTTACAAAGAACAGTCACAAAGGAAACGCTAGCCACAGCACAAAGCAGAACACCTGAGCCTCTGGCGCTTCCCCCCTCCCTCGACGGGGGGCGGCGCCTGTGTCGGGGTCCACGGGACGAAGGCAGGGTCCTTGTCTGCATGGGTGCGGAGCACCCACAGGAACCCGGGAACGTGGGGCTGGGCTGGAGGGGGAGATGTGGAGAGGAGGGTCGTCAGCTCATGCAGAGAAGATTCCATTTTATGACAAACCCTGAAGGAAGTTGAGGCACGAAGGGTCTATAACGTGTGTGACTGAAGAAAGAATCAAGTCTGCAGCTGTGAATAAAGTCAGTGCCAGCCTGTAGTTCTCTCCCGCAGAGACGAGAGCCTTGGTATTTTGCTCATTCCCAGAG
This sequence comes from Lepus europaeus, assembly GCF_033115175.1. Classification (NCBI taxonomy): domain Eukaryota; kingdom Metazoa; phylum Chordata; class Mammalia; order Lagomorpha; family Leporidae; genus Lepus; species Lepus europaeus. The sequence continues at coordinate 7,862,320 of NC_084835.1, read as the reverse complement.
CTGAGACTCTCGGGAAGAGTTCAGAACCGGATACGGAACCGTTCCTTACGCTAGGGTGGAAGAGAAGTTTGGAGACGCTCAGAGAGGCCCCGCCTCAGGGCGCTGCCCCGCCCCTGTGTAGTAGATCGCTTCTGTGGCGCCAGTTAGTAAATTCAACAAATCAAGCATTTCAGAAGCTTCAACAGGCGCCGGTGCTGTGGCGCCGCAGGTTAAGCTGCCGCCTGCAACCCATGTGACGCTGGTTCAAGTCCCGGCTGCTCCACTTCTGATCCGGCTCCCTGTGAAGCAGCACAGGATGCTCCAGGTGCTTGGGCTCCTGCCACCCATGTGGGAGACCCGGAAGAAGCTCCTGGCTTCAGCCTGGCCCGGCCTTGTCTGTGGCAGCCATCTGGAGAGTGGAGATCTCTCTCCCTCTCTCTTTCCCTCTCTCTCTCTCTCTAACTCTACCTTTCAAAATAAATAAATAAATTTTTTTAAAAAGGTTCTACAAAGAGAAGCAAGGAGCCTCATGCATAATAGAAGCCAGAGTGTAAGATGCTGCAGCAAACAAGGCACTGAGCGTGTGCGGGAAGCAGAGGGATGCTGGGGGCTCTCCCCTACACACTGTCCCCTGGAGCCAGGCAGCACTGGGGCTTTCCCCCATACTGTGTGTCCCCCCAGAGCCCAGGCAGCACTGGGGGCTCTCCCCTACACACTGTCCCCTGGAGTCAGGCAGCACTGGGGGCTCTCCCCTACGCACTGTCCCCTGGAGCCCGGATAGTGCTGGGGGCTCTCCCCTACACACTGTACCCTGGTGCCAGGCAGCACTGGGGGCTCTCCCCTACATGCTGTCCCCTGGAGCCTGGGCAGCACTGGGGCTTTCCCCCACACTGTGTGTCCCCCCAGAGCCCGGGCAGCACTGGGGGCTCTCCCCAAACGTTGTCCCCTGGAGCCCGGACAGTGCTGGGGGCTCTCCCCTACATGCTGTCCCCTGGAGCCCAGGCAGTGCTGGGGGCTCTCCCCCCCACTGTGTGTCCCCCGGAGCCAGGCAGTGCTGGGAGCTCTCCTCACTGTCACCTTCTCACCCACCCCTTCCTCTAGAAAATGATGAAGGACAATAACCTGGTGCGCCACCTGGACGCCTGCGAGACCATGGGCAACGCCACAGCCATCTGCTCGGACAAGACGGGCACACTGACCACCAACCGCATGACGGTGGTGCAGGCCTACGTCGGCGACGTCCACTACAAGGAGGTCCCTGACCCCAGCTCCATCAACGCCAAGACCATGGAGCTGCTGGTCAACGCCATCGCCATCAACAGCGCCTACACCACCAAGATCCTGGTGAGTGAGCGCACACCGGCCAGAGCCCGCCCGTGGATTCCTGCGTGAGGTCTGGGCAGCCGAGCTGCGTGGTTGGCGTCTCGGCACCCTGTGGGGGCGCCCTGACCTCTGCGGGTCGTTTGCTTTGCCTTGGCGTCCAGTTAGCGGTGTTAGAATATGAGGAGGAGAAGGTGGGACACGAGTCACGCTTTTCAATCCTGCCCACGGCTTTTTCCTGGTCAGCTTCTGCCGCATGCCGAGGTAGGGGGCTCAGGACCACGCCGGGCAGCCAGCCCCACAGTGTCCACAGGTTCTGCGACTTCTAATGCAGCCAACCGCGGGATGGAAAATACTCAAGAAGAAAGACCCAGCTGGGCCTGTCGCAAACTTCCCCAGACAACAGGGTGTGACAGCTCACAGTCCTGGGCGGGTGGATCAGCTGGTCAGTTCCTCTGTCCCTGCAGTGGCCGGGCTGCGGGCTGACCTAGCGCGCCCCGAGCTGGGCTGGCTCCGCCCTGCCCCGTGTGGTCGCCTCACCTCCGCCAGCCGGCACCCCGGGCTTGTTTGCTGCATAGCGTCGGGGCTCTGGGAGTGAGCAGAAGCGTGCAAGGTCTCCTGAGGCCCAGCTCTGAACTGGCTCTCCGTGGTCTTGCCCGTCCCGCCGGGCGGCGCGGGTCTGGAAGCCGGCCCTGATTGGTGGAGTTAAGTACGAGCCGCTGTGACCTGGGTGGAAGCTTGCGAGGTGCGTGGTCTCAGGGAGGGGGGGGACATGCGGCATTTCCACCAACAGTCCACGCTCCCTCACGTGCCTGGAGCCCATCCAACTGGACGTCGTGCGTGTGGGCGTTCCCCTTCCACGCATGCCCAGCCCTGCCCCCACACCAGCTGCAGCCTTCACCGCCAGGCTGGGTGGGTGGGAGCCGCCCGTGGCCTTTTTGAGGAGACCGTGAGTCAGCAAGGAGAGCCAGGGGCTGGTGGCGGGAGGGGGCAGCGACGGCTGTGCCCACCCCCCGTGGCCCCTGGAGCCATAGGCTGAGGGGGTCCAGATCGCCATGGGGGCAAGTAGGTCAGAGGCCCCTGGGGTGATGCCGGGAATGATGGCCGTTTTGTCTTCTTGCCCTAAAACTGCGATCAGCAGTGCTTTGTTCTGTTCCCCAAGCCTTCCTAGGATAAGGGAGCCCCTGTGGATGATGTCCATCCCACGGGCCAGGCAGAGAAGGGAGTGGGGCGGCTCCCAGAGCAGGCTGCAGGCCACGGGGACACCCATGCACTTGCAGCCCTGTGGGAGGTGGGGCTCTCAGGGTCTGCCACAGAGATGACCACGCCCAGAGAGGTGTCAGGCCGAGTGACAGCTCCAGAGCCGGCATCTTGTCCCCAGCTATCACAGCGGTTCTGCAGTCCACGTGCAAGGGGGTGCAGACACAGTGGCTGGGGGGCCCTTGCTGGGTAATCCCTCTGGGCACCAGGGTCCCCTTCTGTGCCTTGAGCCCTTGCATCCTGGGACATCTGTGGCTCACTTTCTGGGTCTTCCCTGACAATGTCCTGGCCACACGGTTCTGGAAGGAGGGGACGGCAGAGCCCCTGGTAGGACCGGGCAGCGGCTGAAACTTCAGGGCAGGCTGGTCTGGGCTGAGCCCGCCTCTCAGTGTCTGTCCCTGCCTGAGTCTCCTGAGGGAGATCACAGGTTTGTGGTGAGGACGCTGGGAGTTGGCGAGGGATCGGTGCTCAGCAGAGGCCCGTGGTCGGCGCTCCGTGTGGCCAGAGCGTGCCTGAGCCGTGGAATCGCGCTGGGAGGAGGTTCCTGTCGCGGCTGTGCAGAGCTTGCAGTAGCAGAGTGGTGGAGAGGACAAGGTCTTGCCCGAGGTCCCGCAGTGGGGCAGAGCCCCCTGCAGATGCCCGGAGGCCTCGGGACTGGGCCGTGGCTGCAACTCGTTCCGGAACCAGGCACACTCGGTTCCAGTCCGTTTCTCAGCCTCTCTGCCCGAGTTTCCTAGGGGAAAGAATGGGTTTATTGTGAGGATGAAATGAGTTGGAGGTGGTTGGGTGGGGAGAGTGAAATGACTGTGAATAAATGGACAGGTGTGTAACCAATGAGCTGTGGCATCTGGAGGAGGCGGGAGAGAGGGATGGGGGGGCGGTGTGTGGTGGGTGGGATGGATGGATGGGGTGGGATGGATGGGTGGATGGATGGGTGGGTGGGTTGGGATGGGTGGATGGGATGGGATAGATGGATAGGGTAGGATGGATGAGTGGGTGGGTGGGTTGGGATGGATGGATGGGTGGATGGATAGGGTGGGATGGGTGGATGGATAGGGTGGGATGGGATGGATAGGGTGGGATGGATGGATGGGGGGATGGGTGTGTGGATGGATGAGGATGAGGGTGCATGTTTGGGTGAATATGAATTGATAGGAGTCTCCAGATAGGACTGGTGCCCTCCCCGCCTTCTGCTTGCCTGCTCTCACGGCAGCAGGAGGTGGGGGTTGGTCCAGATGCCCTCCTGTAACCACAACCTGTACTGTCTCGGCACCTGCACCTGGCTGAGCTGCCCTCAGTCATCCAGGCTGCGTTGTCCAGAGACTTCGGATTAGCGCATGCCTTTTGTTCTCTTTGGGGAAAAAAAAAAAAAAACCGCTAGATGAGTGTTTGCAAGGGTCGGCTGTGTGGGCGCCATCCATGTGGATCCCAAGACTTTGGAGACCCTGCAGTCTGGCCACCCTGGTTTATGCTGAGGCTGGGAAATCGGAAGGGTGCTGTCTCGAGTGACGCCCTGGGTGAGGGAGGCATCGCCCAGCCCGGGAGGCACTAGGTGAGGGTGGGCTGTGGCCTGGGCGACTCTGCAGGGCCAGCTTGCCGAGAGGTGCAGCCTGGACGCCGTGGGAGGCGCCATGGCAGCCGAAGGCCCCGCTTGGGCTCAGTCCTTACAGGGCTCAGAAGACCCCCAGACGCCAGACGCAGGCCAGGGATCCAGCCCCAGCCCCTCTGAGAATGGCTGGAGCCTTTTCCCGTGCACCTGTCTCTCTGATCGTTGGGGAGCTGCCTGAATCGTCTGTTAGTCAGAAATAGCTCTGGAATCTCGGCACACCCCGGGGCCCTGGGCCTCCGACCCTGAACGTCAGGGCCTTGGCTGGACGCTGCTCGGTGCCGCCTGCCGCCCTGCACGTCCACGAGCCGAGGCTGAGCTGTGAGAGGAAAGACGCCTTCCTCGGGCTGGGGAGGCCCTGAGCTGCCTCCACCAATATCCTCCTCGGCTGCCTGCGTCTTCCTCTGCCCTCAGAAACCAGCCAGGCAGCCCTCAGTTTGGGAATTGGTGAGGCCTCTTTTTAAGCAGGTTGACACTGCGGTTGACATCTGAATTATTAAACCGAGGACGGGCACCGGCTGAGCTGGGTCGGTGAACAGTTGATGGCATGTTTCTGGAAACATGAGCCGCTTGGAGGAAGACCAAGCTCCCAGAGTGGATCTAGAGTGAGGGCGTTAAACAGGAGCCCGGCCCTCGGCCCACCCCGTCCTCGGCACATATGGCCATGGGGCCGCCTGTCCCACGTAGTCCTAGCCACCCCTCGAGGCAGGGGCCCTGCCTCATCGTGTGCCCCAGAAACCTCGGGTCCAGGGCTCATGGGCAGGAGGCTGGATGGGAGAAAGGGGAGCAGAGACGGCCCCCAGCTCACATCTGGCTCCAGACCCAGGGCTCAGCCTGGTGCTCAGGTGAGCCCCCAAGTGCCATGAGTGGTGCTGAGCTGGGCTCCAAGGGGCTCGGGGGGGCCGAGGCGTGGCAGGTTCTGGAGGGGTTGTGCAGGGCGTGAAGGAGCAGCAGGGCAGGGACCCTGGAGGTAAACCCAGCATGGTTTGGTTTGGGGACTTTATGGGTTTTGTTTTTTTGTTTTGTTTTGTTTGCAAATACCATCTCTAGGCCAATAGTTTAAAGCAAATGGAACTGGGGAACTGCTTTTTTAATGAGCTGTCAGTTCCCATGCTGCTGCACTCACCCATGCACACACAGCACACACAAACACCACAGTCCATAACACGCTCAACACAGGGACCCACACACCATGCACCCTGCACCCACACGACGCCACACACAGTGGAACACGCACATGCGCAGTGCAGGTGCGCAGTGCACAGGGTGGGGGTTGTTGCTGGGGCTCCCGTGTCCAGCTCAGCATACACAGCACTGCCGGCGCCTGGTCTTTAGGGAAGAGACAGTGGCTGCAGGGGAGCTGAGGCCTGCCAGACCCCGGGCAGGAGGCCCATAGGTGAAAATCCTGGAGGGCCAAATTCGGCCAAAATTCCCTCCTCGCTGGGGCCCCCCCGCCCCTGTGCTGGTCCTGGAGTGTGGAGGTGGGCTGGCAGCCCTGCCCTCCTGGGCTCCAACCCTAGTGACCATGTTAGTGACCAGAGGCTGGGGCTGCTGGGTAGGTTCTGGCCCTGCCTGCCAGAGGCGCTCCGCCCCTCCAGGCCCTGCCGTGCGCCCCTGTAGGACAGGAACAGTGACAGCCCTGTGGCCCAGAGCCTGGGCAGGCAAGAGCACAGAGCACCTTTGAACAAATGGCCCCACAGAGGGTGGGGCTGGGTCGCTCCTTGAGGCCCTCTTAGAAAAGTCATCCATTGCTCCTACCTCAGCTCGCCCTGCAGTGGGGCCTGTTAGGGGTCTTGTTTAAAATTGTGGGAAAATGCAGGTAGCATAAAATCGGTCACAGGGGCAGCGTTGTAGCACAGCGGGTCAGCCTCTGCCCGCAACACCTGCTTCCCACATCACAGCGCCATTGTAAGTCCCTGGCTGCTCCACTTCTGATCCAGCTCCCTGCTACTGTGCCTGGGAAAGTACTGCAAGGTGGCCCAAGTGCTTGGGCCCCTGCACTCACGTGGGAGACCCAGATGGAGTGCCAGGCTCCTGGCAGTGCAAGATTCTCTCTCTCTCTCTCTCTCTCTCTCTCCCTCCCTCCCTCCCTCCCTCCCTCCTTCTCTCCTTCTCTCCCTCTCCCTCTTCCTCTCCCTCTCCCTCTCCCTCTCCCTCCCCTTCTCTCTCTCTCTCCCTCTCTCCCTCCCTCCCTCCCTCCTTCTCTCCTTCTCTCCCTCTCTCCCTCTCCCTCTCCCTCTCTCCCTCTCTCTCTCTCTCTCTCCCTCCCTCCCTCCCTCCCTCCCTCCCTCCCTCCTTCTCTCCTTCTCTCCCTCTCCCTCTTCCTCTCCCTCTCCCTCTCCCTCCCCTTCTCTCTCTCTCTCCCTCTCTCCCTCCCTCCCTCCCTCCTTCTCTCCTTCTCTCCCTCTCTCCCTCTCCCTCTCCCTCTCCCTCTCTCCCTCTCTCTCTCTCTCTCCCTCCCTCCCTCCCTCCCTCCTTCTCTCCTTCTCTCCTTCTCTCCCTCTCCCTCTCTCTCTCCCTCTCCCTCTCCCTCTCCCTCCCCTTCTCTCTCTCTCTCCCTCTCTCCCTCCCTCCCTCCCTCCTTCTCTCCTTCTCTCCCTCTCTCCCTCTCCCTCTCCCTCCCCTTCTCCCTCCCTCCTTCTCTCCTTCTCTCCCTCTCCCTCTCTCTCCCTCTCCCTCTCCCTCCCCTTCTCTCTCTCTCTCCCTCTCTCCCTCCCTCCCTCCCTCCTTCTCTCCTTCTCTCCTTCCCTCCCTCTCCCTCTCCCTCCCCTTCTCTCTCCTTCTCCCTCTCCTTCTCCCTCTCCCTCTCTCCCTCTCTCCCTCTCTCTCCCTCTCTCCTTCTCTCCCTCTGTCACTCTCCTTTCAAGTAAATAAGCATAAGTCTTTTTATAAAAACTCTGCCACTTGGGCCACTCTCAAGGCTGCACCCTGGTCACGTTCATACGCTCACACGTGCACCCATCGCCACCGTTGGTCTTTACAACAGTCTTTGCAAGACTGAGACCCCGAGACCACTCCTCATCAACTCCCCACGCCCACTCCCTGCAGGCCCTGGCAGCCTGGTTCTGATTCCTATTTCTGTGACTTCCGGTCCACTGGGGCCTCATCTCAGGGCTGGCAGCCAGCACTTGTCGTCTGGTGACTGGCGTGTCTCACCTAGCGCGGTGTCCTCAGAGTTGGTGCCTGCGTCCCTGGGTCAGGGCCGTGTGCACAGGCTGCATTTGGTTCACCATGTATCCAAGTGGTGGGTGCTTGTGCACAGTGCTGCTGTGAGCGTGGGTACACAAACCCCCCGAGTGCCTGTTTTCAGTTATTTTCGGTGTGTCCAGAATTGAGCCTGGCAGATAGCTCAGGTCATACCGCCTTCATTTCGGAGGAGCTGCCGGGCTGCGCTCCATGCTGCATTCCCGCCCAGAGTGTAGCCTCCCCAGAGCGCAGGTTTGGGCTGTGGCTTCTCTCCAGCCTTGCCGGCTTGTGCTACTTTGTTTCCTGTAAAAAGCAGCCTTCCAAATGGTGGGAGCTGGTGCTGGCTTTGAAATCCCCTTTTGCAGGAGTCCTTGGTAACTTGTAGCTCCTGAAGTCACCCCATTTGGCTGTTTTGCTCGTGGCTCCACCCACACCCCTGCCTCTCAGAACAGCAGCATGAATTGTCCTCATCAAGTGACGCCCATGGCTGCACCCAGCAGCCCTGGGTGCTTAACACCACACAGGGGAGCGTGCGGCGGACGCCGGAGTCGGGGCGGTCCAGGCCGCCCAGGCCTGACCTCCCGCCAGTGGCCAGAAGCAGGTCACTTCCCCGCCTGGGCCCACGTCCCGCCCCTCACATCGGGAACAGCCGCCAGCGCCTTAAATCCCTTACAGAGCCGCAGCCCTGGAGACTAAAAGGCTCTTGGAAAATCTACAGCAAGAGCAAAGCCTCTGGGTTTGTCAGGATGAAAAAAGCACAAAGAGAGGAGGGGAGGGTGCCTGCTCCTTGGTAACGCGTGTGGGCGACTTCAGAGCTCAAGTTCATGGGAACAAATTGAATTACGGAGGAGGCAGCTCTGCCATTTGCAACCACGAGTTGTTTGGAATCCTTTTAGAGGAAAATTAAAATATTTCACAGAGGGTAATAAAACGCCACGCGTTCTGCAGGCTTGACTGCTCAGCTCTCTCGGGCAAATAAGTAATTAGGCGTTTTTATTTAAGTCCTCTGAGTCGTTTTCCTCCATTGGGGGGGGGGGACTGTTGTGGAAAATGCATAAAACTCTAGAAATCACCGGAAAGTTCATTATCAAATGGTAACGCTGTGTCCGCGAGGGTGTTCCGGAAAGTTCTCGGCGATGCCTGTTTTGGTGTGCACCTGTCTCTGCCGAGAGCCCCAGCCAGGGGAGCTCCGTGCGCCTCGAGGTGGCTCGTTGCTTCTCCCTGACGCACCAAAATGAGTCTCTGCACACTCCATTTTCCATGAGCTTTGGGAAACATTCTCGGATGGATGGGTGGCTGGTGGACGGTCAGTAGATAGGTAATAGATAGGCAGGTGATGGTGATAGGCAGACGATGGATAGATGACAGGCAGACAGGGCGACAGCAGAGGCCACGGGAGCGCTTAGTGTTTATGCTCCCCGTGGCCCGTGCCATGGCACAGAGGGTGAGCTTGTGACATCAGCATCCCATATCCGAGTGTCGGTTCAAGACCCGGCTGCTCCGCTTCCGATCCGGCTCCGTGCTAACCACCTGACAGTGCAGCAGAAGGTGGCTCAAGTGCTTGGGATGGAGTTCCGGGCTCCTGGCTTTGGCCCAGCCCAGCCCTGGCCATAGTGCCCACTTTGCCTTTCAAATAAACAAGTAAATCTTAAAAAAAAAAAAAAAAAAAGGAATATTTTTTCCAAAGAGCAGACAGAGGAAGCTGCATCACAGACCCTGGGCTTCCAGTGAAACCCCATCCGTGCCTGAGCGAGGAGCCTTCCCCGGGCATGTGTGTGACCCCGAGACAGGTCAGACCTGGGAGCTGGGACGTGTCCGGAGCCCCCGTCCCCCGAGCCCCTGGGCCGCCTGCTGAGGGGCCTGCAGAGCCTCCTGATCCCCCAGCCCTCTCTGGGTCCACTTCAGGGGAAGGGCAGGCCTTTCCCTCAGCCACGCATCACCTGCCGGGCCTGCCCTGGCCGTAGGTGGGGAGGCTCAGGCCAGGCCCTCCCCTTCCTGTGCTCCCCCGCCTGTCCCGGGTGTGTGCACCACAGACTCTGTGCCCACAGGCATCAGGGCAGCAGGCCAGGGCTGCTGACACGGCCCAGCCTGTCCCTGCACAGTGACCTCGCCGGTGTCTTCCCCAATCGTCCTCCCATGCACTTGGTCGCCCCTCAAATGCATGCAAGAGCTGGGAGGGCTGGAGCCAGAACCAGAAGTTGGGGTCTCCCACATGGGAACAGGGCCCCGAGTACCCAAGCCATCACCTGCTGCCTCCCAGGGGGGTGTTAGCAGGAGGCGGAAATGGGGAGAGGAGGCAGGACTCGAACCCCAGCCCTCCGACACCGGATGTGGGTGTTCTCAACAGGGACTTAAGTGCCCCACCAAGCACCTGTCCCCACATGCTGGTTTCAAGAGGCAGGAGTGGCTGTGTTCTCGCGTGGGAGGGTGCACGGGGAAGATGGTGTCCTCGGCCACCTGCCAGGCCCATCCCAGTGCCGTCGCGTCCTTACCTGTTACCCTGTGCCTCCGCCACCTGACTAGGCTGCCTGCAGCCACTCAGCAAGCAGTGAGGGAACCAGGCTGTGAGCCGGGCTCCGGGCTGGGCCTGGGAACCCCCAGAGCAGTGGGACCCAACAGCTCTGTCTCGGGAGACCGTACAGACTTACAGCTCCATTTGACTCAATCACAAGGGCCAGTCCATCCGCCCCACGGAGCACCACTCGGCCAGCAAAAAGGACAGATTGCAGCACACACAGCAGCCTGCTGGGACCCCAGGGGCTGACGAGCCAGTCCCCCAGAGCGGCAGCCTCGGCCTCCATGCGTGTACACACTTCAGGTGGTGACGGCAGGCAGTGCAGAAGAGCTTAGGGTTGCCAGGGCAGGGGGGGGGTTGGAAAGAAGGCGGCTGTGGCTGTAAAAGTAGCGTGGGAGGCTGGCGCCGCAGCTCAATAGGCTAACCTAGGCACACCGGGTTCTAGTCCCGGTTGGGGCACCGGATTCTGTCCCGGTTGCCCCTCTTCCAGTCCAGCTCTCTGCTGTGGCCCGGGAGTGCAGTGGAGGATGGCCCAAGTGCTTGGGCCCTGCACCCGCATGGGAGACCAGGAGAAACACCTGGCTCCTGCCTTTGGATCAGCGCGATACACCAGCCGCAGTGGCCATTGGAGGGTGAACCAACGGCAAAGGAAGACCTTTCTCTCTGTCTCTCTCTCACTGTCCACTCTGCCTGTCAATTAAAAAAAAAAAAAGTGGTAGCATGGGACCCCGTGATCACAGCCACAGCCACAAGCGTCCACAAGCGATGCCGTCGCAATGCTACATGCACACGCATGTGCACACACAGTTGTCCACTCACAACACGTGCAAAGCTGAGGCCAGCAGTGGGGGGGGGGGGTGGAGGACAGGGCTGCGGGGTCTCTCGCTCATTTCCCGTTGCACGTGCATATGCAGTGGCTCTAACACGATGCCTGATGCTGGCCACAGTAGAGGTGGCTTCCGGGGGGGGGGGGGGGGGAGTAAGAAATGTGGGTGGAGACAGGTCGAGAGGGAGCCAGCTCATCTGTGCTGGCCGCTTCGGAAAAAAGAGATTGGAAGCGAACGTGGCGTGGCGCTGAGATGCCACAGAGCTGTTCGCGTGTGCTTGCTTGTCAGACGATCGTTCTTTCCTGTGTTTGAAATAATTCGTGCTTTTTTTTTTTAATGCTGTTGTTACTAACTGCTTTCATGCAGAGCCGGGACTAGGTCCCGATGCCGAGGCCCAGGGGTGCAGGGCGTGGGCTCAGGGCTCGGCCCCGCCCCACAGACCACGGAGTGGGGGGGCAGTGGCAGAGCAGGGGTAGAGGGGCCTCCGTGGAGCTGGGGGCAAGCCGGCCCTGCCTCTCTCCACAGCCCCCGGAGAAGGAGGGCGCCCTGCCCAGGCAGGTGGGCAACAAGACGGAGTGCGGCCTGCTGGGCTTCGTGCTGGACCTGCGGCAGGACTACGAGCCCGTGCGCGGCCAGATGCCCGAGGAGAAGCTCTACAAGGTGTACACCTTCAACTCAGTGCGCAAGTCCATGAGCACGGTCATCAAGCTGCCCGACGGCAGCTTCCGCATGTACAGCAAGGGCGCCTCCGAGATCGTGCTAAAGAAGTAAGGGCCGCGGGGCACCCGGCCGAGGCCACCCTGTCCCCCAGTGCAGCCTCTCCGCGGCGCCTGCCGTCCTCCCTGAGCCCCAGGGCGATGGGGAAGCTGTGTGCTCCCCACGCCGCACTCGGCCCTCCCCTCGTCCACCGCCCTTGGCCTGGGCTGGCCAGGCCCTCTGACTCCCACTCCAGAAAGAAACCTGGAGGACTGAGCGAGCCACCTCCCTTCCGTGGGCCTCCGTTTCCCCTCCTCTCAGCCCTGGAGCTGCATTGGAACTCGCCCCCCACACTCACGGGGCGGGGGGGGGGGGGGCGCTCTGTAGAAACCATTGGCTCCTGGGTCACCCCTAGGGGGCCTGAAGGGGGCTCTCTTGGGCATCAGCCGCCCCTCCACCACCCCTCCACCCGCCAGAGCCCTTCCAATCGCCAGACAGAGTCCCTACTGGATTCCCTTTGCAAAGCGTTTTGGCCAGGAGTTGTTTTCTCCCTGCGAAACCTTGCAACTGGTGGCAGACAGAAGGGCCTGGCCCCACCTCACAGGGGGACCCAGGGCCTGCTGGGTGTGCCCAGCCCTGCGGCATTCTGGGAGGCGGGCTGGGTGGGCATCCCCCAGGGGGGCCCCCCACCCCCCACTGCTGGGCTTCATTCCTGTCCTTTTCCCCCACCCCCACCCCCGCCAGGTGCTGTAGAATCCTGAACGGGGCGGGCGAGCCCCGGGTCTTCCGGCCCCGAGACCGGGACGAGATGGTGAAGAAGGTGATCGAGCCCATGGCCTGCGACGGGCTGCGCACCATCTGCGTGGCCTACAGGGACTTCCCCAGCAGCCCCGAGCCCGACTGGGACAACGAGAATGACATCCTCAGCGAGCTCACCTGTATCTGCGTGGTGGGCATCGAGGACCCCGTGCGGCCCGAGGTAGGCGCCAGGGGCCGGGGCCAGCGTGCGGCCAGCAGGGTGGCCTGGAGCAAGTCACTGTCCCGCCGCGGTGCTGTCACTCCCAAGGCCAGCGGAGGGGAGGGGAGGCAGATGGAACCCACAGGCCGCCCCAAGGGGGTCCACCTGAACTGTGCACCCAGCCACGGGGGCTCTGCACTCTGAGCACGGGTTGGGGGCTGCCTGCCTTAGAGACCTCCCACCCGAGGACCCAGGCCATGTTGTCACAAACCCCCGGCCCAGATCCAGAGTCCCTGGTGTCGCGGGTCAGTGCATCAGGAGCACAGTTTGGCGGCCCCACCAGCCCCTGGGGCTGTCTCAGTCCCTGTGCGATTGACCAGTGCCCTCCTGGTGTCACAGCTGTCACTCACCCTTATTGGGGTTCCCAGGGGCGCTGAGCTGGAAAGCTAGGCCAGGGTCCCATCCCCACACGGCAGGAGGGGCTGTGCAGCATCGAGGCAGTGCCAGCGCACAGTAGGGCTTAAGCCTCCTTTAGCTGAGTCTGCATCTGGGGGCTGTGGGGTCAGGGGGATGGGACATGCGTGGCCATGTGGCTGCAGGGAAAGGGGTCAGAGCGTGAGGTCAGGCATCACGCAGACCTGGGCATTGCAGGCTGTGTGGCACTGAGCCAGTTCCATACCCTCTCTGAGCCTCTGCGGGTCAGCGTTTTCTCTCCTCTTCTGTGTGTTTCGTTCTCTCTGAAATGCTGGTCACCACTACAGAGCTTTCACAGTGGCTCAAGGGGCGTGGCTTGGCCCCGCCTCCTTCCCAGGTCCCCCTTGGGGCAGCCTGCAGGTTCTATCCGCCTCCCCTCCCCTCCCCTGCCAGGTCCCAGGGACCCCGTGTTTTCTGTTTCTGCAAGAAACACTGGATGTGACTCAGCGAATCCAGATGGGAACAGGTTGCCTGCCTCCCTGCCCCAGGGCCTTTGCATACACACAGCGTTTCTAGGTCAGGAAGGTGAAGAGAGGGGAAACAGCTCCCTGAGGCCAGGGCCTGGGAGGGCAGCAGCTGACCTGGCCTTGCCTGTGGATGGTGAGGTCACCCAGGAACCCTGGAAAGGGGACCTCGATCCCAGCCCCAAATCTGCACCCGCAAAGCGCTTCCCCTCTCTCCACCTTAGTCTTCCCACCTGTGAAATGGCAGGCTAGCCCAGGGCCCGTTGGTGCCTCCCAGGCTTGGATGCTCCGGGCAGGAGCCCACACCAGCACCAGGCCCCAGCCGCTCCTTCCCGCCCTGCCGCCCACGTCCTGGGTGAGCTGCCGTCTCCCCTTGGCCCAGCAAGGGGAGTCGGACATGACCGGTGCCCATGCTGGACTGCATGGACAGACTGGCAGTGACTCAGGGCCACAGCCATCAGGGGGCTCGGGCTGCCATCCAGCCCCACCTCTCCTTCACGGGGGGCCTCAGTTTCCCCGTCTGAAAAATGGGAACATGTTCTGCCTGGCACTGCCAGGCCAGGGACGGACTCGAAAGAGCAAGAGCGCAGCCCTGTGGACTCAGCACCTGCAGGTGGGAGCCCAGGAGACTGGCGGGAGTGGTTTTCTAGAATGATCTGTGCACCTGGAACCCAGGCCTCAAGGCTCAACAAGCCCTGGCAGTGGAGCAGCCCCCACCCCTCTGCCGCAGGCAGCCGATGTCACGGGCCACGCGTTTGTGTCACCTCCTGGCTGAGCGCCCGCGGTCCACATCGGCCGTCACCACGCCCCCACCGCTGCAGGAGCTTGTGCTCTGCCTGTCCGTCTCTCCGCGCCCCAGGGGGTCCGCAGCCTCGCCCAAGGGCCTGATGGGTAAAGCTCGCCTGCCGCGCCCCGTACCGGAGCACGGTGAGCCTGAGGGGCCGGCGGTGTTCGTACCGCGGCGTCACTGGCCACGGCTGGCACCAAGAGCAGCAGGCGTTTAAAAGCCTCGATTTAATGGAAACAGGAAGCGCCGTCTCCTGGCTGTTTTCCCCAGTGAGAAATCTCTAGGATAACTTCAGCGAGAGAAGCGATGGTTCACAAATCCAACAGCGGTCTAATTTATGTGGAAAGAACGCGTCCGCCAGATCCGTGCCCGTGGGGAGGCTGAGTCCCAGCCGTCCCCGGTTCCTGGGTGCCTGGGCCCCAGGTGTTCGGTGGCTGTTTGTGGAGCGAGCGAGTGGGCGACAACAAGAACCGCCCCCGGGTCAGTGCTGCCGGAGCCCGTGCTAAGTTCCCTGTCTCCAGATGAGACCCCAGGCCCGGCGCACAGAAGAAAGGTCACGTACGAATAAACTGGATGCGTCCGCCCTGGAGCGAGCAGCCTTGGAGAGAGTGAGCGCCCCGTCATCAGAGGTTTGCAAGCAGGGGCAGCTGGGAGCAGGTGTACGCGGTGAGCAGAGGGCCAGAGCCAGTGACCAGAGGCCCTCCCAACGAAGGGAGCCTGAGGCGGCAGCCCAGTGCCAGCCATCGTGATCCTACACGTCCCGGCCCCACGGCCTCCGGCTTCTCTGAGCAACTGCTGTGCACCTGACCCTGCGTGGGCTCAGAAGAGGGCTTCCAGACCCCAGGGAAGGGGAGTGCTGGCGCCGCAGCAGCCCTTCAGTGACAGGAGGTGGCTGCCCGTCCCTGCAGAGCCCACGCCACAGGCGACTCCGGGAGCTGCAGAGGCCCTGGCACTGCGGCCGGACGCTGCCACTCTCCGCTGCGGGACAGCAGTGCCCAGGAGTCTGCGCTTCTCATGCCAGCCTCAGGGGGGCGCCCCTGTGGGGAGGACTCTGCGGGCTGAGGGTCAGGAGGTCCTGGAGGCTGCGAGGCTGGGGGCTGGGCAGTGACCCGGCTTGGACAGGGTCAGGTGGTGTGGATGAGGGGGATACAGACGAGATGTTTTCAAGGTCGATTCCTTTTTCTTTGAATTCCTGAGGGCGGCAAAAGGAGCAGCAGGTGGCTCCCCGGGGCTGGGTTCTGGGCCAGCAGCATAATTGCTGGGCCTGTCCTAAAGTGGGCGAGGGTCTATAGCCTACAAGGATTCAGCTTCACACCACGACTGACGGCGCAAAGGCCCCACACGTCCTCAGTTAGAAAGCATCCCGGGGTCATGGGTTTGCATCTTTCCTGGGCCAGCGCCAAGCGGCCCGAACCCGTCTCTGCTGAGCGGTGAGGCTCGGCGGGGGTGGGGGATTCCACGCATTCGCAGTTTAGGATGTGTTCCCCTGGCCACGGGCTTATGAAGCCGTAGCCCCACGGGAGGTCGGGGGGCATCGGCACCACAAACCGGGCACACGCTCTGCAGAGGGGCGTCTCGTGGTTCTGGGAGCCAGGGGTCCCGCGAGATGGAGTTGTCGGCCGGTGGGCACCTGCTCACTGTGGTCCACTGCCCGTCTTTAATCTTCCTTGAAGACTCTGTGGCAGCTCCCTGTGTGCGTCTTTCTCTATGCAAATATCCTTTTTTTTTTTAATTTATTTTCATTTCATCTGAAAAGCAAAAAGAGAAAGATCTTCTACCCACTGGTTCAGCTCTTCAAATGCCTGCAGCAGATAGGGCTGGGCCCGGCCAAAGCCAGGAGCTCACTCCAGCGCTGCTGCGTGGGTACAGGGACCCACGCACTTGGGCCATCACCTGCCGCCCCCCAGGGTGTGCACGAACAGGAAACTGGAGTCAGAAGTGGAGCTGGGACTTGAACCCAGACCCTCTGCTATGGGACACCAGTGTCCTAAGCAGCATCTTCACGGTCCCGGCAGAGGCCCGCCCCTGCCCCATCGACAGGAAGTACTCTCGTGAGCACACGAGTCACACGGGGTGCGGGCTCACCTGACTGTCTCGTCCGTGTCTGTCACCTTCCGAGTCCAATGACCAAGTGCCAAGGCAGCTGACTTCACAACAAGTGCACAACTGTGTTCAGGTGGCCCCACTGGCTTGGCCTCCGAGTGGACAGGCCGGCCGTTACGGCACACCTGCAGAGGAGAGCACAGCGTGGCGAGCCAGAAAGGAGAGAGAGCAGGGAGGGGCTGGACTCAGGCTTTCACGGCGACCCCCCTCGCCAGAACTCAAGAGGTTACACGAGAAGCACCCAAGGGCTCCCAATGACCTGAGGACCTCTCACGGGGCCCCGCCTCCACCACCTGCCACTCACACCACCCTGGGAACCGTATCTTCAACTCGTGGGCATTTGGGGACCCCACACAGATACCCAGACCACAGCAGCAGCGTCGTAACTTGACATGTGTAGACACTTTCTGTGAGTAAGTCACCCCCATAGCTAGGAGGGATAGGTATCCAGTGTCCCTGTCTGGGGACTTACACGTTAGCCCAGACGTGTTCACACAGTCCCAGCAGTGGCCAGCAGGCCGGTGTGGGAGTGAGCTGCCCGTCCTGTGACACGCAACAGGACTCGAGCGTTGAACTCAGCCCGCCAGGCCTGCGCCATCCGCGAGCTTTGGCCCCGCTCGGCTGTTTCGAGCAGGTGCAGCCTGGTTGCCCTATTGTCTGTCACCACCTGTGCGGCTGATCTGTGTCTGTGTAAAAGGCCACAGCTCATCCAGCTCATTGCCACATCCTAGATGCGGGGCCGGGCTGGGGGTGCCGGGGGCCTGACCTGGCCCGGTGGCCCAGGCGTCAGAGAGAGCAGGAGTCCTTATCTGCCCATGAAACAGCACCTTGTGCCTGAAATAAGACCGCTGCCATGTATCCTAAGTCATTGTCGCGTGCAGGCAACAGACAAGTCAGCAATAAGTAGAAGCCTGGGATTGTGTGCACAGGTTTATCACAGAGACCGGGAACCATGCACGTGCAGGCGACAGGGACGGACCACGTGCCAGGGCGGGGGGCTCCAGGGGTGCTCCATGGGGTCTTTCCAAAGCCTCTTCCCAGGTGGGATCACCAGTGGTTCCAGTTCAGGAGGAACCAGAGCCTGAGTCCACAGCAAGACTGAATCAGGGGATGCTGTGATTGATTAACAATGCCTGCCACAGGCACAGGGAGGGAGGTGGTGGCCCTTGTGCCGTGTCTCGTGGTGATCCCAGTGCAGTGGCCTTGCTGTGGAATCCAGGGAGGTGGGGGCGCCTGGCCCAGGGAGCACCCTTCCCCATGGCTCCCCCTATCTTGTGCAGGTCCCAGAAGCCATCCGCAAGTGCCAGCGAGCGGGCATCACGGTGCGCATGGTCACTGGCGACAACATCAACACGGCCCGGGCCATCGCCATCAAGTGCGGCATCATCCACCCCGGGGAGGACTTCCTGTGCCTGGAGGGCAAGGAGTTCAACCGGAGGATCCGGAACGAGAAGGGGGAGGTAGGCAACCCATGCGGGCTGGCTGGGCGGGGCTGGCGACCCCCTGCTCAGGGACTCAGTCTGTCTCCCCTCCCCCCTCCCAGATCGAGCAGGAGAGGATTGACAAGATCTGGCCGAAGTTGCGGGTGCTGGCTCGCTCCTCGCCCACGGACAAACACACCCTGGTGAAAGGTCAGCCGGAGGCCGCCGGGGGAGGGTGGGGGTCTGCAGCTCCGCTAGGTCCCAGGGCCGGCTGGGGCCCACAGCTGTGTGCTCTGAACTTGCCCGACGCACACACCTAAACATGTTCAGCAGCCCCTGCTGTTGGCGCTCCGCCGGCCTCACTGGCTTATGTTCCCCGTCTGGCCCCAGAGCTCAGGAGTTTTGTCTGTCTTGATCTGCCTGGTCTCCGAGGCCCAACCAGCATCTGGGACCAGGACCCCAGGACTGGCCGGGTCAGCAGAGGAGGCCAGAGGCCAAAATCCTCCTTCCTCTCTGTCTCCCACCAGGTGGCTGGGTGCAGGGCACTGCTGACGCCATACAGCCCTGGTTAACAGCCTGGCCCTGCCACCCACCTGTGGGCAAGCCCCTGCACTCTGGGACCCTCTGTGAGACAGCTGTGGTGGGGCCGAGTCATGGCTGGCATCAACCTCAAGGCGTCTCAGAGGGGCTGGCCAAGGACGTGAAAAGAGGCAGGAGGCTCCCGGCCCACCCCTCTCTCTCAACCCCTCCCACACTCATTCTCTCTGCGAGGGCTCGCTCCAGGTGGACACAGTCCTCACCTCTGGGGAGTCACAGCGCGGCTTCCGTGCCATAGACAGGAAACACGTGTGCAGAGCACAAGGCCATTTGGGGTCCTGGGGGCTGCCCCAAACCCAGGCCACAGAGGACGTCAGGCCACAGACCAGCCAAGGCAGGATGGGGCCAAGGGACCCACCCTGTAGAGGGCCAGCGACAGGGGGTTCCAGGCACCTGCAGCTGCTTAGGCTGGGAGGGGGCTGGAGGAGACTGGGGGTGGGGCCCGCACTGTGCACCCAGACGGTGACCTTTGTGCCCAGGGTCCGTGGGGCGGGGCAGCCTAGAAGGGAAAGACCTCACTGGAGGGCTCCCCAGCTGTGCAGTGGTGCGGCCGGGGCAAGTGCAGCCGATGGCCAGCAGGACTGGAAGGGCCCAGGGTTCAGCAGCTGCTGGGATGGGGTCGGGGAGGGGCCTGGATTCCTCCTCTGGCGTGTGCTCAGGGGCCTGCCCCGGCCTGGCTCAGGAGTCTCAGGAGAAGGGACGGAGGCACTGGAGTTGGAGCTGGCATAGCCGGGGCACTCTGACTCCCTGCTGGAGCTGCCCCAGAGTCGAGGGGGATCCTGAGCTGGAAGCGGAGACCTGCAGGGAGCGCAGGCCAGGCGGACAGAGGAGCTGCTGCAGCCAGGGCACCTGCCCGGGCAGCAGCCAGCATGAGACATGGGCACAGGAGCGGCGGCGACCGGCCAGGAATGAGCGTGCCCAGGGAGCAGGGGCACGCTGCAGCCTGAGAATCGTGCAGGTCCCCGGATGTGGCCACAGCAGGGGCCACAGGCAGGCTGGGGGGCCCAGGACCCAGGCTTGAGGCGCTGGGTGGACAAGCCTGTAGGGGCCGATTCCGGGACAGGGGGTCTCGGGGCAGGCTGTGCGCTGGGCACGACTTGGAGGATCTACCCAGGGCATCCACCCTAACTCTCACAGGCAGCTGCTGCATGCCAGTCAGGGGGTGACACAGCCGTGTGGGGGCCAGAGACGGCACAGTGAACTCAGCAGAGGAGGGCAGCGGTCGCAGGAGCTGCCTGGAGAGTAGCATGGAGCTGAAGCGGCACACCCAGCCAGGGGAACAGCTGGCAGGGCCACGGGCCGGCTGGCCACAGAGGGCACGCACACAGTGCCAGGAGCCTGGTTGTCACCCAGAGGCGGGGAGTGAGAGCGGGGGTTCAGACGTGGGTGCCGGAGAGCCTGGGGCTGCCCTGGGGGACATGGAGACACTGGTGGCAGGGCCTGGGACAGGGAGGGAAGCAAAGGTTCCAGTGGCATTTTGGGGCCAGGTCGCAGCCTGGTCTTTCAGGTGCAGAATGAGAAGGACAGGTCCAGTTTGGCACCCAGATTCCATGCCTGGGAACCCCAAAAGAGGCGCAGCTGACAACCTCCAACACGCCCCCTGTGGAGACACCTGGCACCCACCCTTCTCCACCAGCCTGGGCCTGGGGCCTGGGGCCACACGTCGTCATTTGGTCATTTGCGGATTTGATTGGGTGGCGACTCTCTGGAGACATTCCTGGAGAGACAGGTCAAGGCCAGGACGGGCGGCAGGGACAGCGGCGGCCCAGGGCACAGCCACGGCCTCAGACACAAGTCCTCTCCCGGGCAGAGAGTGCTGAGGCACAGATGAGGGGGCCCTGGAGAAACCTCAGGGCGCCCCGAGCACAGGCAGGGTGCACATGGTGCTGGGGAGGTGGGCAGGCCGCAGGCCACAGAGGCCTCATGGGGTTCCCCGTGTGCCCTGCAGGGGCCAGGAGAGTCACCATGATGAGAAGGTGGCCAGGCAGGGGCCAGAGGGCAGTGCACACCCAGCGCTGTCCTGAGGGTCAGGGCTGGCCCAGCTGCCCGTGCCCACCAGTGCCCACAAGTGCCCACAAGTGCCCACAAGTGCCCAGGGCCCTGAGCGCGCTCCCCGCCCCCAACCTCCACAGGCATCATCGACAGCACGCACACGGAGCAGCGGCAGGTGGTGGCCGTGACAGGTGACGGGACCAACGACGGGCCGGCGCTCAAGAAGGCTGACGTGGGCTTCGCCATGGTAGGAGCGGCTTGTGGGGTCCGGGGCGACAAGGTGGGGTGAGCGGTGGGGCTCGGACTAGCCCAGCTGTGGGCCACCTGCGTGCCCAGTGCACGAGGCTCAGCCTGGCCCCCAGGTCTCCCTGGGAGGGTGAGCATGGCAGTGAGTGGAGGGCGTCCTCAGGGCAGAGGGCAGCCGGGGGCAGGAGGCTGTGTCGGGGGAGGACAGCGGCTCCTGTGCCTGTCCCCAGGGCATCGCAGGCACAGACGTGGCCAAGGAGGCCTCGGACATCATCCTGACGGACGACAACTTCAGCAGCATCGTCAAGGCCGTGATGTGGGGGCGGAATGTCTACGACAGCATCTCTAAGTTCCTGCAGTTCCAGCTCACGGTCAACGTGGTGGCTGTGATCGTGGCCTTCACGGGCGCCTGCATCACCCAGGTGCGTTCCTCGGGAGGGGAGGGAGGTCTCTAGAGCCCGGGTCCGAGCGGCCTGGGCACGCGGGGACAGGGTGCCCTCCGCCCCCGCGGAACACCTGCCTCCGATGCAGCCACGGATCCACAGAGCCTGTGTGGGTTGGCCCAGGTCACCCCACAGGGAGGAGGCGTCAGGCCGGAGGTGCGAGAGGCAGGGCCAGGGGGAGGCAGGGGCAGGGAGGGCCCAAGGGGGGCTCCGTCAGCCAGCTGCCCCGGTGAGGGATTTGTCAGCGTGGCCAGCTGCAGCAGCAGAGGTAGGAAGGGGGGTGTCTCACCGGGAGAGGCAGGGTCTGTCCTGGTCACCCCCTCTGGGGGAGGGCACAGCCCAGGGCCGACACTGGACATCTGCAGTCTCACCCGCACCCTCACCCCAGCCCCGTCAGCTGGGAGCTGGGATGATCCCCATTTCACAGAGGCAGCAACTGAGGCTCGGAGGATGAACACTGCTCCTGCAGCCTCCTGGGGCCCCCGCCTGCCTGCCTCCCCCCAGGGGCCAAAAAGCTGGGGACGAGAGGGTGGGCTCCCTTAGCCCTGGAGATCCTGGGGACCAGAGCCCTCCCAGCCATCAGGTGGACAGACACGCCCCTGTCCCAGGAGCCAGGCAGCAGCCCCAGAACTGGGGCCTGGGAATGTACTCCCCATCCTGGGACCGGCTCTCTGGGCTCTGTGGGTGAGATACTCCCCCTAGTGGCAGCTGCCGTTCATGCACGGCTTCCAGAGATGCCAGCTGGGGAGGAGGGTGAGAGGCTGGCTCCGCGGGGGGATGGGTGGACTGACCCTAGGGCCTGTGTGACCAGAGGAGGCCAAAGGACAGAGAGGCTGGGAGCAGGAGGCGGGAGCTGAGCCAGGCAGCAGGGAGGGGCAGCCACGGGCGAGGGCGTGTCCAGAAGCAGACAGGAGGCCCCCCGAGCCCCACTGAGAGGGGACAGAGGTAGGGAGGAGCAGCCAGGAACGGTGGGCTTCCTGGAGGGGGTGTCCGTGGGCCACAGGGAGAGGTCTGGCTAAAGAGGCTGTGTTGGGAAGAGGCGGGGCCCCCAGGCCAGGGAGGCAGGCACAGACAGGAGCAGGACTGAGCCACGGACCACGGGACACGGGCTCCACGGGAGACAAGAAGAGCCCTGCAGACGGAAGCTGCAGGCCGAGGGGGCAGGGGTGAAAGGGCAGAGGCCAAGTGTGTGACTCTGCTGAGGCCAGGCTGAGGCGAGGGAGGAGGGGCCCTCGATGGGTGACCTCAGAGAGAGGCATTCTGGAGACCCAGGGACCCACGTGCAAGTGCCGTGGAAGGAGGGGACGTGCGGATTGAGCCTCTTCAGGCAGTGTGGACGCTGCATGGGGACCCTCCTCAGGCAGTGTAGACGCTGCACAGGGACCCTCTTCAGCCAGTGTAGATGCCGCACGGGGACCTGCATGGGAAAGCCTGAGTGGCAGGGAGGGGGTGTGGCAGTCACCAGCAGGGCTGTGGGTCTCGGTGAGCTGCAGCTGTGCCAGCGCTCACGCCGATGAAGCTCAGGGTTCTGTGAGCCACAGACACCGGCCTGGCTGTGCTGGAGGTGAGGAGACGTGGGGGCAGAGGTCAAGGGCATCACTTGTAGGACAGGAGGGTGGAGCCATGGGTGGTTGAGGGAGAGACGCAGGAGGTAAGGCCGGTGGAGAACAGGCAGGTCTGGCCCTAGCCAGCAGAGACCCGGTCCTCGGGACAGGACCAGCTAAGCTTCCTGGAGGGCAGGGAGCCGGGGACCACGGGGGCTCAGGGACTCAGCTTGCTCCCAGGGGAGACAGCGGAGCTGGGCAGGCCGGGCTCTTCTCCAGGGGACGCTTTGGAGAACCTGCTGTGTGCCTGCCCCGCCCAGCTGAGCCCTGGCCGGTGCTGGGCCGGCAGCGGGTGGACAGTCCGTGACAGTCCACTCCTGTCCATGTGCCCAGGACTCGCCCCTGAAGGCAGTGCAGATGCTGTGGGTGAACCTCATCATGGACACGTTCGCCTCCCTGGCGCTGGCCACAGAGCCGCCCACCGAGACCCTGCTGCTGCGGAAGCCGTACGGCCGCAACAAGCCCCTCATCTCGCGCACCATGATGAAGAACATCCTGGGCCACGCCGCCTACCAGCTCACCCTCATCTTCACCCTGCTCTTCGTGGGTGAGTCCCCTGGCCACCTCGCCCCCGACGCGAGCTGGCCCGGCAGCCCCAGGCAGCACCCACAGGCCTCCTGCTGATGGCACTGGCCCTGGCAACCCATTCGGCTTGCCACTGCTGTCAGAAGTCCACAGCCAGGGTACAGACAACCCCCAAGACTGGCCCCTGGGGGAGAAAGCGTTAGGGGTTTGGCCAGGCCCCCACCCCGCTCCCCACCTGGGGCATGCCCTGCCTGGCTCAGGGACTGCCCCCTCAGCCCTGCCCTCCGAGCCCAGCCCAAGGACCGTCCCCCAGCCCTGCCCAGCCCTCCCCAGCCCAGGGACTGCCCCTCAGCCCAGCCCCATGCTCCCATCTCAGGGACTGCCCCCCCAGCCAGCCCCGCCCTCGTATCTCAGGGACCACCCCCCCAGCCTCACCCTCCCAGTTCAGGGAGAGGGACCACCCTCCCAGCCCAGCCCTGCCTTCCCAGCTCAGGTGCCGCCCCCCAGCAAGCCCTGCTCTCCCACCTCAGGGATAGCCCACCCCCACAGCCCAGCCCAGCCCTCCCCAGCTCAAGGACCGCCCCTTACAGCCCAGCCCTGCCCTCCCGGCTCAGGGACCGCCCCCAGCCCCGCCCTCCAGCTCAGGGACAGCCCCCGGCAGCCCAGCCCAGCCCTCCTCAGCTCAGGGACCGCCCCCAGCCCCTCCCTCCAGGCTCAGGGACAGCCCCCCACAGCCCAGCCCAGCCCTCCTCAGCTCAAGGACCGCCCCCAGCCCTGCCCTCCAGGCTCAGGTGCCACCCCAGCCCCACCTTCCAGGCTCAGGGACTGCCCCAGCCCCACCCTCCCAGCTCAGTGACTGCCCAGCCCCACCCTCCCGGCTCAGGGACCGCCCCAACCCAGCCCTCCAGCTCAGGGCCCGCCCCCAGCCCCGCCCTCCCGGCTCAGGGCCCGCCCCCAGCCCTGCCCTCCAGGCTCAGAGACCACCCCAGCCCCGCCCTCCCGGCTCAGGGACCGCCCCCCGCAGCCCAGCCCCGCCCCCAGCCCCCGCGCTCCCGCCCGCAGGCGAGAAGCTGTTCCAGATCGACAGCGGGAGGAACGCGCCGCTGCACTCGCCGCCCTCGGAGCACTACACCATCATCTTCAACACCTTCGTCATGATGCAGCTCTTCAACGAGATCAACGCGCGCAAGATCCACGGCGAGCGCAACGTCTTCGACGGCATCTTCCGGAACCCCATCTTCTGCACCATCGTGCTGGGCACCTTCGCCATCCAGGTAGCCGGCGGCTCCCTCGGGCCTGGGCGGGCGGCCGGCAGCGGGCGCTGAGCCTGCCTGGTGTCTCCGCCCCGGCTCCAGATCGTGATCGTGCAGTTCGGCGGGAAACCCTTCAGCTGCTCCCCGCTGCAGCTGGACCAGTGGATGTGGTGCGTCTTCATCGGGTTGGGGGAGCTCGTCTGGGGCCAGGTGAGTCCCGGGAGGCGCCCCTCTGCGCGGGGTAGAAAGTGGCTGGGCAGGGCACCCAGGGACCCCAGGAGCGGGCCCTTGCAGACCGGCGTACTGTGGACCCCGTGCCGAGGACCCGCGGCTGGGCAGTGCCGGGACTCCGCTGCCTCGGAGACACTGCTCCTGTCGCTCACCGGGCCCTTTCCGTTGCATCAGCTTTCGTAGCACAATTTCTGCAGCCAGCGGCCCATGGCTAACGTGCCTGGAAAGTCAGCATCACTGGCCGTAAATAGAAGCTTTTGAAAAACTGAGCGCGAGGAGCGCGGTGTCGTGGAGCCTGCGTCCCGGGAGAGCAGTCAGGGACGGCGAGGGGCGGGCCGCAGCGCCCGGAGAGCGTCCTCATCCCGGGGAGCCCTGCACTGCCTGCTTTCTAGGGGTCCTTGCAGCTCTGAGCCCAGAACATCGTCCCAAACACCCCCTCCCCGAGTCTGCCCGGGATGGTGCACCCACGGCTCAGAGGCTCCTGGCCCAAGGGGTTTCGTGCTCCTGGTGCTCAGACATCCGGGGAGGGGGTCCCGCGGGCCGGGGGCACTGTTCTCACCTCCAGGCTGCCCCGGGCTAGAGTGAGGAGCCCCTGTGGCAGACGGGAACCAGGAGACAAAGAAGAAAGTTGTATTTCTCTCTTTGGAGATCTGACTCAGCGCCCCCCCCCCCCCCCCGGGCGCCTTTGCTTTGTGCGTGGTGGGCCACACTTAGGGAGGCGCTGGGTGTGTGGGGTAGCGGAATGGAAGGACTGAGCCCCATGTTGGTGTGTGCAGGGCACCCCTCGCACCCAGCGACTGGGCTGGCCCCGTGGCTGAGTACAGGACGCTCGGGGCCTCCACATCTGTCCCTCGCCAGGCTCCTGCACGGCGACATGGACGCCACCTTGCCTGGAGCTGTGGAATCCCACAGCCGCCCAGCTGGGAGACCCTGGCTGAGAGGGGCCCCGGCCTCCACCAGCACGGCTGGGGGCACCCAGGTCGCACGGGTGCCCCTCCTGGAGGCCTCACTTGTCCCCTCGGGCCTACACGCTGGGCTCCGGGCAGGTGGGGGGGGGAGGCGTGAGCTGTCCCCCCAACCCCCTGCCCCGAGTCGAGGTCAGAGGCCGAGGGCAGGACGCTGATGGGCAGGTCCCTTGCAGGTCATCGCCACCATCCCGACCAGCAGGCTCAAGTTCCTGAAAGAGGCGGGCCGGCTCACGCAGAAGGAGGAGATCGCCGAGGAGGAGCTCAACGAGGACGTGGAGATCGACCACGCGGAGCGCGAGCTGCGGCGCGGCCAGATCCTCTGGTTCCGAGGCCTCAACCGGATCCAGACTCAGGTACCGGGGGAGCGGGCCCTGGCCTGGCCGGGTGGGCGGCGAGCTCGCGCCACAGAGCCCTCCCACGACCTCACGCACACCCTGGGGAGCCGCTAACCACACAGAGCGGCCTGCCCAAGCAGCCTCAGGGGAGAGCGCACCCACTCTGGGCTTCCAGGACTAAGGGGAGTGAGGGGCTGTGGGCCACACTGGGGGCACCACCAGCAGGGCAGGCCAAGGTTGGACAACAGGTATGGGCCAGGGCACCCCAGGGCTTTCCAGGGCCCAGGGGTCAGCTGGTGAGTCACCAACACCCCCTATGGGTACACACATCTCCACCACCTCGAGGGGCTTCCGATACTGACCACAGTCCAGCCAGGGTAAGGAGCAGCCCTGGGGAGCAAAGGTTGGGCATCTCCACGTGTGCACAGACACGTGGGAAGTTCCAGGACACACGTGTTGCATGCCGTGTATGCAGAAATGCACACATGAGCGTGCCAAGTACACACAGGAATACCTGTATGCATGCCAAGTGCCCAGATACACACGCACATGTATGTGAAGTACACAGATACACACACATGTATGCCATGTACACAGATACACACGCACATGTATGTGAAGTACACAGATACACACACATGTATGCCATGTATACAGATACACACCAAGTACACAGAAAGATCGCACACTCACATGTACATCTGAGCCGCAGCTACACATCTGCACACCAAATACATGACACATACCTGCGTACAGACTACACAGAGACATGCATGCCAAATACACAGGCACACATATGCACGCCAGCTACACAAACATGTACACACGCAGGCAAACACATACCAACTAGGCACACACGTTCGTGCCAGATACACAAACATACATCACACCAAATGCACACAAACACACATGACCACGGGGCGCACACACAGGCACACACACAGGAAGCACGTGTGTGGTTTCTAGCTGGGCACAGAGAGATCATGGCACATGGCATACACATGGCACATGAGGCCCACATATGTGCAGGCAGAGGTCCCGCACCCCATGGTTTCAGGTGGCATCGCGGCCAGGGGCAGAACGAGACTAGGAAGCCAAGACACTCTGGGGAGCCGGGCCAGGCCCCCACCTTGGGCATGGGTGGCAAACAGTGCCCGCCGTGCCCGCCCCCCAGCTGCGGCCCAGCACCCCGCCTCCACCCCGTGCAGCCTGCAGCAGCTCCCTGGGCGGCTTCACACCCACGTCCCCTCCCTCACACACAAACTGACTCCACTGAACTTCCACAGCCCTGAGCGGTCACTCAGGTCACGGGCCTGGCGCGGCTGGGGAGCAGGTGGCAGAGCTGGCCTTGCCTGGCACGGGCCTGGCCACTCCGCACCACCGGGCCCCCTGGCCGGCCAGCCTGCCCTGCTCTGCTCTCACTGCTCCAGGGGGGAGCGAGGGCTCCCGGCCACGGGTGACCGTGACAGGCAGGTGGCATTGCCCTTCCTTAAGGAGAAGGGACTGGACTCGGTGCCCTGCCCAGGGCTGTCCAGCTGGGAAGCGACAGAGCTGGAGTTCGGGGCGAGACCCGTTCACCCCAGGGTGCCCCCAGCACGTGGGCTCCACACCTGGCCTCCAGGGAGGCTGAGCACCTGCTGCACCCCCTCCGGCGCCCGCCTCGGCCCCGCCCCCGCGGGGCAGGGTCTGTCCGAGCCCTGGAGCGTGTCTGGTATTTTTCGTTTGGTTGGAGTGGCGTTGTCGTCGTCGCCGTGGCTGCAGCTGTCCCCGTGACGTGGCGCTGTCCGTCGTCGTGCAGCTGTCGTGTGCCCTCCTCTCGCAACCTGTCTCGTTCTCTCCTCCGTTGCAGATTGAAGTAGTCAATACTTTCAAGAGCGGGGCCTCCTTTCAGGGCGCCCTGCGGAGACAGTCCTCCGTCACCAGCCAGAGCCAGGACGTAGCCAGTCTGTCTAGCCCTAGTCGCGTGTCGTTGTCCAATGCTCTTTCCTCTCCGACCAGCCTTCCTCCTGCTGCAGCTGGGCGTGAGTGTGACCCCTTCCTGCCACCACCGCCAGCGCCCGGGCGGGCGAGCGCGCAGGGGCTGGGGTGAAGGCGGAGGTGGGGGGAGGGGCGGGCAGGAGGGTCCCAGTTGGCCAGGAGATCAGAGCCAGTCTCAGGGTGGCAGTCACTCGGCAGGCCAGGGTCAGCCGGGGCCAGAGGGTCGTCAGGGTCAAGCCTGAGAAAGACGCTCCTGGTCGGCGATCCAGTGGAGGCCGCGGGGGAGCGACGTGGCCGCGAGGGCAGGGGTCAGAGTCCTGCCGTCACACCGAGGCGGAGGTTCCCTAGGGGCCCAAGGGCAAAAGTCCCTTGGGTCACAGTCACAGAGGGGACATACCAGCTGAGCCAAAGGGCCACCATAGGTCAGAGGTCACAGTCAGAGGCC
Source organism: Lepus europaeus (assembly GCF_033115175.1). Lineage (NCBI taxonomy): Eukaryota > Metazoa > Chordata > Mammalia > Lagomorpha > Leporidae > Lepus > Lepus europaeus. The sequence continues at coordinate 7,834,108 of NC_084835.1, read as the reverse complement.
CCGCCCCCAGCAGTCAAGACCCCGCCCAGCATCCCTCCCTCCACAGCAGTGTCCGTGCCCCACAGGGCAGTGCCGGGGCACAGGCTGGAGCAGGCGAGGCCCTGACCCCATCCTGGCCAACGCCAGCAGGCCGGGGCGCTTGGTCTGACCTCGGACGAGCTGCCCTCTTCAGCTGCTCCCCCGCCGGCTGCTCATCTCGCCACCCCCCTGCTGGCCCGGGCGCGCCTTCTGTCTCTGGCAGCTCCTCCTTCTGGGGGTCCCTCCCGGGCTCAGGCTCCCCAGCCTGATCGCCCTCCGCTCCCCTGCTGGTTCCTGAGCTTGGCGGGGGCTCTCCCTTTCACCTGCAGAAGGCACAGGGCCACTAGGGGCCCGTGGGCGGCCTGCGCTGGTGCCCCTGCCCCTCATGTGGCCAGAAGAAGACAAGACAGATGGGGTCAGGCGTTCACCCACAAGCACCAGAAGCCAGGGGAGCCGGCAGGGTGTGGGCCAGCTTTCCGTGAGAAGCCGCTGTAGGCTGCTCGCGGCAGGTGCTGTGGCCTCGTGTCCTTGGCAGGGGCCTCACCTGGCTGGCCTTTCTGCTCCTCCCTCCCCGGCACCACCTGAGCCCTACCCCTGCTCCTGCCCAGGTGCCCCAGCGTGAGCGCCCTGCCTGCTGTTCCTGCCCCTCCCGTGGCCCTGGCCGGGCCTGGGCGCCCAGGGGGAGCTGTGCCGCCACACCCCGTGGCCTCACTCCCACCTTCGCCATCGAGACATGTGCAGTGGGGCCACAGCCCGGTACTGGGTCACTCTCCAGAGAGGCCCCTCAGGCCAGTGCTCACTTCCGGCTTCTAAGCACAGCTCCTTGCAGGCCAGGCCGAGCATCCATATCCCAGGGTGACCCCAGGCACGGGCTAGTTTCCACCAGGGGCACCCGCAGAGCTTTGATGGAGCTGCTGCCGCCTGGGCCTTGCCTACAACCTCCCTGAGGACCCAGGGGGCTTGGTCAGCCAGGCCTCAGGCCTCTCCCACAGTCCCCAGGGTCTGCCCTCGGTTCCAGCATCACCTGCGGAGGCAGGGCTCCCTCCTCCCCATGGGCACGGCTTCCCAGACCCTGGCCATGTGGCCCCCAGGTCCAGCCCTCTTAGGACATTGCTTCAACAACATCACCTCCTCTGCTCCCCAAGCAACTTGGGGACACTGGGACCACCAGGCCAAGTCCCTTCTGCCCACGAGAGGTTTGAAGCGGGGGCCAGGGTGCCCCACCCCTCCCACTTCCCAGGCAGAGGAGAGGGGAGGGGCCGGCGCAGGCCCAAACCCCTGGGCCTGGGTGCCCCAGGAAAGTCAAGCCACTGTCCCTTGGGTCACGATGGGCCACAGAGGCCCGGGTCAGTGCAGTGAATGCTGGGAGCCAACCTGCTTGCTCCCAGACACCCCTCCCGCAGCCATACCCTCAGAGGTGTGGCTCAGGACCGTGCCCCCCTTACACTGCATGCTTGAACCCCACCCCAACTCCTCCGCCATGTCAGGGAGACACCCACCTGGCCCAGACCCCCTGGTGTTCCCTGCTGCTGCTCAGAGCCACAGAGGGGGGGCTTCCACTCGGGAACCAGGGCGCCCGGGGAGCAGTTTCTGTGCCGTGGGGCACCTGTCTGGGGCCACCAGGGAGCCAGGGCTTTGACCCTGGGCCCCTCACGGGCCTCGCTCGCTCGTGCTCAGCAGGGCCACGGCAGGCTCCCAGGTCATTAGAGAAAGTCCTGCTCCTCCTAAGCCAAGAGCCGCGCCCCAGCCAGCCAGAGAGGCCCCCCCTGCCCCACACCCGCAGCGCACCCCTGGTTCTGAGGACAGCTAGGGCTGGGACAGAGGGGAGATGGAGAGACAGCTGGGCCTCTCGGTAGCCTTGGCGACTCCTTTAGTGCAGCCGGGGTCAGCGAGTAAGGGGCTCGCCCTGGGGGGGCCCGGGCCTCTCCTTGGTCTGAATGTCGCGTCTGTTTGTTTCCCCAGAGGGCTAGAGAACCCTGGACACAGAGTTCAGCAAGAGAGAGTGAAATTAAACGAGGTTGTGAGTCTTTACTCTTGAGCCTGACGTGAATGCGAATCAGTCCCAGACTTGGCTTCCCTGAAGCCGGGTAAACATTCGAGTATGTCGCGAGCCCTCTCAAAGCTCCACGACTTTGCCGAGGACACCAACACGGGGCCCCTCCCTGCCCCCGGCCCCGCCCCCCCCCCCCAGCCCCAGCCGTAGGGTAGGCAGGGACGGGAGGAGGACCCTTTCCTTCCCGCGTGTTTTCCATTTCAGCCGCAGAGAGCACGGAAGTGGAGACTTGAGATGGCCGTGGCGGGGTCTCCCGCAGAGTCTCGTCCCCACAGTCTCGTCCCGAGCAGCTCATTCTCTGTTGTCTCCATGCCAGGGGGAGGCGGGGGGGAGGGCTCATGTCATTGTGTGTCATCCTCCCCACCCCCTGCCGCGTTGTCAGTCACGGGCCCCGGCCACCCTCCCTCTCACCCCACATGTGTCCCAGCCGGCGCTGCGCTGCCCTACAGCCTCGGGATGCAGTGAGCACTCGGCTGGGCCACTGCCATGATGAGGGTTACTCCCATCTCACAGATAGAACAACCGAGGCATCGCCGTTTTCCGTAACGGCCCAGTGTTAGTAACCTCCGCGGGGTCACAAGGAGGGATGCCAGCACTAATGTGCAGGGCGGCGGCTGGCTGGTCCTGGCACTGTGGCCTCATTCGAAGCAGGGTCCCAGCAGGTGGGGCTCCAGGAGGAAGAGAAGGGTCAGGGGACAGGGGGAGTCGGCAGGAATGGGGAGGCGCTGGCTGACGGTAGCCGGCTGCCCTTACTGGAAGGGGGGAAGGGTTAGGCTCTGGGCTGACAGTCATGACATGCAGGTCACCCACCACAGTCATGTCGCCCCTCACCCCCAGCGCCCACAAGAAGCTGCCCGGGGTTAGCTGGGACTCCAGGGGCCACGCCCTCCACAGTCCTCAGGGACATGGGTGCCACCTTGCTTTCTCCACCTCTCGCTGGGAAGAGGGCAACAGGTGCCTTCGCCCTGAGTGCCTGCAGATGACAGGGACACCTGTGCACCTGGGAGGCAGGACGGGCACGGCCAGACAGGTGGTGCGGCTCGGCGGGGCTCCTGCCGCCACCAGCCTCCAGGCTCCACGACCAGCCCCCTTCTGTTCTCGGGGGGGGGGGGGGGGGGGGAGTGGCGGAGAGCCGAGGCCCGGGACAGGTGGGTCACCTTGGGACAAGGAAGGCTGAAGGGCTTGCCCGGCTGTGGCTCACTTCCAGAAACACCCCACCCACCCCCCAAACCTCCCCACCCCGGGCTGGGCCCGGCCATCTCGTTCCGATTCCGGCCTCGCTTTCTGGTCTTGTGCTTTCAAAGCACAAAGAAAGCAAGCGAGCAGACGCCCCAGGAAATCAGGGTCCAGCAGAGCGAGAGCTCCCTGAGTGGTCAGGGCTTTGAGTCGATACTCGAGTGTTTACCTCCCAAATGCATGAAGGAAAGAAACGTGGGTACCAGCGGCCTCCGTTCACATCGCCCAGGCTTCCGGGTGTCGCCGTGTGTCCGCGTGCGTGTCCGCGTGTGCGTGTGTGTGCCGTGTGGTCCCCGCCTGGCATGCTCCGCCCTCTGTCCTGCTCTTGCTGGCTGCCTGTGCCCTGCGCTGGCTTGGGTTTGCCTTGCCGCCTTCGGTTTGATGTCCCCGCTGTGGGCCCTCGTGTGTCCTCTCTCATTCCCGGCTCACCCAGCCATCGCCCCTTCCTGTGCTACGTAACCGGGTCCATGTCGTGTGGTTTCTCAGCTGCGTGTGGTTTGTTTTGTTTGTTTGTTTGTTTGTTTGTTTTTAATTAATTTTCTCAAATAGCCTCTCCTTTTCCTCCCACCTGGCCCACCGCCCCCTCTGCATGGTCGAAACTCTGCCTGGACATCAACAAGGCTTAGTCTCTCCCTAGGTCTGGGTGCCTCCACCCCGAGCGGACAGCGCGCCCTCCAGCAGCTGTCCCCCACGGTCCCCGCCCGACGGAAACCAGCCCATGGACGCACATGGCCTGAGCCCCCTCCGCTTCCCCACCACCCCTCCCCCGCCCGCCTGCCCGAGCCCCCCCACTGGCAGCGCCCCCCAGGCCCAGGCCGCTCACGCCTGCACTTGCCTTGCAGATCCGCGTCGTGAAGGCGTTCCGTAGCTCTCTCTATGAAGGTTTGGAAAAGCCTGAGTCTCGGACCTCCATCCATAACTTCATGGCTCATCCCGAGTTCCGGATCGAAGACGCCCAGCCCCACATCCCCCTCATCGACGACACCGACCTGGAAGAAGACGCCGCGCCCAAGCAGAACTCCAGCCCGCCGTGCTCGCTCAACAAGAACAACAGCGCCATCGACAGCGGGATCAACCTGACGACCGACACGAGCAAATCAGCTACCTCTTCAAGTCCAGGGAGCCCCATCCACAGCCTGGAGACGTCGCTTTAGCTGAGGCCCCCTCCCGCGCGAGCAGGAAACCAAACCTGGGAGAGAAGACTCGCGTTCCCGCCACAGCCCTCCCCCGGCCATTGCGATGCTGTCCGAACTCGGTTCCACTCTGAGGGTCTGCACGGGGGCCTCGCATGAATGTACCAGACACTCGGGATCCTCCCCTGGCTTGGTGGGGGTGGGGGGCCGGGGCCAGGGGTTCTTTTCCGTTTGTTTTCTTAGGTGGGAACTGCGAACAGACGTTTTGGTTTTTTGTTTTTTGTTGTTTTTTTTTTTTTCCTTCTGAGACTCTTGACCCAGCCCGCCGGCCTGTGAGATTTTTGAAATGCTTGCGCCGCATGGTCTCAGTTGTAGAGATTAATTTAATAACTTTTTCAGATCACAGAGCTTAGCTCGCCTGGTAGATTCTGCACCAATGGAACCGAAGAACTTCATAGACACTCACGGGATCGTATCCATTCCTTTGTATCTATATCAACGTATACACTGCCCAGAGACCGTATACGTCCATATAGATGGGTAGATATATATATATATATATGATATATATACATGGATATATAAAGTTTTTTTTGCCGGCATGTTGCCTTGTTTCAGCTTAAATTGCTCTATATTTTAACTTATTTATGTCCTAAAAGGAGAATGTAATTTGTTTACAAGCCTGTAGATCGCGTCTCTGGCTGTTTGTACAGTTTGAGAACGCCGGGGGCGCAGAGCCTGTCGGAGCGGCCCGGCCCCGAAGACACTTGCCCCGGCTTGCATCCTTCGTGTGCGAACGAAAGCCATGCTCTGGGTTTTTTTGGTTTTTTGATTTTTTTTTTTTTTTTTTTGTGCCTGCCATTTCCGTTCAATGATGTCACGACTGCGGGAGGTGCAGGCAGAAGCCACGTGCTGCCGCCGAGAGGCCGCCCTGGAGAGGAGGAGAGAAGCCGGCCTTGAGTTTGCATAGCTGGCTGTCCGGTTCGTCCCGGCGCCCGGTACCGGCAGAGATGTTTCTCTCGGTTCACGGGGTGAAGGCGCCCTCGGGCGCCGTCCGCGCAGAGACCCAGGGAGCGCAGAGCCAGCGAGCAGTCGGGGTGGCTTCCTTTGGTCACGTGGAGGTCGCGTTCCTGACACGGCAGCGTGTGAGCCGTGGGCACAGCGGCCGAGGACGGGGATGGCTCGTGGCTTTTTTTCCTCTGCACTGTTTAGATCCGAATGAACCTGCTGACATGTGCACCGAGATGCATTCAGTGTGATTTCTAAACCGAACTGTCTTCCTGTAGTCCACGATACATCCTGTCGCCTTGCAGCGGCCGGCCTCGCTTTCCCAGAAAGCCTTGGCGCAGCCCTGCCGGCCCGCAGGTGGGGGAGTGGCTCCCTCCCCGCAGACCACGCGCTCGCCGCCCCGCGTGTCCGCCTCTTACCTGCTCCGCACTTTGTGGGTCTCAGCTTTTTTCATAAGAGAACTTTTGTAAGGAATACAAAGTTTGCTTCGGGACTTTTCGGCATTTACGGTCTTTTTTCCATAAACTTGTACAGTGCAAAAAGACATTTTGAATACCGCCATGCTTCCAGGGCAACTGGCCCCTTGCCCACCGCCGCCCCGCGCCCGCCCGGACCCGCCCCCTCTGCAGGCCCAGAGAACTCTTCCACCCACAAGCTGAGAGCCACTCGGGAACAGAGCCATAGTCCGCTGAGGGCCTGCGTGTGGACGGCCGCGGGAAGCCGAGGGTTCGGGTCCCGAGCCCGGTGCGGCACGAGGCCCTCCTGGGCATGGGGCGCGGTGTCCGGATGTCCGTGGGGCTCCCTGGATCCCGGCACCAACACCACCAAAGCCAGCCCGCCGTGCCCCTCGGAGGCCAGCGAGACCCCCGCGCGCCTGCGACCCGAGGTAGCCTCGGAACCGCTCTGATTTCTTCGGCGTTTCCTTCTTCACGGCGGCGCATCTCCCCCTTCCTGGTCTGCTCACGTGTCCGTGACAGCAGGACATCGTGCGCGCCCCACGCTCCCTGCTCACCGGAGCCAGGGCGCAAGGCAAGCAGGAGAGGTCCGAGCTCTGAGGATGGGGGCGGCCGAAGCCACCGAGGGTGCCAGCATGCGTGTTGGTCTCTCCCCACACACACCCCTGCACACACAGACACACACTCCCCTCACGCTCACCCCTGCACACACATGTACACACACGTACCATTCATGCTCACCCTGCACACACACTCCCCTCACGCTCACCCCTGCACACACACGCACCCCTCACGCTCACACATGCACACACTCCCCTCACACCCCTGCACATGCTCACACACGCACACACACACTCCCCACGGTCACCCCTGCACACACATACACACACTCCCCTCATGCTCAAACCTGCACACACACGCACCCTTCACACTCACCCCTGCACACACATACACACTCCCCTCATGCACACCTGCACACACATGCACCCCTCACACTCACCCCTGCACACACATACACACACTCCCCTCATGCACACACCTGCACACACGCACCCCTCACACCCCTACACACACTCCCTGCACACTCACCCCTGCGCACACACGCGCACACACACACTCCCCTCACGCTCACCCCTGCGCACACACACGCACACATTGGAAACGGTTGGTGTGTCCTAACTCACCGTAGTCCATACAGCTTGCACTCGGCACCCTTATATCTAGCAGCATGGGGTACGTCTGGCAGTTTGCCCCATTAGGGGGTAGATAATTTATGACATTCATCTGTTTTTATGAATTTTTTTATCTAGACAATAATTGTAAATAAAGAACTCGCCATCTCTGTTCATTTACTACTACGCACGCTTCCGCTTTCACTTGCCCTCGCTTCAGACTCGGCCAGTGCGGTTCTGAGCCGGCCTGGCTGCAGCCAAGGCCAAAGGCATCAGCCAGGGCCCGGTAGATACACAGCCCGCAGTGTGTGCGCTTTCCCCATCCAGTTAGCTGCTCTTCCCCCCCGCCCCCACCAGGGCTCTCAGCTCACAGTCGTCTCCCCAAAAACAGACCAGGGAAGAGAAGGGTGGCGACCCCCAGCCGCCCACCCTCGGAGGAGCGGGGCAGGACGGGGCTCAGAGGAGCTCCTTCTGCCATGCAGGCTCAGCTTTTGGGCTCCCATCAACCCCTCACCACGGCCCCTTGGCCGCCCCCCACCCTATCCCGACCAGTGCAGGGCTGACCCGAGACCAGTTGCAGTGACCTGACCGTGAGCCGGCCTCGTCCCGGGCACCTGTCCCACATCCTGGCATCTTCCATGGACTCGTTCTGTCTGTGGGACTCCCTGACACCAGCCTCCCAGGTTTATCAGTCGCTTTTAAACGAACGGCGAGTCCCTTCCACTCCGCTTTTATAAAATTGCCTGGTTTCTCCCACATCTCTTCCTCCCAGTATACCGTGGTCCTCCGCCCTCCACCCCCGCTGCCAGCCCTGTCACCCTCTGTGACACTGTCCTCCTGCCACTAATTACTGTGCAGAGTGACCTGGCAGAGGGACAGAGGAAGCCTGGTGCTCCTCCCACTGTTTCACCGGCCTGGGAGTCGTCACCAGCCCCCACCCAGTCTCAGCCTGGAAACCCAGTGCAGCCTCCATCAGCCCTGGTCCAGTGAGAAATAGGGCCCCTCCCCCACAGACCTGGCGCCCTGGGGGTTGTAGCAGGGGGTGCGCCCCCGGCTCCTCTCAGCCTCTCCGGGAGGCTCCTGGCTCCCTCTTCCTGAGCCGGCTTTCGGGTGTTTTGTGTTGTGTTGTTCTCTTTGGGTTTCACGGCCTTCTCAGCACCCTCACTCCCATCTTCTCCCCACCGTCATCCGAAATCCCACCACGAGACAATCTCCGGTACGGGGAGGGGGGTGTTGAAGGTTTGGGGCCTTGCAGAACCAGGGCCACGGTCAGGAAGTGCTCTCCCTAATTCCAAACCACGCCCTCCTGGTGTTCGAACAGACAGGAGACGCTGGTGGGGGCGAAGCCTCCCCTCGTCCTGCAGTGTGGTGCTCTCCCTCCCGGGCGTGCCTCCGGCCTTGCCACACTTGCTAACTCTGGTGTGCACGGACTTGACCGAGGAGTGGCGAGGGCGCAGGGGGGGCTCTGGGGCCAGCGGGGCTGGGGAGAGACTGTGCTCTTACTGTACACTCTTTGTTTCTATGTATCTCTGGCTGTGCCCTTTGTAACCACTGGGATTTGTCTGCCTTTTCTACACTAAGCAATAGCAATAAACGCACGCGCGGAGGCGCAGACTCGCGCACAGCCCACGCCTCTTTCCGCCCCACCCCACCCCGCCCTGCAGGTCGGGAGTCCACCTGGCACTTTGGCCTCCCTGCCTCCCCGCCCCGTGTCACACCTTTGAATACCCACCTCTGGGGGCTTAACCGGCCTTGAGGCCTGGCTGAGCGTCTCTGGGGGGAGGAAGGAGAAAGAGGAGGAGACTTGGGGTCAGTGGGGCTGGGAGGGGGAAGCCCAGTTGGAGGGGACAGAATGGCCTGCTTTGGGGTCTGGGACTGAGCAGAGGGAGACGGCGCTGTGGGTGGCATCCCCTGCCCGGGAGGGGGCCCATCCAACCCCCAGGCCCGGTTACAACCAAGGTTCCTTTGACCCCAACGTCAACTTTCAGAGGGGATTTACGGGTTGGGCGTCCCCACTCCGAAAACCCAAGATCAGAAACGCTCCAGAGCCCAAAACATGTCCGGTGCCAACGTGATGCCATGGCGGAAAATGCCACACCGTGAAACTGACGCACAGAGTTAATGAAACTGCTCTGTAAAATGACCCCCAGGCTACGGGCTCACCCTTGGGTCCCGTCTGCAAAGCACCCTTATATGTGTGCAAATACTCCAAAATCCAGACACACTTCTGGCCCCAAGCACTACAGATGAGGGGTATGCAAGCCGTGTCACGTGTCCCTCTTACCGGCGAGCAGCGCGGACGGCGGCCCGGGGAAGCCAGGAGTGCCCACGGCACCCAGGCCGGCCCCCTGCTGTCTCCGAGCCGGCCTCGCCATGCTAAACCACCCCACAGAGCCCTTCCGTCCCACCGGCAGGTGTCCTGGCCGCGGAGGTGCAGGTCTGTTGCCTGCGCCAGCCTACCTATGGGCACCAGGAAATTCCTTTAGTTCCAGTTAGGCCCCGTGTCCCCCTTTGCCACAAAGTCAGGCTCAGAGAGAGGCAACTCGACCTGATGGCCAGGGCAGGCGGGGGGGCAGCTGCAGGTGCACGGACAGGGCTGACCCCTTAAAGGACGGGAGACCCCACAGGTCCTCCAGGTCTGTTTCCTGCTCCAGCCTGGGTACAACCACAAGCGGGGGGGGGGGGGCTTCCCGAGGCCTGGCCCTCCCCAGCGGAGACCCCCGGGTGGAGGCACTGCGGGAGCCCCCCCAACATGTCCACCTGGGGCTCTCACAGAGGACACGGAGGCACTGAGACCCTCCCGAGGGTCGGCTACGCCCGGATGGACGCCCGGGGCCCCGGGGGTCAGGAAGGGGCAGTGGGAAGTCTGCAGCCACCTGGCTTCAGGCAAGGTGGGCCGGAGGAGTGACCAGTGAGCATCGCCCAGTCGGCCACGTCAGGGCAGCCAGACGCCCTCCTTCGCGATCGCTTTGGCAACCAAGCCACGCCCCCAGGGGCGGGGCCCCGAGAGAGCGCGATACGGGAGGCCCGGAACCTTCGTGCGGGGCGCGCGTGTTGCTGCCCGGAAGCCGCGGAGCCCGGCCCGGCGGCGGCGCCGGAAGTGAGCTGCTGGAGGCGCCGCCGGGAGCTGCCACGTCCGAGGCCCGGGTCCGCCGCAGCCGCCGCAGCCATGGTGAGTTTGGGGGCCGCGTTCGGGCCAGTGTCGCGGCCGTCTTGGGTTCCTGGAGTCGGCCCGCGGGCTGGGGCTGCTCAGCTCCTCGGCGCCTCCCCGAGCCCTGCGGGCCGCGCCTCGCTGCTGCCCTCGGCTCCCCGCGGCCGCTGGAAACCAAAGCCGAAACAGCGCAGGCGCCAGCGTGTGCGGGCCCGGGATCCCGGGGGTTGGCGGCGGTCAGCCTGCCCTGCCGGGCCGGTGCGCGAGCTGCGGTTTGTGGGGACGCTGGAGGCGAGCCCTGCGCGCCGCTGCCCCGCCACCTGCACGCGGAGTGGGCCTCCGGGGGTGGCGGGCGCTTCGCGGAGCCAGTGCGAGAGTGGCCCGGACGTGGGCCGTCCAGGCTGCTTCCCCAGGGGCATCAGCGGGGAGCGGGATGGGCAGTGGAGCGGCCGGGACTCGAACCGGCCGCAGACAGCGGCTCTTCCCGCCGCGGGCCCCTAGCACCAGGTGCTGGGTGCTGAGTTACCCTGCGTAGCGTCGGGAACTCGTAGTGGCGTCAGCTGTGGATGTCTCCCTCCTGGTTCTGAAGAGGTGAGTTGTTGGGAGTGGCTCCAGGTGTCGGGGTCGCCGCTGAAACACGCACGCTTGGCGCGCTGGCTGCCTCAGGTGCTCTGCTAACCTATGATGCGACCACCTGTCGGGACTCTCCGTGCTCACCCGGCTGGGGAGGTGAGGAAGGGGCGCTCCCAGCCGGACCTGCAGCCAGCTCGGTGGCCTCCGCGGCGTTCTCGGTGGCGTCTGCCGTTCCTGGGTTTGTCAGCGTCCACCCACGCGGCCCCTGGAGCCTCTCAGTGCCCAGGTGACCGCCCCGCGGGGCCGGACCCGGCTTCCTCGGCCTTGGGCCCCACTCAGGGAGCCCAGAGTGGGCGGAGGACCCGGCGGGCTCCGCATGGCCCCGTTCAACTGCCCTGCTGCCGCCCTGCTCCCGGCTTCGTTCCGCGGCTCCTGGGGCTTGTGACAGATAAGAAGCCGGGAAACAACTTGCAAAGGGGCAGAAACTTTGATTAGACAGAAAAGAAACTTTGATTTGATTGGCAAGCGACCAAGCAAGCGTCTGGTCCCACAGGAGAGCAGGCGGAGCCCGGGAGCCGACCCGGGCTTGCAGGAAGTGTCCGGGTTGCCGTCTGTTCCTGGGTCATTCTGGGGGGTTTCACATCGGCTTGGGGCTCGTGGAGACTGTCTCCTCAGGGGCTTGGCCCCCTCCTCTGCTAGCTCTGGGTGGGAGACTGCAGCGAACTTGAGGCGTGGTTAAGAGCCACGAGGTTGGGCCGGCGCCGCGGCTCACTAGGCTAATCCTCCGCCTTGTGGCGCCGGCACACCGGGTTCTAGTCCCGGTCGGGGCACCGGATTCTGTCCCGGTTGCCCCTCTTCCAGGCCAGCTCTCTGCTGTGGCCCGGGAAGGCAGTGGAGGATGGCCCAAGTCCTTGGGCCCTGCACCCCATGGGAGACCAGGAGAAGCACCTGGCTCCTGCCATCGGATCAGCGCAGTGCGCCAGCTGCAGCGCGCTGGCCACGGCGGCCATTGGAGGGTGAACCAACGGCAAAAGGAAGACCTTTCTCTCTGTCTCTCTCTCTCTCACTGTCCACTCTGCCTGTCAAAAAAATAAATTAAAAAAATTAAAAAAAAAAAAGCTGCAAGGTCACCCAAGATAGGGCATCTCCTGGAGCTGCTCTGAGTCTCCCCGGGGTGCAGCCCCTTCCCTGCCAGCTCCAGGTGAGACTGCACCCATGCTGGGGTGTGAATTAAGGCCACCGGGAGGCTGTCAGTGGGGAGATGCCGGTTGGTCGGCAGGCTTGCTTTGCAGCCACAGCGGGCAGCCTGCTTGGGATGGACGTCCTACCTATGCCGGAGGGACCCCTGCGCCCCAGCCCAGGGCACGGCCTCAGACTTCATGCCTGAGCTCTCGGGCTGGGCAAGCCGAGAAGCCCTTCCTAACCAGCACATCCTCCTCGGCCCCTGTGCTGTGCGGGAGTTTGAGGGAAGAGCAGTTGAGCCAGGAAGCGCCCCCTGCCCGTTAGTGTGCACTGTTCACTCCGCACGCGGTGCCCCTACCTTCTGTTGACAAAGCGCTATGCTTGGGGATTTTCGGGATTCAAGAGGGCAGATGACAGGCGGGCGCTGTGGCATAGCCGGAAGAGCCACCACCTGCGGTGCCAGCATCCCATTTGGGCACCGGTTCACGTCCCAGCTGCTCCACTTTTTATTTTTGAGATTTATTTATTTTACTTGAAAATCACAATTACACAGAGAGAGGAGCGGCGCAGAGAGAGAGGTCTTCCATCCGCTGGTTCACTCCCCAGATGGCTGCAACGGCTGGAGCTGCTCGGATTAGAAACCAGGAGCCTCTTCCGGGTCTCCCACGCGGGTGCAGGGGCCCAAGCACTTGGGCCATCTTCTGCTACCCCAGGCCATAGCAGAGAGCTGGATCGGAAGCAGAGTAGCCGGGTCTTAAACCAGCACCCATATGGGTTGCCGGCACCACAGGCAGCGGCTTTTTCCGCTATGCCACAGCGCTGGTCCCAGCTGCTCCACTTCCGATCCAGCTCTCTGCTATGGCCTGGGAAAGCAGTGGAAGATGGCCCAAGTCCTTGGGCCCCTGCACCTGTGTTGGAAGTCCTGGAGGAAGCTCCTGGTTCCTGGCTTCGGATGGGCCCAGCTCCGGCCATGTGGTCAGTTAGGGAGTGAACCAGCAGATGGAAGACCTCTCTCTCTCTCTCTCTCTGCCTCTCCTCGCTCTGTGTAACTCTGATTTTCAAATAAATAAAGCTTTTAAAAAAGTGCAGATGACTCAGACTATGGCTCCAGGGGGCTCCCCGTCTGGTGGGGTGCGGACCATGGTGCTCAGGGTGCAGCACGCGCCAGCCAGCTGGGATCTGAAATTGCAGCTGGACCTCAGAGGACAGGTAGGAGGGGGGCGGCCATGGCAGAGGTGTCCCAGCCCTCCAGGCTCTGCAGCCCTGGAGGCCGCGAGTGGCAGGCGAGGGAGCGGCCTCAGAGAAGCCTGAATGAAGTGCACAGTCTGCAGGGTCAGCACTTTGTTCATTAGCGACTGCGGGGCACCCCGTGCCTCTGCGCCCAGGAGGGGAGCGGTCGCTGGTGCGGCCCCCGCTGGCCTCGGTCTGTGCTCTGAGACCCCTCCGCTCAGCCTGCTTTCTCCCTGTGCCACCCGGCCAGTCCCTCCTCAGCGGCTGAGCCCCGCCAGCTCCTGCGCACCCATAAGCCCCCACGGGAAGAGTTGACTGCTGTGTCAGGGTGATTTTTGTGCAGGTTTCTCAAGGGCAAGGAAAGCCTCTCACTCGTGTCTGCCTCTGGTGTTGGCTTAAAGAAGGTCCTTGGAGCGATTGTTCTGGTGAGGGAGCACAGACGCGGCGAGGGACGCAGTGATGGCTGGGTAATGAACTGCCCTGTCTTTGGTCGTAGGTGTCTGTCATCAACACCGTGGACACCTCGCACGAGGACATGATTGTAAGTACTCGCTGGCTGTCAGGGCCGTTTCTGTGAGAGGAAGCGCTTTGAGCTCTTCATCACCCTTCCCCGATCGGTGGTTCAGCGACGGTGGCTGGTCTGCCTCCCAGCAGTGCCCTGTGAGCTGGCAGGGCCCTGGCCGTGCCGTCTCCCCTTTGGGAGGGCCCTGGGGACCGATGGTAGCTTCAGGCCCTCGGTCCTCCGGCTGACGCTGGTCTCCCCTCTGTCTTCCTCCTGCCACCGCAGCCTGGCCCCACGGGCAAAGGCGGAGCCCGAGAGGACTGCTGTGGGTCAGCAGAGCAGACAGGAGTCCTCACGCGGGGCGTGGCCCGAGGCAGGGCACAGGGGAAGGCCCAGGGTTAAAGTCCACAGCAGGAGGAGCACTCCGGCCCCGCCGTGCAGCAGCCTGGGAGCGAGACCTGGGTCCCTGGGTCCCTGGGCTACGGATGGCGTCTCCTGCCTGCGTTGCTGCCCTCACGGCCTGTCACCTGCCGCCGCTTTGGGTTGCTCGGTCGCCTGGACTCCCTCAGGAGTGGTTCAGCTGTCGGTCACATGGTACCAGGGGTGGGGGTCTGAGCCTCCCTAGGCAGCAGCTTAGCTAGCAGGCCTCCATTTCTTGGTGGGGAGACCACCGCTGTGCCCCCGCTCGCGCGGTGTGGTCTGAGGAGCAGGTGAGGCAGAGCAGCAGTGAGGAACTTGCTCACTGTGCGCCAGGCTCATGCTAAGCACTGGTCATCCAGCGGCTCCTTGAGCCTTCCCAGCGGCCTCTGCGGCAGGTGCCACTCATGAACTCAGAACCGTGGGTGGGGCCAGGCCTGGGTCTGGGTGGTTTGGGGGCATCTGAGGGCGGTGCCAGTGTCTGAGTAACAGCCCGCTCCTTGGGAAAAGGACAAGCGTACGGGAAGCCAGGGACAAAGACCCTCACGGGACCCAGGGCCCAGGCGGAGGAAGGAGCCCGAAGGGTCTGTGAGCCCAGCTGGCTGCCGCCTCTCAGAGCAGTGAGGAGGCCGCCTGGCCGGCTTCCCGCCTGAGGTGCCGTCCCGAGTGGGTAGACGGTGGTCCACGGGAGCCCCGCCCCCGTGCACACTGCCCTGCCCCCGCAGGCCCCCAGATCTCCCCGTCTCCCTCTGCAGCACGACGCGCAGATGGACTACTACGGCACCCGCCTGGCAACCTGCTCCTCCGACAGGTCCGTCAAGATCTTCGACGTGCGCAACGGAGGGCAGATCCTCGTCGCTGACCTCAGAGGGTGAGTGTCCACGAGCCGGGGCGGGCGCCACCAGGGGTGCAGGTGGGGAAGGGAGTGAAAGTCCGGGTGCCAGGCACCCCGAAGTGTGCTCAGCTGTGAGGACGCCTGGCTGCCCCAGCACACAACGGGTGGGCAGGGCAGGGGCTCTGCGGGCCGTGTGCTCCCTGGAAGTCCTGGGGCTGGTGAGGTGTGACCTCTCACAGCCCTGGTGTGCCGCCCTCAGGTGGGCCCCGCCTTCAGGGGCCACTGCCCCCGCTGTGACAGGTGGAAGCCGTACTACTGTGTGCAGGTCTAGCCAGGGCGACCGACGTGTCACTCAGGAGTGGCGCTGCAGGGACCGTGCAGGCGGCAGCGTTGGGATCGCCGTGGCTCTGCCTGTCGGCCTGCGCAGGGGTCCAGGGCCACTTACACGCACCGTGTCACTCCTCTCGGAAGCCCTGGCTCATGTGTGTGGCTGCCCCCCTCAGGGTGCTGCCTTGCACAGCACTTCGGGTTTCGGGAGTTTGTTTTTTTTTTTTTTAAGGCTATTTATTTGAAAGTCAAAATTACACAGGCAGAGGCAGAGAGACAGAGAGATCTTCCATCCGCTGGTTCACTCCCCAGCTGGCCCGCAAGGGCTGGAGATGGGCCAGGCAGAAGCCAGCAGTCAGGAGCTTCTCCTGCTCTCCCACGTGAGAGTGCAGGGGCCCGAGCACTTGGGCCATCCTCCACTGCCATCCCAGGTGCCTTACCAGGGAGCTGAGTCACAAGTGGAGCAGCCTGGCCTTGAACCAGTGCCCACATGGGACGCCAGCGTTGCAGGCAGCAGCTTAACCCGCTGCGCCACAGTGCCACATGAGTTTCTTACGCTCTGAGAATGTGAGGCACTGGACGGTGACAAACCTCACACCCCCGTCCTTGACTGCCTCCGTTAAAAGCGCTCCTCGTGGGGAGTCTGGGCCTGTTGGCGCTCACCACCCGCTGCGTGGAACAGGAGTGAGCCGCCGTCCCCGGAGGGGAGTGCTGCTAGCTCGCGGTCAGTGGTTTTCCTTGTGCTCGTCCTCGGCTCTGTCCCTGAGCGAGCACAGACACTGAACCCCCAGCGTACCTGTGAGGGAGTCTTCCGGACGCCTCCGTTCCAGGCAGAGGTGAAGCCACAGAGCACCTGTGACCCTGGCCTCGAGTCAGAGCCCAGCACGGGCTGCTGAGCAGGTTAAAGCCGTCGTGAACACCCAGGTGGACAGTGCCTCCTCAGCAAGGTGTCTGGGAAGGCAGGCGAATGGTGGCTCCGCCTTGCGGTGTCCCTGAGCCCCAGGCGCACCTGCTGGGGGATTGACGCCCGTGCCGGCAGTCGGCGGAGCTGCCCTGGCTGCGGATCTGGTGCAGGTGAGATCCCTGCCTGGCCGGCCTCGGGGTCCTGCCGTCCAGAGGGCATCCCTAGGGCAGTGACGCTCCACAGCTCTCTGCGTGGAAGTGCTCAGGCAGCCGTTGGCTCTCCCTGCCCAGGAAGTCACTCATCTCCGCCCAAGGAGATGCCTGGCCAGGGCACCTGGGTCATTGGCCGCGTGGCAGCAGCCTCTGTCCCCTCCCCTTGCAGGCATGAGGGTCCTGTGTGGCAGGTGGCCTGGGCCCACCCCATGTATGGCAACATCCTGGCATCCTGCTCCTATGACCGCAAAGTCATCATCTGGAAGGAGGAGGGCGGCACCTGGGAGAAGACCCACGAGCACTCGGGCCACGACTCCTCAGGTGACCGAGGGGGGACCCTGGCCCCAGCTGGGGGCCGCTCAGGTCCCAGGAAGGACGGGCCACAACTCCTCGGGTAGCGGGGGCGGGGGGAGGAGCAACCCTGGCTGCGGCTGGGGGCCACTCACGTCACAGGAAGGACGGGCCACGACTCCTCGGGTAGTGTGGGGAGGAGTGACCCTGGCCCCGGCTGTGGGCCGCTCAGGTCCCAGGAAGGACAGGCCACGACTCCTCGGGTGACCGAGGGGGTGGTGGGGGCGACCCTGGCTGCGGCTGGGGGCCACTCATGTCCCAGGAAGGATGGGCCACGACTCCTCAGGTAGTGTGGGGGGGAGTGTCCCTGGCCCCGGCTGGGGGCCGCTCAGGTCCCAGGAAGGACAGGCCACGACTCCTCGGGTGACCGAGGGGGTGGTGGGGGCGACCCTGGCTGCGGCTGGGGGCCACTCATGTCCCAGGAAGGATGGGCCACGACTCCTCAGGTAGTGTGGGGGGGAGTGACCCTGGCCCCGGCTGGGGGCCGCTCAGGTCCCAGGAAGGACAGGCCACGACTCCTTGGGTGACCGAGGGGGTGGTGGGGGCGACCCTGGCTGCGGCTGGGGGCCGCTCAGGTCCCAGGAAGGACAGGCCATGACTCCTCGGGTGACCGAGGGGATGGTGGGGGCAACCCTGGCTGCGGCTGGGGGCTGCTCACGTCCCTGCGCTGTGGTAGGGGAGGCCGGAGCTAGCGGTGACTGGTAGGTATTTCCACCCGGGAGACCTGCACTTGGTTTCATAAATGACTGAGACCGAGCTGTGGGAAACGGGAGTCTGGTCGCCGCTCGGCTGTGCGCTCACCGTACGCCTCCCCCTCCCCGCAGTGAACTCGGTGTGCTGGGCCCCGCATGACTACGGCCTCATCCTGGCTTGCGGGAGCTCGGACGGGGCCATCTCGCTGCTGACCTACACCGGGGAAGGCCAGTGGGAGGTGAAGAAGATCAACAACGCCCACACCGTGAGTCCAGTGGCCGCGCCGGGGAGCCGGGCCCAGTGCCTGCAGGGTGGCGGCCCAGCCGGCTGGCAGATAGTGGAACTGGTTTTGTGGTTGCGTGTTAACTTTTTAAGAATCAAGCTACACGTTACGTGCCATAGAATTGCCCCTCGGAGGGAGAGGAGTTTGCAGTGTGCGGTGTTTGCGAAGCTGGACAGTGGGCACCCTGATTTCTAGAGCTGCTTTATCAGCCCCAAAGGAAACCCTGCTGGCAGGCGCCCTCCACCCCTAGCCCATGCTGGACCCTTCGCGTCCCGGGGCCTGGCTTCTCCCTCACGCCGTGGGCTCACGGTTGAGCCAGGTCGCGGCTGATGGGCGCCGTCTGTTTGCTTGTGTGTGGCGTGTGGCGAGTGGCGGTGCTGTGGAGGTTGGTGTGCGCGTTGCCTTCTCTGGGGAATGCCGCCGGGCACGCGGCTGCTCTGTCGTAGGGTAACGCCGTGTTCAGCCGGGTGAGAAGCTGCTGGTGACGACGCTGTTGTACCTTCCCACCAGTGCTGGGGGACGGTTGTCTCCTGACTGTAGCCACCCACGGCTGTCCTGGTGGTGCGAAGCGCTCACTCCTGGTGGTTTGATCTGCATTTGCTGGGTGGCTACTGCTGTCGGGCGGCTCCCTGGTGCTCATTGGCCATTTGTGTGCGGCCTGTGGGCCGCTGTCTCGGAGGGTGCAGCCATGCAGGGCCACGGGGAGGCCTAGAGGGGCCGGGGCCACTCCAGAGAGGAAGGTGCTGGGTGTGAAATCGGAACTGCACAGGAGGGGACCCCAAAAGAAAAGGCGTAGGCCCACATGGGGAGGGGCAGGGTTGGCCACCCTGTGTCTCAGCACTGTCAGCTGGAAAGGACAGACAGGTACTTAGGGTAGTTACATGCAGTTAGAACCCGCATCGGAGCCTGGGCTCCCGCCCAGCCCCCTCTGTGCACACCCTGGGAGGCACAGGCGATGGCTCAGTGGTCAGCTCCTGGCTGTGCCTAATGCGCTCCAGCTGATGTGTGCATCGGGGAGCAGACCAGCAGGTGGGCAACGCTTCTGCCTTTCAGAGAGCTGAGATCACGTTGGGGGTCTGGAGTGTTTGAGACTGCAGGCCAGGGGAGCTCACGCAACCAAGTCTGCAGACACTGCAGGCCTCAGGAGCCTCACAGTCGGGACCGTTTGGCCCAGGCACCCCACAGAGGGCGCCGATCGGCTGCTGGGCTCCGTTGGGCTGCATCTCAGACAGTGAGCGAGTCCACGGGTGCCAGGTGTAGACTGCAGGTCAGAGGGAGCTCCGGAGAGCAGGCGTGTCCGGGTGCGGGACCCTCCACAGGGGAGTCTCGGGCACCTGAGGCTCCCGAGCAAGCATTGCTGTTGTAGCAGACACTTGGACCACACCGAGCCGCAGGTCAGTCAGTCAGGTGGAGCTCTCCTGGGAGCAGTCACCTGTCCTGGGGATGTGTCATGGTGATGTCCAGTGGCAGCGGTCATGACAGGGTGACACAGAGGCTGCTGTTCCTGGGATATCCACCAACCTGGGGTTTTTAGGTTTTTGTTTTGTTGATGATTTGAAAACAGAATGACAGAGAAGCCATCTTGTGCTTCATCCCCAAATGCTCACAGAAGCAGGACTGGGCCAGGTTGAAGCCAGGAGCCTAAACCTTCATCCAGGTCACCCATGTTGGTGCCGGGGGCCTAAGCACTTGGGCCGTCTTCTGCTGCTCTCCCAGGCCATTAGCAGGGAGCTGGGCTGGAAGTGGAGCAGCTGGGACTCTTAGACTGATAGGGGAGGGAGTGTGGCAGCCTAGCCCCCTGCACCACACCCCCACCTTGCCCAGGAGTTTTTGAGTAGAGGAGATGTGTACAGTCCTGGGGACTTGGTGAGAAATCCGCCTGCACTAACCGTGGCACGTTCCTTCCTTTGTGATGGCTCAGTAGGTGTGTCAGAGTTCCTCCCATCACACACCTTACGTGTAGCTGCTGTCAGTTCCAGCGCATCAGAGGTGTGTGTGTTTTTTTTCAAAAGATTTATTTGTTTTAAAGAGTTAGAGGAAGAGAGAGAGAAAAAAGAGAGAGGTTTTCCATCTGCTGATTCACTCCCCACATGGCCACCATGGCCAGAGCTGCGCCAACCCAGAGCCAGGAGCTTCTTCTGGGTCTCCCACGTGGGTGCAGGGGCCCAAGGGGTTGGGCCATCTTCTACTGCTTTCCAAGGCCATAGCAGAGAGCAGGCTCGGAAGTAGAGTAGCTGGGACTCGAACCAGTGTGCATATGGGATGCCAGCACTGAAGGTGGCGGCTTTACCCGCTACACCACAGCGCCGGCCCCCAGCTGTGTTTTAAAATGAACTGTGCAGTACAAAGAACAAACTGTTAACAGTGTTTAAGAACTCAGGGAAGGACTGATGGGGCCAGAGGCGGAGAGTGACTCGGAGGCTCTCATAAAAGCCACCTCCTGTGACGCCGGCCTCCCGTGTAGGCTCAGGTTTGTGTCCCAGCTCCCTGTTAAGGGCCTGGGAAAAGCAGCGGAGGATGGCCGAAGTGCTTGGGCCCCTGCATCCCCGTGGGTGACCCAGAAGCAGCTTCTGGCTCTGCGCTAGCTGTTGCAACCAGCTGGGGAGTGAACTAGTGGATAAAGATCTGGCTCTGCTTCTCTCTGTGTGACTCTGATTTTCAAAATAGATCTATGAGTTTTTAAAATATTTATTTGAGTTACACAGAGAGAGAAGGAGGGGCAGAGAGACAGAGGTCTTCTATCCACTGGTTCACCCCCCAAATGACAACAACATCCAGAGCCGAGCTGATCCGGAGCCAGGAGCCAGGAGCTTCTTCTGGGTCTCCCACGTGGGTGCAGGGGCCCAAGGACTTTCCCAGGTCATAGCAGGGAGCTGGTTCGGAAGTGGAGCAGCCAGGACTCCTATGGGATGCCAGCGCTGCAGGCGCGGCTTTTACCAGCTACACCAAGTTTCTCCAAGGCAGCATCCTGCTCGTGCGTCCTTGGACAGCAGCTGATGCAGGCCCTGCCACCCACGTGGGCGTTGGCTGGAGTTCTGGGCTCCTGGCTTCAGCCTGGTCCAGCCTCCTCTGTTGCTGGCATTTGGAGGTTGACCCAGTGGATGGAAGACCTTGCTTGCTGCCTTTCAGGTAGATGAAAATCACAACTTTTTTCTTCTAGGGTGGGGTAGGACAGGGAGAGTTAAATGCAGAAGCTTTAAGAAAAGTTGTAGTGCGCTTGGCCATAGTATCCTGCGGTGAAAGAAAAATTCAGGTGGCAGTGAGCTTCCTGGCACCTGGACGATAGCCTTGGAGTGGGGAGGGGCCGGCGCTATGGCACAGCAGGTTAACACCCTGGCCTGCAGCGTGGCATCCCAGATGGGCACCAGTTCAAGACCCAGCTGCTCCCCTTCCGATCCCGCTCTCTGCTATGGCCTGGGAAAGCAGAAGAAAATGGCCCAAGGGCCTGGGCCCCTGCACCTGCATGGGAGACCCGAAAGAAGCTCCTGGCTCTGGATTGGCACAGCTCTGGGGAGTGAACCAGTGGAAGGGAGACCTCTCTCTCTCTCTCTCTTTCTCTCTGTAACTCTTTTAAATAAATAAATCACTTTTTTTTTTTTAAAGTGGGGAAAGCCACACCAAATGTGTGTTTGGAACAGGCTTACACTGCCAAGGCAGACATGGAAAAGGCATGTTCTGTTATGTTTTTGTTCTTAAGATTTACTTATTTGAAAGGGAGAGTTAGGTAAAGAGAGCGAGATTGCACTGGTTCTCTCCCCCAGATGGCTGCAGCAACCAGGGCTGGGCCAGGCCGAAGGAAGGAGCTTCCTCTGGCTCTCCCACGTGGGTATGGGGCCCCAGGACTTGAGCTGTCTTCTGCTTTTCCCAGGCTATCAGAAGGGAGCTGGATCAGAAGTGGTACAGCCAGGACACGAACCAGCACCCACTAGGGTGTTGGCATTGCACTTGGTAGCTTTAGCTGCTACACCTCAACACAGGCCCCTTATTGCATTTTTAAAAGATTTGTATGTATGTTTGAAATGCAGAGGGAGAGAGAGATCTCCCGTCCCCTAGGTCACACTCCAAATGTCCCAGCACCCAGCAGCCGGGAACTCTACCTGGGTCTCCCATGTGAGTGGCAGGGAGTACTTGGGAGCTGGCTGGGACGCGGAGCAGCCAGGGCTTGAAACGACACTGCAGTGTGGGATGCTGGCATTGCAAGCTGCGGCTTAACCCACTGCCACCGGGCTGCCCCCAGGGTGTACCTGTGGGTAGCGGCCTCCTGGGGGCTGATTGGTGGCAGTGACGAGGACAGGGACGCGGCAGCAGGTGCATCTGCAGTGGTTTGTGGCGTGCTTGAGGGTCGTCCATTAGCTGTTGTGATGTTTAGAATCTTTGGGCCCCAGTGTGGTCCCTTTCACGTGTTTGAAAAATGTCAGATTTGGGAGAGTTCTTAGTCCCTGCTTTGGGATGCCGGGTGGGAGCCGTGCGAGCAGCCAGTCCCTGCTCGTCCCATCGGCCCTGGGACCAGGGGAGGCAGGCCGCTGTGGTCTGCAGAAGGGCCAGGCTCACGGTGCCCTCTCCCCAGATCGGCTGCAACGCGGTCAGCTGGGCGCCCGCCGTCGCCCCAGGAAGCCTCATCGACCAGCCTTCAGGGCAGAGACCCACCTGCCCCAAGAAGTTCGCATCTGGAGGCTGTGACAACCTCATCAAGCTGTGGAGGTGAGTGGGGTGTGGGGAGAGCACCCTGGGAAAATGCCGAGCCTGCTTTAAGCAGTTTCACTCTGGCTGGGTGTGCTGTGGAGGGCTCACATTCAGGCCATCTGCTGTCCCCGCCAGGGAGGAGGAGGACGGCCAGTGGAAGGAGGAGCAGAAGCTGGAGGCACACAGCGACTGGGTCCGCGACGTGGCCTGGGCCCCCTCCATCGGCCTGCCCACCAGCACCATCGCCAGCTGCTCCCAGGTCAGTCCTGCCCCTGGGCCGCGGGTGCTTATGCGCAGGCAGCACTGGGGAGGAGCCCGCGGCAGGGGGCGTGGAGGTGCACAGGTGGGATGGAAGCTCCAAGACCTTCCCGGACAGGGTGGACGGCCGGGGCGGGCCTTCCAGCGCACACTGCCAATGCCCGGAAGCCTGTTTGGTTTGCTGTTAATGGATAAGGGTTTTTGTGACTTCATGTTCTGTTTCACAGTATTTTTATTTAAAAGGCAGACACAGAATCTTCCATTTACAGGCTCAGGCCCAGCGTTGGGCCTGAGCCAGGCCAAAGCCAGGAGCCTGGAACTCCATCCAGGTCTCCCAGGTGGGTGGCAGGGGCCCAGCACTGGGCTATCTTCTGATGCTTTCTCGGGCTTGGTAGTAGGGCCAGGACCCAAACCGGTGCGCACATAGGATAAGGTCATCGCAGGCCAAGGTGTAACCCGCTGCCCGGTACCAGTCCTGCGCTGGGTTTTTAGCAGCCATAGGGAGCCCAGGGCGATGCTTCCCTCATGGGAGGTGTGTTCCTGACGGCTGAGGGATGAGGTGCTGGGCCAGGAGTTGGTGATGAACACCGAGGGCAGCCAAGAGGCCCCTGCTCCCTCTGCTGGGAGGGCCCTCAGACCTCCTGACAGCGTGCCTTTGCCTAGGATGGCCGTGTGTTCATCTGGACTTGTGACGATGCCTCTGGCAACACCTGGTCCCCCCGACTGCTGCACAAGTTCAACGACGTCGTGTGGCACGTGAGCTGGTCCATCACCGCCAACATCCTGGCCGTCTCTGGGGGAGACAATAAGGTACGCCTGTCCCCATGTGCCTGCGACCCCCTTCCCACAGGAGGGGAGGGGCTGTGGCTGGCAAAGCCATCTCCCGGTCCCTGGGAGGTACATCCAGGCCCGACCTCCTGCCCACTGGGCTCTTTGATACTTTTTGGCTGAGCTAAGTGAACATCACCATGAGGACAAAGAGACAGAACCCATAAACCAAGCAAGAAGGTAGAGGGCACTCCCCCAAACAGGCTGCCCCAGGAGCAGGGGGCTGCCCTCCCTACACTGCCTGGCGGAGCACGGTTGTCTCCTAGTTTTAAATGTACTAAGAGACACGAGGTGAACTTGAACTGAGCCTCAGTCGTACCACAGCAGCCCCCAGTGTACGCCCCTCCCCGGCCTCAGAGCCCAGAACTCACCTTCCCCACCCACAGGCCGCAGGGCTGGGCAGAAGCTCCTAAGACCTGCGGCACATCTTGCCTGTGGTCATTTCATCTCTGGGGCCTGGTTTCCAGGGCGTGCACCCCGTTCACACGGCTGGAGCTGCCTCAGGTTTTGTTTTCCTCTGAAAAAGACGGCATCAATTTCAGAAACTGGCCTCAGCGCCCAGAGCCGTGACCGTGTGTGCTACCTTGCAGGTGACCCTGTGGAAAGAGTCCGTCGACGGGCAGTGGGTGTGCATCAGCGACGTCAACAAGGGCCAGGGGTCCGTGACCGCGTCCGCCACAGAGGGCCAGCAGAACGAGCAGTGACAGGACCTGCAGCTCCACGCCGGCCCCCCGGGTCAGCTGCCGGAACACTGGCAGGAGAGCGTCCTCCCCGAGTCAGGTGCTGTGATCTGATCGGGCCGTGGCCTGCCCTGTGAGAGCACTCTATGAGGAAGAAACTGCAAATGGCCTTCAGAGCTATTCTTCTACATCCTTTAGGCCATTTTAACGCACCTTTGGGTTCAGGCATTATTGGGGGTTTTTTGTTTCCAGTGGAACTAAATAAAATTGTATTGCTAATAGTTCTCGCTGCATTACACCCACCCCACCCCCCAAGAGAGCTTGTTGAGGCTGGCCCCTGTGACCAGTGCACACGTACCTGTACAGAATCCCCACAGGAAGGGAGGTCCACGTCAGGCAGCCCCTCTGCCGGCCTGGTCAGGCCACCAAACCCAAGCCTTTCTGCAGCCTGAAGATTGAGGGGCCAAGGAAGGCCCCTGCACGTGCTGCTCCGTGGGCACAGACGGCCGGATTCCAACCAGCCACATGCCCGTCACGAGCTCCAAGCTTGGAAAGGTCAACAGTGCAGATTCACACACGTCCCAGCAACCAGGGATCGCAATCCCCAAGGCTCACCAGAGGACGGAAGAGCACCCGGCGCCCTCAGACGCACAGGGTGAGCACACTCGGGTCTCCGTGACAGAGCACAGCCAGCAGCACAGGGAGGAGAAGACGACGTGAGTGGTGCTGCAGCCACGGAGGAACTCCCTACGGGCCTGGGAGCTGGCGAGGTCGGGCAGCATGTGGAATGCCAAGGGAGCTGGGGAAAGCAGCACTTTCAGACCCCCAGTGAGGAATTAGTGACATCATTAAAGTCCCACTTGCTGTGGCGAAGCGGGTAAAGCCGCTGCCTGCAGTGCCAACGTCACACAAGGGCACCGGTTCGAGTCCTGGCTGCTCCACTTCTGATCCAGCTCCCTGCTAAGGACCTGGAAAGCAATGGAAGATGGCCCAAGTCCTTGGGCCCCTGCATCCGTGTAAGAGACCCGGAAGATGCTCCTGGCTTCAGACTGGCACAGCTCCTGCTGTTATGGTCATCTGGGGACTGAACCAGTGGATGGAACTCTCTCTCTCATTGCCTCTCTGTCACTGCCTTTCAAATAAATAAATTTTTTTTAAGTCCCATCTGCAAGAGCTACCAAAAAAACCCTAGGAATTCATTTAACCAAGGAATTTCTGGCCCCCGGTTCAGCCTGGCCAGCCCTACATGTTGTGAGCATTTAGGAGGTGAACCTAAATGGACAACTCACCCCAACACTGTCACTTCATTTGCAATAAACACATAGTTTTTAAAAACTGGTTCACAGGATGCACAGATGACCAAACCAACGAAGCTGAAGGCCTCACGGCACCTGATTTGAAGACTACAGAGCTACTGGGGTGCTCCCAAAAATCCATGGGGAAATACAAGCAAAAGGTGTTGTTTTGTTTGCTACAAAAGTGAAATCCATGCAGTTACAGAGAAAGATGAGACATCTTCACCTGCAGGTTTACTCCCCAAATGGCACAAGGACTGGGGTGCGGCCAGGAACTGCCTCCGGGTCTGCCCCATGGGTGCAGGGGTCCCAGGACTTGGGCCATCCTCTACTGCTTTCCCAGGTGCACTAGCAGGGCGCTGGATCAGAAGTGGAGCAGCTGGGGACTCGAACCAGTGCCCATAAGGGACGCCGGCATTGCAGACTTTACCTGCCATGCCACAGTGCTGGCCACCCATGCAGCTTTTCATATTACACGTTTTCCTTGAACTTTCTGAGGATATCCAGTAACCAAAACAGCACCTGTGCCCTGCAGCTGACAGGGCCCAAAGATGACGGTGACAGGACAGCGGGGATAAGTGGGCCTCCCTGTGCAGAGCACTGACACTTACCCACCTCGTGCCCCTCACAAAATAAACAGATCCAAGCCCTGAAACCGCCGATCAGAACGGGAGCACCAAGACAGGCAGGGTAAGCACTCATCTGGGTAAGACCGCAGGAGCAAAACCAGACTAAGGACTGTGTCAAACTGAGCCCTGCACAGTATGGAAACCAAATGAAGAGAACAGACTGGGAGAGAAGGTGTGCGAACCACTCACGGGGCAGAGGACCAACGTCCAGAACTTGCCGAGCTGTCGCTGTGGTGTAGCAGAAGAGCTGCCATCTGCAGAGCCAGCGTCCCATGTGGGCACTGCTTCAAGTCCTGGCTGCTCCACTTCCAATCCAGCTCCCTGCTAGTGCACATGGGAAAACAGCGTTAGATGACCCAAGTACTTGGGGCCCCATACCCACATGGGAGACCAGAGGAAGTTCCTGGCTCCTGGCTTCAGATTGGCCCAGCTCTGGCTGTTACAGCCATTTGGCGAGTAAACCAGCAGATAGAACACACCTCTCTCTCTAATGCTGCCTTTCAAATAAATCTTCAAAAAGGAAGAAAGAAAAAATCCAGAATATGTAAGGAATTCAACAACAAAAGGTACAAAGGCTATTCAAAAAGGAAAAGATGATAACAGACATCTCAAAAGGAGAGAGATGTCCAACACGTGTATGAAAAAGCACCCACATGACTGGTGTCAGGGAAATGCCAATCAATACTATGGGCTACTGGGGCCAGCGCTATGGTGTAGTGGGTACAGCTGCCGCCTGCAGTACCAGCATCCCATGTGGGCACCAGTTCTAGTCCTGGCTGCTCCACTTCCCATCCAGCTCTCCACTATGACCTGGGAAGGCAGTGGAAGATGGCCCAAGTCCTTGGGCCCCTGCACCTGCATGGGAGACCTGGAAAAGGCTCCTGGCTCCATATTGGTGCAGGTCCAGCCATCTGGGGAGTGAACCAGCAGATGGAACTGGTTAAATATCCAAAGCAAATGGAGATTTCTGCACGTCCACGTCAAATGCAGCCCGAATCCTAACAGCTAAGACCCGGAGTCGGCCTAAGTGTCCAGCACCGAGCACAGGCGTGACCAAGCGTGCTGCCCGCCATTTGCAGCAAAACAGATCAACGAGGACGCTATGTTGACAGGCGCAGAAAGATAAAAATACCAACTGGGACTGCCAAAGCAGCTCCAGCAACGTTTCCACGAAGGTGGTCCCTCAGCCCCCAGACACAGCCCTGGGCCAAAGCCAGGAAGAGGGGCCGTTTCACAGTTCTGTGTGCCGGGGAACCCAAGAACTGCCATCAGATTCTCACCCATGATGAACAGAAAACTCTGCAAACCAGCGCGCGGATGAGGCGCACAGCCAAGAGTCACTCACTACCAGTGGTTCAGAAAGACAGGAGATCCCCACTTCCACACACAGCAGCTAAGCAGCGAGCAAGCCACTGCACCCGCACACACTGACAACCGGCAGTGCTCGGCAAAGGGGAACAGACCAGGCGGGCGCAGCCCCAGCTGACCGCCTGCCGGGAGCTTCCAGGACAAGCGAAGAGACGCAAACCCAAAGCCGGCGGTGGCACAGGGCTGGGCGGAGAGACCGGCATGCAGGAAGGCCGAGGCCAGTGGGGCTCAAAGCAGAGCACTAGAGGGGACACAAGTCCTTGGGCCCCGGCACCCACACGGGAGACCCAGAAAAAGCTCCTGGCTCCTGGCTGCGGAGCGGCCCAGTCCTGGCCATTGCAGCCATTTGAAGAGTGAACTAGCGAACAGAAGACTTCTCTAACTTCCAAATGTAGAAATAAATCCTTACAAAGAAAAAAAAAAGAAGTCTGTCTGGGGCAAGTGTTGCGGCGCAGGTTACACGGCTGGCTTCCCACACCAGCGCCAGTTCAAGCCCCAGCTGCCCCGCGCCTCCTGCTGAGCCTGGAAGACGGCGCAAGACGGCACAAGATGGCCCAAGGCCTGGACCTCTGCCATGCATCTGGGAGCCCAGAGGGACTTCCAGGCTCCTGGCTTCAGCCTGGCCCAGACCTAGTGCTCTGACCATCTGGGACATGAACCAGCAGGTGCAAGACCTCTTTGTCTGCCTTCTCCACCTTTCAAATATTTGAAAATAACTTTTTAAAAGATACATTAAAAATGTAGTAAGATAAAGTACAGGTGAAAAAGACTTTTAAGCTAAAAAAATAATTGCCAGCCGGGCTGCCCTGTAGAACGGCACGTGGGGTTCAGGAGGAAAATACCAGATGCAAATGTGGACCTGTGAGGAGGAGCGAGCAGCCCAGGACCGTCAGGATGCCCACTCCTCATCCTTTACGGACACTGCTGACAACCTGAGGCTCACCGGGCGGCGTATTACAAACGTCTCCTGTGGCGTGGTGCCGCTGCCTCCGGGAAGGGAGCTGTGTCCCTGGAAGGCGCACGGCCACAGCCACGGGCCTAAGCCCTGCAGCACGCACTCCACAGCACAGCAGAGCACAGCCACAAAGCCCGCGCACCCCGAAGTGGGCGCTGAGAGGCAACGGCAGAGCCGGCCACGGCCAGGAGCAGACGGGACCGTGGGGCAGCTGGTGCCGACCGCACAGGCCGAGCCCGCTTCCCGGCGACGTGCCAGAGGCTGGTTTTCCTCTAGAAAGCCAGTCCCCACTTGAGCGGGCGTTTGGGGAGTGAGCCAACGGATCTGACTTCGGACGGGGCTGTGACGAGGCTGTGAAGATGTGCACCCCGAGTCCCCTGCAGCCCCTGGGGGCCCCCACACTCCCTGTGAGCAGAGCGATGCAAGCTCAGGTCCCGAGGTACAGGTCTCAGGGAGCTGCACAGGCACGCATGCTCCCAGGTGGTAACATGGAGGGAAGGGGATCCGTGCAACATAGAGTTTTCCAGAATGAGGGACCTGGGCGTATCTTGAGGCTGAAGGCAGACGCTGTCAGAAAGAGGCTAAGAGCTAGGCTGCAGCAGACCAGGGAGGAGCCCTGGGGGAGACGCCTGGGCCAGGAGGAGGGGGACCTTGGAGGGACACCCAGATTCCATGGCATGGCCTGTGCAGGCTAGCGCACAAGGCACACATGGGGCTGCTGCTGCGGTGAGAAGGGGCCAGTCCACACTGAACGAGCCACGAGCTAAAACCCACACCAGGTGTCAGAGACTTCATATTTTTAAAAAGTCGATACACGGCAGGTCAGCTGCCACCTGGGGCCCCCACGTCCCAAGTCGGCGCGCCGGTTCAGGCTGCTAGGCTTCTGATGCAGCCCACTGCTAACGCACCTGGGAAGTAGCGCAAGACGGCAAGTGCGTGAGTCCCTGCCACCCCCGTGGGAGTTCCAGGCTCCCGGCTTCGGCCTGGCCCAGCCTCTGTGGCCATTTGGAGAGTGAACCACTGGATGGTCGGTCAGTCTCCCTCTTTCTCCTCTTCAAATAAAGAGAGGGGGAGGGGACTGGGCTGGACCTAGGACTAGGAACAGACCAATCCCAACTGAGGACAGAAGGCCGCATCCCCCACCTTGGGAGCGGCCGCCCTGGTCTTGGCCATCATCTGGGAACCCCGCGGGACACTAAGCCACACACTGTGCCTTCCTCCTGCACACGTGTGGTCCAGGAGGCCTGAGTAGGCGGTGGGGTACTTCCAGCGAGCTTCCCCTCCCTGCCTCTCCCACTCGGGGGACTCCGAGGCATGTGGTGAGGGGGGTTTGAACCCTGCAACCTTTTGGTTCCCCGAAGATAGCGAGGCAGGCGGCAGTGTTTACCAGCTGCCAGGTTATCTAAGATCAACACCGGCGCTGCAGGCCGGCTTCGCGTCTGCATAGGCGCCTCGTCTCCATGGCTGGGGCGACCTGACACTGCCTGTGTGCTCTGAGGGCTCAGCTCCCCCCGCCCCTCCCGGCCCCAGGGCCTGAGGGAGTCTGAGTCAGGGAGCGGGCGGGCTCACAGGCTGCCGTCCTGCGGGGACCCCAGCCTCATGGTGCGGGTGGTGAGACGTTTTCCCACGGAAGGTCCAGCCCAGCCTGCGCCTCCTCGGCCCCGAGTCTCTGCCCGAGTCCAAGCCCCCTCAAGCCTTCCCCATAATTGCCGTCATGTCCACATTCCTCCAACTGGACACCCAGCCCCAGCCCCACCCCACAGAGGGCACACTCACTGTGGAAGCCCACGAGAAAAGCCATTGCCCTAGAGAGGTGACGGGGCGGGGCCAGCCTGTGTGGCCGTGTGGGCCGGCCCCTTGACAATTTGGTTTTCTATCAAACTACCGGCTTGGCCTCCTGGCTCCACAGCACATGGAGCCCCAGCCTCTGCCTCAGCCCGGAGTCTCTAAACCACTGGAACCTCTGTATGGACAACTGTGGCCCTGAGCAGTCAGCGCCGGGACATCCTGAGACGCAGCCCCAGGTTTGACAGTCCCATAGGCGTCAGCTGCAGGCCACCTACATGCTACAGGCCCAGCACCGCACACCCACCACTTCACTCACTCCTCAGGCACGGACTAGGGGCCCACAAGGCCCAGTCTCAGAACAGGCATCCCTCAAGCTCAGAAACAAAGCCCGCTGGGAACAGGGAGGTCAGGTGCAGCCACGGAAGAGCCATCCCCGCACCTGCTCCTCGGGGTGGCCAGGGGTGCATTCCTTGGCTGAGAGGGACTTCCCAGTGGGGGCGTGCACGTCACAGGCATCAGCCACAGAAAACAGCAGCATGCCACGGAGTCCTAGTGCCGGCACCGGCATCCCACCAGGGGTCAGCCGAGGTCACACACTGGCAAAGCCAGGCCCTCGTGGGGTACCTGAGCAGATGGCTCAGCCGCACCAACCCCTCGGGGCACGCGGCCTCCACTCTGGGTCTCCACCCAGGGCACAGCAGCATCTTAGCTCCCGAGGAATGTAAACGAGCCGCCCGGGGCTGGACCGCCTCCAGGATGAGGGCGAGGGCTTAAGACAAACACCAGGCTTCCTATTTAAGGCCCAGGCAGCCCCTGGGCCTCACCTGCACCAGGAATCTCAGGTAGGCATGCTCTGCTCCCAGGGTGCGTGTGGGTTTAGAGGTTTGGCTTGCGGGGTGACTACTGGACCTTCTAGAACCACTACAAAGGTGAGGGGGAACGGAGGTGCAGGGGACACCCAACATCCAGGCCAAGTCCCACTGCCTGGCTCTGTCCTCTCCTGCCCTGGGGAGCCCTCTGCTCAGCAGTCGGGTGAACTCAGGCCTGTGGGGGTGAGCAGGCGCCTAGAGACCCTCTCTGCCCCCAGCCGAGGCCATGCTCTCCGCGGGGACCGCCTGCAGCCTGCTGCTCCTCAGTGTGCTCTGGGTGGACGCGGCCATGGCCGGCTCCAGCTTCCTGAGCCCCGAGCACCAGAAGGCCCAGGTGAGCCCCCTCCCCCCGCAGAGCCCACTCGGCACAGCTGCGGAGCCTGACGCCCGGCTCTGGACATGAGGCTCCGGTCTAAAGAGATCATCTCCCCTCTCTGGCAGAGAAAGGACGCCAAGAAACCACCTGCGAGGCTGCAGCCACGCGAGGAAGACAGCGGGCAGGAGGCGGCGGAGGACCAGCTACAGATTCGGGTTGGCGGCAGGAAAGGGAGCAGGGCGGGCCCAGCGGGGAGACCACGTCCCGGCTCCAGCAGCTGAGCTCGGCCTGGGCTCTAGGGCTCTCTGCCGGTCACTCGGCAGTGGGTGGAGAAGGCGCCGGGGAAGCCTGCTGAGCTCCAGGGGAGCCGGCAGCCCGAGATGAAGGCACCCAGGAGGAACACTGGGTTCCCGGGTTCCCGCCCAGAAACTGTTTTACTCAGGGTGCCTGAACTTGGGGTGGAGCCCACTGACCGTAACCACCTCACCTTCAGAGCAGGGGGAGAGCAGGCTTGTTCCTGCCCCAGCCAATGGCAACCCAGGCCAGGAACAGGTGGGAAACAGCACAGGAATTACACGGAAGGGGCAGGTGTGTGGAGCACTGGTTAGGGCACTGGCGCTGTGCATCAGAGCGCCTGGCTGGGGCACCAGTTTATGTATCTGAGCACTGGTTAGGGCACCAGTCTATGTATCTGAGCACTGGTTAGGGCACATTCTGTATCAGAGGTCCCGGTTTGGCTCCTCTGCTTCCAGCCCAGCTGGGAGGCAGCACCTGGGTCCCTGCCACCCACATGGGAGAGGGAGCTGGAGTTGTGGGCTCCTGGCTGCTGGCTGCTGCCTGCCCTGGTGCTCCGGACACTAGCAGAGAACCAGGGGATGGGAGACTCTGTCTCCCTCTGCCTCTCGGGTAGAACTGAGGAGGAAGGAAATGGCAGGAAGGGGTCTGCACTCCCTGTGCTTCAGGGAGTGGTCTGGATAGCTCTCCTGTGCTGACACTCGCTGCACCTACACTGGGACTTCCCGGGGCACTTCATAACGCAGCTGCTCAGCCGCTGGGCCTGTGTAGATCCCGTCTAGTTACTCCTCTCCAACAACCAGGGACGCGGGCAGGCCTCACATCACTGTCTCCAACTTACAGAGCAGGAGCAGGAGCTCAGAGAGGCCAACGCACTTGCCCGAAGCACCACAGCCAGTGTGGGGCCGACCCCAGTCTCTGGGCTTGTCCTCTTCCTCACTGGTCTGGGGCCTTGGGTGGGGGTGGGGGTCAGCGCCCAGTCTACAGCACGGCTGCGGTGTGTCTGCCTTGGCCTCCCAGACTGCTCACCATGCTCTCCCCTGGGCCCCTTGGTGACTGCCAGGTGAGCATCGGGAGCCACTGAGGGGCGAAGCTCTCAGGCTTGGGCCGCCACTCAGCTACCCGAGGGGCCCTGGGGGTGAGGTGGGCATGTGACTGACACCCTGGGTCCTCTCTGCCCCTCTCTAGTTCAGCGCCCCCTTTGACGTGGGGATCCAGCTGTCAGGGGCTCAGTACCAGCAGCACGGCCGGGCCCTGGGCAAGATCCTTCAGGACATCCTTCGAGACGAGACCAAAGGTGAGCTCTCGCCCGAGTCCCAGCCACAGGCCCTTCCTCCCTGCCACCTCTGCGGGCAGTGGAGTGTGGCTTCGAGCTGGGCTGCTGCCCTCGGAGGACAGCAGCTCCAGGCCCAGGCTCCTCCTTAATGGTCAAGGAAGCAGACAAGGTTACCTGGAGCGCAGTCACGCCTGTGCGGTGTGCGAGGGGCCTTCGAACGCTCCCGGCAAACAGGCACTCCCTCTAGTTCCACCTGCCGCAGACGCTTCCACGGTACAGCCATGCGCTCAGAGTGGGCCCCTCACCGCGGGCGCCGGCTTGTTCAGCCGTGCTGACAGAGCACCGCACCCCTCAGCCACCCTGGGCTTCCCTCCACGAACGCCGCTACAGGCAAGGCTGGGCTGAGCCAGCAGCCAGGCGCG
Organism: Lepus europaeus; assembly: GCF_033115175.1. Taxonomy (NCBI): domain Eukaryota; kingdom Metazoa; phylum Chordata; class Mammalia; order Lagomorpha; family Leporidae; genus Lepus; species Lepus europaeus. Next base: position 7,800,712 of record NC_084835.1, on the reverse strand, counting down.
CTCTCGGTCCTCCACATGAGTGGAGGAACTGGGGCCTGGACCGTCACCGGCTCCTCTCAAGGCGCACCAGCAGGGAGCCGCGCCAGGCTCTGCGGTGCAGGGCGGGCACCTCAAGCAGCGACCGCACAAGCCCAGCTTAGGCTTCGGTTTTGACCTGAATCCTTTCGTGTCTCAGAAGACACCACCAAGCTTCTGGCTTCTGCCTGGCCCAGGCCGGGCTGCTCCAAGCTCCCAGGGAGCAGTGAATCACCAGATCAAAGATCTCTACCTGTCTCTATTTTTCAAATAAACACAGTAAGAATAAAAGAAATCCAAAAACAAACAAGCCTGCCCCTGGAAGCATCACCAGCCCACCGCTCCTCACACCCAGGCTGAGCCAGGGCCCGGGGTCCCAACACCCAGGCTGAGGCAGAACCTGGGGGCCCCACACCCAGGCTGAGCCAGGGCCCAGGAGGGGCCCACACCCAGGCTGAGCCAGGGCCCTGGGTCCCAACACCCAGGCTGAGGCAGAACCCGGGGGCCCCACACCCAGGCTGAGCCAGGGCCCAGGGGGGGCCCACACCCAGGCTGAGCCAGGGCCTGGGGTCCCAACACCCAGGCTGAGCCAGGGCCCGGGGTCCCAACACCCAGGCTGAGGCAGAACCTGGGGGTCCCCCACCCAGGCTGAGCCAGGGCCCGGGGTCCCACTGTCCACTGCACACATCTTCCCCTCCGGGGCCACACCCACCCCGGGGAAGAAGAGCCACCTCCCAGGCCTGAATTCTGAGCTGGCCTCTTGCTTTGCAGAGGCCTCGGCTGACCAGTGATGCCGCGTGACCGCCCACCTCGAGCCCCGGCTAGGAAGCCCTGACCTGGCTTTCAGATGCTTCCGCCCACCCCCCCACTGCTGTCCTGGCTCAGGAGGCAAATAAACATTCAGATTTTCAAACCTGATAGCCAGTGTTCAAAGAGTAATTTATTTCACCTGCGACAAAACTGCACATCTTACTTTAATAAAAGACCCAAAAACAGCAATTCTTGGTCTGTGGCCAACAGGCAGACACGCCCACCTGGAAACGCACCCTTAACCGGGGGGAGGGGCAGCAGAGAGGTGTGGAGACACACACAGCCCCCGAGGCGGCACAGCTACCCGAGCACATCCGAGCGCACTGCCAGCCTGCAGACGACCGGCGGCTGTGTGCGGCAGAGCCACCACCACGCCACAGCAGCCACTGGAACAACTGGGGCGAATGACTAGCAGCGAGATGCCCCAGGCTGGGCCGGCCCTGCTCACTTCGCTGACACCGGGTATCCCAACTCCAGCTCACAGCTGAGATGAGCCTTGGCCCTCAGCGCTCCAGCTGACTTCCAGGAGACAGTCCTAGGAGGACTGTCACTCCGGAGCCATGCACACCTCCGTGGACGTGAGCATAAGTCCCCAAATGACCACAGTGGCCTACGTCGGGCCAAGCCGAAGCCAGAAGCGGGGAACCACTTCTGGGTCTTCCGTGTGGGAGCAGGGGCCCAAGCACTTGGTCCATCTTCCACTGCTTTCCCAGGCCATTAGCAGGGAGCTGGATCGGAAGTGGAGCAGCCAGAACTCAAATCACTGCCCCTATGGGATGCCGGTATTGCGGCAGCACACAAAACGCTGGCCCCTGGAACTTCTTAGAAATGCAAAATGTGGGTTAAGTTGCCACCAGTGATGCCAGCGTCCCATATGGCACCAGTTAAGAGTGCCAGCCGCTCCCCTTCCGATCCAGCTCTCCGCTATGGCCTGGGAAAGCAGCAGCAGATGGCCCAGGTGCTTGGGCCCCTGCACCCACGTGGGAGACCCCAGCCATCTGGGAGTGAACCGGCAGATGGAAGCTACTGAACAACTTACAAAGAAAGGCTTAGAAGCCAGGGAGCCTCTCCCAGGAGCACAGCACACTACGGAGCAAGCTGGCCCTACGTCCCACAGAGCAAGTGTGACCAGCAGGCATCACTTACCAACGCTCACACCCAGCCGGGGGGTCCTCAACCGAGCTGGGGGCACAGGAACAGGCTGTCCTGCTTCCTCTCTTCCCCGTCTCGCTAGCCCCAGCTCCGCCGTCACTCCACATCCATCCCTTGTGCAGGCAACACGTCTCACGTACTTCCATCTCTAAGACATCATGCATGGCTGAACGACACACGATCTGCTCACAGAAGGCCATCACCGGCTGACTTCACGGATGTGTGAACACTGTAGATCGTGCTAGACCGTACAGCTGAGCACACCACAGCCATGGCCCTGGCCTACCCTCACCACGGAGACAGATGGTGCACCTGTTGCTCCTAGGAGCACGAGACCGACGAGGCTACTGCCGCACAACTCAGCACGCTGTCTCCAGTGTGACGATCGTGCACAGAGTCATGTCCTGCACCTGGGTGCTATGTGCCGCGCTGTACCACGTCTGCTCCCCCCAGCGTCACCACACAGGCGAGCAACGTCTTGCACTTACATCACCATGGCAACCACATCACTAGGAGCTGCAGTCCTTCAGCTCCATCACTAACCCAAGCATCCTCAGGGCCATGTGGCCCTGCAGACCCCTCTGACCAGACACAGAGCCACCCAGTTCATTGTCCTTGCCTGGGAAACCATCTGCATCGAAGCCACAGCACATACCACAGAGGAGACAGTTGTCCATAAAGTAAGGTATCAGACAGGTGGTGACGTGGGGAGGGCAGGAAGAGGAAGAAAGGAGGTAGCACCTGCAGGGGCCATGACCCCCATGCTCACCGGGACCTCACCCACAACTGGGCCCAAAGCCCTCCTCTCAACAACTCTGCAAGAGGTCCAAGGCTCGGGAAACCAGCTCCAACCTGGTGCCAAGTCATCTGCAGATGGGGCCTGGGGGACAGGAACCAGCCCTCAGAGGGCTGCCACTTACCTCATGTTTCCATCACGGAAGTCGAGAACTTTTCTGTCTCAAAGCCTCAACACACGCTCTCTCCAGCTGCCTCAGGTCACCCGCTCGCACCCGCTCTGGGCTCCACGCTCAGTGCAGGCAGCAAGCCGTGACGCGAAGCCAGGGGCTCCGGGCTCACACAGGATCCAGACAAACACGTGGAGTGGCTTGGGCTGCTCCCTGGGTCACCATCAACACTGAACACGCGGTCTCACGTGAGGACACCGGACCCAGAGCAGGCAGTCATGGTTGTCCGTCACTCCGACAGCCTGCTGGGCACCTGGCACTGTTGTCAACGCTTACAGAGACGCATGGAATTTCCAATCATTTTCACAGCAAGCCCACCTAAGAGAGAAAAACTGCAGAGAAATTCAGCAGCTTGCCCAAGGTCACAGCGCACACTGGTGCAAGCTGGCCAAGCACAGGCGCAGGGCTCAGCGTCGCCCCCTCCGCCTCATTCCACCACCCTGCCATCAACAGTACCGGGCATGGTGCCAGCTAAGGGCAGGGTCAAGGTCAGAAATGGCAAAGGACAACACCATCCAAGGAAACAGACAACCTCGAGGAAATCTACCACTCCAAACATGCTCCTGATCGACTCCCTCACCCACTGCACAGCTACCTCCCAACGCCACCAGCAAGAAGGCACCCGCTGGAGGAAAACCCACCTCCTTTGTGTTCTGTAACCGAGGGATGCACACTCAGAAATGCTGACAGGGCCCACATGGAGCCGGCTGCCTTGATGGTCCACACTTCCACACACACTGACGGGGAGCACTTACAGACAGCGTGAGTATGTGGCTGCCCACCGGCCACATCTGCAGCCCGGGCTGATTTGTCCCATTGCTATGCACCCCAGGGCCATCTGCCTTTATTTTACAAAATCAAGGGATACAAAGAAAAAAGTGCTGAGAGCCAATGATCAGAGTCTCTCCTAAACTTCACACAGAAATAAAACCTGGAACACCCGAGGAGCCCAGAGGGGACCTTCAGACACAAACCATCACCAAGCAGACAGCCAGGCGTGTGCGCAACAGCTAAGGAAGCAACGTGCCGAAAACCCGCCAGGGACCGTGCGACTCTGGGGGCTGTCTGACCGCCGCACACCCCTGGAGCACAGGCAGCTCCTCCTGACACGGAGGTTCACCTCTCGGCCCTCGCTCTCGTGTCCGACACCTGAGCACACGGTGAGGGCACTGGCTGCGGGCAGGGCCCAGGATCTCCTCCCCGGCACATCCAGAGGCAACCGCGGAGGCAGTGTCCAGCAGCCCGAGCACCGTGACTCATCAACACCCCCGGGCACCTGCTCCTCCCCTCCCGCCACTCTGCTCGGAGCATCTGGGCTCGTTTCACAGGTTTGCAGGCAGCCTCACAGGTTTGCTCCTTCCACCAGCCTTCTCCAGCCATCATCTGCCCTCAGTTTATAAACACGAGGGAGGCAAAGACAAAGGCGCTGGCAGGGAACAGTGCGCTGCCCAGGCAGTCAACTCAATGCTCCGAGGGGCCAAATCTGCCTACATTACCTTTCACCGGGAGAGAACGTCCCAGGACAGCTGGGTCCCGGGGTGCACGGCAGGTCGGCACCAGGACCACACCACCGTCTCTCAGGGAAAGCACACAGACACGGAGAGCACGGGAGCCGGCTCGGGATCCATCACTTTATTTCCAACGGGAGCAGCCTCCAGCAGCACACAGAGGCAGTCACACCAGCTATCCCCACACAGCCCACACCAGTGCCAGCCCGCACTCACGCCACACCACGAGGTTTCACCGCAGAACCCCAGGGAGAGAAGCAGATAGCACCTGTGCTTCTCCTTGGCAGGGGGACAGCAGAGGCTCGGAGACGGCCGCTCGGTCAGGACATGGTACAGAGATGGCTGGCAGCGGTGACAGGCTTAGCAACCCCCAACTCTTCCCAGCAGGAGATCGGGTCCCCCGCTTCCCCACCCTGGCACATCTGAGGCACAGACAACCTCACAGCACAGCTGACCCACGGAAGACAGGAAGTGGACTGAGGCTACTTCCCAGGCCGGGTACCGTGTACTGGGGAAGATACGAAAAACTAAACTGGCTGCATATAGCTTACAAGGCTCAAACGTGCCTTCCTAAACACCTAGCGCGTTCCCCTGAGGTCAGAGGTTTACAATTTAAGCCATGAAGAAATAGGGAAGAGACTCTGGGTGGCCCAACTGTCTCACTGGGGGAGGCTGTGGGGAGGGATCCTTTGGACCCAGGGCAGTGTCCTCACACTTGACCCTGAACCTTCAGGACCCCGGGCCTGCAGTGAGCAATCCTTCACAAGGCACCGGCAGGGGGCAGAGCAGAGCTCTGGCTTGAGATGACACGTGTGCCCCCAAGTCAGATACCACGGGAGCCAGAATGACACAGGACACACAGCAGGCGCTACTGCCCGGAGCTCCGGACACTTATGCTGATCTACGCCCCCGGAAGGGGCAGAATACAAGAGGCTGTAATATGAGATCAAAACGATTCTTTCTAGTCCAGGACAAAGAGGCAAAAACGGAACAAAGCAGGCTGGGACCCGACACCAGCACGGGCGTGTGAGTAGGGTACCTCCTTTAGGGTCCTCTTTCCCAACAAGGCCTCTTCCTTGAGGGCTGCAGTCTGTTCCGGATCTCCACCTGCCAGGACTTTGCAGGGACAACAGGCGCCCCCAGCACACTGCATGCTGCCGGCAGCCCAAGTCCTCCTGGCTGTGCGGACGCTGGATGCCAAGAGGACTTGACCCAGAGGGGAGCAGGTGACTTCCTGGTTGCAAGACCAACCACCCAGTCTCCAGGGAGCGCCCCAGGCGGTTTCCCACGTGGGGGCTCATGCTTCGAACTGAGCTCTGCTGAGTACCAGGCACACAGGTGCTCCTTCCCCAGCTGTCCTGGAGCCTTCTGGACAGGAAGCAAGTCCCAGTGCACCGGCCCCAAGCAGAAGCCTTATGACGAGGGTCCAAGGAAAACATTTGTTCTGGCTTTCTTGGTTCCGCAGCTCTGCAAACATCTGGAGCTGGGACAGAGCTCGCACTCAGCCTGCTGGCCAGGCCGCCGTCTCCCTGCAGGGTTTGAAGAGAAAAGCAAGTTCACTCCAGACAAACCGGGTTCCAGGCTCCCCCCAGGTTCACATTTCACTCTCCACTAACAAACGGCAGCCAAGCACTCGCTCATCCAGATTTTTTAGAAACGTTAACGTGGACTTTATGACCTCGTCGTGCAGACTCCGCGTGCCACCCTCTCCGTCAGAGGTTGTACAGGCGAGTGGTGTTCTCCCGCAAGGCAGCCAAGGTGTGCGACAGTGACTCCTCTTTGACCCTGGCAATCTCGCGCACCGTGTGCAGGGCCAGGCCCGGGTGGGCATACTGGCAAAGGCTTTTGGGGACCTGGAAGACATCAAATGTCCCCCACATGGCTGTGCCTTCTGGACCCCGCCCTAACACTGAACTCCCTCCCTGTCCCTTCCCCAGAAGGACCTCTTTGGGGCTGCCCTGTAGAGACCCCTTTACCTGCACGTGCAGGGAGAGTCCCAGTCATGGGGGCTCTGGGTGAGCAGGGTCCCACGCTTCCGTGGACTGCCCTCTACGGGCTAGGGCTCTGCACTGCCTGGAAGAGAGTGGTACCCTTCAGCTTCTCAGGCCCCAGACGTTCGGCTCTGCAGAGCAACAAGGACACAGCTATGCAGCCCAAGGTGGGGCCCGGAAGGCACTGGGGCTCTGGCCCTGACAACCTTGCACATATGGGTGATCACCCAGCTCCCCCCTCTCCTGCGTTCCCCCTCAGCCTGAGCACAGCCCTACCTGGCGTGGAAGGAAGTAGGGGGCATCGGTTTCCACGATGATTCTGTCCAGTGGGATCTGTCTCAGAGCTTCCCGGGCCTCCCAGGCGGAGGAGTAGGTCAGGACGGCCGTGAAGCCCACGGACATGTTGGGAAAGTGCTTCAAGAGGGGCTCAATGACCGGGTAGCTGCCAGTGAAGCAGTGCCTGGGGAGAGAACACCCGGTCAGGGCTGGCGCTCAGAACCACTGCACCAACTCCTTCTCTCCAGGGAGTCCCAGAAAGGGACAGACAGCACAGCACACACAGACCAGAGCTGGCTCCAACCCAACTCGCCCCAGCACAGCCTGCAGGAGGCGACTGCTCTGCCGGGGCAGGACCCTGGGCAGCCACTTGCAAGTCACCCCAAGCATAGCCAGCAGTCATGCAGTGCCAGGGCAGGCTAGACAGGCAAAGCAGCAGAACTGCCAGCGGAGCCCCTCGCGTGAAAAAATCACAGCCACACAACGAGAAGAACCAGGAGGAAACACAGACAACAGCACTGGGGACGGGGACCAGTGAGGGCTTTGGGGACTCCAACAATGCACAAGTCCACGGTGCAACACATGTGCTGTGAACCACTTTGGCAACTCAGGGTTTCCTCCAGCTGGGCTCCCAGCCCAGGTTCACCTGCCACCACTGCCCCAAACAGGCAAGCCCTGGCTGAGGACACCCACAGCTTCTGAAGTGCCGGCTCGAGTCCTGCCTGCTCTGCTTCCCACCCCTCTCCCTGCTAACACATCTTGGTAGGCAGCCTGTGAGGGCTCAAGCATTTGGGTCCCTGCTACCCATCCAGAGATCTGGATGGAGTCTGGGTTCCTGTCTTCAGCTTGGTACACCTTGACTATTGCAGGCATTCATGGATAAACCAGCAAATGTAGTGTGTGTTTGTGTGTGTGTGTGTGTGTATGCCACTCTGGCCTTCCAAGTAGATGAAAATAAATTGAAAAACATTTTTAAAAAATAAAGTCAGCCCAGCCAGTTTTAAGTCAGGGCTGCTCCGCTTCAAATCTAGCTCCCTACTAACGTACTGCGAAAGCAGCGGAAGATGGCCCAAGTGCTTGGGCCACCCATGTGGGACGCCCAGATAGTGTTCCTGGTTCCTGGCTTCAGCCTGGCCCAGCCCTAGACATTGCAGCCATTTGGGGAGTGAGCCAGTAGATGGAAGATCTCTGTCTCTGTCACTTTGTCTTTAAAATAAATGAAAAAATTTTAAATAAAACTCAGCACAAAACAGGTGAGAAAGCAATCAAACCAGCCACCCACCCCAAAGAGCCAAGTGACTGTGCCTCCTCACAGCATGGCCCCCACAGCAGGGGTCAAAGGCCCAACAGCCCCCGCCCCACTTCTGTTAGTAGACAAGTTTGGCTTCTCGACTCCCCACTCTCCCCGCAGCCCTTAGCCATCTGAAAGGAGCCAGCTCAGAACCCCACCTCAGTCCCAGACTCCGTGCTCACAGCACCTGCCAACCCACCTGTCTCCCAGCAGCTCCGCCTGGCCCGCCAGAGCCAAGCCACTGCCCACTCCCCACAGGCAGAGGTGGATCGGGGGGCTTCCTTGCCAAGCTCAAGAACCCCCAGAGGCCACTGAGAAAAAGGCCAGCTCAGCCGGTGCCGTGGCTTAACAGGCTAATCCTCCGCCTTGCGGCGCCGGCACACCGGGTTCTAGTCCCGGTCGGGGCGCCAGATTCTATCCCGGTTGCCCCTCTTCCAGGCCCCTCTTCCAGCAGCTCTCTGCTATGGCCCAGGAAGGCAGTGGAGGATGGCCCAAGTCCTCGGGCCCTGTACCCGCATGGGAGACCAGGAGAAGCACCTGGCTCCTGGCTTCGGATCAGCGAGATGCGCTGGCCGCAGCGGCCATTGGAGGGTGAACCAGCGGCAAAAAGGAAGACCTTTCTCTCTGTCTCTCTCTCTCTCACTATCCACTCTGCCTGTCAAAAAAAAAAAAAAGAAAAAAGAAAAAGGCCAGCTGGACTTCAACACTAACTAGGAAGAAGCGGCTTTTTCGTGCAAAGATGCAAAGACAGGTTTTTTCAGGACAGGGTCTGAGCAGCCCCTCCAAGTCCACAAGCCTTCACTTGTGGCCAGAGACTCGTCAGCCAGCCACCCGCAGGGGCTGCAGAAGCCCCTGCTCACTCATGGGTGATGCAGGGTGTTAGCTGAACCACATGAAGCTGCCGTTCTGTAGGTCACAAACGGTCAAGCATCAGACACCCCACGTGGTTCAACCTGACTCTTCCTTTACAAACTGCACCAGGCCGCCCTCCCTGAGCTTTCATCTCTCCCGTCCTGGACAGAGGGCAGAGTTCCCGCGCTGCCCACGGAGCTCCCTCCTAACCTATGGATCTTGTAATCGGAGGGCACAAATCTCTTCATGACGTCCAGCAGGTCCTCATCAGCTTCACGGCAGTGGATCACCAAGGGCTTCCTCAGGGCCACGGCCAGCTGTAGCTGCCTCTCAAACACCTGGGAGGAGACAAGGTGGTGACAACCGGCCGGTCAGTGGCACTTCTGTCCAGTGGACACCCCCACTGTCTCCAACTTGTTACCTTTTTTATTCATTTCTTAAGATTTATTTATTTATTCGAAAGGCAGTGGGGCTAGCCCTGCAGTGCAGTAGGCTAAGCCTCTGCCTGCGGTGCCAGCATCCCACACACGCATTACTTCGTATCCCAGCTGCTCCTCTTCCGATCCAGCTCTCTGCTATGGCCTGGGAAAGCAGCAGAAGATGGCCCAAGTCCTTGGGCCCCTACACCTATATGGGAGACCCAGATGAAGTTCCTAGCTTCGGATCAACCCAGTTCCAGCCATTGCAGCCATTTGGGAAGTGAACCAGCAGATGGAAGACCTCTCCTTCTGTCTCTCCCTCTCAGTCTATAACTCTACTTCTCAAATAAATAAATACATCTTAAGAAAAACAGGGCAAAGAGAGATAGAGACATACAGACAGAAACACAAAGGGGTTTCCCATCCACTGGCTCTCTCCCCAAAAGCGGCCACAATTGCCAGGGATGGGCTAGGCTGAAGTCAGAAGTCCATCTAGGTCTCCCACATGAGTGGACCATCATTTGCGGCTTTCCCAAGCACATTAGCAGGGAGCTGGATCAGAAACAGAGCAGCCAGAACTCAAACCAGCAAAAAGACATATGATGTCGGGGTCACAAGGGGTGGCTCAACCCACTGGGCAGCAAGGCCTGTCCCTCCAATTCTTTACTTTTCAACAACATCAAGTAGGGTAATGGCTAGCGCTTACTGGCAATTCCTACAGAGCCAGGTATACGTCAGGTGGGCACTGAACATCGGGCAGGGTCAGGCCTTGTGCAGCGAGGGCAGGTGATCTGCAGCTCACCAACTTGCAGCTCAGCAGATGCACAGCCAGGATTCAAATTTGAGCCCAGGCCAACTACACAGTAACCCCACACACTGCTTATCTGGAGACACAGGAGCGGGGATCAAAGTAAATGTCTCCACCTCTACTCCCCAGAGGTCCTGAAGCTCCAGACCTTTCTGTGTGTGCGTGAGGGTGCACACACACCTCCAGCACAGTGCCCGGCTCACAGCTGCTGCCATCTTTAGTGAAATGGTCAATACCACGCCTGCTTTCTGAAACTCACTTTACTTGACCACAACTGGTCAGCACCCCAGACACGCTCCACCCCCTCTACCTCTAGTCCCCTGCAGCCTTCAGCAGTGAAGCACACACACTGTTCAAAGCAGGGCTGGGACCCCTTCCTTCCCCTAACAAGGCCAGGTTTACAACCAAGGACAAAAGTATCAGTTCCTAAAAACAAGCAGCCCCATCTTAATGTTTCCACAAGCAGTTCTTCAACTGTGGAATACAAGCCACGTTTGCGTTTTTAGCATCAGTGAGAGTCGGCTGCTGTTCCTTGAGACTGACAGTTGTCGGCAGAAGGCACCTGCTTCCTGCTCTGGCCCTGGCAGAGCGAAGTCACCACCAGTTCTGGTGCGGCCTGTTTTTAACCCATGCTTTCAACTCCTACGGGCTGGAATCAGAGTCTGGATAGAGGCCGTGGCCATGGCTGGCGACAATTGCTCACCTTTGCCCCTACTCTGGTAGGAGGCTCCACAGCATCACAACCGTGTCTTTCATTTCCTGTCTCTACAAAGTGTTCTTTAGAGGCGACAAGCCAACGACTGCAGCTCACACAGCTCTATTTTTCAAACTATACAGCTAATGAAATTTTCATGGTTACAGATAACACTCCAATCTATCACTTTTTAAAACATAGGTGTTATTTTATTTTTATTCATCTAAGAGACTAAGAGCCCATCCCCTGGTTCACTCCCCACATGCCAGCAGCATTCAAGGCTGGGTTGACAGCAGCAGCCTGGAACTCCATCCAGGGCTCCCATGCGGGTGGCAGGACCCCAAGTACTTGACTCGTCATTGTGCTCCCAAGCACTTGCGTCAGCAGGAAGCTCCAGCAGGAGGGGAGCCGGGACTTGAGCCCAGGCGCTCTGACAGGGAACGCCGATGAACCCATGAGCATCTCAATGGCTGCACCGAATGCATCGCCTTTCTCAATTTCCTAGCTTCTTGTCTTAAGAAAGCAAGTACATACAACACACATGTCCTTGAATCTGTGACAAGTGAGTTACAAGACAAGCCACCAGCTGCCCCAATTTTCTATGGTACGATAACATTAAATTTATAAATTCTGTAAAGCTCATTCAAATTTCAAAAACACTAGGATGGCGGACAAGCAGGAAGGAGAGAGAGCAGCCGAGCAGGACCTCGTGCTTCACCCTCCCGGGAACCCAACGCCCAGCATAACCCTTCTGCTCTGCTCGCCTCACACGCCAGTTCCCAGCTGACGCACTACTTTCAGGGGTCCCAGAATTAACGAGTCTCGGCCTCTCTTGCTCATTTGTTACCTCAGTAATTAATTCCACACACGAGAGGGGCTGCGGGGGCATATGCAGGTCCTTCTCCCAAGTTCTGGAACCCAGAGAACAAGGGATTCTTACAATCACACCGACCGAGTGTGCAATCCACAGCAAACTGTCCCAGACTAATCCTCCGGAGCTAAGTAGTTACAGTCACCTCTGTGAGCACAGAAAACCTTCACCACCATAAAGGTGGCTCCTTTCCCCTTGCTTTGCTCTTCCCTTCTCCACTCCTTCCCAGAATCCCAGGATACTAGGTAAAAAACACCCAGCTCTGCCTCCTAAGGAGGCATCTGTCCAGAACCAGCTCCCACAGGGACTTCTCTCCCTCCCTGCACGAATGCACAGGGCAGGACGCGGCGGCAGCCTGCTCACACTCCACGCCCACCTGCTCTGCATCCCAGACTTCCCAGGACACGGTCCCCACTTCTGAACCACCCAGAAGCGGGGTCTGCAGGCATCCGTTCTAGTCCTCCCCTCACCAGCCATTGCTCTCCTGACTGTTCTCCAGCCTCGTGTCCCATCTCACCAAGGCCAACAATACCTGCTGTCACTCAAGTCCCATGCAGGCCTAAGACTGAGAACGCAATCCAAGAAAGCATAACCCTGAAACACTCAGCACCAAGGAGGCGTTCAACAAACATCGCCATACCTCTGGAACAACACTCCGAGTGTTTGCCTGAAAGTGGTTCCTCTCCCACACCACCCCTGCCTGTGCCACAGAAACCACTTGGGAAAGCAGATTTTATGTCTCACTTTCCTAACAACCCACTTTGCCACTGTGCTCAGATTTCTTACTTCTCACTTCCAGCTAATCCATGACCACCTCAAGCCACACGTGTCCAACAGTGCCCAAGGGAAAGCTGCTGCCAGACCCAATCCTGGCAGCGCCTGCTCCCCTCCGTGGCCTGGAGCCTGCCGGGCCCACTCACCCGCTCCTGGGACACGACACCCCGACAGCCAACGCTGCCTGGTAGGGGAGGGATGCAGCCAGCCCTCCTTCTTGTCCCACTCCTCCCCGATCAGAGTCTTCCACTGCCACCCTCAACTCTGCCAACGGGCAATGCTCAAACCCCGAGAGCAACACTGTGGACACGGCAGCAGTCGCTATTTCTGGCGGCCTGGGAAATCGCCCGCTTCCTCACACGCCTCTGTGTTCCCAAATGCACAAAGAGCCGCCTTACCTTGTGCTGCTCCGCGACAGGTGTCGTGCACTTGTAGGAGTAGTCCAAGCCCATCTCCCCAAAGGCCACGGCCTTGGGGTGCCGCAAGGCGTGCAGAAGGTTCCTCTCCTGACTCTCACTGTAGTAGCGTGCAAAGTGAGGATGGCAGCCGAAGGCCCCCCAGACCAGGTCCTCCTTCAGCAGCTCCTCCCACAGGCGGTCTGTCAGCGTCCGCGGGTCACAGAAGTCAGAGATGCAGCCCCGGAACTCCTTGGGGAAAGAGCTGCTGTACATTTTTCTGAACTTGGTGAAGGTCCCCCTGAAGGACAGCTTGGAGTAGAGCATGTCCAAGTGACAGTGGGTGTCGATGAAGCCCTCCTCCGTGCTGGCCTCCCGGCAGCTCCTGGGCACAGAGCCAGAAGCGCACCCTCGGCCAGGGCGCGGAGGCGGCGTCTCCTCTCGGAAAGTTCTCTTCTCCTTCACTTCCCCGTGTGAGTTCCTGGAGAACCGGAACGCGCGGGAATTCTGGGACCAGCCTTCCTCCGCGGCGTCTGGGGCCCTGGCGGTGGTGTTGGAGCGGACCGGAGAGCTGGGCGAACAGTCGCTCAGGTGGCTCTGGCCGCTCCTCCCAGCCTGGGCCGGGTCACTGCTGCTGCTGCTGCTGCCTGTGGCAGAGTAGCCGGGAGGCTTGGGGCTGCTGGTCCAGTAGCGGGCGTAGTCACACCAAGGGCTACTGTACAAATGAGCTGGGTACATGACATAGTCGGTGGCGTAGGAAGACGGCTCTGGAGCCGCTGAGTACTTCAGCGCCACAGGCTCCTCCTGAGAGAATCTGACCGTGGGGGTCTCGTCCACATCTGACCAGTCGCTTCCTGAAGAGGGGTGCTCCATCACCACCTCCCTACCTTTGGGCTGCAGAGAGAAACAAGAGCACCATGTCAGCCTTGCCATGTCCAGCCAGTGGCCGTCCTCGGCCGGTTCCCTGGAGCGCCCAGCTTTGCACGGGCTCCTCTGCTCCCACAGCAGCACCCAGCCCCTCCTTTCCGACAGTCACCATGCAAAACCCTACAGCTGGGAACGTTTCAAAATGTGTCCCCAAATTATCTGACACCACTCTCCATTGAGAAAGCAAGTCGACAAGCCCTCGCCTCGAGTCTGGGCCACGGAACGACTCCCCTGTAACAAGGCGGCAGCGGACACAGAGCTGCTTAGTTCGGAGGCCAGGTCACAACAGTCTGGTAGGCCTCCCCTCGCACCTGAAGCCTGCTCACTAGGGGGGAGGCAGGCACCTTCGGAGCACCTTGCTAGTGAGGTGAGGTGTAGGTGCATGGTCTGCCACCTGGCCCAGCTTAGGGGACAGCAGTGTAAGCTGTCCATTCTGAGCAAACTCCTTGGTTACCCAGGCTGGAGCTGTCCAGATGACCCCAGTCCTCGGCACCATCTGAACAGAAGCACATGAGACCCTCAAGCAAGACCTGCCCAGTTTGAACCATTCTGAATCCCTGCTGACAAACCACGGATGCAAAATCCAAGTCCTTAAACTACCAGCCAGCAACAGTAACTGAACACTCACAGCACGCACTAGGAAACCAACTCAGTGCTGCTGGAACATATGCCTCACAGATCTTCACCAGTGTCTCCCAAACACCCAGAACCGTGCACGGCACACAGTGAGTGCTCACAACAGCTGCTGAGTTCATGCATACACGTTGCTACGACTGCCAAGCACCCTTCATAGCACTGCCACCTATGGCACCGTGTTTTACAAATTTTTTTTTTTTAAGATTTATTTATTTATTAGAAAGTCAGAGTTACACACAGACAGGAGACACAGAGAGAGTGTCTTCCATCTGCTGGTTCACTCCCCAGATGGCCGCAACGGATAGAACTGCGCTGATCTGAAGCCAGGAGCTTCTTCAGGGTCTCCCACACAGCTCTCTGCTATGGCCTGGGAAAGCAGTAGAAGATGGTCTAAGTCCTTGGGCCCCCGCACCCACGTGGGAGACCCAGAAGCAGCTCCTGGCTTCAGATGGCTCAACTCCAGCCATTGCAGCCAATTGGAGAGTGAACCAGTCGATGTAAGACCTCTCTCTCTTGCTTGCTCTCAGTCTCTCCTTCTCTCTCTGTGTAACTCTTTCAAGTATATAAATTTTTTTTTTTTTTTTGACAGGAAGAGTGGACAGTGAGAGAGAGAGAGACAGAGAGAAAGGTCTTCCTTTTGCCGTTGGTTCACCCTCCAATGGCCGCCGCGGTTGGCGCGCTGCGGCCAGCGCACCGCGCTGATCCGATGGCAGGAGCCAGGGGCTTATCCTGGTCTCCCATGGGGTGCAGGGCCCAAGCACTTGGGCCATCCTCCACTGCACTCCCTGGCCACAGCAGAGAGCTGGCCTGGAAGAGGGGCAACCGGGACAGAATCCGGTGCCCCGACCGGGACTAGAACCCGGTGTGCCAGCGCCGCAAGGCGGAGGATTAGCCTAGTGAGCCGCGGCGCCGGCCTAAATATTTTTTAATAATTAAAAAAAAAAGTTCAGGTTTTAGAACTTTTAAATTTTGATTTTAGATGAGGGATGCTTAGTCCATATTCAAGTCCTTATAGCCTCCTGTACTCAGTTGTCTTCCTCCTACAGCTGTCTTCAGTTTAAGGGAGACAAATGACCCCAAACAGACCTCAGTCAAGCCAACCTCTTACAGAAGTTTCCTAAATTCATTTTTTTAAAAAAAGGAGGGCTGGGGGCATGGGGAAGGGGTAGCTGCTGGTTAGGCTGCTGCCTGGGACACCCACTTCCCACATCAAAGTGCTGGGATACTGGTTTGAGTCCCAGCTGCTCTGCTTCTATCCAGCTCCCTGCTAATGCATCTTGGGAGTAAGCAGAAGATGGTTCAAGTGCTTGGGCCCCTGAGGGAGAACAGGATGGAGTTCCTGGCTTCTGGCCCAGGCCTGACTGCTGCAACCCTTTGGGGAGTGAACCAACAGATGCAAGTGATCAAATCACTCCATCTCTCTCTGTTGCTCTGCCTCTCAAATAAATATATCTGTAAAAAACAAAGGGGAGGGCCGGCGCCGCAGCTCAATAGGCTAATCCTCCGCCTAGCGGCGCCGGCACACCAGGTTCTAGTCCCGGTCAGGGCACCGGATTCTATCCCGGTTGCCCCTCTTCCAGGCCAGCTCTTTGCTGTGGCCAGGGAGTGCAGTGGAGGATGGCCCAAGTACTTGGGTCCTGCACCCCATGGGAGACCATGCCATCGGATCGGCGCAGTGCGCCGGCTGCAGCGCGCCAGCCGCGGCAGCCATTGGAGGGTGAACCAACGGCAAAGGAAGACCTTTCTCTCTGTCTCTCTCTCTCACTGTCCACTCTGCCTGTCAAAAATACAAAAAAAAAAAAAAAACAAAGGGGAGGGGGCAGAGAAAAGTAACAGAAACAGACTGATCATTACTCCTGGGGATACAGTCTGATAGTTCTAAGTGTTGGTTTTTATCTAAGCTGCTTCACAATTCAGAGCAATGTTTATTTTTTCCCCTCAATATTTATTTTAACTGACTTGAAAGGCAAAGCAAGACTAAGAGAGAGAAAGAGCAAGAGACCTCTTCATTCCACTGGTTCACTCCCTAAATTCCCACAACAGCTGTGGCTAAGCCAGGAACCCAGAACTCCATCCTGGTCTCCCACGTACTCGGACAACCTTCCACTGCCTTCCAAGGAAGCAGGAAGCTGGATCAGAAGTCAAACAGTGGGGCCAGTGCTGTGGTGCAGTGGGTTAAAGCCCTGGTCTGAAGCACCAGCATCCCATATGGGCGCCGGTTCTAGTCCTGGCTGCTCCTCTTCTAATCCAGCTCTCTGCTATGGCCTGGGAAAGCAGTGGAGGATGACCCAAGTCCTTGGGCCCCTGCACCCACATGGGAGACCTAGAAGAAGCTCCTGGCTCCTGGCTTTGGATCAGCGCAGCTCAGGCCATTGTGGCCATCTGGGGAGTGAACCAGCAGATGGAAGACCTCTCTCTGTATGTCTACCTCTCTCTGTAACTCTTTCAAATAAATAAAATAAGTCTTTACCAAAAAAAAAAAAAAAAAAAAAAAAAAGTCAAACAGCTGGGACTGAAACCAGCACTCCAAGAGAACTTAACCCACTATATACCACATGGATCCGCCATCCAGCAAATTTTTTCAACACCACTTTCGTTTCTGCATTTTAAGTTCACTTTTTTTTTTTTTTTTTTTAAGATTTATTTATGGCCAGCACCACGGCTCACTTGGCTAATCCTTCACCTGCGGCTCTGGTACCCCAGGTTCTAGTCCTGGTCGGGGTGCCGGATTCTGTCCTGGTTGCTCCTCTTACAGTCCAGCTGTCTGCTGTGGCCCGGGAAGGCAATGGAGGATGGCCCAAGTGCTTGGGCCCCTGCACCTGCATGGGAGACCAGGAGGAAGCACCTGGCTCATGGTTTTGGATCGGCACAGCACGCCGGCCTCAGCAGCCATTTGGGGGGTAAACCAAAGGAAGGAAGACGTTTCTCTCTCTCACTGTCTAACTCTGCCTGTCAAAAAAAAAAAAAAAAAGATTTATTTGAAAGACAGAATTACAGAGAGAGGTAGAGACAGAGAGAAGTCTTCCATCTGCTGGTTCACTCCTCACATGGCCACAACGGCTGGAGCAGTGCCAATCTGAAGCCAGGAGCTTCTTCCGGTCTCCCACAGGGTGCAGGGGCCCAAGGACCTAGGCGATTTTCTACTGCTTTCCCAGGCCATAGCAGAGAGCTGGATTGGAAGTGGAGCAACTGGAACTCGAACCGGCGTCCATATGGGATGCTGGCACTTCAGGTCAGGGCTTTAACCCACTGTGCCACAACACTAGCCCTTTAAGATCACTTTTAAAAACAATATAGGGCGAAGCCAGCATCCCATATGGGTGCTGGTTGGAGTCTCGAGTCTCAGCTGCTCCACTTCCAATCCAGCTCTCTACTATGGCCTGGGAAGGCGGTGGAGGATGGCCCAAGTCCTTGGGCCCCAGCACCCACGTGGGAAACCCAAAAAAGCTCTTGGCTCTTAGCTTCAGATCGGCCCAGCTCTGGCCGTTATGGCCATCTGGGGAGTGAACCAGCAGATGGAAGACTTCTCTTAGTCTCTGCCTCTTTGTAACTGTGCCTTTCAAATAAATAAATAAACAAACAGTGCTCACCCAGAGGAGGAAGGGGCAAACAGGGTTTAGGAAACTGTTTTTCACTAAATGGCTCTCATTTTAAACCACAGGAAATATTTACTCAAAAGTAACCTAAAAAATAATTGCAGGTGGGGCCGGAGCTGTGGCACAGCACGTAAAGCCCACCCTGCTACGCCAGCACCCACAGGAGCCACTATTTCATATCCCAGCTGCTCCACTTCCGATCCAGCTCCCTGCTATGGCCTGAGAAAACAACAGAAAGTGGTCCAAGTGTTTGGGCCCTGCCACCCACATGGGAGACCCAGAAGAAGCTCCTCTCCTGGCTTTGGCTTGGTCCAGCCCCAGCCAATGCAGCCATCTGGGGTGTGAACCAGCAGATGGAAGATGTCTCTTCCAAATAAATAAATAAATCTTTCAAAAAAACATAACTGGAGGTGATCACATTCCTCCAGGAAACATCAGAGCCTGCCTAAATCCATGACTTGCAACAATTCCAGGAGGTGGCCATCTGGCACCTGCACCCCACCCTGAAGCACTGAGTGAGCCCTGGCTCTACTTCCAATGCCAGCTTCCTGCTGGGAAGCAGCCGGCGATGGCTCAAGGTCACTGGGTCCCTACGACTCATGTGGAAGACCCAGAAGGAGATCCAGGCCCCTGTCGTCGATCTAGTCCGGCACCAGCTGTTTCAGACATTTGCAGAGTGAACCAGTGGATGGAAGATCTCTGTCTGTCTCTCTGCCTTCCGAAAAAAAGAATAAAATTTCCAGGAACATCACAGAGATTCACAAAGTGCTGCACTGCATCAGCAACATCTCAGCTGCAGGAGAGCCAGAGGACCCTGGTGTTTACAACAAACAGATTAACTCTGCCGGGCCTGGCGTTGTGGCATCACAAGCTGAGCCACCGCCTGCAATGCTGGATTCCATATGGGCACCAGTGGTTCAAGACCAAGCTGCTCCACTGCCAGCCTGATTCCCCACTAATGCACCTGGGAAAGCAGCGGAAGATGGCCCAAGTGCTTGGACCCCTGCACCCGAGAGGCCTGCAACAATCTCTGGGCTCCTGGCTTGAGTCGGGCATAGCCCAGGCTGCTGCAGCCATTTGGGGACTAAACCAGCAGATGGAAGGGCTCTCTCTCTCCCCCTGTCTCTATAACTCTGCCTTTCAAATAAGCACCATGGAACAAAAAGGGAAATTGCATCAGTGCCTGGCTAGTCACTGACATTAAGGGTCGTGTGTTTGTGGGTGGTAATAAAATTGTGGTGTTCTCTTTTTAAGATCCTGTGTATTTTACACTTTAGGATAAAATTTATTTTCATAATAACACAATATTTATTGAGTCTTTATTACATATACACATTTTGCACATTTCCTTTTTCAACTTTTAATAATTTATATAAAGGGAATATATTTCATATATACAGTTTTAAGAGCATAACGGTACTTCCCACCCTACCCTCCCTCTTCCTTTTGTTCTACTTATTTGAAAGGCAGAGTTACAGAGACACAGATCTTTCATCCCTTGGTTCACTCCTCAAACGGCTTCAACAGCTAGGGCTGGGCCAGGAGTCTGGAAGTCCACCCAGCACTTCTGCCTGGCTCCACTGCTTTCCCTGGCACATTAGAAGGGAGCGGATCCGAAGCAGCAGCAGGGACTGGAACAGGAGCTCATATGGAATGCCAACATAGCAGGCAGCAGCTTAACCTGTTGTGCCTTAACACCAGACCCAAAACTCTGAAATAGTTATGGAGAAAAGGTACTAGGATTTCTTTGAAAGTAATGCCCACAGAGAGAGAAGGAACACAGAGACAAAACAAGACGAGGGCACTCATTCCGAGCAGGCCACCCTTTCTCACGTCCTCACAAGCACTGCAAGTAGTTAGCTGGTGAAGATTAGTGACAGACCAATGAGTGTATTTCGTAAATGTTTTAGATTTTTTTTCCTAAATAAAAGTTAAAATAAAAAGAGTTGTAAGTAAGTAAGGAGTTGTAAGTTGCAAATCAGATGGAAGACCAAATGAGAGCCTCTGAACCCCTAGCACTCAGAGGCATTTGTTAAAAAATACCATTTCCCAGGCCTCATCTGCGATTTTTATTGAAGAGGGTCAGGACATCATCTGAAGTGACCCCCGTGAGGCGGGCACGGTGGTGGAGCGCACATCCCACAGCAGAGTGCCAGGCCCAGTCCCTGCCACTCCTCTTCCAGTCCAGCTTCTTGCTAACGCACCTGAAGGCAGAAGATGATGGCCCACGTACGTGGGTCCTTGCCACCCATGTAGGAGGCCAGGATGCAGTCCCTCACTCCCAACTTCAGCCTGAACCAGACCTCACCGCCGGGCCATCTGGCAAATGAACCAAGGACAGAAGCTCTCTGTCTTTCCCTCTTTCCGTTGCTCTGTTGCTCTACCTTTCAAACAAAACAAACTTTTTTTTTTAAATGCACACGGAACTAGAAATACAAACTATAAACAAATCTGTAACAGAGTCTTCTGAATCCCTGTCAAGTGGTTCAACAAGCAAGACTGCCCTGACATCAATCCCATGCATCTAGAGCTGGCGACACTGGGCACGGAGCCAGTGCTCTCACGTCACGTCCAGGATTTGGCAACTGCACTGCTTGTTGGTATCAACGCGCCATTTACAGAAAATTCCACTGACCCCAGATCCGTATTTCTTAACCGTGGCAACATCAGGAAAACTTCCTTTTCGTACAGATGAAGAAACACGGACTTGAGGTAAGGTGGCTTTTCCCAGATCACAACTCAGAGGCAGCCCCAGTATCTGAGCCCAGAGGGTCTGATTCCAGCATTCACGTGCTTACCTACTGCCTCCCAATCCACACCTGACACAGACAACCCACGTGTCTGCTCTGACAAACAGGGGTCGTGTATAAATCTGGAAAAGTTCATGGAATTCGAGGTCCCAAACAGGACGAAGATCTACATCCAACAGCCTACACAGCCGCTCTGTGTTCAGCGGGACGATTAAGGTACCAAACCCACTGGACATGGGAGGGATTTCCATTTAGAGAGGGACACGTGGTCCTTGTCCTTCCCACCCACTCTTCGAAATGAAAAGAAATCGGTTTGAAACGCATAAGCTCACAAAGGGAAAGCACACAGAATGAAGGGCAGAGCAAACCCCATAAAAATGGGATTCTGGAAGGAAATGGACAAAGGGTAATCAGCTCAGATCAGACAGCCAAAACCTAGGCCAGCAGTGAGAAAAGCCCAGAAAGAGATCATGACCCCAGAAAGCTACGGAAAGGGCCCTCTCAGCCTCTCACAAGGAAAATGGGAAAGCAGCTCCCACCCTGGCGATGATGGGTCTGCCCTCTCCCGACTCAAGCCAAGGGCTCATGCCAAGAGAAGCTGAACCAAGGGGACAGAAACTTAACCAAGATGAGGCATCACAGGCTGACGGTGGGCGCCCAGACCCCTGCCTCGACCTCACTCCAGAACACCAGTGGTTCCTCCTCCCCAGGAACCGAGCAGCTCCAGGACAGCGGCAGGTCCACCTGGGGACCCTCACAGCCACCTGACATTTCAGTGCTGTACATCTGAGCACAGAGAGCCCAGGCAGGTGAGGGAAGCCCCACCCTCCAAGACAGCAAACACAAGAAAAAGGTGAAAACAAACCTGTAACTAATATTCTCAGAGACCAAAGAATGTCAGCCTCCCCACTCGGATCCGAGAACAGAACACCTACTCACAAAGCCAGTGTTCTTAGAACTAGTATGTCAAAAGGAAAAGCCCAGTAGGCACCACCCTTACACCCACCTGCACAATTCCTAGGGAGAGACGAAACAAGAAAAGCAACCCCAAAGAGACAAATAACCACAGAAACGAGGACAAAACCCCACATCACCACTCACATCCTTCAAGAGCAAAATCAAGCAATGAAAACAACAAAACAGAGGCTCCTCTAACAAACTGACAGGGAAGCACTGGGAGAATAAAATGTTAACAGGACCAAACACTCAGCCTAATACCTTTCCTCCTCTCTAACTCTGTCTTTCAAATAAAAAATCAATCTTTAAAAAAGAGATTTCTTTATTTATTTGAGAGAGAAAGACACAAAGATTATGTATCGTCTGGTTCACTCCCCAGACAAGGACAGGCAAGACTGAAGCCAGGAGCCTGGAACTCCACCCAGGTCTCCACATGGGGACCAGGGACCCAAGTACTCAGGCCATCTTTCACATTATCAGGGAGTGGACTGGACACAGAGGAGCTTGAACCGGAACTGGTGCTCACGGAGTGCTGGCGTCACAGGGAGCAGCTTAACCCACTGCACAACACCAGCCCCTTACTTCCATCTTTGATACAACAGCTAAACCCAGATCTCAACAACACATAAAGCCAATAAATAAATAAAGGTAGCACTGTACTGAGGTGGAAGCTATGTCGTCAGAGACCCCTCCTTTTGTTCCTGGAGACCTGGTTAAGGCAAGCACTGCTTTTAATGAGTAACGAGATCAGGCTACAAAGATAAGCTCCAAATGGCTGGTCTGCGCATCACTCACCTTGTGGATGTCAACGTGGGAGTCAGAATCATCCCAGAACTCCAGGGGCGCAGAAGGCTCGTCCTTGACCGCCCTTCGGTCACCAAGCGGCTCCCTGCCGGGTGACTCTGCAGGGTCGATGACCACTCTGCGGTCACAGAAGCTGCTCCCCTCCTGCACCAGCTCCTCCTGCTCCACAGCGGATTCTTGCTCCTTCTGAGGGGTGGCGACCGAGACGCTCCTGGCCAGTCCTTCTCCCTGGCTGGGACGCTCCCCTGGGCTTGACTTTGCCCGGGGAACAGCCTCTCCCTTCCGCTTCGGCATCGATTTCCCCAGGATGCCCTGGAGAGCCTTCAGATAGATCACAGTGGAGCCCTGGTCTCGAAGCCTCTCCCGCCTCCTTCTCTGCACCTTGTGTGGTTCCTCAGTCACTTCATCCTGGCCCTCAGCCTCAGCTGCAAACTCAGAGTTCGTGGGGTCTCGAGAACTGTCTTTGGAATCATCCTGGAAGAGAGGGCAGACGTGGAAGGAGCTGTCCCGAGGGCAATCCCATAAATCACGGTAGCTCCCCGAGTCCAAGGCAGCACAGCGACGTGGCTGCAGCCCACCCCAGCCCGCCCCACGGAGCGCCCTGGGAAAGGGAGCCATGTGCCGCCGTTTCTTCACCTCCCTGTGGTCGTCCGATGACAGCCTCTCCCTCGTGGGGAGCGATGAGCTGATACCGACCGTCCCTGACATTAGCTAGCTTGCTCCTGGAAGGCAAGCACTCCAAATACGCCCCCAAAGGGTTCCTACAAACCAGCCCGTCAATCCCAAAATCAAAGGACCCGGAGAGAGGAAGGCCTGGCCCACAGCTGCAAGCCCAGGAGTCGTGAGTGACCCTCTCCCTCACGTCCCAAGCCTCCAAGCTTCCCAGATGCCTCCAGCCACGGCAGGACGTTGCCTCTGTCTTCCAAAGACCACTCAGGCAGGAGGCTCTCTCCTCCCCCAACCTCCTCAGAGACAGAGCAGACACCTGGTTCCATTCTTTTCCCTCTCACACCCTCTCACCGAAGGAGGCCACAGGGAAAACGCTAGACCATCTGTAACTCAGACCTCAGGCTCGTGGACGAACACTCACAAGTGTCCCCGGGAATCAGAGCAGAGCCCTGGGCCTCCCCTGCACTGACCCAGCCCCACCCCGCTGCAAGGCATTCTACAGCCCTGGCACGCAGCCCTTCAACTCCTCTCACAAGTAAACGCAGGGCTGGGCTGCCTGCTGACACGCCTGGGACGGCTGCGGACAACGGCCCAATACTCGGCCCCTGCCACCCAAACGGGAGACTCGAAAGCCACTCCAGGCTCCTGGCTTCAGCCTGGCCCAGTCTCAGGTGTTGTGCCATTTGTAGAGTGAACCAGCAGATGGAACATCTCACGTAATCTGTTACTCTGCCTTTCAAATAAATAAATATTAACAAAAAAAAAAAAAAAAAAACCCAAGAAATACACTGAGGAGAAAGACCTCCACACCAAGTGTCCCAATCCTGCCCTCTACCAAAGCAAAGCAGGCCCCACCCCCAGCCGTGGCCATCCCCTGCACCCCACACAGCAAGCCCGCCCTCGTGTGCCAAGAACAGAATGCCCTCCACGTGTGGATGTGCACGGTAAGGAAAGATAAGCCTCCCACAGCGCCTATCTCTGGGGAGAGGGAGGAGGGGCTGCCACTCTCCCCGCCTCCTGCATCTTCTGAGGTGCGTTTCCCCACAGGAAGCACGCAACATCCTTGCTTCCAAAAAGATCTCAAGAGCTTCAGAACACAGCAACACGGTGCCAGTGTGGCCCGTCAGCACATACGCACGTTACTCAGGTTTGCCTGTCCTGGACTACTCCCACTGTCGGCAGCAGGGGAGATGGACAAGGAAGGAGGCTTTGATTTCCATGTGGAACTTCTCCAAACTTGCCGTGGTCTCTACTTTTCCGAACTTTCTAACGCACGTCTAAAGGGACTGAGAGAAGGGGTTGCAGGTCGTTTTTATTTTTCAATTAGCTAATGAATTTGAAAGGCAGAATGACAGACAAGAGGAGACACAGACAGGAATCTCCTGTCCACTGGTTCATTCCCCAAAAATGCAAGCAACAGGTGAAGCCAGCAACTAGGAGGCCCCCGTGCAGGTGGCAGGCGCTCAAGTGCTTGCCCAGTATCTGCAGCCTCCCAGGTGCATCAGCAGGAAACTGGACGGCAAACAGGAACCAGGCTCTCCAGCGTGGGATGCAGGCATCCCAAGGTGCAGCTTGGTCTGCTGCGTCACACACTTGCCCCAATTTTTCTTTCTTTATACCTTTGTAATTTATGAAAATCGAATAAACATTCAACATAAACCTGACAGGCCTGGGCCTACTGTCAAAGACACAGCCCCACCTGCCAGCCCACTTCTCCGACACCCGCTTCCCTCCACAAGCACCAAGCACCTGCCCAGCTGGGCATGTCCCCCGCTCTTACACGCTGTCACATCTCACTTCCTCAGCCCCAGTTTCTGCTTGATAAACTCCTATCCAGCCTGTAAAGCCATTATCTTCCTCCTCTGGCTGCTCCTCCACCTCTGGCCCTTACCCTCGTCCCCCAGAGCAGCTATCACACAACACGGCAAGGTGACGTCCACAGCAAACAAGAGCACCTATGTCTCCTGGAAGGCCACTGCTCCTCAAGCCCAGTCAACAGGTGCCACCTGAGAGTACTGGACCCAAGTCACAGAGCCCACTTTCTTCAAATAAAACCAGAAACCTTGGAGCCGGCGCTGCAGCACAGGGGGTAAAGCCGCCGCCTGCAGTGCCAGCATCTCATATGGGTGCCGGTTCGAGTCCCAGCTGCTCCACTTCTGACTCAGCTCTCCACTATGGCCTGGGAAAGCCGGTCTAGTCGGGGAGGGAAGGGAAAGCTGGAGGGGTCGCACAGGACAGCGAACACAGCTGCACTGGTTAGGGAGCGCGGAGTCCCAAGGAGAGAAAGAACAAAGGCGGAGAGGAAGTGGGCAGGGGGTGGTGCCACCTGCCTTGAGTTCAAGGCAGCATTTTGGGCTGGAGTCACGAATTCTGCCTGTGAATTTTCTGTAAACACTGAACGCTGTGAAGACCTGGCAGCCTACGCTGTGCCCGCCTTGGCTGGGAAGACCAGGACCACACAGTAGGTGAAGAAAAGTCAGGAGTGGAATAATCCACCCGACACTTCCTGCGGCTTCACCACAAGAGGAACTGCCACAGGGCCTGTCCGCGGCAGAACCAGGACTCAAACTCAGACTCTCCCTGGCGTCCCGGAAACCAAGGGGGCAGAGCATCCAACAGACACTGCCAAAGGCTGCAGAGGTCACCGACACAGAGTGTCGCCGACAGGAGGCTGCACGAGCACTGGGCGACGCGGGCAAAGCACCAAGAAGGGAAGCACCACCCACCTCCGAAAAAGGAGCTTCTGTGTCCACCGCAGCACTGCTCAGGAGCTGTGCGCCTCTGCAGGCAGGGTGAACACCCAGCAGAGCTGTCACGCCAGCCCTCAGCACGCCAACAGCTCCGGACCAGCTCCCTGCCTCGCCCTCCTTCCCCTCTCCACAGAGCGCCGAGGCAGTCAAAAATGCAAATCCTGGGAGCTGGCTCTGTGCCACAGAGGGTTAACGCTCTGGCCTGAAGCACTGGCATCCATGTGGGCACAGGTTCTACTCCCAGCTGCTCCACTTCCAAGCCGGCTCTCTGCTATGGCCTGGGAAAGCAGAAGATGGCCCAAGTCCTTGGGCCCCTGCACCCACGTGGGAGACCAGGAAGAGGCTCCCGGCTCCTGGCTTCGGATCGGCACAGCTCTGGCTATTGCGGCTAGTTGGAGAGTGAACCAGTGGATGGAACACCTCTCCCTCTCTCTCTCCGCCTCTCCTCTCTCTGTTTAACTTTGACTTTCAAATAAATAAATAAATCTTAAAATGCAACTCCTGGGCTGGCACTGAGACACTTGGGACACCTGCATCCTTGGGAAGCCTGCCTCCCCTCTCAGAGTCCCAGCTCCCCTCCCGCTTCCAGCCTCCTGCTCATGTGCTCCCTGGGAGGCAGCAGGAAATGGCTCAGGTACTGGGCCCTTGCCCCCACGTGGCAGACCTGGATGGAGCCCCTGGCTCCAGGCTCCGGCCTGGTCCAACCCTGGGCTTTGCAGGCATTTGGGGGTGAACCAGCAGATGGAAGATTCCTCTCTTGCTCTGCCTTTCAAGTAGGTGGAAGATAAACATTTTTCAAAAGGTGAGTAGTATACTTATTTTCATTTTGAGAGAGACACAGCTGTCTCCACTGGCTCTAACCCTCAGATGCTTATCAAACTGGATTCTAGAAAAACAAAGCCCCTTTGGCTTTAATGAAAGAAAGCTGGGTCAATCCTACATTAGCCCCACCCAGACTCCAGGCCACACCCTCAAGTCTGCAGCCCATTTGCAGAACAGCCTGAGCTAAGCACCTAAGCAAACTGCCCGCTCCTCCAAGCTTCCCTAACAGTCACTGCAGTTACCTTAGGAGCTACCCAAGTCCTCTGACACCATATCACAAAAGCCTGAGGACAAAATTAAACAGGAGACTGGTGCTGTGGCGTAGCGGGTAAAGCTGCCGCCTGCTGTGCTGGCATCCCATATGGGTGCTGGTTCAGGTCCCGGCTGCTCCACCTCCGATCCAGTTGTTATGCCCTGGGAAAGCAGCAGAAGATGGCCCAAGTCCTTGGGCCCCTGCACCCGTGTGGGAGACCTGGAAGAAGCTCCAGACTTCTGTCTCCTGCCTTCAGATCGGCACAGCTCTGGCTGTTGCAGCCAATTGGGGAGTGAACCAGCAGATGGAAGACCTCTCTCTCTCTGCCTCTTCTCTGTGTAACTCTTTCAAATAAATAAATAAATCTTAAAAAAAAAAAAAAATTAAACAGCATGTTTAAGCCTCCATCTGCGGCACCGGCATCCCATATGGGCACCAGTTCAAGTCCCGGCTGCTCCTCTTCTGATCCAGCTCTGCTAATTGCCTGGAAAAGCAGTGGAAGATGGTCCAAGTGTTTGGGCTCCTGCACACACCTCGGAGTCCCAAAAGAAGCTCCTGGCTCCAGATTAGCCCAGTTCTGGCCATTGTGGCCATTTGGGGAGTCAGCCAGCAGATGGGAGACCTACCTCTCTCTCTCTCTATCTCTCTCTCTCTCCCCACCTCTCTCTGTAACTCTGCCTCTCAAATGAATAAATAAATCTTAAAAAAAAAAAAAAACTTAAACAGTTTCAAAGTTCCATATTTAACTGACCCCCATGTTAAAATTATTTTTATTCCATTTGCCAGTTCACTCCCCAGATGCCCCCAAAAGCCGGGCTGGGAACTCAATCCGGATTTCCCTCCTGGGTGGCAGGAGTCCAAGTCCTTTAGCCCTCATCCACTGCCTCTCCGGCACATGAGCAGGAAGTCAGGATCAGGAAGAAGCCAGGTACTGGATCCTAAGCACTCCAATACGGGGTGCGGGCATCCCAAGCAGCATCTTAGCCCAAGCGCCCAAGGCCTGCCCTTATTCAGCACTGTTACACCACAAAAAAGGACTTTCCAACTCACCATCTGGGGGGTTGGGAATCAGCACTGGGGACCAACGCTGTGGCACAGCGGGTAAAGCAGCAGCCTGCAATGCCAGCATCCCACATGGGTGCCAGTTTGAGTCCCGGCTGCTCCACTTCCAATCCAGCCCCTTGCTAACAGCCTGGGGAAAAGCTTCGGAAGGTGGTCCCCTGCCACCCACGTGGGAGACCTGGAAGAAGCTCTCAGGCCCTGGGTTTGGCCCAGTCCAGACCCAGCCGTTGAGGCTATCTAGGGTGTGAACCTCGGATGCAAGCTCGCTCTCTCTCTTCTTTCAAAGCAATAAGCAAATAAATTTAAAGAAAAAAAGTCACTGTGGCCGAACAAGAGTTCAAACTGTGTGGTCCACACTGAAAATACCTCCAGGGAGTTGGCCAAAGGCCTCAAAACAAACAGCCAAATACAGCTTCCCATCGTGGAAACCCCTGGGGAAAGGCTTACAAAGAACCCCTCTTTGCTAAGGGCTGTGCCTACCACCTTCTAACAGCCTTCTAGGGGCGGGCGCTAGAGGGCCAGGGTCAAGCCACCTTGGGATGCCCACATCCCAGCATTCAGGATCACAGGGCCTGCTCTGAGCCCTGGCTGCTCTGCCTCTGACCCAGCTCCCTGCTGAAGAGCCTGGGATGACGGCCCAAGTACGCAGCTTCCTGCCACCAACCTGGAAACCCCAAGGGAATTCCTGCTCCAGCCCTGCCTGGCCACAGCAGCTGTGGGCCATCGCAGGAATGAACGAATGGGAGATCTGTCATTCTTCCAAATAAGCAAAGCCTTAACAACACAAGTCACTTCCTGTAGGAGCAGCCCACTTCAGCCGACTTCCCCTCACCTCCCCACGGACGCACCGTTTCACTTTTTTACATTAGTTGTGAGAGAGATCTCCCACAACGCACGTGCCCACAACTGAAGCCGACGCTGGGACATCGACCCGGCCCCCTCGCAGGGGTGACAAGAACTGCCTGAGCCTGCAGCAGAGCAGGAAGCAAACGCAGGTACTGGGACGCATGACGCAAGTGTCAACACCTGGGCTAAACTCTCCCCACTCCTCGTCACTAAAGGCCTGGAGTGGAGCTGGGGGTGGCCAACGCTGTGGCACAGCCAGTTAAAGCGCAGAGGGCTATGCCACAGCCTGTAGCTCCACCATCCCATATGGGCGCTGGTTCGAGTCCCGGCTGCTCCACTTCTGATTCAGCTCCCTGCTAATGTGCCTGGGAAAGCAGAGGAAGACGGCCCACGTGGGAGACCGAGAAGCAGCTCCTGGTTCCTGGCTTCAGCCAGGCCCAGCCCTGGCCGACGTGGCCATTTGGGAAGCGAACCAGCACACAGAAGTTCTTAAATAAATAAATAAATAAATAAATCAATCAGGTCTGGAGCACCAAAACCCAGAACACAAACTCAAGCTCCTAGAACGCTGCCAAGCCCCCAGTCCAGACCCGTCCAGAGCCTGACTCTGCGGAGCACGCGCCCTGGTGCCCGGCGACCTGCCTGCGTGTTTGCACCAAACACTCTAACCTCCAGCATCAACCAAGCAACCACACCCGCGCCAGCAAGCGACAACGCGACACGCACGAGACCTGGCCGAAAACCAAACTCGCCGCTTCCCAGAGCGAGGGCCGCCCTCCTTCCGGGACACTACAGGGAAGCACTTCCACGTCGGGGTCCGTGCCTGCGACCCACCTGGCACGCCCGCCGCACGTGTCCGTACGGGGGCGGGAGAGCGCTCATCACCTGGAAGCCCAAGCCGAGGCCCCCGGTGCTGCCAAGTCTGCACACCACCTCTCCACGGGAGAGAGGCCACCCCTGGGCCACGTCCTGCTCGCCTGGTTTGGGGACAGCAGGATCCTGGGAGGACCCCAGAGTCCCTCCGAGGCACGGACTTCGGGCTCGTCCCACCCAAACCCCACCCCCAGCCGCAGGGCGGTGCACCCACCCACCTTGAGGCTGCAAGCCTCCTCTTCCAGGGACGCCATTTCCTCCAGGGAGGGGTTGGCAGGGCGCAGAGAGCCCCTCGAGGAGACGAAGCCCCGCGTGCGGCGAATCAGGCAGCCTTTGGAGGAGCGGGAGGAGGAGGAGGAAGAGGAGGAAGAGGAGGAGGAGCGCCTGCGGCGCGCGGAGCCCCGGGGGAACCTCGGCGTGCGGGCCACATCGTCCTCCCGCGGGGCTTTCAGGCGCTGGGGGCTGCGCGCCCCCGGCGAAGGCGGCTCAGGGCTCGGGGCCGGCCGGCCGGAGGGGGCCACGTCCCCGGGCTCCCGGACGCAGCTGCGCTTGCTAGGGCCCCCTTCCGAGGGGCCGCTCCAGCGGTGCTTGACCTTGCGCCGCTCCGACGCCATGGGCACCTGCGAGGCAGACACGGGGCGCCCCGGCTGGACCCCACCCGAGCCCGAGCGAGCACGCCGGGCGCCGGCCGCGCACACCTGTCTCGCCTGCTCCCGCTGCCCATGCCAGTCCCGGGCGGGCGGGCACACGACGTGCTTCCGGGAGCGCCGGGCGCCGCGGCACAAAGCCGCCTCAGCGAAGCCGGAGCCCCCCGAAGGCGCGGCGCATGGCGGGCGCGCGGCCCCGAGGCCCCGGTCGCCGGCCCCGCGGCCCAGGCGGCCGCCCCTCCCGCCGCGGCCCGGTCGCCGCCCCTCGGCCCCGCCGCTCGCCCGCGCCTCAGCCCTCCGCGCAGCCGGCCGCGGCCTCAGCCCGCGGCGACGACCACTCCGGCTCCCCCGGAACGAGCGCCGCGGCCCGCAAGCCAGCGCGCAACGGGGGCGGGGCCTGAGCCTATTGGACGGCGCCCGTTGCGCGTATCGGCAAGGGGCGGGACTCCGAGTAAGATGGAGCTCGCCCCTTGGTCGAGCGGCTCGGAGGCGGGACGCTGAGCCTCACAGAGCTCGCCCACTGGCTGGAAGCCCGGAGGGGCGGAGACGCTCACGTGGATTTGAAAAGCGCGAAGCTGCGGCCGGGCCGCAGGCCCATGCTGACACAGGTAGGGGGCGCCCGCGAGCCCCGGGCCCGAAGCTTGCACGTTCACGTTCGCTGACCCGGCAGAACACCCCCGGGGCGTGGCAGGCTTGGAATCTGACCTCAGAAGCCACGAAATACAGAGTGCCCAAAGACGTAGACTATCTGCCTAGCAAAAAAATCCCATCGAGATGAGGAGCAGACTTGGGAAAATGCAACGCGTGGCGCGCAGGGCTGCTGGCCTCAGTGATGAGCACCCCCGCGTCACGAAATGATTCCTTATGAGAACCGGACAAGGCCGTGGGAAAGCCCTAAACTCTGGGCAAGACGGTCAGGAGCCGGCTTCAGGCCCCCACCCCACCCCACCTCTGGTCCACCTGCCGGCAGACGCACCCGGGAAGGGTGGGAGGCCAGCGCTGCGCAGTGGGCTGGGGTCTGCCCGGGGTCTGGCCCGGGCCTGGCTGCCGGGGCCGTCTGGGGAGTGAGCCCACGCATGGAGGGTCTCTGGCCCTCCCTCCCTCCCTCCCTGGCACTCTAAGATTTTATTTATTTATTTGAAAGTCAGGGTTACAGAGACAGAGAGAGATCTTCCATCACTGGTTCACTCCCCAGAGGGCCGCAATGACCAGGGCTGAGCCAGGCAGAAGCCAGGAGCTGAATCCGGGTCTCCCCCGCTGGTGGCAGGGGTCTCAGCACTGGGGCCATCTTAGCAAGCAGCAGCTGGAACACGAGACAGCGCCCATGCGGGACGCTGGCCTAGCAGGCGGTGGCTTTACCGCTTATGCCACAACGCCAGCCCCAACCCTACCTCTCAAATAAATAGGTAAGTCTAAAAACAATGGCTAAGCTCATTTAAGAACAAACAACTGCCATTTTGCACTCGTTAGGCAGTGATGACCCCGGAAATCCATGACTCCAGTGCGAATCGCGACACACTCCT
This sequence comes from Lepus europaeus, assembly GCF_033115175.1. NCBI lineage: Eukaryota > Metazoa > Chordata > Mammalia > Lagomorpha > Leporidae > Lepus > Lepus europaeus. The sequence goes on along the minus strand of NC_084835.1, from coordinate 7,768,776 downwards.
CCGACGGCCCCACCGTTGGTAGCGTCTGGATCCCCGGCAGGAGCTGGTCAGATGCAGCCGCTCCTTGCTTTCTGCAGAAGTTCACAGCACACTGCGGAGCATCCCTTGTGTCCCTTGTGATCACGGGGCCGGCAGGGATCACCCCACCACCCAGCATCAGAGACAGGGGCACAGGGCACATGGCTAGCCCAGGCAGCGACCCCAGTTCCCGTGTCCAGGGAGTACGGTGTCCACGCCATCACAAAACCGGAAAGCCATAAGCTGAGCCACCCTCGGGGCCATCCCTACACACTAGGAACAACAGGCAAAAAGATCTGCAATGCAGGGGAGGAACAATGACCAAGGACATTTAAAAGGACAGTCGAAGGGGTCAGTGCTGTGGTGCAGTGGGTTGAACCATGCCTGCAGTACCAGCATCCCATATGGGTACTGGTCTAAGTCCCAGCTGCTCCGCTTCTGATCCGGCTTCCTGCTAATGGCCTGGGAAAAGCAGCCAAAGGTGGCCCAAGTACTGGCCCACATGGGAGACCCCGATGAAGCTCCTGGCTACAGCCTAGCCCAGTACTGGCCATTGCAGTCATATTGGGAGAGAACAAGCAGATGGAAGACTCTCTCTCTCTCTCCTTCCCTCTCTCTCTCTCTCCTTCCCTCTCTCTCTATAACTCTCTCATATAAATAAAATTAGAGGAAAAAAAAGATCTAGAGGTGGGTGGGGCCCCAAGACAAATGAGCATGTCTTTTTATAAATTTCTGTATTCCTAATGGCTTCACCGAAATAGAATTCACAACCACTTAAAGTGTGTAACTCAGGGGCCGGCACCGCGGCTCACTTGGTTAGTCCTCCGCCTGTGGCCTGGCATCCCATACAGGCACCAGGTTCTAGTCCCAGTTGCTCCTCTTCCAGTCCAGCTCTCTGCTGTGGCCCGGGAAGGCAGTGGAGGATGGCCCAAGTGCTTGGGCCCTGCACCCGCATGGGAGACCAGGAGGAAGCACCTGGCTCCTGGCTTCGGATCGGCGCAGCGCGCTGGCTGTAGCAACCATTTGGGGGGTGAACCAACGGAAGGAAGACCTTTCTCTGTCTCTATCTGTAACTGTCAAAAACAAAAAAAAGTGTGTAACTCAGTGGTTTTAGTATATTTACAGAGCTGTGCAACCATCACCAGGATCTAAGTTTAAAACATTGTCATCACCCCAAAAAAGACACCTCGTCCACGCCCCCACGCATCAGTCCGCCTTGCATTACCACAACACGGTAACTCAGGCAAGGCCACATCTCTGGTTGCCATTCGGAGGGCAGCCCCATGGGTCAGCATCTGCTGACGGTGTTCCAGCCGGCAGGCACCAAGGTGGCACAGAGCATCCCATGGCAAGTGGAAGCACACCTGTGCCTCCAGCCACCACGATTCCATCACAGGGGCTCCACTCTAACTCCTTATCCAGCCTGCGCCACCCCCAAGCACCGTTAACTGAATTAAGTTGCCATCCACTGAGGACCACTAACATCAGACTTTGGGCACCGCGCCTGTAACACGTGGGTACTCTGGGGGACATCCAGGCTAATATCCCAACCACTGCAGGGCCCTAAACGCCCACCTACACACTCCTAGCGTGATCACGGATCGAGTTCCTGTCCCCACTCGGCCACGGGAGAATGGCATCACAGGTGGCTGGCAGGCTGTTCACCCCTACCTAAGCATCTCCAGGCTCATCTGTGCTGTATCGCGGGCCGGAGCGTCATTCTGTTTTACAGCTAATAACGTTCCATCGTGTGGCTTATTTGAAGGGTAGCTGAGTTGTTTCCACCTCTTAGCGGTCACGAATAATCTGTTATCTGCCTCGGGGTGAAACTTAGGATGGATGGACGTATCTTGGGTAGAAACTGAGCAGTAGAGTCGCTGGGACCTGTGGAAACACCATGTTTAACTTTCGGGGAATCATCAAACTGCTTTCCAAAATGAGTGAACCACTTTGCACCCCAACAAGCAGTGTTCGAAGACTCCAGTTTCTCCACCTCCTGGAGAAAGTTTTGTTTTGTTTTGTTTTTTAATCATAGCCATAGTTGTGAGTATGGAATGTATCTCACTGAGGTTTCAATTTGCATTTCCTTGTTGACTCAGGAAGTTTAGCACCAAAAAAAAAAAAAAGTCAAACACATTTTCGGGGGCTGACACTGTGTTGTAAAGGGTTAAGCATCCTATATGGGCATTGGTTCGAGTCCCAGCTGCTCCACTTCCGATCCAGCTCTCTGCTATGGCCTGGGAAAGCAGTACAAGATGGCCCAAGTCTTGGGCCCCTGAACCTGTGTGGGAGACCCGAAAGAAGCTCCTGGCTCCTGGCTTCGGACTGGCCTAGCTCTGGCCATTGTGGCCATTTGGGGAGTGAACCAGCAGATGGAAGACCCCTCTCTCTCTCTGCCTCTCTGTAACTCTTTCAAAAATGAATAAATAAATCTTTAAAACAAATACACTCTCAGCTCTGGTAGGATACCCCAGCCTGGTAATCGTTTGCCTCTGGGGAGAGGAAATATAAAGCCAAGAACCTGTGGGAGGGGCCGGCACAGTGGTGCAGCAGGTAAATCCCGCACCTGTGACACCCCCATCCCCCATGGGCGCTGGTTTGTGCCCTGGCTGCTCCACGCCCAATCCAGCTCTCTGCTGATGACCGAGGAAAAGCAGAGGAAGACGTGCTTGGGCCCCTGCCACCCACATGAGACCTGGAAGAAGCTCCTGGCCCCTGGCTTTGGCCTGGCCCAGCTCTGGCCATTGCCACCAGCTGGGGAGTGAAACAACAGATGGAACAGCTCGCTTTCTCTCTCTCCCGACCCTGTCTATCCTTCTCTCTTTCTGTAACTCATTCAAATAAATTAAATAAACCCTTAAAAAAAAAAGATAACAGTGGGAAAAGTTTTGTTTTTGTTTTGTTTTTGTTTTTGTTTTGACAGGCAGAGTGGACAGTGAGAGAGAGAGACAGAGAGAAAGGTCTTCCTTTTCCGTTGGTTCACCCCACAATGGCCGCTGCGGCCTGCATGTTTTGGCTGGCGCACCGCGCTGATCCGAAGCCAGGAGCCAGGTGCTTATCCTGGTCCCCCATGCGGGTGCAGGGCCCAAGGACCTGGGATATCCTCCACTGCCTTCCCGGGCCACAGCAGAGAGCTGGACTGGAAGAGGAGCAACCAGGACAGAATCCGGCGCCCCAACTAGGACTAGAACCTGGGGTGCCAGAGCCGCAGGCAGAGGATTAGCCTAATGAGCAGCGGCGCTTGCTCAAAAGAGTTCTTTTTATCACATGCAACTCTTAGCTAAAAAAAAAAAAAAAAAAAAAAAAAAAAAAAAACAGACATAACTTTGAGGCCCATTGGAAGGCAGCATGGTGGCTGGCCTGCACGGTGCCCACCACATGCCAGGTCCTGTGTAGGGCACGGGAGTGTGTGCCACATGCACTCATCCAGCCCTCACAACCCCAGGGCATAAGATCAGTGTCGGCCGGCGCCGCGGCTCAATAGGCTAATCCTCCGCCTAGCGGCGCCGGCACACTGGGTTCTAGTCCCGGTTGGGGCGCCGGATCCTGTCCCAGTTGCCCCTCTTCCAGTCCAGCTCTCTGCTGTGGCCAGGGAGTGCAGTGGAGGATGGCCCAGGTCCTTGGGCCCTGCACCCCATGGGAGACCAGGAGAAGCACCTGGCTCCTGCCATCGGATCAGCGCGGTGCGCCGGCCGCAGCGCACCAGCTGCGGCGGCCACTGGAGGGTGAACCAACGGCAAAGGAAGACCTTTCTCTCTGTCTCTCTCACTGTCCACTCTGCCTGTCCAAAAAAAAAAACCAGTGTCTGTTCAGGTCACGTCCATGTGGGCAGGGACCCCGACCGCTGCTGCCGTCCTTGTCAATCCACAGCAGCCCACGAAGGGGGCTGTGAAGCGCATCCAACAGGCAGGCCCTGCCCCTTGCCTCGCCCCAACCCTGGGACACAAGTACTTTTCACTTCTCCACGGTCTGGACGAGGGAACGTGGTCCCTGACCGTGCAGCCATGGACAACTGGCACCTGCGGCTTCAGGACGCAGCCCACCTTCCCTGAACAAACTCACGGGGACACAAAAGTAATTACAAGAATTAAAAGTACCCACTGACTTTACAAACATTTCTTTATTTAAAAAAAAAAAAAAAAGGCACTGTAGAATTATTTTAAATAGGACATTTTCCCTGGTAAATTAAGATGCTTCACAAAGATTTACAACCTGACTTTCCAAAAATATACTCCCTATATAAACACCAAATGAATGGCTGAAATGTACATGCAATGCCTTTTTCTCTAGCTTACAACGCAGGACAGGTGCGTCATCAACGTGCTTCTGCACCCACTACTCACCTGTTCCTCCCAGCAAGCCAGAGCAGGGGGGGAGCAGCTGTGACCTCTACTGAGGTTCCAGAAAACTACCTGGTTGTCCTAGTTAGCAGCACAATCGGACATGAAACTAGCGCAACTAATTCTCTCAATCATCCAGCATAAATAACAAACATTCTCCAAGGAGAAGCTCCACGCCACACAGTGGCGTCCGGGTAACGCACGGACAGAGGGGCTGGGCGGGGGCTCAATCAGCACACGCAGGCTGCAGGACCTCCAAGGGCAAGGGCAGAGTCTGCGGAGCCGAGGGGCAGGTGTCTGGCATTTGTGACTCCGGGACGGAGCAGCACCTGGACACACACTGACGCTCCTCCAGGGCGCGGAAGCTGGCAGGGGCTTGTTGGCAACCACGACTCAGATCTGGCAATGCAGAGCTGCCGCACCGGCTGCCACAGAGAGAGAGCTACCGGGTGACAGCACCTGCTGGGGCAAGGGCCGTCACAGGACCCCCACGCCCGGGGCTGACACCCCTTCGCCTCTGATGACCACTCCGACTGCGAGAGGGAAGAAGCGGACGCCGCAGGGCCTTGTGTCTCTGAAGGCTGAGGTCTCGTCCCCGAGTTCACTCTCAGGAAAGCCGACGTGCGGTGCAATGTGTCCCGGCGGATCTCGGGCTCTGCCCCCAGCCCCCTCTGTTGATCGGACGATCTTCCATCAGGCGAGGCCCAGGGGTCCTTGCCGCGACCCCGTCACAAGGGGCCGAAAAGCTCCACGCTGTTCAGCTTCTTGGCCTTGTAGAGCAGGATGTCCTCCATCAGCTTCCTTTTGGCCTCGTTGATCTCGATCTTCCACGAGGTCTCCGCAGCTGATGTCCCGGGGAAAGACAAGAAGAGCAACGTGAGCAGAAGCCTCCCTCGCCCCGCGTGTGTAGAAGCCAGCCTCGGTCAGCGCCCCTCTGAAGCCAGCCTCGGTCAGCGCCCCCCTAAAGCCAGCTCCCTGCACCAGGCCCTGAAGGGTACGTGCATTTTCCCGCTGCTGCCCCTCGCGCCCGGCCCCTCTCTCCTCTTCTCCCCTCGCGCAGGAGTGGTCAGCGCCTGGGACGTTCCCTGAGCCATGGCCCCTGGAGGTGGGGCACGTCACTGCGAAGGTTTTCCTGGTACGCCTGGCCGAGACAGACAGCATCTTTACAAACAGCTGGCCAGACGGGGCGGGGACAGGGCAGACCACTCAGGGCCTTGCTGGTTCTGGGAGGTGTTCAGTCCCCAGGCACCATGGAGACTTCAAAGGTGACACACATTGTGTTCTGACAACCGACTGGCTCCTGGACAAACGGCTGGTGAAGGGAGTGCCGCAGTGAGCCAGAGACGACAGGAGGAGGTGGTCCGGCTGTCCCAGCGGGGCCATACGGGGAATCCACAGGGGAGACTGGGGATAGGGGGGCAGGGAGGTGTCGAGGATGACACCCGGTCTCCCTTGGTGCAGCTGGCTGGGGGGTGAAGGGCTGCCTAACCAAACGAAGGTGGGGCTCAAGGCTGGGAGGCACACATGGGCCCGCAGAAGCACCCTGCCCGCACCGCACCTACCGTCCCGGTGAAGCCCTGGGTGCGCGCTGGCCACGGAGGAGGAGGCAGGCTCCGCGGGCCCGGTGGCCTGTGGCCTTCCTTCCTCACTGTCTACAGGAAGAGCCGAGGCCGCGGCCTCCGGGAAGGGGGTGGTCCTCACGTAGGAGGCCTCGAGGCTGGAGTTATCCACGTCGTCCGTCTCCTCTGGGGTGTTAGAGGCAGCGTCCCCGCCTTCGGGGCGCAGCTGCTCCTCCATGGCGGCCACCGACTCTCGCACCTTGGGAAGCAGAGAAAAGCGCTCACCGAGAACCCTCGCTGAGGTCAGAGGTCCACCTCCGCGCTCCCAGACTCGGGAGAGCAGGCCGCAGAGCAAATGCTTGCTGTCCTGTTGGACGCGCAGCGTCCTTCTGCACGAGGCTATGAACCTGTCCCCACACCAGCCTGACGTCGGCCAAGACGAGCCAATCACAAGACCCCATTCCTCTGACCGTGATGACTGGTCCAAGTCTGGGCACATGATCCAAGGGGTCCAATCAGAACCCTGCCCTGGGATTTCTCTACCTACAGCTAAGGAAAAAGACTCCCCTTTGCCGTCAGATCCCGCACCACACACAGAAAACCCATTACCCATGGGGTCCTCCCTCACCAGCTTCATCCCATGCCACGGTGTCCACGTCCTCCGAGTGCCAGGCTCTCAGCCCAGGCCACACACAGACGCTGATCCTCCGGCTGTGACTGCTCTCTGCTCACAGGTCACCTCCTCGGGAAGCCCTCCAGTGTGGGGTCCCCATCACACTGCCCTGGCCTCACTGCCCGTGCCCGTGAGCTCCAGGATCCAGCTTTCAGCCTGGATCATCAACAGATAAACCCTCTGCACCCAGCAGGTAATACTAAACAAATGACTGGACACCACGGCATTCTGGCACGTGGCGGCACCTGATCCGGCCCCGGCTCACGCAGCGACTGAGCCTCCAGCCGCTGCCACGTGATGGCCGAAGACAGTGGTCAAAGGAGCTGTAGCTGGGACAGAAGCCCACTCTGTGGCCTCATCTTCCCACTTGAGGCCTCTACTTTCCCATCTGTAAAATGGGAGGCTTGGGCTAGAACAGTGGCCTTAAGAGAAACAGTAAGCACCCAATATAACCATGAGAAGCAAAAGTGGGTATCTGGAGCCCTGAGTGGGGCCCTGCAGCTCCCCCAACCCCAGCCCCTCATGCCGGCTCCAGCAACTCCTGACCCACCAGTCCCGAGGAGCCCCTCTGTGCCAACAGCCCCTGGAGTTCCCTCCCAGGCACTGATCTTGCCCTGAGACCTGGCAGTGGCCCCAAGCTCACAACGTCCACCATGGAATCCACCTCTACTTATGCCCGCAGGAAATGTTTGCTCCCCAAGGTGGAGGCTTTCTGGGGTGTCTGCCACCCACAGGCCGAGCAAGCGCTCTCTCGCTCCTGCACATGTCGCTTGGGGGACCGAGCACCGGCAGGGCCAGGTTTGTCTACTGGACCTGGTCACGAGACAGACAGCTGCCCCAAGCTAGGCCCATCAGGCTCACTGTGGAGAGGCCCTCCAGGCAGACAGAGGAGGGCAGAGAGGAGAGAGGCGTCTCACAGTGGGAAGAGGCATCAGGGTCCCGTTAGAATCCCAGGGTCGAAAGCCTCAGGCTCCACTTCGCTGGTGGCAGCTCCCGGAAGCCAGGGGAAGGGGCTGCCCCACAGGCTCACCTCGTCCAGGCTGGCGTTGCGCCTCCGTAAGCAGAGGCAGGCGGCAGCCAGGGCTTCCATGCAGCCAGCAGGCGGCCTCCCTGCCCGCCTGTCCAGGTACTTCCCACAAATCTGCCTCACCACCTCCACCTCCACGGCTGTCTTCCTGGAGCAGGGCGACGTGGTGCTGCTTGGAATCTCGCGCAGAAGTAAGTCCTTCTATGGGAAGAAGAAGAGGAGGCCTGCGTGGAAACTTCCGCAACATGGGAATTCTCAAATACCAACAGACGTTAAAAAAAAAAAAAACACCAAATCTGCACAGGTCCCAGACACATGGAAACACCCAAGAGCCAAGAATGGCGAAATGCCCCCCACACTCCGGCACTCCCCACACATTCATTCCACAGACACAGGGGCTCAGCCCGGCCAGGCCGCGGTGACCCTATCTGGAGAGCAGGGGCAACAAAACCACCTGCTCCCAGCACTGACACAGACGCCAGATGAAACAGTGCACCCAGGGCACAGGAGTGACAGCTGCCAAGCAGGAACACCTAGCGGTCACTCACGTTCACAGCCAGCATTTATACCGCACTTGCCACGCGCCGCACTCACTGGTATCAGTGACCTAATCTTACTAACAAGTGCAGGGGTGATGTCACGGTACAAAGCAAGCAGCTTAGTTATTTTTGAAGTTTTCATTACTTATGTGAGAGGCAGACAGCTCCTATCCCCTGGGTCAGTTCACAAATGCCTGCCACAGCCAGGGCTGAACCAGGCCGAAGCCAAAGGCTGGGAACTCAATCCAGGTCTCCCATGGGAAAGTCAAGGACCCACTTTCTGGAGCCATCACCACTGCCTCCCAGGGTCTGCAATGCAGGAAACTGGGGTCAGGAACCAGAGCCGGGAGTGGAACCCAGGAGCTCCGGTGCACATTGCAAGCGTCTTGATGGCTACACTGAGCACCCTTCCAAAGTAAACCCTTTTTTAAAGATTTATTTATTTGAAAGGCAGAGGCAGAGAGAGAGAGGGAGAGGAAGAGAGAGAGAGAGGAAGAGAGAGAGAGAGAGAGAGAGAGAGAGAGAGAGGGAGGTTCTCCTTCCACTGGTTCAGTCCCCAAATGGCTGCAATGGCCAGAGCTGGGCCGATCCAAAGCCAGAAGCCAGGAGATTCTTTGGCATCTCCCATGTACGTGCAGGGGCCCAAGGAGCTGGGCCATCTTCCACTGCTTTCCCAGGCAGTGGAACAGCCAGGATCGGAAGTGGAACAGCCAGGACTCAAACCTGAGCCCACATGGGATGCCAGCACTGAGGTAGTGGCTCCACCCACCACACCACAGCGCCGGCCTCAAAGTAAACATTTTAACGTGTAGGATTCTGGGGTGGATGTGGCACAGCAAGGTATGCCTACGTCCCATTATTAGAGAGACAATTCGGATCCCAGTTCCCCCACTTCCAATCTAGCTTCTTGCCAATGTATCCCAGGAGGCAGCAAATGTTTGGTTCAGTACTTGGGCCCTGCACCACTGATGTGACCTGGATGAGGTCCAGGCTTCTGCCTGTAGCCTGACCCAGCCCTAATGGTTACACACTGATCAAGGAGATGGAAGATCCTCTCTCTTCCCTCTCTCTCTCCATTGCTCTTTCAAATAAATAAAAAAAGAAACATTAACATATTTATTATATATAAAATAATTATATATATATCATAAAAAAGAAATATGTTACATAATTATGCATACTATTGACTGCTAGAATTATAGTGCATTAATTCATTATATCTTATTAACATATGAAACATCTATATTTATGGTACATTTAATTGTGTAAATATGTAACATATACAAATGTTTCATGCATCTATTTGTCATATATGTAGTGTCTTTAAATAAAAATACAGATATATAATTATATACTGTGAAATATGTAAATCCATCTGGTTACATGTGTAAATATTTGTGTGCTTTGTGTTGTATGCTGTATGTTATATGCGTTATATAGAAATACAAGTACTGCCTAATGTTTTATCTACACAAAATATAAATGTTTGATGGGAATCCATGCTATCAATAATATAGAATATAAGTATACTGTTAAAAACAAACATACGGGGCCACGCATGGCAGAGCAGTGAGGAGAACCACCGGCAACAATGCTGGCTTCCCATACAGGCACTGGTTCAGGTCCTGGCTGCTCCACTTCCAGCCCGGCTCCCTGCTAATGTGCCTGGGAAAGTAGCAGAACATGGCCCAAGTCCTTGAGCTCCTGCCAAGAAGCTCCTGGCTCCTGGCTTCAGACCAGCCCATCTCTGGCCACTGTAGCCATTCAAGGAGTGAACCAGCAGATAGAAGATCTCTCTCTCTCTCTGTCTCTCTCTCAACTCTGCTTTTCAAATAAATAGAGCTTTAGAGTATAAGTAAACATATAAGTAACACATGTTACAAGTGCATGTAGGCATGCACTTGTAAAATAAAGACTAGTAGACAGACTGCCAAAAACAGAGAGGTTTTCCATCTGCTGGTTCAGTCCCCTGGGGCTGGGCTGGACCAGGCCCAAGCCAGGGGCCAGAAACTCCACGTGGGTCTCCCGTGTGGGTGGCAGGGACTCAAGGATTGAGCCATCATCTGCTGCCTCCCAGGGAACACAGCGGCAGGGAGCTGAGTCAGAAGCAGAACGGCAGCTCCACTCCCCAGACGCCTACAGCAGCCAGAGCCAGGTCACGCCGAAGCCACCAGCCAGGAACTCCATCGAAGCGCCCCATGTGGGTGACTCGGGCTTCGCAGGTGCATCAGGAGGAAGCTGGATTGGAGGTGGAGCAGCTGGGACTTGAACCAGCACTGCAATATGCGATGGTGAGTCCCGGCTGCTCCACTCCTGATCCAGCTCCCCTCCAAAGAGCCTGAGAAAGCAGCAGAGTGGCCCAAGTGCCTGGGCCCCTGACACCGACGTGGGAGACAGATGGAGTTTCGGGCTCTAGGCTTCGGCCTGACCCAGCCCTGGCTGGTGAGGTCATTTGAGGAGTGAACCAGCAGACGGAAGATTTCTCTGTCTCTTCTTCTCTCTCTCTCTAACTCTACTTTCAAATAAATAAATAAATCTCTTTAAAAAATTAAAACAAAAGAGAAGTGGCTAAGTCTGGGAGCACAAGTTAACCTGTGCCCACATTTCTGCATCCAGAGGGAACCCTGGATTATGCCAGTCCCCACGACTGTCTGCTCTACGGCTAACATCACTTTAGCTGCTTAGTTACTTACATAATAACCACCATGACAACAAGCGGACACCCGTCGTGAGAGCCCTTAGAATAACAGCAGAGACAGCTGCCACGCGCTGTGCTATGTTCGCATTGCTATTCAGGCATTCCATGGGGGCACTGCACGTACCACCTAAACGTCAATGAACCCACCAGGTACGTGCTAGTATCAGCCCCAGTTCACAGGTGAAAAACACAAGTCACAGTGTATCCATTTTACCGGAAGTCAGATCATTCTGTACATACTGATCTGAACGTGCGTCTGTCACTCAGTGGTATGTCCCTGTCAGAATACACATGTCCTGACATTGTTTTAAAAAGATGTGTTCATTTATTTGAAAGGCAGAGTTACACAGAGAGAGGAGAGAGAGAGATAGAGAGGGAGAGAAAGCTTTCATCTACTGGTTCACTCCCCAAATGGCTGCACCAACCAGGGCTGAGCCAGGCTGAAGCCAGGAGCCAGGAGCTTCTTCCAGGTCTCCCACGTGGGCCCAGGGTCCCAGACACTCAAACCATCTTCCACTGCTTTCCCAGTTGCATTAGCAGAGAGCTGGATCAGAAGTGGCACAGCCAGGACTCAAACCAGCGCCCGTATGCGATGCCAGCACTGTAGACCACAGCTTAACCTGCTGAGACACAGCGCCGGCCCCTTGACATCTTTTTAAAACAAAGATGTTTATGTTGCTTTATTCAGAATTACCCAAACCCGGCAACAACTCAAATACCCAGCCACTGGTAAAGAAAAAAGAAGTCGCCGTCGACCTGTGCATGGCCTATGCTCCAGCACCAACAGGAACAAACCCTGACACGCACAGCACCGTACCAGGTGAGAGAAGCCAGGGACACGCTAGGCAAGATGGACTCCCGGCACACGGCAGAAAGGTCGGCAGCTGTGCCGGTGAGCTTGCCAGCACCGCACCTAAACACCGATCCCGCACAAGGGAAGGGTTGACTCTGGCTCATGGTTTTGGGGGGGTCACAGCTCAAGGCTGGGCCACCCTGCTGGTCGGGCGTCTGGCGAGCCAGGAAACCGAGAGGGCAAGCGGGCGCGCGAGAGCCTCCTCGTGCGGTTACGTCCCGGTGACCCGAGGACCGCCCCCATGGTCCATTTCCTCAGCACCACAGCTGGACCAAGCCTCCGCCTCTCGGCACCACCAGCCCACGACTTAGGGACTTCTCTGCCGCCCGTGTTCAGGAGCTACAGCCTGCCCAGACCACAGCACCGGCTGCGGGGCTGGAAGTGGGCGAGGGCGTGGATGACAAGGGGTTCCGAGGGAGTTCTGGGGAGCAGCGGAAGGCCCAGGTCTTGGCTGTGGGGTGGCTACGCCGCTGGAGGCATCCTCTACACCTGCTTAGAGATGACGGCGCGTGTCCACACTCAGTCGCACACACGCAGCTTTAGCCAAGACAGTGAAACACTGGGAACACTCCACGGCGTGAAGGGACAGACCACAGCATGAGCACAGTGTCCGGTCACTCAGCACCCACGGAGCAGGAGTCTCGGCCACTGCGCTGCCCGCAGGAAGCCAGAAAGAGCGCACTGTGTGCGACATCCGGCACACGAAACTCCAGACACGAGCTCGCGTACAGAGACAGAATGCAGATGGGTGGCTGCCGGGGGAGGCGGGGCCGGGAGGGCGAGGGGGGACGGCTCAGAGCAGGGGCGGGGGCTCCCCGGGGAGAGCCGATCTGTTCAGACCTTGATTCGGTGAGGATTTCTCAGAAACACGGGCAGTTCAAAATGCATCCCGTGACAGACTTAATCGTCATTCTTTGTCGGACTTCCACATCTGCTTACAAAGTCACCAGCAAATCACTTCCCCACATTCCATGGTGTGCATGCCTGCACCGTTCTATCTTTGGCCACTTCCCTGAGGGCAGGGATGTCCCCCCTCTGCAGTCTTCCCTCGCGTGAGGAACAAGCAAACCTCCCTGCCCGTCTGTCTCGCCTCGCGAGCCAGCACGCAGCACCAGGCACGCGGAGCCCACAGCTCACACGAGGGGTCAGCAGTGTCCCCTCTCTCACGGAACCGTGATGACCCTTTGGACCGCACGGACCACAGCACAACAGAGGAGAGACCACATGTGGGTATACAGGAAAAGGAGAAAAAAAAAACACAACTCGATTTTTAAAAAAATGGCATTGTCCATATTCTTAGACACCATCAGCCTAAACCAAGAAAACTTCACCTTAGTGTTTTAAAGGCTTCTCACCCAGACGGCCCCAAAGACCGCAGGGGAGCGCGTCCCAAGGAAACAGAAGAGCAGACGCCGCCCCCACAGGACCCCAAACCACATCTGAGCTGCCCAAACCGACCGGTGCCATAGCACGCGGGGACCAGGGACCAAATGCAGTGGTGCCCGTGGAATCCAGCAAGGGGACAAGCCATGACTTCCTGTGTGCAATAGCGGGAGGCCTTCAGAGCCCACCCCAGAGCACCAGGGGTATTCTGGGGGCCCAGTCACACAGAAAGCTGACGATTCCACTGTCCTCAACACCCACGCTGATGCAGAGGGTGAGAGGTGGCGCAGGGTCTACAATTCTGCAGGGTCCACTCCCAGCTCACTACTGATCCTACTGGAGGCACCAGACAAGACATTTCCCCGTGGCCTCAGCATTCCCAGCTGTACAATGGGGATGAACCCACTGCGCTCCCGCTTCTGCACAGCCAGGAGACTGTCAGGAGGGGTCGTGGTCAAGAACTCAGGATCTACAGTCTGGAAGACCCCACGCACACTTCCAGTTCTGACACCGGGAACTTGGAGCTCGCGGGTCGTGCTCAGACCCTGCCCTCCTCGTGGGCAGGCGAAGGCCAAGGCCCTAGTGATGATTTAGAAAGAACACAGGCAGGCCACGCTGTCATTTTTCTCAGTGAACTGTCTGGGGGGGGGGGGGGGTATGCATGGGGTGGGTCAGCTTCCTGACATACAAAATGGAGTCACCGTTTCTACTACAGAGACTGGCCTGCAAGGCCCTGCCGCAGTCTGGACAGCACTCCAGGGTGCCCCACAAAGGTCCAGGTGCTGCAGCTTGGTCCCCAACGTGGTGCGGCTGGGACCTCCCAGAGAAAGGGCCTGGGGCTTCCCTAGGTCAACTGGGGGCCCTCGGAAGGGACTGTGGCATGCCAGTCTCTCTCTGGCTTCCAGTCTGTGCCATGGGGGATGTGTGCGTGTGTCTGTGTGTGTGTTTGTGTGTGTGTGCATGTTTCTCTCACACGCACGCCATGACCCCACACGCCATCAGGCCCCCACCAGAGGGCTCATCAGTGGGGCTGCCCAATCCTGGAATCTCGGCCCCTGAAGAATGACGAAAGGAACTTTTCTTCATAAAGTCGGCCTGTGCTCGGCACTTGGTTATAGTCACCCAAAGCTGAGGAAAACGGGGCCACCACGAACCGGCCCCAGCGTATGCGCACGTGCTGTCTAACTGCCTGATACACTAACACTTCCCCCAAACCCTCTAACTCTACGAGGAAGGGCTGGAGGGGTGTGAGCACCAAGTTCCTCCGCCCAGATGCAGATCAAGCCCTGGGCGGAGGCCTGAGCCACACCTGTGCCCGGGCCCAGGAGGTCCCCGGCCACACGGCTGTGGAAGTGAGCGGATGTCTTACCAGGTAAGCCGGGCTCCGGCTGCTGTCCATGGCGGGGATGCCAGTGAGCACCTCGGCCAGCACCTGGGGAGGAGAGAACGCAGGGTGAGCACGGGGCGAGGCACAGCAGACCAGGGGAGAAGCCTCGGCCAGGAGCCAAGGCCGGGCTCAGGGCCCACCCACCGCCCAGCTCTGGGACGGGAGGAGGCTGCGCTCTTCTGACAACTAGGAGACGTCACCGACGGACGGCGAGGCGGGGAGAACGGAGTTCAAACGTCCCAGCGTGCGCGTGTGTGGGTGCCCTACTCCGAGTTTTACACTCATATAGTGCACACTTACGTGCACATACAGACACACACAGGCCTTCTCGAAGGCCACTGCATTCAAACCCAGCAGCAGCGGTAGGCTGGCCTTGCTCTGTCCGTCTCGGGAAAGGCAGCCGCAGGCAGGCATCAGCCCTGCACCTCAGTCTCCCTCCCTCACGCTCACCACCTGCTTCACCCGGGGGCCTCAACATCATTTCCTCATTAACACGCCCGCCCGAGAAGGAGCACAGCCCAGCACCAGCGTGTCGGCCACCACGAGACGGACAAACCGGGGCCCGCGTCTTAACACACGGAAACACTGCCCTGAACAGGAACTCAAGGAGGAGCCACCGGCATGGAGGTCCAGGGCCGTGCCGTCGCTGGGCCTGGGCTCAGTTCCGAGAGTGCTTCTGCCACGCCCAGGTGACCTCTGGGTGAACAACGGGACTCTGAGCCTCGGGGTCCTCATCCGTTAAGTGAGGATCCAGCAGTCGTGGGCACACAGGGAGAGAACATGCTACCTGCAGTGCCCAATCTCTCTCCCACTTGTCCCCTCAGACAAGTCAGGTTAGCATCAGGCGGGCTGCAGAGATGACCCACGGTGGCCGGCAGAGGGCAGCAGAGGGCACCGCCCGAGGAGCACTGAGAAGGGGCTGCAGGCCAGGTCCTGCCCCAGAGGAAGAGAACAAGGGGAAGTGGACGAGCACCTCCCCTGCCCCCAACCCAGCAGGCTCCGGGCTGGGCCCTGCCCCAGTCACTTAGTGCTCACCAAAAACACCGAGACAGCAGGCCTGGCGGAGGATGACAGCATCCACATCACAGAGCCTGGCGGAGGGGCCCAGCTCCGGCTCTGCACTGTGCTTCCTGCCCAGGGCTGGCCTGAGTAGCTGGGTCCCTGCCACCGCTGTGAGAGACCTGGACTGAGCTCTGGCCCCTGGAGTGAGCCCAGCCCCGGCCCAGCTGTTGAGGGCATTTGGGGAACAAACCAGCTGAGGTCTGACTCTGTCTGCCAGCCTCTGAAATAACGTTTTTTAAACTAAAAATCTGAGAAATGTCCTGCACTTCCCACAGGAGGAACCGAAGTTAAACAGCAGGACTACTGGGCCAGCGTTGTGGCACTCAGGCTAAAGCCCCCATCTGCAACGCCAGCATCCCATAGGGGTGCCGGCTGGAGCCCCAGCAGCCCCACTTCCAATCCTGCTCCCTGCTAAAGCACCTGGCAAAGCAGGGGAAGACGGCCCAAGTCCTCGGGCCCCTGCACTCATGTGGGAGTCCCGGAAGAAGCTCCTGTCTTTGTCAGGGCCTAGCCCTGCCGTGGTTGTCATTTGGGGAGTGAACCAGTAGACAGAAGATCTCTCTCTCTCCCCCTCTCTCTCCCCAACTCTGCCTTTCAAATAAATAATTTTTTTTTTTTTTTGACAGACAGAGAGAAAGGTCTTCCTTTGCCATTGGTTCACCCTCCAATGGCCGCCGCAGTAGGCACGCTGTGGCTGGCGCACCGTGCTGATCTGAAGGCAGGAGCCAGGTGCTTCTCCTGGTCTCCCATGGGGTGCAGGGCCCAAGCACTTGGGCCATCTTCCACTGCCTTCCAGGGCCACAGCAGAGAGCTGGCCTGGAAGAGGGGCAACCGGGACAGAATCCAGCACCCCGACCGGGACTAGAACCCAGTGTGCCGGCACCGCAAGGCGGAGGATTAGCCTATTGAGCCACAGCGCCGGCCTAATAATAAATCTTAAAAGGTCAGTGCCACAGCTCACTAGGCGGCTCCGGCACCCTGGGTTCTAGTCCCGGTCGGGGCGCCAGATTCTGTCCCGGTTGCCCCTCTTCCAGTCCAGCTCTCTGCTATGGCCCGGGAAGGCAGTGGAGGATGGCCCAAGTGCTTGGGCCTTGCACCCGCATGGGAGACCAGGAGGAAGCACCTGGCTCCTGGCTTCGGATTGGCGCAGTGCACCGGCCGTAGTGGCCATTTGGGGGGTGAACCAATGGAAGAAAGACCTTTCTCTCTTTCTCTCACTGTCTAACTCTGCCTGTCAAAAAATAAATAAAATAAATAAATAAATAAACCTAAAAAAAAAAAAAAAGGAAGGAAGGGAGGGAGGGAGGGAGGGAAGAAGGGAGAAAGAAAAAAAATCAGAACCATGAGACAATGGCAGGGTGCAGGGAGTCAGTGGGCCCTCAGTGAAAGAGGGGGTGGATGGATGGGTGGGAGGTGGGTGGGTAGACGGGTGGGTGCACAAACAGGAAGTCAACTGTGACCCGAGCACTGAGTTACAAAGTCTAGGAGCAGCAGAAGGCGGCACTGACCCTGCTCAGGGCACCACACTCCTCCCCGGGGGCATCATCGCCCACACAGCGGTGGTGGACTCGGGTCACACAGCTCCAAGTACCCGAGCCGGGTCTAGCCCACATGCAGAGCAGCCCAGGGTTCAGTGGCACGGCTTCTGAAAGGCACGGCATCCTGGCCCGGCCCACGGAGCTTCACTGAACAGCACACGGTGAGGCTAACAGAGGCAAGGGGACCAGAGCGAGACGGGCTGGGGACAGAAGGAGGTGGAGGCTGGGCTGAGGGCAGAAGGTGGCCCCAGGCCGCGGCACCAGTGGCAGAGGCGACACAGGGAACCATGGTCAGAGAAAGGAAGTGCAGAGTTGGAGGCTGGAGAGGAAGGCAAAGGCCAGACCCCAGGGCAGCTGTCTGTGCCTGCCTGGGGCCAACCAGACCCTCGCTTCCCCCAGCCAGCGCTTCCCGGCCCAGGCTCTGCGGGGAACTGATGCTGCCGGATGCTCTGGGCTCAAAGTGGCACAGACAAAAGGGCCTGGGAAACACCACACAGCCCTCTCTGGAGAACTCCCACGGGCCAGGGGCAAAGGTCATCACTGAACGACTTTGCTTTACCTAGTGTTTCCCAAACCAGTTTGGCCACAAAATCCATTTACCCAATCAGTCTTACAGAGATCCAGACAAAGGGGTGCTGTACAGAAACACACTGTGGAGACGGCCACCCTTCTGTTTCAGCTACATCGTCTACAGGCACAGTCCAAGGGTCTGGCAGTGGGGGCGGAGGGCGGGCTGGAGGATGGGTGTCTCCTGGTGGCCGGGTTGGAAGGACTGGCGGGTGGATGGCTGGGTGGTGGACACACGGATGGATCGGTGGGCGGGTCCAGAGAGGGATGAGGGGTGAGTGGGTGGGTGGGTGGATGACAGGAGAGCAGAACAAACAGGGGACAGCTGGACAGATGTTTCGATGGCTGGCTAGACAGGAACGGGAAGTCAGGAGATGCCAGCTGCGGCCTCCCAGCTCCTGGACACCCACGAGCGGCTTCCTTCCGAGGGCTGGCAGGGACTGTCTGTACAGGCCACACCGTGAACACGGAGGACTGTGTGGGCCATTACAGTCCCTGTCATCTAGTTCACTTTGTGTCTTTTTTCACACATTCCTTTACAACATGCTATCCCCACAGGCAGGCGTCTGACCGACCAGCCAAGCCACTGGTCAGCACACCCGTGTCCCGCATCAGAGCGCTTGGGCTCCGTGCCCACTCCAGTCCTCATCCAGTTCCCACGATGGACCCCAGGAGGCAGAGGTGATGACTCACGTAGTCGGGGTCCTGTCCCGACATGGAACACCTGGACTGAGTTCCTGGCTCCTGGCTCCAGCCTGGCCCAGCCTCCGCCGTTGTGGGCGTTTGGGGAGCAAACTAGCCAATGGGAGCTCCTCAAAGAAATATCTGTTAATTAAATAGTTTTGTTTTGTTCTGTTTTTTAACACATTATATATTTAAAAGGCAGAGTTACAGAAACAGAGACGAGGTCTTCTACCTGCTGCTACTCCCCAGATGTTCGAAATGGCCAGGCCAAAGCCAGGAGCCTGGGATTCCATCCAGGTCTCTGACATGCGTGCAGTCACACAAGGACTTGGGCCATCCTCTGCTGCTCTCTCCTGTGCATTAGCAGGGAGCTGGATCGGAAGTAGCCAGGGTTTGGGGTGGCAGCTTTATCCGCTGTGCCACAATGCCAGCCCCCATGACTTTAAAACACCCTACTCTTGGCCGGCGCCGTGGCTCAACAGGCTAATCCTCCGCCTTGCGGCGCCGGCACACCGGGTTCTAGTCCCGGACGGGGCACCGATCCTGTCCCGGTTGCCCCTCTTCCAGGCCAGCTCTCTGCTGTGGCCAGGGAGTGCAGTGGAGGATGGCCCAGGTGTTTGGGCTCTGCACCCCATGGGAGACCAGGATAAGCACCTGGCTCCTGCCATCGGAATAGCGCGGTGCGCCGGCCGCAGCGCGCTACCGCGGCGGCCATTAGAGGGTGAACCAACGGCAAAGGAAGACCTTTCTCTCTCTCTCTCTCTCTCTCTCTCACTGTCCACTCTGCCTGTCAAAAATAAAAAAATAAAAAAACAAACAAACAAACAAACAAACACCCTACTCTTAGCTCAAAGGCATCCTACAGGCCACAGGGTGCCAGCCCTCTTCCACTGTGGTAGAATAAACCTGTGTGGTGATGCTACACCCTGTGCTCCCAAAGGAACCGCAGGAGGGGCCAGGGAGTGCAGCCCATGTGAAAGCAGAGAGCGACACCCTTACTATCCCACAGCCGAAGACGTCCACGCGCTTCGTCGGCTGCCCCACGCGGATGAAGTCCTCGGGCAGATACGCGGCCGAAGCCTGGAAGAGGTGCGTCCGCATCACGGTGTATTCTGACTTTTTGTTGACAGGACTCAGGCAGGCCACTGGATGAGCCAGCTTGGGGGCGAAGTTTTGGTCCAGCAGAACATTGGAGCTGTAAAGCAAGCAGAGAGAGCCTTCAGCTTCCAGGTGGACGGTACGGTTGCCATGGAGACTCTCAGAACACAACTAGGCCTTGGGCAACGCCAGCCCCTACAAGGTGAGGCCACTGGGGACCCTCAACGTGGACTTCGGAGCCAGCGCCAATGGGGAAGGGAATGCTCCAGGAGCCACTCCCTTCAGGAAACGCAGGCGGAGTTAGGGAAGAATTCCTGGGCTGGAGGGGCAGCAGAGCAGGTTAAGCCGCTGCCTGCAACACCCACGTCCCATATCGGCACCAGGCTGAGTCCGCTTCCAATCCCGCTCCCTGCTACCACACCTGGGAAAGCAGTGGAAAAAGGCCCAAGTATTTGGGCCCCTGCCAACCAAATGGAGTTCTGGGCTTCCGGCTTCGGCCTGGCCCAGCCCTACCTTGTAGCCACTGGGGTAGTGAATCAGCAGATGGAAGATCTCTTTCTCTCTCTCCCTCTCTCTAACTCTGGCATTCCAACAAAATAAAATAATAAATCTTAAAGAAAAAAAAAAAAAAAGAGTCCTGATGCCCCAGGAAGGCACCCAAAGCAGCACAGCCTCCCTGCCCTGACCCTCACAGGGCACCGACCCTGGGCAGGGACTGTGCTGGCTGGGTCCTTCCCAACACCACGAGGATCCCCCCATCTTGGGCCTGGCTGACTCGAGTCTAAACACCACACAGACTGTGGGAATAAGAGCAAAAAAAAAAAAAAAAAAAAAAAGTGTTGACCCAAGCAAGGGGGTCAACTCTGAGAAAGCATGGAAAGGGAAGACAGAAAGCTAAATGATGCACAAAAGAGTAGAGCACAGGGCCGGCGCTGTGGCACAGCAGGTTAAAGCCCTGGCCTGAAGCACCAGCATCCCATATGGGTGCCGGTTCAAGACCCGGCTGCTCCTCTTCCCATCCAGCTCTCTGCTATGGCCTGGGGAAAGCAGCAGATGGTCCAAGTCCTTGGGCCCCTGCACCCACATGGGAGACCTGGAGGAAGCTCCTGGCTCCTGGCTTCAGATTGGCGCAGCTCTGGCCGATGCAGCCATCTAGGGAGTGAACCAGCAGATGGAAGACCTCTCTCTCTGTCTCTACCTCTCTTTGTAACTCTTGCAAATAAATAAAATAAACCTTTAAAAAAAAAAAAAGTGTAGCACGCAGAGTTTTCCCCAAGCAGCATTTTCCCAAGTAGACACCAATTCCGATGCCCACTGTTCATGGTGGTTAAGTCAATGCTGGGCAAACTTTCACGAAAGCCCAGGAGGCACTAAACGTGCAACGGAAAGATGCTGCCCAGGCGCACACGGAGGCGGGGAGACAGAATGTGAATACCCAGCTGCCTGGGCTAAGGGTCGCTGCCGGCAGAGCCCAAAAAAGAAACAGGAAATCGAGGCCAACTGACCGCGTTCAGTGCCAGCCTCGCACCCTCTTATTTCTTTTGTTGCTCGGACAGTTGTGGTACAAAACACACCAAGAGAAAGGAGGAAAGAGCTTCCACGTGCCAGGGCGGAGGACTGGGGGGAGTGGGTCCACGCAGCCAGGGCTGGTCCTGTCAGGTATCCTGGGAGCTTCTGGGATTTTGTGCCCCTGGTGCCAGTCCCCAGACAGAGGGTATCTGGCCCTTGGACACTGAGTCACAGAGGTGCAGGAAGCCCCGGGGACGAGCTGCTAGCTCACCCACAGACCCACAAAGGAGCCAGGTTCCCAACAAGGAGCTGAAAACTCCAAGGGGCCTGGCAGACAGGGCCCAAAGGTCCAGGCTGGGTGAAGGCCAGCGCTGGTGGACAGGGAAACACACAGCAGCCCAGGAAGGCAAGCACAGGGACAAAAAATGTCGGGGAGGGGGAGCCGGTGCTGTGGCAGGTAGGGCCACCGCCTGCTTTGTCAACATCCCATATGGGCACTGGTTCGAGTCCTGGCTGCTCCACTTCTGACCCAGCTCTCTGCTATGGCCTGGGAAAGTAGTGGAAGATGGACTAAGTGCTTGCACCCCTGCACCCACGTGGGAGACCTGGAAGAAGCTCCTGGCTCCTGGCTTTGGATCAGCGCACCTCCAGCCATTGCGGCCATCTGGGGAGTGAACAAACGGATGGAAGACCTCTCTTTCTTTCTTTCTCTCTCTCTCTCGGCCTCTCCTCTCTCTGTGTAACTCTTTCAAGTAAATAAAAAAAACGTGGGGCAAGGCGGGCAGACCACGCGATGGGCTCTGACAACGCACCCCGCGAGTGCTGGCTCTTGAGGGCAGAGCGGAAGACAGAAGAAGAGAAGAGGGGAGGAGAGCAGAGCGAAGGGAGGCAGGGGGAGGGGACCAGGAGCAGGCAAGGCCTCACGCCTGCAGCCAGGCCTAGCCGGGCCCACCCAGAGCTCACCTCTTGATGTTGCAGTGGATGATGCCCAGGCTGTGCAGGTACTGGGCAGCCTGGAGCAGCCCCGAGCAGATGCCGACGCGCTGTGGCCAGCTGAGGGGGTCCGAGCCACCCTACGGCAGAGAGCAGGAGACAGCCTCGCACCTGTGCACTTCTGAAGTCGCTCCTGCCCGCCGTGTAGCTCTGCGACAAGGCTCGGCCAGCTCCTGTCCCAGTCCTGTCCCCGGCCTCAGTTTCCCTGGATGTAACGCGGACAAGTGCACCCCCACGTGTCAGGGTTGCTGTAAGGACGCCGGGGTTTACGTGGGCAGCAGAGCACCCACCACACAGCAGGCACCCAGCGATCCACAGCACCTGCACCACGACGGCTCCGGCCCAGCCCGGGGGTCCCTCTAGGAAGGATGGCTGGGAAAGGAGCTAGGGGCTCGCGCTGGCAAGACAAGCACCCAGGCCTGTGCAGCCTTAGTCTGTACTGAAGGAGTCTTTGCGGGGCGGAGGGGGCTGCGGGTGGGGGCTGGCTGAAGCCTCCCTTGTTCCCAGGGACGGCGTTGTCCTCGTGAGCCTGAATGTCCCCAGCAAAATCGTCACCCGTCTGGCAAGCCCTGCCTCGGATCCCACGTCCTCTAAGCAGCAGCCTGGACAGCCCAAAGCTCATGGACTTCGTCCAGAAGCTGACGTCTGGAGCCAGGCAGACCCAATGCAAGCCCTGGCACCTACGCTTGCCAGCTGCGGTCCTCTGGGGAGGCCACCCTGTGCCTATGTGCCAGACTCCTCTTTGGGACAGGGGGAGCCTTGCTGGTGGCGGCACAGCCCGAGGGGGTCCCTGTGGGGAGGCACAGCACATCAGCTCCTTCATAAAGGACTGGCTAACCCTCAGAACCGTGCCGACTAAAATCAGGGCTTCCGCTCCTCACTCGGAGGGAGCGCCCGCTGCGCATGACGTCTGGGACAGGTTTTTCCTGAAGATGTGCAGCGGGACCTCACCTCTCCGGCTCTACCTTCTCTCCTGACAGCCCGCCCGGACCTCCCCGGGACAGCGCCTCCCCCAGGATTCCCATGTGGTCTGGCTCTCTGACCGTGAGGCAGGACCTTACCTGACCGTGCAGTCTGTCCTGTAGAGAGCCATGGGCCATGTAGGGGTAAACCAAGCTGTGAAACCATCTTCCCCTGCAGAAGCCCAGCAGAGGCAAGACGCTGGGGTGGCAGCACCTGCAATCAGCCAAGAGTGCGTGGTGTCGAGTCAGACACACGCGGCAACCCAAGGCCAGCAGGGACCTCGCGGGCGCCACATGCTTGACCCCCAGGTGCCCGGAGGACAAATGAAACCTGCCTGCCTCCCAGCCCGACTGAGGCCTGGGCCCCACTAACCACACCTTCTCCACAGCAGGCAGAGGGGCCAAAGAGCTAGCAAGCGGTGAAGCCGTGACCAGACCCCAGGACCGCCCGATTCGGGATTCCAACCCTCCCTGGAAATCCGCCTGCACTGCACTCAGTCTCCACCCCGCCAGGCCCTCCCACCCCTCCTTCCACTGGGACCCTGCTTTCCTGCCTTCCTGGAAGGGCACGCCCTCTGCCAGCTCCCGGATCCTCCCAGGACTGGGAGCAACACTCCTGAGCGCTCTCTGCAGCTGCCTCCCAGTGTCCAGCTGCCTCCCAGTGTCCAGCTGCCTCCCAGTGTCCAGCTGCACTGCCCCACGCAGGTGAGTGTCAGCCTGGACTCAGCTAGTCCCAGACCGGCTCCTCCACCAGGCTCATCATCTCGGGGAGGGACACCACGGCCCACCCGGCTTCCTGGACACCTCCGACCTCCTGCACCCTGCCAGTCACAGTTCGCTGGCATCAACAGCTTCAGGGCGGGGGTGGTGCAGTGAGTCAGGCCACCACTTGGGATGCCCACACCCCACCTCAGAGTGCCCGGTTTCAGCCTTGGCTACTCCACACTTCTTTTTAACAAGTACATTTTTGAAGATTTATTTACTTATTTGAAAATCAGAGTTACACAGAGAGAGAAGGAAAGGAAGAGAGACAGGTCTTCTATCCTCTGGTTCACCCCCAAGATGGCTGCAACGGTCGGAGCTGCGCCAATCTGAAGCCAGGAGTCAGGAGCTTCTTCCAGATCTCCCATGCAGGTGCAGAGGCCCAAGGACTTAGACCATCTTCTACTGCTTTCCCAGGCCACAGCAGAGAGCTGGATGGGAAGTAGAGCAGCCAGGTCTCAAACTGGCGCCCATATGGGATGCCGGCACTGCAGGCAGCAGCTTAACCTGCTATGCCACAATGCCGGCCCCACTCCACATTTCTGACACACTTTCCTGCTAATGGGCCTGGGAGGCAGTGGATGCTGGCCCAAGTGCACGCGTTCCTGCCGCCCAGTAGGAGACCGAGATGGCGTCCCTGGCTCCTGGCTTCCACTTGGCCTAGCCCTTCCTGGTTCTGTGGGCATTTGGGGAATGAACTAGCAGGTGGAAGATCGGTATCTCTCTCTCTTCCTTACTCCTGTCTCTCCCTCTCCCTCTCTCTGCCTTTACAATTCTTTTAATCAAAATCCTCTTCAATCCCCTCTCCTCTGCCTCATGTCACACCAAAGCTGGGGTCCCCAGGAGACGCTAAGTGGCCTCCTGCCTGATGTCTCTGCACTGCTCCACTCTCCGGACACCCATTCACACCTGTCATACTCTCTGAGCTCTGCACACAGCAGTCTCCCCACTGGGCCACGGACTTCCCCAAGGAGGGCCACCCACGCTTCACATCTGTACTCCCTGTAGCCTGGGGGAGGCCGAGCACTCACACTGCCTGACCCACGACTAATGGAGGCCGAACACTCACACTGCCTGACCCACATATGACGGAGGCCCAGCACTCACACTGCCTGACCCACGACTGACGGAGGCCGAACACTCACACTGCCTGACCCACATATGACGGAGGCCCAGCACTCACACTGCTGACCCACGACTGATGGAGGCCCAGCATTCACACTGCTGACCCACGACTGACGGAGGCCCAGCACTCACACTGCCTGACCCACATATGACAGAGGCCCAGCACTCACACTGCTG
Organism: Lepus europaeus; assembly: GCF_033115175.1. Taxonomy (NCBI): domain Eukaryota; kingdom Metazoa; phylum Chordata; class Mammalia; order Lagomorpha; family Leporidae; genus Lepus; species Lepus europaeus. Next base: position 7,743,822 of record NC_084835.1, on the reverse strand, counting down.
ACCCACATATGACGGAGGCCCAGCACTCACACTGCCTGACCCACATATGACGGAGGCCCAGCACTCACACTGCTGACCCACATATGACGGAGGCCCAGCACTCACACTGCTGACCCACGACTGATGGAGGCCCAGCATTCACACTGCCTGACCCACATATGACAGAGGCCCAGCACTCACACTGCCTGACCCACATATGACGGAGGCCGAGCATTCACACTGCCTGACCCACATATGACAGAGGCCCAGCACTCACACTGCTGACCCACGGACTGACGGAGGCCCAGCACTCACACTGCCTGACCCACGACTGATGGAGGCCCAGCACCCACACTGCCTGACCCACATATGACGGAGGCCCAGCACTCACACTGCTGACCCACATATGACGGAGGCCCAGCACTCACACTGCTGACCCACATATGACGGAGGCCCAGCACTCACACTGCTGACCCACGACTGACGGAGGCCGAGCACTCACACTGCTGACCCACGACTGACGGAGGCCCAGCACTCACACTGCCTGACCCACATATGACGGAGGCCCAGCACTCACACTGCTGACCCACGACTGATGGAGGCCCAGCACTCACACTGCCTGACCCACATATGATGGAGGCCCAGCACTCACACTGCTGACCCACATATGATGGAGGCCCAGCACTCACACTGCTGACCCACATATGACGGAGGCCCAGCACTCACACTCCCTGACCCACATATGACGGAGGCCCAGCACTCACACTGCTGACCCACATATGACGGAGGCCCAGCACTCACACTGCTGACCCACATATGACGGAGGCCGAGCACTCACACTGCTGACCCACATATGACGGAGGCCCAGCACTCACACTGCTGACCCACATATGACGGAGGCCCAGCACTCACACTGCTGACCCACATATGACGGAGGCCCAGCACTCACACTGCTGACCCACATATGACGGAGGCCCAGCACCCACACTGCTGACCCACACATGATGGAGGCCCAGCACTCACACTGCTGACCCACATATGACGGAGGCCCAGCACTCACACTGCCTGACCCACATATGACGGAGGCCCAGCACTCACACTGCTGACCCACGACTGACGGAGGCCCAGCACTCACACTGCTGACCCACATATGACAGAGGCCCAGCACTCACACTGCCTGACCCACATATGACGGAGGCCCAGCACTCACACTGCTGACCCACGACTGATGGAGGCCCAGCACTCACACTGCCTGACCCACATATGACGGAGGCCCAGCACTCACACTGCTGACCCACATATGACGGAGGCCCAGCACTCACACTGCTGACCCACATATGACGGAGGCCCAGCACTCACACTGCTGACCCACATATGACGGAGGCCCAGCACTCACACTGCTGACCCACGACTGACGGAGGCCGAGCACTCACACTGCTGACCCACATATGACGGAGGCCCAGCACCCACACTGCTGACCCACATATGACGGAGGCCCAGCACTCACACTGCCTGACCCACGACTGATGGAGGCCCAGCACTCACACTGCTGACCCACATATGACAGAGGCCCAGCACTCACACTGCTGACCCACATATGACGGAGGCCCAGCACTCACACTGCCTGACCCACATATGACAGAGGCCCAGCACTCACACCGCCTGACCCACATATGACAGAGGCCCAGCACTCACACTGCTGACCCACGTATGACGGAGGCCCAGCACTCACACTGCTGACCCACATATGACAGAGGCCCAGCACTCACACTGCTGACCCACGTATGACGGAGGCCCAGCACTCACACCGCCTGACCCACATATGACAGAGGCCCAGCACTCACACCGCCTGACCCACATATGACGGAGGCCCAGCACTCACACTGCTGACCCACGACTGATGGAGGCCCAGCACTCACACTGCTGACCCACATATGACGGAGGCCCAGCACTCACACTGCTGACCCACATATGACAGAGGCCGAGCACTCACACTGCTGACCCACATATGACGGAGGCCCAGCACTCACACTGCTGACCCACATATGACGGAGGCCGAGCACTCACACTGCTGACCCACATATGACGGAGGCCCAGCACCCACACTGCTGACCCACATATGACAGAGGCCGAGCACTCACACTGCTGACCCACATATGACGGAGGCCCAGCACCCACACTGCCTGACCCACATATGACGGAGGCCCAGCACTCACACTGCTGACCCACATATGACGGAGGCCCAGCACTCACACTCCCTGACCCACATATGACGGAGGCCCAGCACTCACACTGCTGACCCACATATGACGGAGGCCCAGCACTCACACTGCTGACCCACATATGACGGAGGCCCAGCACCCACACTGCTGACCCACATATGACAGAGGCCGAGCACTCACACTGCTGACCCACATATGACGGAGGCCCAGCACCCACACTGCCTGACCCACATATGACGGAGGCCCAGCACTCACACTGCTGACCCACATATGACGGAGGCCCAGCACTCACACTTCCCGAGCCCATGACTGAAGGGTGCCTGCCCACTCTAGGAAGCACCATGCACAGTCGATAGGGGACTGCACTTCAGGTTTGTCTAAGCGTGTGTGTGTGCAGGTGTAGACACGTGTATGTGTGCATTCATATATACTGGGGAACAGAGAAATCATTAAATAAATACATCCAAATGTTAATACACTGTGGTTAATTATAGGTGCTTAAAAACAGATGATTTCTATGTTCTTATTTATAATTTTATTACTTAAAATAAATCCTGTACAATAACCACACAGCGCATGGCCTGCCCAAGGCTGCACACTTGCAGAGGAAACCTAGGCAGTAAGTTGCCAAAGCTGAAGACAGCTGGGGTCCAGCATACAAGGGGCATCCAGTATGGGTCAGTTAAGTTCACTGGTCAGGGGCTGGCAATGTGGCGTGGTAGGCTAGGACTCTGTCTATGGCGCCAGGATCCCATATGGTCGCTGGTTTGAGTCCTGGCTGTTCCACTTCTGATCCAGCTCTCTGCTATGACCTGGAAAGCAGTAGAAGATGGCCCAAGTGCTTAGGCCCCTGAACCCACGTGGGAGACTCGGAAGGAGCTCCTGTTTCCTGGCCTTGGGTAGACTCAGCTCCGGCCACTAAGGCCGTTTGGGGAGTGAACTAGTGGGAAGGAGGACCTCTCTCTCTGCCTCTGCTTCGTGTAACTCTGCCTTTCAAATAAACAAATAAATAATCTATAGTAATAATAATAAAAAGGTCACTGGTCAGTGGTGGTGGAGCCAGGGCAAGTTCCCGGCCCCACCCAGCTCAGCAACTTCACTGCCCTGGCCTCAGTTTCCCCATCTGTAAAAGGAGCACATCTGAGGATAACTCCTGCAGGCCCCTGTTGCTCTAGACCACGGGTCAGCAGCTGCCGCCGCAGAGGGCTGCTGAGCACTGTTCCGGGCTCTGCCAGCTGTGCAGTCACGGCTGGAACCGCCCACTGTGGACCACGGAGGTGACGAGCGAGGCTGCGTTCCAGCGAGCCCTCGTCACGGACCCAGATGCTTCAGTCTCACGGTTCTCCTGTGTCACAAACATTTTTTAAAAAGTAAAAATGACTCTTAGCTCTCAGGCTGCACGAAGGCCAGCAGGACCAGAGTTAGCAGTCGGGCACCTTACAGCCCCTGCTCTGAGGGCTGTGACCACAGAGTGGGTTTGCTCTCAGAGCTGGAGTCACGAAGTCTCCGCACATCTCAGAAAGTGAGACAGAAACAGAATTCTTCCCCTGTGAAGGAGGGAGTGAGGGCGAGCCGAGCGCCCGGTGTACTTCCAACCTACGCATGCAACCGCTTTGTAGAAAAACTAGACTCTGGAGCCAGAGCATGCAGGCCTGAACCCAGCTCTCCACTTCCTGGCTGTGTGACCCAAGTGAACATGTAACAGCTCTGTGATTCAGCTTGCCCAAATGAGAGCATACGCGGTGTTACAGAGTCCTTATGAGCGAGCAGTGCCCAAAGCATCGCCCTACATGGCACGCGTGGTATTTGGGTCACCTGCCATTACTATTAAACGAACTGCTTTCAAAGGAGAGGCTTACCTACAACACATCTCCATCTCCGCCTGGAAGAATCTTTCGATCGATCCCGGACTTGAGCAGGCCCCCTGTGGAGCAAGATGGGGAGACATGACACGCCTGCCTCCCCTGGGCGCCCCCGCACCGCACGCCGCAACTGCTTGCCTCTCTGATGGTCTTGAAGACATACTGCTTCCCGTGCCTCTCTCCTCGGTAGACCTCGGCAAAGGTCCCCTGGCTGATGCGGTGGCTTAGGCTGAAGTTCTTGGTCGCCTGGACCACATCCGCCTCTCTCCAGAAAAGGCTGTCTCCAGCCAGGAACAACGGTTCCTGCTGCAAAACAGAGGTGCCGAAACACTGAGGACCCAGGAGACACAGGGTGAGCCCACAGCTCGCCTCCCCAGCACCGCCCGGGCCGTGGACATCAGCGCTAAGGGGTGGAGGGGACCTGGGATCCGCTGAGGAGCAGGACCAGGGGCACAGAGAGGCTCCGGCTCAGACCCCAGCTCCACAGCCAATTTGCTGTGTGACCGTGGCCGAGTTCCTTAACTTTATGACCCTCAATGTCCCCATCAACAAAAATGAAGACAACAGCAGCACTCTGGGGGGTGACTTTGAAGATTTGCTAAGATGTAAGCAAGCCTGGCACATGGATGATGTTTGTTTCCTTTGTTTTCAGTTTCATCAAATGACCACGCAGGGCTGGCATTATGGCACAGCAGGGTAAGCTGCCACCTTCAGTGCTGGCATCCCACATAAGCTCCCTGCTAATGCACCTGGGAAAGCAGCAGAAGGTGGCCTGAACACCTGGGCCTGTCACCCATGTGGGTGACATGCACGGAGTTCTAGGCTCCTGGCTTCAGCCTGGCCCAGCCCAGGCTGCTGTGGCCATCTGAGGAGTGAACCAGACAGATTTCTCTGTCTCTCTCCCTCTCTCTCTAATTCTGCCTTTCAACTAAATCAATAAATCTTTAAAAAAACAACAACCGGTGACCACCCAGGGGCCCCAGAGCTGAGATGAGGCCACAGGGCTGAGCGTCCTGTGCTCAGCTTAGATGCCGGGCTCCCGGATTTCTGAGAAGTAGCTTATAAGAAGCTGCTCGTAAAATAAATTGTTATTTTTATTAATAAAATAAACTTACATTTTTTGAAGCTATACATGGTCTTATTAGCAGTTTTAGAAAATTAGGAAGAAAAAAATCATCTATAATCCCATTATTCATATAACTGGGATTAAAGTTTAGGTATTTTCTGTCAGTTCACTATACTGGGATTTATTTAACAAAACAGATCATGGGGCCAGCATAGCACAGTAGGATAAGGTGCCTTCTGCAATGCCAGCATCCCATATCACAGCACTAGTCCAAGCCCCAGCTGCTCCCTTTTTTTTTTTTTTTTTTTTAATAAGCAGAGTTAGACAGTGAGAGAGAGAGAGAGACAGAGAGAAAGGTCTTCCTTCCGTTGGTTCACCCCCCAAATGGCAGCTATGGCTGGCGGCCGATCTGAAGCCAGGAGCCAGGTGCTTCCTCCTGGTCTCCCATGCGGGTGCAGGGCCCAAACACTTGGGCCATCCTCCACTGCCTTCCCGGGCCACAGCAGAGAGCTGGCCTGGAAGAGGAGCAACCAGGACAGAACTGGCACCCCAAAGCTGCTCCATTTCTAATCCAGCTCCCTGCTAATGCACCTGGGAAGGCAGCAGAGGATGGCCCAAGTTCCAGGGCCCCTGCCACTCACACGGCAGACCTAGATGGAGCTTCTGGTTCCTGGCTTCAACCTGGCCCAGCCCTAGCCACTGTAGCCATTTCGAGAGTGAAACAGTGGATTGGAAGATTCCTCTCTCTGTCTGTCCCTCTCTGTCACTCTTTCAAATAAATCTTTTCTTTTTAAAAGATGTATCTATTTGAAAGGCAGAGCTACAGAGAGGCAGAGGCAGAGCGAGAGATCTTCCATATGCTGGTTTACTCCACAAAAGGCTGCAATGGCCACAACTGGGCTGATCTGAAGCCAGGAGCTCTTGCCGGGCTGCCACTTGGGTACAAGGGCCCAAGGATTTGGGCCATCCTCTACTGTCTTCCCAGGCCATAGCAGAGAGCTGGAATGGAGACGGAGCTGGGGCTGGCACTGTGGCACAGTAGGTTAATCCTCCAGCTGTGGCACCGGCGTCCCATATAAGCACTGGTTCTAGTCCCAGCTGCTCCACAAAGTTTTGATTTCTAGGGTTTCAACACTCCACTTCACCACGATCCTTCTGCAAGTTCTCACTACATCTCTGCAAATGATTAATTCTGGGGGCCGGTGCTGTGGCACAGCAGGTTAAGCCTTCGCCTGGGATTCCAGCATACCATATGGATGCTGGTTCGTGACCCGGCTGCTCCACTTCCATAAACTTCCTGCTAATGGCCTGGGAAAGTAGCAGAAGATGACCCAAATGCTTGGGCCCCTGCACCCACATGAGAAACCTGGAAGAAGCTCCTGGCTCCTGGCTTCTGATCATTGTGGCCATTTGGGGAATGAATCAGAGGATAGAAGACCTCTCTCTCTGTAACTCCGCCTCTCAAATAAACAAATAAATCTTTAAAAATAGAAAATGATTAATTGTCAAAAAACAAAAACCCTGCTACAAAGTCTTCCGTAGGAAAGAACTTCCGTACCCACACTCCAGCAGGACTGCCTTCTCCCACAATACTTTTTGGGCCACAAACCTATTTCAACTCCTTTTAAAATCAGAAGAAAACAGGTACACTTCGAGGGTTGAAGAAAATGTTTCCTGGAGGCCGGTGCTGTGGCATGGCAGGTAAAGCCACCACCTGCAGTGCCGGTTCGTGTCCTGGCTGTTCCACTTTCTATCCAGCTCCCTGCTAATGGCCTGGGAAAAGCAGCAGAGGATGGCCCAAGTGTTTGGGCTCCTGTACCCATGTGAGAGACCAGATGAAGCTCCTCGCTCCTGGCTTTGGCTTGGCCCAGCCAGAGCCGTTAGAGTCACCTGGGGAGTGAACCAGTACATGGACGACCTCTCTCTCTGTAACTCTAACTTTCCAATGAATAAATAAATCTTAAAAACAAAAAATGTTTCCTTCCTTAATCTCACTTAGCTTACAGCCATCTTAACACTGTTATCAAACATGATCTGGGGTTTTTCTGTTTGTTCGTTTTAAAGTTATTTATTTATCTGAAAGGCAGAGAGGCAGAGAGAGAAAGAAAGACAAAGACAGAGAGAGATGTCTTCCATCCACTGGTTCACTCCCCGATTCTTGGGCCATCTTCCACTGCTTTCCCAGGCCAGAGCACTGAGCGGGATGGGAAGTGGAGCAGCTGCGACTTGAACGGACGCCTGTTTGGGATGCTGGCACTGCAGGCGGTGGCTTTACCCGCTGCACCACAGTGCCAGCCCCTGGGGTTGTTTTTAATAAAGGGAGGAAAGTGGCTCAGGCCTACAAAAGTCATAACGCACCCTGGACCCAGGTCACTCAGAATTCAGGACAGCTCAGCCTGGGTCATTTAAGTCGGGACAACTGAGCTGTCACAGGGACGAGGCTGTGAGCAACCCACTGCCAAAACCAACGTGAGGATGTGCGCAGGACATGGGGGGGGGGGGTGCCAGTCACGGGCTTGAGTGCTGCTCAAACACAGTCAAAGTGCAGCCCGGGCTTCACCGACCACCTGCCCAGGGGCCGGGATGCTGGGGTGAGTCAGCCGCCTCTTCTCTCAGGCCCACGTCAGTCCTGGGGAAAGGAAGCTGCCCTTTGGAGGGGAGCCCCAGCTGAGGGGTGGGTTTACCTTAGAATCCGAGGAGTCCTCTTTAGAGAGTAGTGGAAAGAAGGTCTGCTGGGCTCCAGCTGACGGGGACCCTGCAGAGGGGTACTGTGGGTCACAACACGGCCCGGGAGGAATGGGGAGGGACTCAGAGTGAGTGCCCTCACTCCCTCCCACTTCCTGATTCTCGCCCATCCAAGTACTAACCAGGCCCGAACCTGCTTAGCTTCTGAGATCAGACGAGATCGGGCGCGTTCAGGGTGGTATGGCCATAGACCACTTCCCGATTCTCCAGCCCCAGCCACCCTCCCCAAGGCCCACCCGGCTAAGCCTGGGGACAGTCCTAGCAGGTGGGTCCTGAGGAGGTGACCTCACACCCAGGGCCACACAGACGCGGTGGCAGAGTGGGATTCCAAGGGAAACTCATCTGACTTCCAACTTCCAACACTACTGCACCACCTGGCAGCCAGCCACGGACATGGACACGGACACGGAGGTGAACTAGCAACTGAGCCTGCCCTCTGGAAACCTCCCCAGAAGCAGGTGGGGCAATGACCATCCTCCAAGGATTCCACAGCAGCTGAGGGTCACGGAACCTCTGACCCGGGCTTGGAGAGACTGAGGGAGGCGGCACAGGCTGGGGAGGGCCCAGGCCAGCGGACAGGAAATACGCAGGCCTGCGGGCACTAGCCGAAGTGCTTCCATGCGCTGAGCCTCGTTTAAATTCTGGGCGGGACAGAGTCACCTTCCTCCCAAGGGTTCCTTCCTGGCTTACTTCCCGGTGGGGCTGCAGGACTTCCTGCCCCCTGGCTTACTTCCCGGGAGGCCCCAGGACTTCCTGCCCCCGGCTTACTTCCCGGGAGGCCCCAGTACTTCCTGTCCCCTGGCTTACTTCCCGGTGGGGCTTTAGGACTTCCTGCCCCCGGCTTACTTCCCGGGAGGCCCCAGGACTTCCTGTTCCCTGGCCTACTTCCCGGGAGGCCCCAGGACTTCCTGCCCCCTGGCCTACTTCCCAGTGGGGCTTTAGGACTTCTTGCCCCCTGGTTTACTTCCCGGGAGGCCCCAGGACTTCCTGTCCCCTGGCCTACTTCCCGGTGGGGCTGCAGGACTTCCTGCCCCCTGGCCTACCTCCCAGGAGACCCCACGACTTCCTGCCCCCTGGCCTACTTCCCGGTGGGGCTGCAGGACTTCCTGCCCCCTGGCCTACCTCCCAGGAGGCCCCAGGACTTCCTGCCCCCTGGTCTACTTCCCGGTGTGGCTGCAGGACTTCCTGCCCCCTGGCCTACTTCCCGGTGGGGCTTTAGGACTTCCTGCCCCCTGGCCTACTTTCCGGGAGGCCCCAGGACTTCCTGCCCCCTGGCCTACTTCCCGGTGGGGCTTTAGGACTTCCTGCGCCCTGGTTTACTTCCCGGGAGGCCCCAGGACTTCCTGTTCCCTGGTCTACTTCCTGGTGGGGCTGCAGGACTTCCTGCCCCCTTGCCTACTTCCCGGGAGGCCCCAGGACTTCCTGCCCTCTGGCCTACTTCCGGGTGGGGCTGCAGGACTTCCTGCCCCCTGGTTTACTTCCCGGGAGGCCCCAGGACTTCCTGCCCCCGGCCTACTTCCCGGGAGGCCCCAGGACTTCCTGCCCCCTGGCTTACTTCCCGGTGGGGCTGCAGGTCTTCCTGCCCCCTGGTTTACTTCCCGGGAGGCCCCAGGACTTCCTGCCCCCCCGGCCAACTTCCCGGGAGGCCCCAGGACCTCCTGCCCCCTGGCCTATTTCCCAGGAGGCCCCAGGACCTCCTGCTGCCGCCTGTGGTTAGTCTCCCTCTTGGCCTCTAGCATGTCTGTGGTTTTCATTTCCTTCACATGACTTGTGCATGTGACAACTTCCGCATTGTTTCCTTGTTGAATCGGTCAATCCTGCAGGGATCCAGGGGGCTTTCCCCCGCTCCCCTCCCCTCTTTTCTGTCCCAATGTCTTTCCTCCCCCTCCACAGCAGGGTGCTCCGAGCCCAGCCTGGAGCCCCTCCGCGGGCACAGCAGCTTCACAAAGCCAACGGCCGGCTTAGGACCAGGCCAAACGTAACGCGGGGGACGCAGCTACAGGATCCTGTCCCACAGACACTGCTCCCAGGACAGCGGCCTCTGCCCTTGCCCGGCCTGCTCCCAGCGGGTGGCCCCTCGTCAGCCAGCAGGTTCTGCCCATGTCTGAGTCACTGGTCACAGCTCTGTGTTTTTCTTTCATCAACTCAAAATCACACGTCATGCTTACACACACTAAGCCTTGTCTTAAGCAATGACACCCTGGCCACCCCAGCTTCTGTGCACGTGATCCGTGTGTGTCCCAGCACCCGGGTTCTGGGCAGCCACTGGAGGTCCGTGCCGCACCCTCGGAGCCACAGCTTCAGGGATTCGGTTTCTGTCCTGCTGCCATTTGCCCCGCCCCCCACCCCACGACCTTCTTGTCTTGCTCAGAGTCTGGGGTTTGCCCAGGAGGCTGCGCCAGGCAGCCCGGCCGTTTGGTTTGGGCTGGGGTGGAGGTTGGGGTGAGGATGGTGAAGGGGTGCAGGGAGGGAACTGATCAGAGCTATTCCTGCAACACACCAGAAAACTTAAAAAAAAAAAAAATCGTGGAAAGTGGAAGTAAACGATAGGCCTGTTTGACACAAAAATTTTGAAGTCCATGTGTAAAAGCAGTCTTCCCACGGTAAAAGAAAAATGCACATTATGAAAAGAATGATACATGGCTTTCAAACTTTTTTTCACATGAGAAGGGAATGGGATTCGAGCCAAGACCACGAGGCTGACAAATCAGGTAGGAGAGGCCGGTGCTGCGGTGTAGTGGGTAAAGCAGCCGCCTGCAGTGCCGGCATCCCACATGGGTGCTGGTTCAAGTCCCGGCTGCTCCACTTCTGATCCAGCTCTCTGCTATGGCCTGGGAAAGCAGTTGGGGATGGTCCAAGTCCTTGGGCCCTGGAAGAAGCTCCTGGCTCCTGGCTTCGGATCAGCTCAGCTCTGGCCATTGTGATTACTTGGGGAGTGAATCAGCAGATGGGAGACCTCTCTGTCTCTCTGGTTCTACCTCTCTCTGTAACTCCTTCAAAATAAATAAAATAAATCTTAAAAAAAAAAAAAAAGCTATTCACAGGGCAGTCCTGAAAAGCAGCAAGTGATCACTTAAAGGACACGGCAGGACGCGTGTAGGGTCAGTGCAAACACGGAGCCATTCCACAAAAGGGACCCACAGAAGTCCTGGAGCCAGCCTCCCCGATTCCCATGAGACACCGTGATGAGAAACTGGCTGCGCGTGGACCACGCTGAAGACACTGGGGGTGTGGCGGCCACTACAGCCTCTGCTTTGTGTCTGGAATTTTCCATGTGGAAATGTCTTAAAATCAGGAGTAGACGAGGGAAGAGGGGCTCAGGGTGACACCTGGGTGATGGGGAGGGGGACCCTGTGCTGCTTCCTTAGCCTTTGTGCTTTCACGCTGAAAATCTACCGTCCTAGAAAGACAAGCAAGACCCTCACCCTCCCCAGCCTCGCTGTGGGCCAGGGCGGCCCTGAGAGAGGCTGGGAGGCCACACCTGGCACCTGGGGTGCCTGCAGGTGCTCCTGGGGGACTAGGGTGATGACTCCTCTTCCAGAAAGGTCAGGGGCCGCGTCCCCCAGCGCCACCTCCTGTGCACCCAGCCACGACCTGGGAGCTGTGCCACCGCAGGCGCAGGGCTGGGAGGGGCAGAGGTGCTTCTGGGCTAGAAGGGTGGGGCTTTCCCAAGGGCAGACAGCCTGTGGGTGACCCGATGACATCAACGAGCCCTCTCCTGGCTTCAGCTGGGCCAGATTACAGACAACCGACTTCCTGTCCCTATCTCTAGACTGCGTTTACCGATGGGTCTGCCTGGGCAGGCTGGCAGAGTCCACAGTGCAAACGCCGACAGGAACACTTGACAGCTGTCTCACTTGACAGCTACTGGGACGAGGGCCAGCCCAGGAGAGGTCACTGCTACACCCGTGGCCCCCTCCATCCTCCCAGCACGCCCGGAACTTCCCGCGTGAGGGCTGCTTTTCCTTCCGGCCACGGCCAGTACTGTGTTTGACTCAGAGCCACTGCCCCTTATCTAACTGCTGATCAGAAGTCGGCACTTTTTATTATTATTATTATTATCTTTAGCTACAGGAAATAATTCAGACTTCAGACCATGAGTTAATTTTCCAGGCCCAACCTATCGGGGTGTCCGGAATGTTCCTGGTATTGGCTAACACTTCAGGAGCATTTCCTGGGGCAACCCTGAGGTGTGCTGTTTCTTACACAACAGCCATGGGGTGATGCGATTATGTAAGTGTTACAGAAGCGGGGGGGGGGGGAACCGCCCAGCAATCCTGCTAGGAAGGGCGGAGCTGAGACGCCAGCATGGCCTCGGATCCAGAGGGCCCTCCGCACGCTGCCCTTGGCCGGGCTGGCCTCGGCTTCAGGAGCCTCAGAGCCAGGGACTGGGGGCCTTCAGCTCACCGCAGGAGGCCGCAGGAGGGGGGAAGTCTCTGCTGAGTCCTTGCCACCTAGTCCCCTGCCTTGCACCAGGGGATGAAGACAAACCTGAAGTTGTCAGGAAGGCTTTGCGATAGCAGCATGAGGGGTTTCCCAAGGTTCATGGAAAATGGAATTGAGGGTTTTTGTTTTAGTTTTTTTTTGTTTTTGTTTTTTTGACAGGCATAGTTAGACAGTGAGAGAGAAAGAGAGAGACAGAGACAGGTCTTCCTTCCATTGATTCACCCCCCAAGTGGCCGCTACGGCCAGCGCGCTGCACCGATCCGAAGCCAGGAGCCAGGTGCTTCTCCTGGTCTCCCATGGGGTGCAGGGCCCAAGCACTTGGGCCATCCTCCACTGCCTTCCCTGGCCACAGCAGAGAGCTGGCCTGGAAGAGGAGCAACTGGGACTAGAATCCGGGGTGCCGGCGCCACAGGCGGAAGATTAGCCTAGTGAGCCGAGGCGCTGGCCTAGTTTTTTTTTTTTTTTTTTTTTTTAAGATTTATGTATTTTGAAAGTCAGAGAGAGAGAGAAAGATTTTTCATCTGCTTGTTAACTCCCCAGATGGCCAAAACAACCAGCAATGGGCCAGACCAAAGCCAGAAGCCAGGAGCTTCATCCAGGTCTCCACGTGGGCGGCAGGGGCCCAAGCACCTGGGCCATCTTGTGCTATTTTTCCCAGGCCATTAGCAAGGAGCTGGATCAGAAGTGGAATAGCCGGGATGCTGGCATCGCAGGCTGCAGCTTTACCCACAATGCCACAAGACAGGCCCCAAAAGGTTTTATTCTGGTGCAGAAACATTTTGACATGCACTCTTTTCTCCAAACATATTTTTCATGTACTTTAAGACTTATTTATTTATTTTAAAGGCAGAGCTACAGAGAGGCAGAGAGAGAGGGAGAGAGAGAGAGAGAGAGAGAGAGAGAAAGAGAGAGAGAGAGAGATCATCCACCTGCTGGTTCACTCCCTAATTGGCCGCAATGGCTGGAGCTGCACCAATCCTAAGCCAGGAGCCTGGAGCTTCTACCAGGTCTCCCACGTGGGTGCAGGGGCCCAAGGACTTAGACCATCTTCCACGGCTTTCCCAGGCCATGGCAGAGAGCTGGATTGGAAGTGGAGCAGCCAAGACTCAAACCAGTGCCCATATGGGATGCTGGCACTGCAGGCAGTGGCTTTACTCACTACGCCACAGCACCAGCCACATTCATGAACTTTTTGAAGACCCCCCAACTTATAGACTTCAAAATTCTCTGGACCAAGTAAGCTTCATCTTTAATTCCATTTTCCACGAGCTTCCTGAAGGACCCTGGGGTGTGTGGTGGTTAGCGTCACGGGCACTCACATCCATGGCTGGGAGCCACTGCCTTCTCGGTGACTTGAGTGATGGCTCTCCCTCTACAGCTCTGGTGATGCGGATGGAGAAGCAGGCCTGAGACTCACGGAGGTGAAGGCGGCAGAGCCGGCAGCGCCCCCAGCTCTCCCCACACAGCTCGAGGGTCAGGCCCTGCCAGAGGCCTGTGGGGGGCAGAGGCTGCCAGGCACCAGTCCAGAGCCTGCGGACAGAAGCCTAGGGGCCCAGGGACACGTGGGCCTGCTTGTAGGACCTCTGTGGCCCAGGGACATGTGGGCCTGCTTGTAGGACCTCTGTGGCCCAGGGACACGTGGGCCTGCTTGTAGAACCTCTGTGTCTTTTGGCTCCCTTATCAATGAAGTGGGATCAACATCTAACTCCTATAGTCAGCTGAGTGTTAAACAAATCAATACCTTGGGCACAACGAAGTCCTGGGCACTGAAAGACCTCAATTGCTGTGTTTTTCTTTGACGCAAATGGTAATAAGTGACACGGATTCCTTGGTTAGCTGACCTCCTTGCCGTTCTGTCACACTGGCTATGAACCTGCCCTGTGGACACACACCCACATCACCGTTCAGGGGACTTAACGGCTGCGATCCTCGCTGATTTCACCACTTCCCGTTGTTTCCAATTTTTTGTTCTTCCTCGCTACAGTGAACATCCTTATAGACAAGCAGTGCCTTAAATAAATTTGCTTTAAGGCAAAGGCTAAATTAAGAATACCTGTGCTTGGCTGGCTGGCCAGTCCCACGGGCTGCTCCTCTTCTGTGATTGTCTCGGGCCTTCCCGACAGCACAGGGTCAAGGGAGGGTGGGCTGGACGATCCAGTTTCCAGAGCCGGTTTCCCTGAAAACAAGGCGGGAAGAAGGCCGTCATTCCATGGAGTGGGATGGTCCAGCCATCAGAGCGGGGTGCTGCTCCCGGCTCCATCACAGATTCACAGGGGGCCCGGCCAGTTCTGCCCTCTCTGGGCCTCGAACTCCCCATCTGTGAAATGAGGGGTTGCACACGACCATCCCCTGTGATGGTCCAGCTCCTGATCCTCACAGACAGGTCATCATTCCTCTGAGCCCCGTTCCCTCTCCTTCCCCCCTGGCTGACTCCCGCCCTCCCTTCCACCTGCTGGGGAAACACACACAAGCGACCCATTTCCTAGATGGGAATCCTACAGCAGGCCCAGGCCCAGCTTCCCTGACCTTAAACCCTCAGCGTCTCTGCCTTCCATGCTGACCAGCTTGCCCAAGGTCACAGCCAGAGGCTGCAGCCCAGGCAGAAGGCAGCACCTGCCTCTCCAGGGTGCGCACATCCCCCGCACACAGGTTTGGGAACGCTCATGTGCCATGAGGGTGTGCTCCCCCAGCTTCCGCGATTCCCACAGCTGCAGTGGGAAGTAGCTCCCTCCTCCATGGCAGGCCTGAGAAGCCCTCCACACCCCTCACCAGGTAGCATCTCACAAAACAAAACACAGTCTTCACTTCCAACAGGAAGCCTTGCAGGCAGGGTTGGGAGGGTGGTGGGGGGACAGAGAGAGAGCAAGATCTTCCATCTGCTGGTTCACTCCCCAAGTGGCCTTAATGGCCCAGGCTGAGCCATGTCAAAGCCAGGAGCCTAGAACTCCATCCAGGTCTGCCACATGGGTGCAGGGGCCCAAGGACTTGACCATCTTCTGCTGCTTTCCCAGGCACAGTGGCAAGGCACTGGACTGGAAGTGGAGCAGCTGGAGCTCACAATGGTGCTCCTGTGGGATGCCAGCATCACAGGTTGTGGCTTAACCTGCTGCACCACAATGCCAGCTCCCAGTGTCAAGCCTTGAGGGCTCCCTTGCTTAGAAAACAGTGTACAGGCCGGCGCCGCGGCTCACTAGGCTAATCCTCCGCCTGCGGCACCGGCACCCCGGGTTCTAGTCCCGGTCAGGGCTCCGGATTCTGTCCTGGTTGCTCCTCTTCCAGTCCAGCTCTCTGCTGTGGCCCGGGAGTACAGTGGAGGATGGCCCAAGTACTTGGGCCCTGCACCCCATGAAAGACCAGGATAAGCACCTGGCTCCTGGCTTCGGATCGGCGCAGTGCACCCACCGCAGCACGCCGGTGGCAGCGGCCACTGAGGGGTGAACCAACAGAATAGGAAGACCTTTCTCTCTGTCTCTCTCTCTTACTGCCACTCTGTCGAAAAGAAAAGAAAAGAAAAGAAAAGAAAAGAAAAGAAAAGAAAAGAAAAGAAAAGAAAAGAAAAGAAACGAAAACAATGTAAAACTTTTAACCTGAATCCTACCTCCCCTATGGCTCCCAGATCAAACCCAAATTCTTTTTTTAAAAAAAATATTTATTTATTTATTCATTTGAAAGTCAGAGTTACACAGAGAGAGGAGAGGCAGAGAGAGAGAGAGAGAGAGGTCTTCCATCCGCTGGTTCACTCCCCAGATGGCCGCAATGGCCAGAGCTGTGCCGATCCAAAGCCAGGAGCCAGGAGCTTTTTCTGGGTCTCCCATGTGGGTGCAGGGGCCCAAGGACTTGGGCCATCTTCTACTGCTTTCCCAGACCACAGCAGAGAGTTGGATCGGAAGTGGAGCAGCTGGGTCTCGAACCGGCGCCCACGTGGGAAGCCGGCATTGCAGGCGGCAGCTTTATCCGCTATGCCACAGTGCCAGCAGCACAAACCCAAATTCTACAGCCCTGTGTGCCAGGCCCCACACCTGAGCAAGGCAAAAATGGGGCACTGAGTCCCAGTGAAGGTTGCTGATTTGTTTATCCTCACACAGGGCAGAGCACAGGTGGGGCTGGGACTCAATGAGAAATACTCATTCCTGCTGTGAACTGGACCTCGCTGTCCAGACCCGGGCTCTGGGCTAGGACAACAGTAACACCTACATTTGCATGGCATTGTGGGAAGACTTTATTTAATCCTCACAACAGAATTGTGTGCATTTTATTTTCGAGTAGATGGCTGTCCTTCAGTATCCTTGGAGAACTGATTCCAGAACGCCCACAGACACCAACATCCGCGATGTCCACATCTCTGGTATAAAACAGCATAATAATCGCACAGAAGCTGCATCTCAGGCTGGCGCTGTGGTGCAGCAGGTCCAACCACCACTTCAGATGCCGGCAGCCCATATGGGAGCGCCAGTTCAAGTCCTGCCTGTCCTGCTTCCAACTAGCTCCCGGCTGACACACCTAGCAAGGCAGCAGAAATGGCTGGAGTACTTGGGCCCCTGCCAC
This sequence comes from Lepus europaeus, assembly GCF_033115175.1. Lineage (NCBI taxonomy): Eukaryota > Metazoa > Chordata > Mammalia > Lagomorpha > Leporidae > Lepus > Lepus europaeus. Next base: position 7,726,957 of record NC_084835.1, on the reverse strand, counting down.
CCACGTGGAAAATCCCGATGGAGCTCCTGCCTTGTGGCTCCAGCCTGGCCCAGCTCTGGTTGTCGTGGTCATTTAGGAAGTGAACCAACAGAGGACCTCTCTCCCTCTCTCGTTCTGCCTTTGAAACTGATAAATACTCTTTAAAAAAGAAAAGAACCTATAGCTCTACGTGGAACCCATGGATAGGAGGCTCGTGGGGTAAAAAACTCATCCCAAGTCAAACATTCAGCAACAGTGAAGCCTGGGGCGGGGTTCGTGCCTTCCTATCCAGTTAGGGCCGCACGGCTGACTCACCACCACACCCGGCCTCTGTGTGTCCTCTGGGTGCCCAGTCTGGGGACAAGCAGGAACAAAGGGATGGCCCTTTGATTTCCCCAGGACACACAAAAATAACAATAAGGCTGAATAGGAGTGATCATGGGTGGCTTTCTCCTTGTTGCATTTCCTCTCTGTCACTGGAATCTTAATCTTTTTAAACAAACCTATCTTATGCAAGCAGGGCAGGGCTCAGGTGTTCGGAGTCCAGGCTGGCCTGGAAACCAGCCCGTGCCTTCCCAGCTGCGTGTACCTGAATAACTTTGATGACATCATGTGCAAACTGGGGACTTTGTCAAGGTTATTATAACATCTTTAAAATACTGGTTATCTAATAAACTACTCGCACACTGAGTGTTAAGAAAGTGGGATGGAGCCTTAGTTCTTTTTCATTTAACGTAACTCTGAAACTTTTTTTTTTTTTTAAAGATTTGAGTTACAGAGAGAGGTAGAGACACATATAGAGGTCTTCCATGTGCTGGTTCACTCCCCAAATGGCTGCAACGGCCGGAGCTGAGCCGATCCAAAGCCAGGAGCCAGGAGCTTCTTCCCAGTCTCTCACGTGGGTGCAGGGACCCAAGCACTCTGACCATCCTCCGCTGCTTTCCCAGGAGCATTAGCAGGGAGCTGGATCAGAAGTGGAGCAGCTGGGACTCGCACTGGTGCCCACATGGGATGACGGCACTGCAGGCTGGGGCTTTAACCCGCTGCACCACAGCACCTCCTGGCACTGGCCAGAGAAGGGTCCTGCCAGCAACCTCCTGCAGAGCCAGGCCCCACAGTAGGGAATGCCTGGGCTGCGAGAGCCCCCAGAAGGCCCCCCGGTCCTGGAGCTGCCACGGCCCCGGCACACCAGCCCTCTCCCTGCCTCCAGCGGCTGCCTGCGTTTCCTCTCAGCAGAAGGGCTGAGGGAGACAGTGCAGGCCTGCCCGCACTCAGCATCATTCCCGATGATTTTTCCCTCATCTCCGTCCCTCTCTAGGGGCCTGTCTTAGCAGGGGCAAGCACCACGGCGCAGCAAGATAAGCCGTCACTTGGGACACCCTCACCAGGGTGCCAGTTCTAGTCCCAGCTACTCCATTTCCAATCCAGCTCCCCGCTGATAGGCCTGGGAAGCAGCAGGTGGCGGCTCAAGGGTGTGGGCCCTGCCAACCGTGTGGGGGACCCAGATGGGGTTCCTGGCTCCTGGCCCAGTCCCAGCTGTTGTGGCCATTTGGGCAGTGACCCAATGGATGAAGGACCTCTCTCTCTCTCTCTCTCTCTGTCACTCTGCCTTTCAAATAAAATAAAACAAGCCTTTAAAAATACAGAAAGACACAGAGAATACTCTGTACAAACTGGCTGAAGGAACACATTTTTTAAAAAAACCTATCTGGCAGGAACACCGACATCAGGGGCCCCCACCCACGGGGCTCACAAAGCCTTGGTCTGCCCTGTCCCAAGGGGAATCCAGCGGTGGCTGACACCTGGTGCTGTGGGTCATGCAGAAGTGTGGTGGGGGCTGACCCGCCCGCACATCTGGGGCTGAGGCTCACCCTCGCAGACAAGGGCTCCCGCCATACTAGGAGGACCCCAGTCACACACAGCCATCAGCTGACCCGGCCCACGGCTGGCCCCAGCGGAAGTTTCGGTTTCCTGGGTTCTCAGGTCCTGTAACCTTAAATGGTCAGGGACGCGTGCAAACGTTACCCACCTGCAGTTCCACTCGGGAGCTGCTGGCCTGCAGGCTGAGTGGGAAGGCGCAGGCCAGGCCGCTCCCTGCCTCTTTCCCACGGTCAAAACCGAAAGATGGAGAAAACGTGACTCCGCTGTGCTCACTCCCGGGAAGCCTGGTCTTTGCCAATACACAGCCGAGCTCACCCACCCCTGCAGGCGGCCACCCAGAGCACAGGCCACAAAGACAGACGCCGGAGGAGGCAAAGGAGGCCAGACATCCACGAGATAGGGTCGTGCCCTGAGCACCTGTGGCCTCAGGCTGCCAGGACAACACCTGTTCCCCACTCACCCACCCTCCCGGCTTTTTAAAATTCGCAGAAAGTGAGCTCTGCAGGATCAGGACAGCCTGCAGAGGGGAGAACCTGGAGAGTGCTTCACCCGGGGGAACCAGACCCAGCCCCTCCAATCCCCAGCCGTGTGTGTGCCGTGGCAGAGGGCACACATCTCAGCCCTCGAGAACCTCTGTGAGCACTGGCGCTCCCAGCACCACTCCAGGCCCAGGCTCGGCGGGTTGAAGCGGCTGGTCAGGCCCGAGGGCACACTCTGTGCCATGACCCTGGTCCCCCAGTCTCCCAGCCTGAGAGGTGCAGACAACAATGAACCTGAGACTCCGGGTGAGGCTCTCTGGGGAAGCCTGGTGGGCAGATGCTCCCCTGGAAACGGAACCTCGCTGGCAGCAACTTGGTGCTCAGCCTGTGCCCACGACCACACAGAGGGCTGGCATCCGGGGCTCTCCGCCCTGCTCAGATGCCAGTCACTGGGGGAGCTGGGGGGCTGTGGGCACTAGGGGTTGACACAAGTCTGGAAGTTTCTGAAAGCTCCCCTGGGGGGGCCAAGGACCACTGGCTTCACTCAGAGGATGAAGGGGAAGTCGCAGGCAACAGGGGCACAGAGGCACGGGCGAGGCTTCTCGGGGAACCTTCCGGCTCCCAGCATTGGTGACGGCTATGGTTTCTCCTCTCTGCTTCGTATTTGCAGGGCGTCCAGCACTCTCCGAGCAGCACCACTCATGCCGCAGAAGGCAAAGATGGGCGCTCAGTCACACACCCGCAGTGGGCTCTCAGGCAAGGCCCCCACCCCCACCCCACCCAGCGGGGAGCCACCGAGATGCAGGCAGCGCTCGGCGGCCTAGGCTGACTCAGGCCAGGCTTTCCCAGGCGCCTCCCCACACGCGTGCTCGGCCTACTTCACAGCTGCGGACGCAGGTGCAGGTGCTATCTTTGTCCTCGACGTCAAGGAAGGGAAGCCCACAGCAGCTGGTCTATTTAATTCTGTTTTTTTATGCCCACTTCCCCCAACCAGAATGGTCAGGGGGCATGTGCATGCTGGGCCTTGGCTGCCTGGGAACGTTTAATGCAGTGGCAGAGGGGAGCCAGGCGTGGGAGCGAGGGGACCCTGCACACGCGGCCAGATTCTGCCACGGTGAGCACGCTCTGGAAACCCCCACCCCTCAGGCCCACGAGGCCAACAGTGACCCAGTACTTACCGGGCTTTCACTCGCACACTGACTCACGGATCCTTCCAGAACAGACCACAGTGACTCAGCGTAACTGAAGCAGCGTGGTGCCCGCTGGCTTGACCAGGGATGCACACGGCTCTCCGGCCCCTCTGCTTCCCTGCCGGCTGGCTCCCTCTCGGCTCACCCCATCCCCCGCAGCCACAGCCTCGCACGCACACCTGCCCCTCTCAGAACTCCCAGCTCCGAGGCCAGCCCCGTGGAGGACCTACAAGCCACCAGGGCTCCCGTGGCTCACTCTTCCTCACACACTGTGCCACGGGCCGAGGATTCCAGCCTTCGTCAAAACCGACATGTTGCTGACAGAAAGCGGGCTCTGACTGGGAGCTGTTCTGTGCTGAAAGTGAGCTCGGGGAGGAAGGGCCTGATCGACCTGCTCACCTGGGGCAGTCTGGGGGTACTTCTGGGAGGAGGTGCCTTCCTTCCAGCAGAGGCCCAAAAGAAGCAAGGCTGAGCCCCAGGGAGCAGGCAGGGGAGCCAGGCAGGGGTCTCATTCCAAGGTGTGGAGGCAGGGAAGTCTGGTCCACCTCCTCGGATGAGGGCTGACCGGGGGCAACTGGTGGAGATCAGGCTCGCGGGACCCTGGGCGAGACCCTGCAGGCCACAGGCAGGCAGATCCCAGCACAAATCCCCAGACACGAAACTGCAGCTGAGACGGTGCTCACCGAGAACCAACGCTCCCTCCAGTCCCAGCCTCCCTTGCAACGGGGTGGAGTCATAGGGCTCGTTCTGCCCACTGGATTTTACTTGCTTTTATTTATGTATTTGAAAGCCAGAGAGACAAGGTGACAGAGAGACAGAGAAATCTCCCATTTACTGGTTCACTTCCCAAGAGTTCACAACGGCAGGAACAGGGACCCAGTTACTTGAGACATCATTGTCACCTCCCAGGGTCTACCTTAGCAGGCGGCTGGAGTCAGGAGCCAGAGGCTGGCACTGAACCTACGTACGGCCACTTGAAATGCAAGCAACTGGGGCCAGCACCATAGCAGTGCGGCGGCTAAGCCTCACCTGTGACGCCGGCATCTCACGCGAGTGCTGGCACGAGTCCTGGCTGCTCTCCTGCCCTTGGTGGAGATGCCGTGTCACCTCCTGAGCTCAGCCATCAGCAGCAAGTGGGCCTCTGCCCTCCGCTCCCAGCCCTCCCTTCCTCTACCACCAGGACCTGGGAAGCCATGCGCTCCAGAGGCCACGTCTATGACGGAGAAGTCCTCAGGCCGCGGTGAATGCCGGGACAGCTGGGACCACCTGTCAGCGTGGCGGCCTCTGACCCATCCTGGCTAGCGCGGAGCCTGCAGCTCGGGGGAGCCTCGGCGGGACAGCGCAGTTCTCCCCCACGTCATTCCCAAGAAACCAGCAGCAGTCCAAGCTCCTAGAGCCCTGTCCCCGGCACACAGCAGTGACGAGGGACACCTCGCCATCCCCCAGTTCGGAAGCACAGTGACAGCGAGATGTCCATGGCCATTTTCCGGAGGAGGAAGGTGAGACCCAACGCCGTCCCGTATGCAGCCCATGTGGCGGGGGTCAGGCACACAGGAACTCCCACTCTGGCCCTCTTCCTCACAAGCTACGGGAACCCGAGAGGGTCGGCTGGTCACTGAGCCTCCGATGAAACAGGTACAGTAAGAATCAGGAGTTAGAAATGTGCCAGGGGATTCCAACACAATTCCATCAAGATGGCATGTACCAATGCCATCGCACTAGTCCAAGTGATCAATTTCAGCTCACAATTGATAGCTCTGATAGGTCTAAGAGTCAAAGAGATCACACAAACAAGACAAGTATCTGCTAATACTAACTGATAGAATCAAAAAGGGAGAGAAAGATCCAACATGGGAAGTGGGATACACAGCAGACTCATAGAATGGCAGATGTCCTAAACAACACTCTGGCCTCAGAATCAGCCCTCAAGGCATTCAGATCTGGCTGAAGAGCCCATGAGAGTATAGCAGGCATGGAAAGCCAAGATATCATGGAAAAAAAAAAAAAAAGACCTAAATGAATGATCTCTGTGAGTGATGTGAGTGAGATCCCAGTGGAAAGAACGGGGCCATCAAAGAAGGAGGTACCCTTCTCCGAAGGGAGGAGAGAACCTCCACTTTGATCTTATTCCGATAGGGTCATAGTCAAAGTCAGCGAACTCTAAAGGCTTCCATAGCCCTGGCAACTCATGACTAGAGCCTAGGGAGATTACTGACGCCATGAACAGGAGTGTCAAATTGTTAAGTCAGCAACAGGAGTCACTGTGTACTTACACCCCATGTGGGATCTGTCCCTAATGTGTCGTCTAAAGCCAAGTGATGCTATGACTGGTACTGAAACAGTATTTTTATACTTTGCATTTCTGTGTGGGCGCAGACTGATGAGGTCTTTGCTAATTATATACTGAAGTGATCTTCTGTATATAAAGAGAATTGGAAATGAAAAAAAAAAACAACCTGGTGTTAAAATGGAAATGGCATAGAAAATTAATTAATTTGAAAAAAAAATTATGTAGGATCTCTGTCTTTAATGTGCTGTACATTGCTATTTAATGCTATAATTAGTAATCCAATGGTAGTTTTTTCACTTGATGTTGCTATATGGGCAAAATGTTGAAATCTTTACCTAATATATACTAAACTGATCTTCTGTATACAAAGAGAATTGAAAATGAATCTTTACATGAATGGAAGGGGAAAGGGAGCGGGAAAGGGGAGGGTTGCGGGCGGGAGGGAAGTCATGGGAGGGGGGAAGCCATTGTAACCCATAAGCTATACTTTGGAAATTTATATTCATTAAATAAAAGTTTAATAAATAAAAAAAATAAAATAAAAAGTAAATTTAATTTTGCCACAAGTAAAAAAAAAAAAAAAAAAAAGAATCAGGACAAAAGACCCAGCCCGGCGCCTGTGGCTAACACAGGTTACCACCAGTTACGACTGTGACTGCCCCGGGGGCTCAGCCCCGTGCTGCCGGGCTCCGCAGTTCCCATTGGCTGGGACGCGAGGCTGTGGGAAGCCTTCCCAGGGAGCTTGCCTGGATCTCTCCACACGGCACCTCTGGGGGAGAGGAGGAGCCCCTGCCTTCTGTTTGGCTTCAGCAGCGTGGATCTCCTCACTGCGTGGGGAGTTTTCCAGGAAGGAAATGACCACGGTGGAGATGCCTACGCCAAAGCTATAAACAGCCAGGGTTGCACAAGCGGAAACAGACTGCGAGAAAATTGCAAAACCTAACAATTCCCAGGGAGGTGGGAGCAACAGACCGGAAGACAGAACCTGGCCACTTTCCAGGTCCCTTCAGATTCCAGGAGCTGACACCTGGGGCCTCACAGCCCTGCCCCCACCATTGGCAGAAGGGGGAACTCCCCAGTGAGAGGTCCTCCAACCACTTCCCTTTAGTCCCCGCTGAAAAAAAAAAAAAAACTTTCTTCCCCTGGGCAACTGAGAGTTCCAACAGGAACGCCGGGCTGGTTTTACAGAGAGAGAAAGGCTTGAAGAAAGAAGAAACTAAAACAGCAGAAAATGGACTGGTCATCTCAAAGTTCAAGAGCAAACTCCTGACCACAGCCTGCTCAGGCTGCGGCGGCTGACCCTGCCCCTCCCCTGCCTCCGTCACACTGCTGTCCACTGGCTGAGGCCTCCACGGTCTCTCTCTGGTCCTCACACACACCCTCCCCACCACAGGGCTCCCTCTGCACAGAAATGTCTGTGTGGTTCCTCTCTTGGCTGGGGCTCAAGCTCCCCGGAGCTCAGGGATGCCCTCCCAGGAGATCAAACCCTCCCATTCCTTGTCCTGCCCAGCCCCGGCACTGCCCTTGGAGCACGCCCTGCAGGTGGCCACGTGTATTAACATTTGTCTCTCCCGTGGACGCAAGCCCCTAGGGGCCTGGGTCCTTGTGTTTTCACGGCCTGTCTCCGGTCCCTGGCACACAGCAGGTGCTTGCTAAATACTTTGCAACTTCATTCTTAATTCTGTCCAGCTGCTGCTTCTCTGACTTCCTGTGGGAGGGACCTGGGAGAATACCCCCTCACGGGTCAGGGATTCCTGGTTTCCAGCCTCCACTTCCTACCTGGAGCCATCCACCCCCCACCCAGGGCTCAGCTCCCAGGCCAGCTCTCAGCCTTGGAGCCCAGCAGTGAGCAGGGCCCATCCTCTCTCCGCTGGAAGCCACGGCCCAACACAGCAGTCTGCCTCAAGCCCAGGTGCCAGCCTGGGGGTCAGGCAGGCCCCACCTAGGAGGACCCTCGTCTTTAGACCCTGCCACAGGATTCCTCTGATGCCGAGCGCCGGCCTCGACACAGCAGCTCTGCCCTGGACCCCGGCTCTCGGTCCTGGAGCTCCTGAGACTGCACCAGGTCACTGCGTCCCCAGAGCAGAGACTCACGACGCGTGCTGCTTGCACGGGCACATTACAAAGTGTGGAGCGAGAAGCGGCCCCACAGCCAAATACAGTGATCAGCGACCTCAATGGGCTTCCTTGCCGTGGGACTTACCAGAGCCTTGGTGCGCTGGGGGCTTTGAGACCTGCAAAGGCAAGGGTGGTGACAGCCTGCAGGGCTCCCCAAGTGCAGCATCACCCCCGACCCTCGCTGGCACCACCTCTTCTGAGGCGCAGGGCGTAGGAACCACTGCTCCCCACCTCGGTCCCTACTACAGACGCCCTGTGCTCACAGGGCTGCCCCACCTCGGGGAGGCACGTTCCTCTCCTGGCCAGAGCCTGAAGGCTCAGGGGATGTGACAAGCTCCCCGGGGGCAAGGGAACCAGGAAACGCAGTCCATGCAGTCACATGGACATTAAGTGCTTCCTGTGTGCCCCACACCCGAAAGGAAAGGGCCTCCCTCGTGCTGGCTGTGGGGTGAGCGCGGCATCGGGTCAGCAGCAAGGCCAAGTCCCAAGCCCATGTCAAGGACAGCAGAATAAGGAGAGGAGCAGCCGGAACACCGGCACCATGGATCCACAACTACGCGCAAGAACTTTCTAGTTTAAGCTGCAGCTATGTTGGCCTTTTTATAACAGCCAAACCAGTGTAATAATTAATAAATAAAAAAGTGGGTGCCCAGGAATAGAGCCCCAGCTGGGAACTGCCGGCTCTCGCACCTGCTGACGGGAACTCCTGCAGGCCCGTGCGACGGCCCCGGCAGAGGCAGACCCGGCTAAAAGTCACCCCGGGGCAGGATTTGGCACAGCAGTCAAGAGACTGCCTGCGACGCCTGCATCCCATTCCAGAGCGCCTGGGTTCAAGTCCCAGCTCCGTGTCCAACTCCAGCTTCCTGCTAACGCGTGCCCTGAGAGGCAGCAGGTGACATGGGCAGGGCGGGGAGTCGGGACGGGAGGAGCTGAGGACGAAGCAACAGCCAAGCCGTGTGCACCGCCCAATCCGTCACTTCACAAGCTGACTCAGCCGGGATGACACTGCCACACCCATTCATTTTTCTTCTTCTAAAAAAAGATTTATTTATTTACTTGAAAGGCAGACTTACAGAGCTAGTAAGAGAGACAGAGCGAGAGCAACTGAGAGAGAGAGAGAGAGAGCGAGGGCGAGAGAGCTAGAGAGTGAGAGAGGTATCTTCCATTCACTGGTTCACCCTCCAAGTGGCCACAACGTCTGGGGTGGGCCAGGCAGAAGCCAGCAGTCTGGAATGTGGTGACAGTGGCCCAAGTATTTGGGCCATCTTCCACTGCTTTCCCGGGCACATTAGCTGGGAGCTGGATCGGCAGAGGAGCAGCCAGACTTGAACAGGCACCCATGTGAGATGCCAGCTTGCAAGCGGCAGCCGAACCTGCTGCACCACAATGCTACTAAGCCTCACTTGACACCAGGCTCCAGGCACCATGACACCTACCTGGAGACCACAAGGTGTGCAACTGGGGTGTCCCATCCCCAGTTCTCTTGGATTTTTTATAAAACATATTTATTTGAGAGGCAGAGTTACAGAGAGAGAGAGAGAGAGTGCGCACAGAGAAAGGTCTCCCATCCGCTGGTTCACTCCCCAAACGGTCACAACAGCTGAAGCTGGGCCAATCTGAAGCCAGGAGCCAGGAGCTTCTTCCTGGTCTCCCACGCAGGTACAGGGGCTCAAGGACTTGGGTCATCTTCTACTGCCATCCCAGGCCACAGCAGAGAGCTGGATGGGAAGAGGGGCAGCTGGGCCTTGCACAGGAGCCTGTATGGGACGCTGGGACTGCAGGCAGAGGCCTAACCTAGCACGCCGCAGCGCCGGCCCTCGCCTTTGGATTTTCAGTCAGGCCCTGCCCTAAGCAGCACCCCCATCCTCTGAGAAGATGCCTCCAGCCTGCGTGGGTGGGATTCTCTCCCTTGTCGCCCTGATACTCACGTCTGAGCGTGCACTATCCTTCTGCCTTTCAATACATCTGACTCTTCTGTTCACGTCTCCCTGTGTTTCCCGTGGGCATTCTCACACGCAGGAGGACAGAAACCTGGACAAAGCTCGGGGGTCTCTCAGAGCCCAGCCAGGGCGCTCCATCCCCAGAGCAGGGGAGACCTGGGTGGACGGCCAGGGCGCTCCATCCCCAGAGCGGGGGAGACCTAGGCGGATGGCCAGGGATCTCCATCCCCACAGGGTTCCTTCCATCCAGGGGGAGACCTAGGCGGAGCTCCTGCTCCTGGCTTTGGCCTGATCCAGCCCTGGCCATCTGGGGAGCGAACCAGCAAATGGAAGATAATCATTCTCCCTCTCTCTCTCCCTCCCTCCCTCCCTATCTTCTTGTCTCTGCATCTCTGTCTCTTTCAAACAGGATGAAAAGAAAAATAAAAGCAGAGGCACTGACCCTACGGTTCCAGCCACTGAGCAGAACCCAAGCTGTTTCTGTGAACGTGGGAGAAAGCGGGATCAGAGGGTCCCAGCCAAACCCCCCAAACAGCCAGGTGCCTCCGCCTGGATCCTCACCCAAATCCTGCTGTGCTGGCTCCCAGTCCCAGGAGCCACTGGGAGAGCTGATCCTGCTCCCCCACCCCTCTTGGGAACAAGCCCCCTCCTTGGCCCCCGCAGGAACAGCGGCTCTGTGTTCCGGGATAGACTTATGTCCAACCCTGGAATCTCCAACAGCTCAGAAGACCTGAAGTCCGTCCACGGCTGCTGCTCTGTCCTTGGACACCTGCCACCCCACTTCCTGTCTCGGTGGCTTCATGGGCGCCCCGGAGCACGGGCAACGGGAAGGGGAGGCCCGGCGAGCGGAGGTGCCAGCGTCAGGACTGACAGCCAGGACACGGTGCTGATTAGGAGCTCGCAATTTGTGAGAATCGTCTCACCAAAGAAACCACAGGCCTGGGCTGAGAAAAGCTTGTGATTGTTTGGTCCCTACGGCTCCCCTCGTTTCTCAAACCCACAGCAGCAGGAAGTGGGCTGGGAGAGCCACGGAGCGTAGGTCAGGCCAGGTTCTCTGACTCCAATTCAGATGAGGTCACGAAGGCGAACGAACAAGGAAGCTCACATCCTGCCCCAACACAGTCGGAAATCACAGAGAACCAGCGGGGGGAGCGAAGGGCCTTAAACCTTAGGGGCACCAGGAGAGCAGCCGGGATGGGAGCCCCATCGTCTGCATTTCTAACCAGCTCCCAGGTGCACAAGCGTAGTGTGGTCTGAGAACCGCAGAGAAGGACCGGGGGCTGCAGAGGGGCCGAGCTAGGAGCTGCTTCCCAGCACGGAAGGGCCTTTGCGATCCCTGCTCGGACTGCGGCCCAGCACTGGCGACCCCATGCTTCTCGCCTCAAATGGGCGTTTTCACTGTGGCTTCCTGTCCCCATTCCACCACTGAGCCTGGGTGTGCAGGTGGAGGGGGCACCGGCAACTTCTCTTTGGTTGAGACGGACGGGCTCACAGGGGCCTGAGAGAGTATGGAGGAAGATGCACACCCTCCCCACCCCGGACCCAGGGCCCTGAGCTTTAGGCCGTCACTGACGAGGACTCGGGCCTGTCTCCCTTGGGGAAAGGCATGTTCCATGCACGTGGAGACAGGTGCAGAGGGACACCTGGGCGGCCAGAGAGGAGGACGGAGGCAGGCCCTGGAAGGCGCTCCCTGACGCCGATTTCCTTGCCTCCTCGCGAAATCCAAGCTTACCCTCCCAGCGGCACCCCTCTCCCAGGCTCCCTTGCACCCAGGCGTGACCAGACACGCCAACTTCCTGGCCATGTCTTTAAAGAAAAGGGATCCCCCACCCAGCCCTTCATCCCTCTTTGCCTTCTTGCCGACTCAGCACACCTGAGACCTGTGCAGAAGCCAAGCGGCCGAGTGACAGAAGGAACGAACCTGGCCCTCAACACCCTGGGGAAGGCTGCCCCGGCTGTCCAGCTCAAGCCAATGCAGTGAGCCTGGACTGCTGAGACCAGAGAGAAGCCAAAAGCAAGAGACAAAGCAGGCGGAGGCACCCCCAAAACTTTAGGTCATAGGGCACAAGCCCCGACTTCAGCCACATCTGCCCCGAAGCACTTCTGATGCTGCCTGGACGTAGGAGGGCACCTCGGAGCTTCTGGAGGGGCAAGGTCCGGCCCAGTGCTGCAGACACCAGGTAGGAGGACCATACCTCACACTGCAGTGCCCGGGTTCGATTCCCAGTTCTGGCTCCTGACTCCAGACAGCTTCCCGCTAAGGCAGATCCTGGGAGGCCAGGGCGATGACTCGAGGAACTTGGTTCCTGCCACCCCCGTGGGAGGCCTAGATTAAGTCCCCATCCTTGCAGGCACTTGGGGAGTGAGCCAGTGGATGGAAATTTTATTGGCTCCCTCTCTCCCTCTCTCTCTCTCTCTTGCTCTTAAAAAAGAAATATATTGGGGCTGGCGCTGTGGCGCAGTGGCTTAATGCCCTGGCCTGCAGTGCTGGCATCCCATATAGCCACGGGTTCAAGACCCAGCTGCTCCACTTCCAATCCAGCTCTCTGCTGTGGCCTGGGAAAGCAGTAGAAGACGGCCCAAATGCGTGGGCCCCTGCACCCACGTGGGAGACCCAGAAGAAGCTCCTGGCTCTTGGCTTCGGATCGGCGCAGCTCCAGCCATTGCGGTCATCTGGGGAGTGAACAATGGATGGAAGACCTCTCTCTCTCTCTCTCTCTCTCTCACTCTCTCTCTGCCTCTCCTCTCTCTGTGTAACTCTGACTTTCAAATAAATAAATAAATCTTTAAAAAAAAATTGTGGAAAAGAAAAGCAAATGATAAGTGTATTCTGGTACAACAAAACTTTGAAACCCAAACAGCTTTTTCATAAAATGTATTTTTCTTGATCTTTTTGAAGACCCCTTCATATGCATGGATTTAAAAAAAAAAAATTCTGTACCAAAGTAAACTTTTTTTTTCACTTCCATTTTCCATGTACTCTTAGATGAATGCTCTCCATTTTCTTCCTGGGACAAGCTGGAAACCCAGCCAGGCTACAGCTCCCCACGTCCCGTGACCCACATGCGATCCCAGCCAGGCTACAGCTCCCCACGTCCCGTGACCCACACGCGATCCCAGCCAGGCTACAGCTCCCCACGTCCTGTGACCCACACGCTGGGAGCTGTGGTTCTCATCAGAGCGCACCAGCCCCGGCCTGCCGTCACCAGGACCTTGGCCTCGGCCCCTTCTTACCCTGAGGATTTCTTTATTCTTGTGCCTCCCCTTCCTTCCCAGAACCTGGGCTCCTTGGTTAGCCAATCCCCTACTCACAAGGCAGGAAGCTACCCAGTCGGCACCTATCTAAATTCTTCATTTTTTTTAAAAGATGTATTGATTTATTGAAAGGGAGAGACAGAGGGAGAAAGATCTTCCACCTAGTAGTTCATTTCCCAAATGGCCACAACGTCCCCAAGGCCCAAGCCAGGAGCCAGGAACTCCATGCTGGTCTCCTGCAGAGGTGACAGGGACCCCAGTATCCGGGCCATCACCTGCTGGCCCCCTGTGCATGAGCAGGACACTGGGTTGGGAGTGGAGGTGCAGGCAGAACTGGAGCCCAGGCAATGCCAGAGCCACAGGCGGCAGCTGAACTTAACCAGCGGCACCACACGCAGAAAAATAAAAAAGAAGTGGTAGGCAGAAAAGGGTTCTCAAAGTGGTTAACAAGCAATCTTAAGGGAATAAAAGAGAAATGATGCTTAGCGGAAGGGCCAGAGAAGCAAAAGGCTTTGGCCATCTGGAAAACATGATCAAAATGCAACCCAGATGCTCATTCTCACCTCCAAAAGTGGTGGGCATTTATATCCCAATTTTCCCTGATTTTAGAACAACACAAGAGACAGAAAGGGGAAGTGGCCTGTCGGAGGACTCCAGGGCCCAGAACAGGTGAGCCGGCCTCAGCCTCTCTTCTTCATGTTTCGGTTTTTTTTGTCTTTTATTATTATTATTATTTATTTCAGAGGCAGAGGGGGAGAGACGAGAGAGATGGTGAAGGAAAGGCAATCAAAGGGAGCCCCCACTCAGGGGTTTACTCCGCAGAAGTTGGCAAGGACCCCTGGGCAGCCAGGATATTTTTTTTTTTTTGAGATTTTATTTTATTTATTTGAAAGGCAGAGTTATAGAGAGGGAGAGACAGTGAAATCGTCTGGTTCACTCCCCAGCGCAGGGACTGGGACAGGCTGAAGCCAAAGCCAGGAGCTTCATCCAGGTCTCCCACATGGGCGCGAAGGCCCAAGCACTTGGGCCATCTTCTGCTGCTTTCTCAGGTACGTGAGTAGGGAGGGGGGTTTGATGTGAACATGGGACATCAGCGATGTAGGCAGCAGCTTAACCCATTCCGCCACAGCGCCGGCCCCGGGGCAGGACCTTAATCCAGGTCTTCCATGTGGACGACAGGGGCCAGCGCAGGCACTGAACCCAGGCACTCCCATGTGGGATGCTGGCATCTCAACCATCACGCTCAGGCAGCTTTAACCAACAGGGCAGAGCCATGGGGAAGAGGAACAGAGGTCCGGGGGACAGAAGAGAGGGCAGGCTGGCTGGATCTGAGGACCGTTCTCAGCGGCAGGGGCTGGGAAAAACCAAGCACCAGGGCTCTGGACCCAGACCCCGGGCCACTTCCCCTTTCTCGTCCTCGTTCCTCGGGGGTGGGGGGAGAGGGAGCTGCTCAGAGTCCCCCCGCCCCCCCACCTGCCAACTCCTGCCCCGTGGAACATGCTCGCTGTGGGTGCTGAGACGAGTGTGTTCTTCAAGTCTCACACGCTATCTGGTCAACCCCAACGTGTCTTCTAAGAATCCGTTCCAGATTAGTCAGCAAGCAGCTCTGACGCCACGGGAGAGTGGGCGTGTCCAACAAGGCCTCTGTCTCTGCTTGCAGGTGTCATTGAGTGCCGCGTGACATCTCAGCCCACCCCACGGGGGCCAAAGAGGGGCCAGTGCGGGCCTCAGCCTGCCATCCCCCTCCCCAGCCCAGCAGGAACCACGCCCCTAGCTACTGACAGCACTCTGCCGGGGGCTCCTCCTCTCCCCAGCCCCCTTCTGCCCTCCTTCTGGACCCCTGGAAGACCCCTGGGGGGTCAGGCTCCAATCCTTCCCAGGATCTGCCACGTCAGCCTCCAGGGACAGAGGCCACAGCTGGGCAGAGCCCAGCCAGGCAGCTGTCAGTCACACCGACCAACCACAACCATGTGCTGGCTGTGATGCTGAGTGCAAGGCATGATGACTGGCCCTGGGGGCTCTGTGTCAGCCCACCCAACCCCCTCATGGGACTTAGGCAGGGACTCAGGCCCAAAACCAGGCCTGGGCCTCACCACTTTGCTGTAGACTCTGGCTGACCAGGATAAGGACTCGACCTTGGCGCAAGGGAGAAGGGGACCCAAGACTCAGAACAGGGCAGGCCAGAGTCAGAGCAGCCCACCCACTCTGTCTGAGGAACATGGTGTGCTCGGGAGGCCAGACAGAAGCCTGGGGGAGGTGCTGATAATATGATATGAATATTAATCAAAACTTAAAACATGGGAGCTGGCGCTATGGCATAACAGGCTAAGCCTCCACCCGTGGTGCCAGCATCCCACATGGGCACTGGTTCAAGTCCCAGCTGCTTCACTTCCGATCCAGCTTTCTACTATGACCTGGGAAAGCTGGAAAGTGGAAGACGGCCCAAGTGCTTAGGCCTCTGCACCCACGTGGGAGACCCAGAGGCAGCTCCCGGCTCCTGGCTTCCGATTGGCCCAGCTTTGGCCGTAGTGACCATCTGGGGAGCAAATCAGGGGATGGACGACCTCTCTCTTCTCTCTCTCTCCCTGTCTGTAACTCTGCCTCTCAGATAGATAAATAAATCTTTTTTTTTTTTTGGACAGGCAGAGTGGACAGTGAGAGAGAGAGAGAGAAAAAAGTCTTCCTTTGCCGTTGGTTCACCCTCCAATGGCCTCCACGGCCGGCGCGCTGTGGCCGGCGCACCGTGCTGATCCGAAGCCAGGAGCCAGGTGCTTCTCCTGGTCTCCCATGGGGTGCAGGGCCCAAGCACTTGGGCCATCCTCCACTGCCCTCCCGGGCCACAGCAGAGAGCTGGCCTGGAAGAGGGGCAACCGGGACAGAATCCGGTGCCCCGACCGGGACTAGAACCCGGTGTGCCGGCGCTGCAAGGCAGAGGATTAGCCTATTGAGCCGCAGCACCGGCCAGATAAATAAATCTTTAAAAAAAAATCTTTAAAAAAATAATAAAACTTAAAATGCACACCCATTCCAATGCTAGAAAGCTATCTTATGGCTACACTCACACGTGTGCAAAACAGAGTGTGTGTGCTCAAGTGTGTGTGCACAACACTACAGAAAAGAAAGACTAGAAGCAACTAAAACAGCTGTCAAGAGGAAGCAATTTAAACAAACCAGGTGCTGGACACGGTGCTGAGACGTCGGCACCCCGCGCCACAGGGCCTGGGTTGGATTCCCTCTCCTGACTTCAGTTCCTGCTAGAGTAGACTTTCACAGACAGTGGTGGCTCCTGCTCCCAAGCGGGAGACGCGGGCTGGGAGTCCAGCTTCAGCCTAGTCCCGGCTGGTGCAGGGATCTGGGAAATGAATGAACTGACGGGAATTCTGCCTCTCTCGCTTTCTTTCTCTCTCTCTCTCTGCCTCTCAATTAAGAAACAAAATAGGGCCCGGTGCTGTGGCAAAGTGGGTAAAGCTGCCACCTGCAGTGCCCGTATCCCATATGGGTGCCAGTTCGAGTCCCTGCTACTCCACTTCCCATCCAGCTCTCTGCTATGGCCTGGGAAAGCAGTGGAAGATGGCCCAAGTGTTTGGGCCCCCGCACCCATGTAGGAGACCCAGAAGAAGCTCCTGGTTCCTGGGTTTGGATCGGCACAGCTCCGGCCGTTGCGGCCATTTGGGAGTGAACCAGTGGAATGGAAGGCCTCTCTCTCTCTGCCTCTGCCTCTCTGTAACTCTGGCTTTCAAACAAGTAAATAATTCTTTAAACAACAAAAACAAAAGCGAAAGCCATGCGGCTGCACGACAGTCTCCAAGACCTGTTGCTGCTTGGAGAGAAACACACAAGTGTGCACGTGCTCGGCTGCCTCTTGCACAACAGAGGGGCTGTGGATCCAAAGTGCGTGCCACGCAGTCAGGCCGAGCACGAACCGTGGAGAGCGCGCGCTTCCTGATGCAAAATGAGGAACAGGAAGGCAACCTGAGTCATTTCTTTTCCTTTTTTTTTTTTTTTTTTTTTTCGTTATGGAATAGTGGAGTTTTTAAAATTTCTATTTCGTTGTTTTTGAAAGAGGAACCCCAAATGCGAAGTGCACAAAAGGATTTATAAGAAAGCCTCCCTCCCCCATGTGTTCCCTGGCACCCGGGTCCCTCCCCACGGGCACCACGGTTGGGTGGGAAGCCTGGGGAAGGGGGCGGTGCCCAGGCAGCTGCCCGGGAGCCACTCACAGTCCAGCAGGATCTGGGCGGCGCGGTAGAGCTGCAGCCGGCGCAGGAGGTCCACGAGCTGCTGCACGGTGGCCTGGCGCATGCTCCACCACCACAGCAGTTCCCGGGTGATGCTCACGCCCTGCACCCGCTCCAGCGACTTGATCTTCCGCAGCTGCGTCAGGTCAGGGATCACGTAGGAGGCTGCGGGGCGAGCGAGAAGACCGGGCTTAGAGGCACGGGGGCAGTCCCTCCGCGAGCGCGTCCCACCACACCCTCCCAGGGTAGGACGCGGATCCTGCTACCAGCTGCGGGCTGGGACCCCTGTTACTGCACTTCCGCTGGTGTAGCTGCCTGACCGGTGAGAACTGAGACTCACCCAGCCAGCCTGCTTCATGCACTGTCACATCTCCAGAATCCAGGCCCACACCTGGCACAGGGTGGGCGCCAGGGCAAGGGGGAGGCGAGTGGAGCACCCAGAAGACGATTTTTTAAAAGATTTTATGTATTATTTTAGAAGACTTACAGAGATGGGGAATGGGGGAGAGACAGAGGGAGAGAGAGAGAGAAAGATCTTCCATCCACTGGTTCACTCCCAGATGGCTGCAACGGCCACAGCTGGAACAGGCCGAAGCGAGGAGCCAGGCGCTTTATCTGGGTCTCCCACATGGGTGACAGGGGCCCAGACACTCAGGCCATCTTCTGCTGCTTTCCCAGGCCATCAGCAGGAAGCTGGATCAGAAGTGGAGCAGCTGGGACATGAACTGCCCCCCACCGTGAGCCAGGATACAAAATTTAAGGAGGCACTCCCTCTCAGGGCTACTCTTGCACTTACAAGGCCCCGAGAATAAGTGCCAAGACCCTCTGAGTCCTAGCCCTGTGGGGAAACTCAGTAAGACTCAACCAATGAATGAGCCCAGGCCTCGCCCCCTCACCAAGCACCATGCCAGTGCCGAGGTACTAGACAACATTTGCAGGAGCCACCACTGGCAATAATAAAAGCACCGCATTGCTTCTTCTTACTCTACCTCACACGAATGGTTGCTCCCTAAAGAAAAAAAGGGGCCAGCGCTGTGGCGTCGCAGGCCAAGCCTCCACCTGTGGCGCCGGCAGCCCGTACCGGCACTGGTTCCAGCTCCTCTTCCGGTCCAGCTCTCTGCTAATGGCCTGGGGAAGCAGCAGAGGACAGTCCAAGGGCTTGGGCCCCTGCACCCGCGTGGGAGACCCGGAGGAAGCGCCTGACTCCTGGCTTTGGACCGGCGCAGCTCCAGCTGTTGCGGTCATTTGGGGAGTGAACAAGCAGATGAAGACCTTTCTCTCTGTCTCTCCCTCTCTCTCTCTTTCTGTAACTGCTACCTCTCAAATAAGTAAAAATAAAATATTTTTTAACAAAAAGATAAAAAAATTTCAGAGGGGAGAGAAACAAGTCACAGGGCCCTCTACCTGGTGTGGCTGTGGGCATGGCAGCTGCCAGACTGCTGGTGCCTGCAGGCTGCTCTACTTACTAACATTATCCCCGGCGCATTCGTGATGGCTGCAAAGTATCTGAGTTTGCTAAAGGTAGGGAAGTATCTTTTATTTTATTTTATTTTTTTGACAGGCAGTTAGACTGAGAGAGAGACAGAGAGAGAGTTATAGACAGTGAGAGAGA
The DNA here is from genome assembly GCF_033115175.1 of Lepus europaeus. Lineage (NCBI taxonomy): Eukaryota > Metazoa > Chordata > Mammalia > Lagomorpha > Leporidae > Lepus > Lepus europaeus. Next base: position 7,707,975 of record NC_084835.1, on the reverse strand, counting down.
GACAGAGAGAAAGGTCCACTCCACTGGCCCACTCCCCCAATGGCCACCACGGCCAGCGCTGTGCCAATCCGAAGCCAGGAGCCGGGTGCCCCCTCCCAGTCTCCCATGTGGGTGCAGGGACCCAAGGACTTAGGCCATCCTCCGCTGCCTTCCCGGGCCACAGCAAAAAGCTGGACTGGGAGCGGAGCAACCGGGACTAGTGCCCAGCACCCCAACTGGGACTAGAACCCGGGGTGCCGGCGCCGCAGGCAGAGGATTAGCCTAGTGAGCCACGGCGCTGGCTGGGAGGTATCTTTTAACGCTAGGAATAAAAAGGTGACGCTTCGGTGAGAAGTGGCAGAGCAGGGATCTAAGTGGACAGCACGTCCCTCACTCATTCCACAGAACATGGGTCACACCTGCTGTGCGCCAGGGCCTGTCTCAGGGTCTGGAGATGCAGTGCCCAGTGAGCCCCTAGAGCAAGTGCAGGAAACAGAAGCACAGGTGGGCGGAGGCAGGAAGGGCAGCCACGAGCTGGACAACGGGCTGCGGACCGCGGAGTCCGGACGGGTGTGGGGACAGAATGTGCCCCGGGCAGTGGGACAGCGTCCTGCAGAGAGAGACCCTGCAGCAGCAGGGCCCCCTGGGAATGGAAAGAGTCTCAGCTGCAGTTTAGTCACTGGAAAGTCCAGGCCAGATTCCTGGTCAGGGGGTGACGTCAGCCAGGCCGGGGCGGCTTCCAGCGGAGGGCACTGAGGAAGAGGAAGGAACTGCTTTCCTGCACACCTCCCGCCCCCGGGGGCATGATGTCACGGGGAAACAGAGGCCACCACGGCCACGGAAAACTAGGCCACGGCCCCGACCCTCCGAGGGCCACGCATCGCTCATAACCCAAGGGAACAAGAGTCAGGGTCTGGCCAGCTGAGTTCCAGGAAGGCGACCCAAGACGGGTCATGGGCACAGGCCCACGAGCATCTATCTGTGGCACAGGATTAAGACAGGGTCGGAACGAGACAGAGATCACGGCGGCGGTGAGTCACTGCCTCTCTATGGAGGCTCACCATTCTGTTAGCACCGACAGGTGCGTGGTGGAGCAGTCCTGGTGGGACATTCGGGAATCAGAAGTTCAAAGTCCCCACGATCTCTCCCCTTGGAAGACCCCAAGAAAACCACAGGTTGCGTTTGGCGCCTCATCTTCTAGACTTTCCTCTACAGATAAAACCCATGCGCCTTTGTCAGCAGGGCTCCGGAGGACAGACCCTGGGATTCCAGGGCCTGGGTTCAAATCCTCGCCCTGCAGCTTAGCTTCTGTGCATTTGGGGAGGGCCTGTTACGTCTCCCCAAGCCTCGGCTTCCTCATCTACCAAACAGGGATGGCAGCAACACTGCTTCAGAGGTGCTCGGCAGATCCGAAGAGTCAGGGCTCGGCACACTGGAAACACCAGGTATGTGCTGGCTCTACGTGTCAGGCAAGCCACAACAGTGGGAACCTGTTTTATCCCGTGGTAAAACACGGAGACCACAACTCCAAGTCTCTGCTTTCAGATTCTGTAGGAAGTCACCGGTGGCAGTGGGAACCACTGCCCATCTTCCAAAAGTCCTGCAGACAAGAGTCGACACAGCTTCCCGCACTACCTGTCCCAAGGCCAAGTTCGCCTTCGGGAAGTAAGAGACTCCTCCCCAGTCCCCAGGACTCTGTAGAGGTCCCACAACAACTCTGCAGGGGTGGATTACAGAGCAGGAGGTTAAAGGCTCAGAGAGAGGCCATCGCGGCTGACACTGTGGCACGCACAAGGTACCACCATCACCTGCAGCGCCAGCATCCCATATGGGTGCTGGCTCCTGTCCCCGCTGCTCCACTTCTGATCCGGCTCCCTGCAAATGGGCTGGGAAAAGCAGCAGAAGTTGGCCCAAGTGTTTGGGACCCTGCTACTCACATAAGAGACCCAGAAGAAGCTCCTGGCTTCTGGCTCCGGCCTGGCCTAGCCCTGGCCATTGCAGTCACTTGGGGAACTGGCTCCCACATGGGATGCTGGCACTGTAGGCAGCGGCTTTGCCTGTTATGCCACAGCGCCAGCCCCAAATAAATAAATTAAAAAAAAAAAAAAAAAAAAAAAACAGAAAGAAGCTGTCACTTGCCTGAAGCCACACAGCCAGGCAGAGACAAAGCAAAGGAGCCCCTGCCGGCGCCACTCTGAACACTGGGGCAGGGGGAAGCCATAAGAAACCCTCCTTCCAGGGCCCAGAAACACTCCGGGACTCTTTTCCCAGAAGGCAAAAGTGGATGGGACGCGCTCAGGGAAGCAGGAGGCAGCCGGCAGGTGTCCCACCCAAGGCAGCGGGCACACCTGGGGCTGGGGCATCCCTGGACTTCTGCGTTCCTCCCTCACCCCACACCCTCCCCTCCAGGACCACAGTCAGCTGGCAGGGACTTTTTCATGACAGTGACTCAGCACAGCACGGCCGGCTCCTGGGCCAGCGACCCCGGAGCAGACACGGCCCACCTGGGCTCAAAGTGGGCCCCTGCCCCATACCCTCAGCATTCCTGGCCCTTCAGTTCATTCCTCAGGTGCATGCTAAGTGCCCACCGCACCTGGCCTGGGCTCGCTCGGGGAACACAGGGGTGACCTACACAGGTGAGGTCCCTGGGAGAGACAGGTGCAAACCGATGGGGCCAGAGAGCAGCAGGGCGCAGGGCGCAGGAGAGGGCTCCCCAACAAGGTGGCAGGACCAAGGTAGAAGGAATAATACCCCCAAAGACACCCACCTACAACTCCAAGCCCTGCAAACAGCCTGCTGGCCAAGGGGATTCTGCGGGTGGGATCTAGCTAGGGCTCTGAGACGAGGAGACGACCGGGGACTGTCTAGGTCAGCCCTGCGTAACCGCTGAGAGCGTCCACAAGGGAGGAGGAGCACCGGCTTCGGAAGACACAGGAGGGCCGGGCAGCGATCACGAGAGGCGGGACGATGGCCGCAAGCCGGGGGACGACCTCCAGAAAGGCCAGATAACCACACGGCCCTGCTGTGAGCCGGCCAACGTGTGCTGTTGGCTGCAGCAGCAAGACGGTACTAACACGAACCAGCGGCCCAGGCTGACGAATGTCCTAGACAAGGAGAGTAGGAGGAGGCCGGGCGGGTCAGGGGCTGGACCCTGCCACAGCTCCAGTTATGTCCCCAGTCACAAGGGACACCTGTGGGGACTGCATAAACTAGAATCCAGGACCTATGAAGCCAGAGCCTCCAAACGAGAAGCTCAGCGAAGCCCATTGGCGAAATGCCAATCAAAACCACAGTGCGCGGCCGCCTCACACCTGCTCAGGTGGCTGGAGTTTAAGAGACATACGGAGAGGGGTCCCTGCTGTGGTGCTGTAAGTCATGGGGGCCTGTGGCACCATATGGGCGCCAATTTGAGTCATGGCTGCTCCACTTACGATCCAGCTCCCTGCTGGTGGGTTGGGGAAGCAGTGAAGGATGGCCCTAAGTGCTTGGAGCCCTGCACCCGAGTGGGAGACCTGGATGAAGCTCCTGGCTCCTGGCTTCAGATCGGCCCAGCTGTGGCTGTTGCAGCCATTTGGGGAGTGAAGCAGTGGATGGAAGACCACTCTCTCTGTAATTCCCTCCCTCTCTCTGTAATTCCCTCCCTCCCTCTGTAATTCTGCCTCTCAAAACAAACAAATAAATAAATAAATCTTTGAAAGAAAAAAAAAGACAAGTGGAGAAGCCGTGACCCTCACACATGGAGCTGGGGATGCCAAATGGTTCTCCCACCTTGGAGAACAACCTGGCCGCTCCTCAGATGGTTAAACCCACGGCTCCCAGACGGCTCAGGAGCTCTGCTCCCAGGAACCACCCAGGAGAAATGAGACCGCATGTCCACATAAACACTCACTCACGTCTACTCAGACCAGCAGCGTTCACAACAGCCAAACAACGGAAAAACTCAAATGTCCATCCGCAGCTAAACGGATAAATACAATACAGTCTGTCCAGACAACAGAACATCGTTCAGCGTTGAAAACAGGGCCACACGTGTTGTGTGACTCCTTTATGGGAAATGTCTGGCACGGACAGTGCCTCAGGGAGGGGGAATGTGGAGAGGCCGAGACACAACAGCAAAGCCCACAGGGCTTCTTCTGGAGTAACAGAAATGTTGTGATATTGACAATGACAGCGAGTACTCCTCTGTCAATACCCTAAACGCTGTTGGACTGTACTCTACAAACAGGTGAATTCTGGGGCCGGCGCTGTGGCATGGCAGGTAAAGATGCCACCTGCAGTGCCGGCATCCCACATGAGCGCTGGTTCAAGACCCGGCTGCTCCACTTCTGATCCAGCCCTCTGCTGTGGCCTGGGAAAGCAGTGGAATATGGCCCAAGTCCTTGGGCCATTGCATCCACGTGGCAGACCTGAAAGAAGCTCCTGGCTTCAGATTGGTGTAGTTCCAACTGCAGCCATTTGGGGAGTGAACCAGCGGATGGAAAACCTCTCTCTCTCTCTCTCTCTCTCTCTCTCTCTCTCTCTCTCTCTCTCTCTCTCTTTACCTCTCTGTGCCTCTGCCTCTCTGTAATTGCCTCTCAAATAAATAAAGGGGGTGGGGTGGGGATTCTGTTTCAACAAAGCTGGTTGAACAGCAAAGGAAGACCTTTCTCTCTGTCTCTCTCTCTCACTGTCCACTCTGCCTGTCAAAAAAAACAAAAAACAAAAAACAAAAAACAAAGCTGGTTGGTTGGTTGGTTTAATGCCTGGGGACCGCCATCTGAATTCACAACTGAGGGCTAGGCCAGGATGGAAAAGTCTAGAACAAGTCGCCCACACCACTCATGTCCCCTGCCCAGTAAAAATCCAAAGTAGTAGTCACAGCCCACTGCAGCACGTGGAGCCAGGCCAGGCTAGAGAACGAGGGGACAGCTGACACTGTCACAGCCCCCCCCACCCCCACCCCACGATGGGGGGGAGGGACACACCTCCATCCCAGCGTGCTGCCTCCACCATTTCTCCTGGCCTCTCTCACTCGCCCTCTCTCTCACCATACTTAATAAAAATACACATGAGGCCAGCACCGTGGCTCAACAGGCTAATCCTCCGCCTAGCGGCGCCGGCACACCAGGTTCTAGTCCTGGTCGGGGCGCCGGATTCTGTCCCAGTTGATCCTCTTCCAGGCCAGCTCTCTGCTGTGGCCCAGGAGTGCAGTGGAGGATGGCCCAGGTGCTTGGGCCCTGCACCCCATGGGAGACCAGGAGAAGCACCTGGCTCCTGGCTTTGGATCAGCGCAGCGTGCCGGCCACGGCCGCCATTGGGGGGTGAACCAACGGCAAAGGGAAGACCTTTCTGTCTCTCTCTCTCTCTCTCACTGTCCACTCTGCCTGTCAAAAAAAAAAAAAAAATACACATGAAAAGAAAACCCAAATCCATGTCGCTAAGGAATACCGTCTGACAGGGAATGACCGGGCTATGTTCTAGGGGGGGGGGGGGCAGGTTACTCTGTACAACGAGTGCACAAGGCGGTAAGACTCTGGAAAAGATCCACAAGGAAGTCAACGCGCTAAGGGCACACACTAGGAGCATCCTGGCACCCGGCCCTCTGCGGGCGCCCATACCCTAGGAGGGGTTACCCCGGGCCCGAACTGGAGCTCACCCGCTCCCACAGCGCAGGTGCACCTGCGCTGCCGGGGCTGCGACCCTTGGGGCGGGACCTCCAGGGACACCCCCATGGGGCGGCCAGACGGCCGGCCCCCGGCCCGGCGCTCGCCCCCGGCCCCCAGCCGGCCCCCGGCCCAAGCCGACACCCCGACGGGTCCCCTCGGCTTCGGGACCCACCGGCTTTTGCACGAACAACCTAAGCGCCAGACTCACAGCCGCGCTACTGGAGCAGCGGTGCCAGTCGCGCCGGCGCAAACCACAGAAGCTCTTCCTGAGGAAGCCGCGAGCGTCGCCTCCAGTCCGGACGGCGGCCGCCCGCGGACCCCCGCCGCCACCCGCGGCCGCGCCCCCGGCCCGCGCCGAGCCGCGCCGACCCCACCACAGACCCTCGCCCGCGCGGCCCTCACCGAACTGCATCCAGTCCCACTCGTTGAGCGTGTCCATGTTGCGGCACAGGTCGTCCAGCACCCAGGCGGGCAGCTGGTGGATGTAGCAGGGCATGGCAGCGGCCGCCACGGAGCGCAGCGAGCGAGTGCCGGCCCGGCGGGGCCCGCGCGGAGCCCCGCCGGGGTGGGGGCGGGGCCCGGGCCCAGGGGGCGGGGCCGGATGAGCCTAAGCCAGTAAGAGGGGGCCCTGGGCGGGCCAGAGAGGGGCGAGGCCCGGGCGTGGGCGGGGCTGGACGGAGCCTGAGCCAGTAAGGGCGGGCCCTGGGCGGGCCAGAGAGGGGCGAGGCCCGGGCGTGGGCGGGGCTGGACGGAGCCTGAGCCAGTAAGGGCGGGCCCTGGGCGGGCCAGAGAGGAGCGGGGCCGGGCGTGGGCGGGGCCCGAGTGGGGGGCCACTACTGCCCCCCAGCGGCCAGGCTCCCTAATCCACTCTGGGCCCCTGTCCACCCTCGCGTCCAGGGCTGTCCTCACATACACCGTGGGTCACCAACCGCAGGCCATATTGTAGAACTGGGGATCGGGCAGGGCAGAGGGGCCAACAAGGAACGCACTGAACAAGCTCACAATGTGTTGGGCAGTGGTAAGTGTGGGCAGGCTTGTGGCGTGGAGGGACGTGTATCCAACCCCTGTGCGCGGGTTCGAGTCCTGGCTCCGCCTCTGACCCAGCTGCCCGCTGATGTACACCTGGGAGGCGCGCGTGTGATGCTCAAGGCCTCGGGTCGCTGCCCCCACGAGGGGGCTCCTGGCTTCTGCCTGTCCGGTCCTGGCTGTTACAGGTGTTTGGGACTGAACAAGCAAATCAAAATCTGGGTGTGCATCCGATGCTGCCTTTCAAACAAGGAAATAAAAATCTAAAGAAAAACAAAACCGCAATAGACGCCCAGCCCTACCTCCAGAGATCTAACCTGGGTCCCTCGGGGACGGGACTCCCATATTAGCATTTTTTAAAACTTCCTGGAGAACTCTAATCTGTGCAGGGAGGCGAGGGCACGTGGGCTATCAGGAAGCTGGGGCTTGAACGCGGCGGCATACTGATGATGAGAGAATACTAGCAAACTTTCTCCTTTTAATAAAAATGTCTTTTCCTAGTCTTTCTAACAGTATGTGCTCAGAGGCAGAGACAATCAGCACCTTCCTACGTGTCATTCCCGAGAACTGCCACGATCGTTGTGTATGCAGAAGTCACGCTTTGTTTTGTTTTTAAAGATTTATTTATTTGCTATGGCTGGGAAAGCAGTAGAAGATGGCCCAGGTCCTTGGGCCCCTGCACCCACGTGGGAGACCCAGAAGAAGCTCTTAGCTCCTGGTTTCAGATCGGTGCAGCTCTGGCCGTTGTGGCCATCAGGTGAGTGAACCAATGGACAGAAGACCTCTCTCTCTGCCTCTGCTGCTCTGTAACTCTGCCTTTCAAATAAATAAATAAATTTCTGGCTCCTGGCTTCAGATTGGCCCAGCCTCTGCCATTATGGCCATTTGGGGAGTAAACCAGTGGATAAAAGACCTTTGTGTCTCTCCTATAACTGTCTCTCAAATAAATAAAATACTAAAAAAAAAAAAAAAAAAAAAAAAAAACCTCTAGGGACCAGTGCTGTGTCGCAGCAAGCTAACACCTTGGCCTGAAGCGTTGGCATCCCATATGGGCTCCGGTTCTAGTCCTTGCTCCTCCTCTTCTACACTTGATCTTAGCCAAAAGGCCGAGAAGCGATGCTCCTCCTCTTCTGATCCAGCTCTCTGCTATGGCCTGGGAAAGCAGTGGAGGATGGCCCAAGTGCTTGGGCCCCTGCACCTGCATGGGAGACCCGGAGGAAGATCCTGGCTCCTGGATCGATGCAGCTCCGGCTGTTGCGGCCAATTGGGAGGTGAACCTGCAGATGGAAGACCTTTCTCTCTCTCTCTCTCTTTCTCTACCTCTCTCTGTGTAACTCTGACTTTCAAATAAATAAATAAATCTTTTAAAAAATTTTTTTTTAATTAAAAAAAATTCTATAAAACTTTTAGACATAAAATCTTTGAAAGCATTTTTCTGTAAGTGATTTTCAGTTAATAAGAAACAGCTTTTCATGTTAATAAACAAGGCTTCTACTTTTTCTTTTCAATGGCTTAATTTAGGAGCACCATACTTTATTTGGCCAAACACCTATCAATGTAATCTTTTCAGTAAAATGATGTTCTTTTATTTTATTTTATTTTATTTAAGAGTTAGAGAGAGAGAGAGAGAGAGAATCTCTTCCATCTGCTGGTTCACTCCCCAGATGGCTGCCATGGACAGAGCTGGGCCAATCTGAAGCCTGAAGCTTCTTCCGGGTCTCCCACATGGGTGCAGGGAACAAGGACTTGGGCCATCTTCTACTGCTTTTCCCAGGCTAGAGAGCTGGATCGGAAGTGGAGACAGGACCCAAACTGGAGCCCATATGGGATGCCAGCACCACACGCCGAGGCTAGCCCCTTGAGCCACAGCACCGGCCCCATTACGCCATTCTAAATAATGCTGGAGTAAGCCTCCATGTGTAGACATCTTTTCACACTTGTCTCTTCTTTCCTAAAACTAGATTTTTTCTGGAACAAAGTTAAGCCCACCTGCAACTGTGATGGACCTTAACAGGGTGCCCTCTAGAAAAATTATGTGGCTGTGGATGCTCCCGGGGAAGCCAACCAGGCCAGGCTGCCCTTGGCTCCTGTTCCCATTTCACATACAGACCTAGACACCCTCCTCATTCTCATAGAAGCTTGCAGGCCACTATGCAGATGGCTTTTTGATCCAGGGCTCATAAGGCACCTTGGTGCTCAAAGGCCAACCCAAAACTCAGGAAGACTGGACAATGTGTGGCCAGAGTGGACAAAAGATGGAGGCTTGAAATGTAGACGTTTGTGCTATGTGACTCCCGTTACAAACCCAACAACCAAAGCACGCCCTGTCTTGTGACCATGCTATGAAAGACACCAACTCAGACAAGTCCCAGGGAGCCACATGGTCCTCAGCCCGCGTTGACTGACTGGGAGAGGAACCGCACACAAGCTAGCAGGAGCCCGTCACTGACCCATCACATCCAGTCCTGATTCTCCAAGCCGCCGAACCCCAGCTGCCCCTCCTCCTACCACACCTGTCTCGTTCTGCAGCAGCACCCCTCGTTTTCTCACTGTGTCCCACCACGCGAACGTAAGGACAGGAACTCCACCTGCTCAGTGCATCGCCGTATTTCCTGTATCAGCAGCAGCAGCCGGCGGACGACACTCAGAGAATGATGCTGAACACAGAGCGCTAACTTCAAGGCCCTCACCCCCTCGCATCGCGCTGCCTTGGGATTCCACCCTGTGCTCAGAACACGGCTCCCCTTACTCTCTCAGGTAAGGAAGTCTCTACGCTGTCACTCTTTGGTTGCTTTGTTTTAAAGATTTATTTGAAAGGCAGAATGAGAGAGCAAGAGGAAGATACAGATGGAGGTCTTGCACCAGCTGGTTCACTCCCTGCAGGGCCGTGGCGGCTGTGGCTGTGCCGGGCAGAAGCAGGCTCCAGGGCACTGGCAGGGAGCCGGGACTGCCCGCTGAGCCACACCGCCTGTCCACACTGTCCTTCCTGACAGTTTATTAGGGGCCACTACACTTCCCTGGGCCTGTCTCCTACCAGTGTCCACTTACTGCCGGCACTGGGTCTCTTCCAGAGAGCTGCTGCCTCACCTCCAGGAGGGGCAGGAGCCCTGATGTCGGAACCAGCCTGGGAGAACCCGCAGGCACACAGACCACTCTCAAGGTCCTCCCGGCTGCTGCTTCAGAGCGGGGGACAGCCGTCACATTTACCTCTTCCTCCCTGACGCGTCCGTGTCCTGGGCAGCTACATGGAGTTCTCACACATTCCTGGGTTGGGCCCGGGAATGAGCCCCTGCGACAGGATCCACCTGTCACCTGGGGTCCCCCACCCCCATCACGCTAGCCGCTGCCACACTGTCCTCTGCCCACATGACCTCCTTCAATTTCTCCCAGGAAGGTTCACCGTGACTGCTTAGCTCCGCTGAGATCAACACCGGTGGGCCAGGACCCGGCCTCAGGGGCTCCTTCTGCTCCCAGCCGGATCCGCAGTCAGCCAGCAGGAGGGAACCTGTGGCTGCTCCTTGCTGGTTTCATGTTTCCAACTCAGAAACAGTTCTGTAAGTTTCTCTCTCTCCTCTCTCCTGCTACTGCCCCTCCATCTGAGGACCATCACAAATCTACCTTCTCGTGACCTGCCACTGGACTACTGGGTGTGTCTTAGGGGCAGGAGGGTGTTTGGTCCAGTCAGGAAAGGGGAAATACAGGGGGACATTCAGGCAGCCCGGTGATGCAGAAGGAGCAGCACCAGGGTGCTCAGAGAGGGCGAACAGACCTGAGAGGCTCAGCGGTGCTCGTGTGCCAAGAGCAAAACCTGGACGTCTCCTCCACCTCTGCAGGGCACGATTCCCAGCCCAGGCCCCGCCTGGGAGCCTCGTGTAACCGCGGCTGACACTCCCAACTTAACCTTCTCTGGTGCTGTTTTCACATCTTACAAAGCCAGAGGAAGCAATGGTAAACAATCTATTGACTGAGGTGGGCTGCTTGTGTCTGTGACCCCCTCCCCACCCTAGAGGAAGCCCTCCTTGGTTAAAATAACATAACACCACTCACTCATTCTCCTTTTAGCACCATTTAATGTATTAAAGAACAGCTTTTTTTAAAAAATGTGAAGTAGGAAACACGAGTGTCTTAAGGGCGATGCATTGAATGCACTCACAAAATTCAAGCGAAAGGTGGACCCTGTCCCTGCTCCAGGCTTTCAGAATTCCTTGACCCCCATCCGCCACACACACAAATGTTAAATCTCATTTCGACACAAAGAAAGGGTAAGAAAAAAACAGTGCTGCACTACTCCAGGGCCAGCAGATACTTAAGCCCTGCGCCCATCCCCCAGAGCTCACACAGCTGCCCGGAACACCCACAGAACCCAACACTGTGCTGCGTCACTGAGCGCCACCACAACATGCTAAAACGAAACCAAACCCAACTTACGTCACGGTGAAGGAGACGAAGGAAGACAGCGGGGGAGCGGAAGGCCAACAAGAAGGCAGCTGCCTCTGCTCCATGCCCATCCCTGACTTCACAGCCCAGAGGCACCGTGCACACCAGGAAACACCCCAAACTTCACTCACAAAAGGAAGTCTGTAAGCAGGAGAGCTTACGAAACAGGAGGAAAACCAAGGGATAAAGTCAAAGAAAGAAGGATAAAATAAAACCAGACCGAGTGTAAAATCAACTGTGTAAAAAACTAAAGTATGTCCCGAAATGACATGACAAAAATGGTTCAAAGTGTTATTTTTCTGCTTAATTAATATTTAAATAGCATATCTACAGTGATCCTTTTGCTCTTTTCCAACTTCTTCTCTACTGAGGGATTTTTAAAAAAACCTATTCATTAGAAAGATCTACATCTGCTGGAAGTATTAAATTTGATTTACTAAGTCTAAGTGTGGTCCCTAAGGCAGGATACGGACATTTACAAAACCAGGAAGCACTCCCAGGAGACTCCGCGACTCCGCCGCTAGGAGGAAGCTGCCCAGGGCCGGGGGCGCCTTGGCCTCTCCCCCACCCAGGTGAAAATGTCAACCAGACCCTGCTGATGAAGAATGCTGAACCAAACAGGAACAACACGGCCTTACGAAAAGGAACAGAGACCGACATGCGGCAAAGACGTATTTACAGACCAGCAAGTGCTGGGCTCCAGAACCAATGTAAGGACAAACCTCTCTTCCCATTTTCTGTGCACAAGGCATGTGAGGAGGAGGCAGAAATGCAGCTACTTTCTCCTGGTTGTTCTAGAAAGGGTGGGCATCTAAATACCACAGTGCCCAGCCTCCGAGCTCTGCGGACCACTCCCTCTCAAGGAGGGCTGGGGCCCAGCAGGCCTGGCTAGTTCCACGGCTCCACCTGGTGGACCTGGGAGAAGAACACCCAGGGCCTAGGGCAGTGCCTGGGAGACCACCCAGGGCCTAGGGCAGTGCCTGGGAGACCACCCAGGGCCTAGGGCAGTGCCTGGGAGACCACCCAGGGCCTAGCGCAGTGCCAGGGAGACCACCCAGGGCCTAGGGCAGTGCCAGGGAGACCACCCAGGGCCTAGGGCAGTGCCTGGGAGACCACCCAGGGCCTAGGGCAGTGCCTGGGAGACCACCCAGGGCCTAGCGCAGTGCCAGGGAGACCACCCAGGGCCTAGGGCAGTGCCTGGGAGACCACCCAGGGCCTAGCGCAGTGCCAGGGAGACCACCCAGGGCCTAGGGCAGTGCCTGGGAGACCACCCAGGGCCTAGGGCAGTGCCTGGGAGACCACCCAGGGCCTAGGGCAGTGCCAGGGAGACCACCCAGGGCCTAGGGCAGTGCCTGGGAGACCACCCAGGGCCTAGGGCAGCGCTGATTCAGCTGTGGTTTTCAGTCTGCTCTTCCAGCTGCTGATTTTCAAAGTGCTCCTGAGTCAGCCGCGCCAGGTCTTTCTGCACATTCGGGTGGTCTTCCAGATCTTCGTAGAGTGACCGGACGATGTCCAGCCTCCTGTAGTTCTCCGGTTTGACCAGGCTTCGGATAACCTGGAGGCATCGCTCTTTGAGCGTGTACACTGGAAGGGCAGAACACAAATCCTCAGAGCAGACGCAGGTCCCAGGAAAGGACAGAGCAACAGGCTCTCCCACGCACACCCAGCCGCTGCACTCACTCTGCACGGCTCTCACGTCCGTCAAAACAACGTAAGCCAAGCAGCACACAGAAGGCACCCCAGGGCCACCTCACAGCACCCATGCCCTGTACAGTAACTTCCTCTCAAAACAGGCTGGGCCTGCGATGTGTGGGAAGTGAATGCTGATGCAGTGACACTGGCAGCTCGGGGTCCAGGCCCTGACACTCCTAGAGTCCCAGAGGTAGCCCGCTGGAGAAACCACGCTAGGAAGGGCAGGCCTTGGGCCTGGGAAGAGAGGCCGCTGCCCGCCACGTACCAGGAGGCAGCTCCACCAGTGACTGAGCTCAGGCCAGGCTGCAGCATCGCAAATAAATAAAATACTTGTTGTTCTGCAGTGGTCGTCACACAACCAAAACACTGCAACTGGATCTGGGGCAGCTCAATACCTAGGCCCACTGGCAAATTTTATTACAATAAGGGTATCCTGCAAGGCAACACTTAGATTTAAATTACCAATGCTCAACTCTTTAAAGCAGGATTCTAAACACATATAATTTGTTTGAACTCAAGGTAAGGCATTTGCTCTTTCAGCCATAAGAACATCAGTTTCTTAGGGTCTAACCTAATAAAGTCGTTTGAGTTTTGAACAACAGCAAACTATGATGTTAATCTTCTGGGGCTGGACAGGCTGTAGCCAGGAGCCAGGACCTACATCCAGGTCTCCCATACGGGTGGCAGAAACCCAGACACATTAGCAGGGAGCTGGACTGGAAGCAGAGCAGCTGGGACTTGACCAGTGCGTGCACGGGATGCCAGTGTTGCAGGCAGCCCCACGACGCTGACCCCTGATGTTAACATTCAGTCTGGGCCGGCGCCATGGCTCAACAGGCTAATCCTCCGCCTAGCGGCGCCAGCACACCGGGTTCTAGTCCCAGTCGGGGCGCCGGATTCTGTCCCGATTGCCCCTCTTCCAGGCCAGCTCTCTGCTATGGCCTGGGAAGGCAGTGGAGGATGGCCCAAGTGCTTGGGCCCTGCACCCCATGGGAGACCAGGAGAAGCACCTGGCTCCTGTCTTGGCAGTGTGCTGGCCGCGGCGGCCATTGGAGGGTGAACAGAGACCTTTCTCTCTCTCTCTCTCTCTCACTGTCCCCTCTGCCTGTCAAAAAAAAAAAAAGAAAGAAACATTCAGTCTGGAGATTTCTGGGAACCCTACATGGTGAGCTTGGCTGGATTAAATTATAAAAACACCATCAGAGGTCAACAACAAATATGCCTTGATATCTCATTCTCCATCTCTCGCCCTCCAGGGACCCCACAGCATAGTTCTACTGGAAAGCCAGGGAAACAAAAGGTATTCACAATTCTACCCAGACTACTCTAACTTAGCTCACCTCTTATAGGCCACAAGAGACACCTTTGTAAGACGTCTTTGATCAACAGGGAACATACAAAAATATTCCATTTTATTTACAGTGGAGAACAGGACACAGAGAGATTGGATACCCTGACTAGCATCAGGCAAAAATAAGCAAACAAGATCTTGCTGGTTCAGGTGGGTCTTCTACATATTCACAACAAGCAACCTCACCTTTTCAAAAAGTAAGACTGAATTAGGGACCAGTGTGCGGGGCAGTGGCGAGGCCACTATGATGCTGGCCTCCCACATTAGTGTCAGCTGGAGCCTGGCTATGCTGCTTCTGAGCCAGCTTCCTGCCTGCCAGTGCACCTGGGAGGCAGCAAAAGGGGCCCCACTGCTTGGGCCCCTGACACCCAAGCGGGGGACCCTGATGGAGCTCCTGGCTTCAGCCTTGCCCAGGCCCAGCTGCTGACACCATTTGGGGAGTGAACCAGTGTGTGCCAGATATGGCTCTCTTTCTCTTCTCTCTCTCCCTCCTTCCCCATTTCTACCACTTTCTGTCACACTGCCACTCAAATAAATATTTTTTTTTAAAGATTTATTTATTTGAGAGGCAAAGTTACAGACAGAGAAAGGGAGAGACACAGAGGTCTTCCATCCACTGATTCACTCCCCAGATGGTCTCAACGGCTGGAGCTGGGCTGATCCAAAGCCAGGAGCCAGGAGCTTCTTCTGGGTCTCTCATGTGGGTGCAGGGGCCCAAGCACTCGGGCCATCTTCTACGGCTTTCCCAGGTTGCATCAACAGGACCTGGATTGGAAGTAGAGCAGCTGAGACTTGAACCAGCACCCATATGGGATGCTGACGCCTCAGCCGGAGGCTAACGCCACAGTGCCAGCCCATCAGATAAATACAACTTCAAAAAAAAAAAAAAAAAAAATTGAACAGTAGTACCTGGCAGTGTGATGTTGGCAAAAATAGGCTGCCCATCAACATTGAGAGATGGCACAAACAACTCTGTTTGGTTAACCAGAAGCCCATCGTGTGTCCCCGCATCTCTGAAGAGCCACAGGTGACCTGAGGAGACAAGCAGAGGCGTTAGGGAGCCACATGGGGTGGAGCCAGGGCACCAGTCTTCTCCATCTCCCCAGCCAACAGGAAAAGCTTACCTCTCACTCTGCTTAAAAAAATCACACAAAGCCCTTCCGGTAAAATGAGCTCACTGAGTCCACACAAAAAGATCCATTTACAGATGAGAAAACCGGTCTGCAGAGGCACAGGCAGGCTCAAGGCGGAGCAGACAGGAAGTGCGTCCCTGAGACTCCAAATCCACCACAGCGTGGAAAAGCCAAGCCCAGCAGAGTCCAGGGCTGCCGACCACACGGACACCACAGACCATGAGAGAGGAGGCCATGCACGCCTACAGCTGTGCCTCTCAAAACCAAGTAGCAGGCACAGGGAGGGCGCTGTGGCGCAGCCAGTAAAGCTGCCGTCTGTGACGCAAGCATCCCACAGGCACCAGTTCAAGTCCCAGCTGCTCCACTTCTGATTCAGCTCTCTGCTATGGCCTGGGAAAGCAGCAGAGGATGCCCCAAGTGCTTGGGCCCCTGCACCGGCCTGGAAGACCCAGGAGGGGCTTCTGGCTTTGGCTCAGCCCAGCCCCAGCCGTTGCGGCCACCTGGGGAGTGAACCAGCAGATGGAAGACCTCTAATTCTACCCCTCTGTAGCTCTTTGGAATGCATAAATCGTTAAAAAAAAAAAAAAAAGGAGGTAAAACAAATAAACAAGAACAACAAAAAAACAGCAATGAGGTACAACAGTGTGTTGACAAAAGAAAAAGCAAACTGAGAAAGGTACATGCTGTAGAAACAAACAAAACTCATCTGTTACCAAAAAAAATCCTAAGAGTGACCAGGTCTGCAGGGGAGGGGAGTGAGGGCTCAGGGACAGGGGGAACCTTTGTGCCAGAACTCGCTCTAGGATGTGTGCATTTCACTGTGTGTAAAAACTCCTAAATTTAAGAGCAAATACAGGGGCCCCGCTGTGGCTGTGGCGCAGCGGGTTAACACCCTGGCCTGAAGTGCTGGCATCCCATATGGGCGCTGGTTCTAGTCCCGGCTGCTCCACTTCCCATCCAGCTCTCTGCTATGGCCTGGGAAAGCAGTAGAAGATGGCCCAAGTCCTTGGGCCCCTGCACCCGCGTGGGAGACCCGGAAAAAGCTCCTGGCTCCTGGCTTCGGATCGGTGCAGCTCTGGCCGTTGCGGCCATCTGGGGAGTGAACCATCAGATGGAAGACCTCTCTCTCTGTATCTACCTCTCTCTCTCTTTCAAATAATTAAAATAAGTATTTATTAAAAAAAAAAGAAAAGAAAAAATATGTCAGTTGCAAAAAGGAGGCCGTGGGATGAGGTGAGCCAGCCGGACCTGAGACTGCACTGAAGGAGGAGGCATTCTTCCCGGCGTGCACTCCCGCCCCAGACCAGCCGCGAAATGTTGGCGAACCTGGAAGACGACACCATCGACCATGCCGGCCGCTTTAAGTGCTCGATTCAGCGGCACCGTGTTCGCACGGCTCAAATTTAAAAAAAAAAAAAAAAAAAAAAATTACATTAAAAAGGCACAAATAAACCTTGGAGCAGAATAAAAAAAAATTCACACAATTTCGTCTACAGAGAAAAAGGAGGCTACGGAAACGCGGATTCCTGGAAGTGCTGCTGCCCCGCACGCACCCGCATCGCGCCCTGGCCCGGCCATCACTGCCGCCCGGGTTCACCACTGACTCGCGCCCGGGGCACAGACCTGGGGTTCACCACAGACCCCGGCCCGGGGTTCACCACAGACCCGGGGCTCAGCACAGACCCCGCCCGGGGCTCAGCACAGACCCGGGGCTCACCGCAGACCCCCGCCCGGGGCTCACCACAGACCCGGGGCTCAGCACAGAGACCCCCGCCCGGGGCTCAGCACAGACCTGGGGCTCACCACAGACCCCCGCCCGGGGCTCACCACAGACCCGGGGCTCACCACAGACCCGGGGCTCAGCACAGACCCCCGCCCGGGGCTCAGCATAGACCCGGGGCTCACCACAGACCCCCGCCCGGGGCTCAGCACAGACCCGGGGCTCACCACAGACCCGGGGCTCAGCACAGACCCCCGCCCGGGGCTCACCACAGACCCGGGGCTCACCACAGACCCCCGCCCGGGGCTCACCACAGACCCGGGGCTCACCACAGACCCCCGCCCGGGGCTCAGCACAGACCCGGGGCTCACCACAGACCCCCGCCCGGGGCTCAGCACAGACCTGGGGCTCAGCACAGACCCCCGCCCGGGGCTCAGCACAGACCCGGGGCTCACCACAGACCCCCGCCCGGGGCTCACCACAGACCCCCGCCCGGGGCTCAGCACAGACCCGGGGCTCAGCACAGACCCCCGCCCGGGGCTCAGCACAGACCCGGGGCTCACCACAGACCCCCGCCCGGGGCTCAGCACAGACCCGGGGCTCACCACAGACCCCCGCCCGGGGCTCACCACAGACCCGGGGCTCACCACAGACCCGGGGCTCAGCACAGACCCCCGCCCGGGGCTCAGCACAGACCCGGGGCTCACCACAGACCCCCGCCCGGGGCTCACCACAGACCCGGGGCTCACCACAGACCCGGGGCTCACCACAGACCCGGGGCTCAGCACAGACCCCCGCCCGGGGCTCAGCACAGACCCGGGGTTCACCACAGACCCCCGCCCGGGGCTCAGCACAGACCCGGGGCTCAGCACAGACCCGGGGCTCAGCACAGACCCCCGCCCGGGGCTCAGCACAGACCCGGGGCTCAGCACAGACCCCCGCCCGGGGCTCAGCACAGACCCGGGGCTCAGCACAGACCCCCGCCCGGGGCTCAGCACAGACCCGGGGCTCAGCACAGACCCCCGCCCGGGGCTCAGCACAGACCCGGGGCTCAGCACAGACCCCCGCCCGGGGCTCAGCACAGACCCGGGGCTCAGCACAGACCCCCGCCCGGGGCTCAAAACAGACCCGGGGCTCACCACAGACCCCCCGCCCGGGGCTCAGCACAGACCCGGGGCTCAGCACAGACCCCCGCCCGGGGTTCACCAGACCCGCCCCGCCCCCGCCCCCTGCGGCCCTCACCGCCGCCCCACCAGGCCCCCGCAACGCTGCTCTCGGGTGGACGCCCGGGGAGGGCGTGCTTCTCCGAGTCCGGGGCTGCTCGGGCAGGCCCCTCCCGCGGCCCCAGCGGGCGTCCCCGCAGCACCTCGGTAGCTGTGGATGCGGCGGCCCGTGCCCGGCGGCAGCGTGGGGTAGGGCTGCGGCTCTCCGTGGAAGTTGAGCCACACGGGCAGCGCGACGCGCGGGCTGCGGTTGCAGAAGATGACCTGGGACGGCTCGCGCGTGTTCACCGAGCGCAGCACGGGCCGCGGCCGCTCGGCCGCCATCCCCGCACTCGCGAGCGCCGCCTTCTCCGCGCCGGGTCTCGGCCTCTTCCGGGAAGCCGCGTCTCGCACGGACAGCCCGGGCCTGGGCCCGCCGGGACTCGCACACCGGCTGCGAGGAGGCAGGGCGCGCGTGTACGCATGCGCGCGCGCTCCCGGGACGGCCGGCGCGCTCCCGGTGGAGGGACCCGGGAGGCAACGCTTGAAGCGTGCGCGTGCGCAGATGCACCCTCACGCCGCCGGCTGAGCCCGGAAGCGGAAGCGGAAGCGGGGCGCCCAGGCTTCCGCTAGTACATTTTTTCCTTTTTTCCCCGACTCGTCCTGGGCGCACCCACTTACCCGAGCCTTGTAACGTCCCGGTCGGGGTACACCCGGCTCCTCCTTCGTCGTCTTCGTGGCGTTGCGCGTTTTGGGGCGCTCTCCTCAGCCGCTTCGCCCACGGCTCAGGGCCTCGCTGCTGTCGGCCGTGTTTTCCCTGCCTTCCGCGCTGTTACTCAAGTTCCTGTCGCCAGCCGGGTTTTCTCGCTTGGTCACAAGGGAGCAGAGACCTTGGCTGCCGGCCCCCGCGTCACCGGGTCCCGCTGTCGAGGTGCTCACGCGTATGGACGCGGCTGAACAAATTGGTCTGGGAGGGACCGCCCGCCCGGAGCCAGCTCCCCCGTCAGATGGTGATGCCCGGCGAGGCCGAGCGTCCGCTTCGCAAAAGGCGACTCGAATGCAGGCGTCCGTAAAGCTGCCTCCAGTCCCCGTGGCTTTTCCTCTTTTGGAAGCCTCCCTCCACGCCACTCTGGCTGGAGGCCCTTGATTCTAGTCAACACTTTGCAATCTCAAAAAAATATATATATGGCATTTTAGTGTATCTTCCTTTAAAAAAAACAAAAACTGAAAAGCAGAGACAGAGATGTTCCATCTGCTGGGTCACTGTCCAGAGGACTAAGACCCGGGGTTGGCCACGCAGAGCCCAGGAGCCAGGACTCGAGCCAGGCCTTCCCCATGGCCCCAGAAGCTGGGATGGGAACCAGAGCCGGGATCTGGGTAGCCCAACCTGCCGCTCCCCCTATTTTAATATTTATTTATCTTGCAAGGTTTACAGAGGAAGAGGGCTTGCATCTGCTGGTTCACCCCTAGAAAGCCACAGCAGCCGTGGCTGGACAGGGCCAAGGCCAGGAGCCCAGAGCTTCATCCCACACGCCACAACACTGGACCCCTGTGCCACGTGTGAATGCTGCATCGAACACCTGCTCCTGGTATTTCTTCATATATTTATCCAGACCAGTGTTTAATGCTGAAAAATAATTATGTAGTTCTCTCGACATGTTATCTGTATGTAGTGACATTACTTTTACAACAGCAAAAATACCCCAAATAAGAAAAACAACCTGATTTCTGCACACTTATTTATTTATTTGAAAGGCAGAGTTAGAGAGGCAGAGAAAGGTCTTCCATCCACTGGTTCACACTCCAAATAGCCGCAATGGCCAGAGCTGTGCTGATCCGAAGCCAGGAGCTTCTTCCAGGTCTCCCACGCGGGTGCAGGGGCCCAAGGAGTTGGGCCATCCTCCACTGCTTTCCCGGGCCATAGCAGAGAGCGGGATCAGGAATGAAGCAGTGGGACTCGAACCATTGCCCATATAGGATGCTGGCGCTGCAGCGGTGGTTTTACCTGCTGTACCACGGCACTGCCCCCACGATTCAGTTTTGACGTATGCTATCATTCCAACTAGATACAGGTAATGTGCATTGCTCCTGTGTGTGTGTTGTTTTCCCCAAATGTCATTCTTGTTTTTGGGTGCTGAGAACATAACAGTGCGTGATGACCGTGCTCTAAGATCTGCGAAGACAAAAACTCTTCCTCCTTTTCTCACTCCAGTGCCTGATGCTTAGGAGATACGCAAAGTACTTACTGCTAACAACTTTGTAGACAGATGTTCGTCAAGGGCAAACTGAAGGAAGTGGCATTTGTTAAACCGGAACATTTTACTTTTTAAAGCATACGAATGAGGCAAGTGTTAGTGTTGGCCACCGTGGTTAAAAAGCTGCTTGGGACGCCTGCATTCCATATGGGGGTGCCTGCTCTTCACCTTCCAATCCAGCTTTCTGCTGATGGGCACCCTGGGAGACAGCAAATGATGGTTCAAGTTCTTGGGTCCCTGCCACTCAGTGGGAGTCCTGGGCTCCTGGCTTCAGCCTGGCCTGGCCCCGCCTGTTGAGGGCATTTGGGGAGATTGGAAGATCCGTATCTTTGTTTCTCTCCCTTTCTAGTAAAATGAAAACTTTTTTAAAAATTACATGAAGAAAACCCGCTACAGCTCATAATATACTTGTTGTCCATGTTTAATTTTTTCATGATTTATTTTTTAAAAAATATTTATTTATTTGAAAGTCAGAGTTACAGAGAGGAGAGGCAGAGAGGCAGAGAGAGAGGAGAGAGAGAGAGAGAGAGAGAGAGAGTCTTCCATCCAATGGTTCACTCCCCAGATGGTCGCAACAGCCAGAGCTGTGCCATTCAGAAGCCAGGAGCCAGGAACTTCTTCCAGGTCTCCCACATGGGTGCAGGGGCCCAAGGACTTGGGCCATCTTCTACTGCTTTCCTGGGCCATAGCAGAGAGCCGGATCAGAAGTGGAGCAGCTGGGTCTTGAACCAGCGCCCATATGGGATGCCAGCGCTTCAGGCCAGGGTGTTAACCCGCTGAGCCACAGCGCCGGCCCCTTTCATGATTTATTTTTATAAACTTCTTGAAACAGAGAAAACAAAACATTCCATGCAGAGGAGAGAATTGCCCAGGCAGCAGCTTCCGCAAGGTACACAGCCGTTCACACGCCCTGCACAGCGGCCCACAGATCCCAGTCACCAGGATCTTACAGCTCATCCATGCCTATTTTTTTAAGATTTATTTATTTATTTGAAAGGCAGAGTTACAGAGAGGCAGAGAGAGAGAGAGAGAGAGCGAGCGAGAGAGCGCGCGCCTTCCAGCTGCTGGTTCACTCCTCAAAAGGCTGCAATGGCCGAAGCTGGGCTGATTCAGAGCCAGGAGCCAGGAACCACTGCTAAGCACTCCACACAGGAGCAGTTATCCGTCACAGAAACAGGTATCTGATGTCTCCCTCTTCAGAGCCTGCCTTGGGGCCAGTATTGCACAGCAGTGAGTTAGGCTGTCACCTGCAGTGCCAGCATCCCATACGAGCGCACTGGTTCAAGTCCTGGCTGCTTCACTTCCAACCCAGCTTCCCAGTGCGCCTGGGAAAGCAGCAGAGGATGGCCCAAATGCTTGGGACCCAGACACCCAGATGGAATTCTCTGGCTTCTCACTTTGGCCCGGCCCACTGCAGCTATTTGGGGAATGAACCAGCAAATGGAAGTTCTCACTTTGTAACTCTTCCAAATGAATAAATTTTTAAAAAAATCTTGTTTGGGGCTGGCGATGTGGCATAGAAGGTAAAGCCGCCGCCTGCAGCACCGCCATCCCATGTGGGCACCGGTTTGAGTCCCAGCTGCTGCACTTCTGTTCCAGCTCTCTGCTACGGCCTGGGAAAACAGTGCAAGACGGTCTGTGTCCTTGGGCCCCTGCAAACACATGGGAGACCCAGAAGCAGCTCTGGCTCCTGATGGACCCAACTTCGGCCGCTGCGGCCATTTAGGGAGTTAATCAGCAGATGGAAGACCTCTCCCTCTCTCTCTCTATAACTCTGCCTTCCAAATAAATAAATCTTGAAAAAAAAAAATGTCTTGTCTTGGATAATTAGAGGTATCTCCTCATTTACCCCAAATTTTCATTATCACATACTTCATGAGCTTTTTTGGGAATGGGATAAAAGTCTAAACACAAACTTATTTATTTCATATATTCTTTTCTAAAAAAAAAAAAAGTCAAACAGGTTGAGTGACCCAAACCCATTGCAGTTGATAGGACTGTGAGTTTGAAAGGGGACTCCTTTATTTATTTATTTTTTAATTGTTGTGTTTTTAAGACTTACGTATCTGAAAGGCAGAGTTAGAGACAGGGAGACAGATCGTTCATTCACTGTTTCACTCCCAAAATGCTGCAACGACCAGGGCTGGACTGGGCCAAAGCCAGGGATTTCACCCAGGTCTCCCATGTGGGCAGCAGGGGCCCAAGCACTTGGATCAGCTTGTGCTACTTTCCCAGGAACATTAGGAGGAAGCTGGATTGGAAGTGGAGCAGCTGGAACTCAAACTGGCACCTATGTGGGATGGCAGGGTTGCAGGCGGTTGAGTTTATCCACTATGCCACAACACCGGCCCCTGTTTCATATACATCTTACACACATAGCCTAAAGGCCATTTTATACAGTTCTTTTTTAAAAAATTTATTTATTTCAAAGGCAGAATTACAGAAAGGCAGAGGCAGAGAAACAGAGAGAGGTTTTCCATCTGCTGGTTCACTCCCCAGATGGCCACAATGGCCAGAGCTGGGCCAATCCAAAGCCAGGAGCTGCTTTTGGGTGTCCCTCAAGGTGCAGAAGCCTCCTTCTTCTGCTTTCCCAGGCCATGAAAAGCTGGATTGGAAAAGGAGCAGCCGGGACACAAATCGGCATCCATACGGGATGCTGGTGCCTACTATGTCACAGCGCACCTGCTGTGTTGACTATGCTCTATCACAGAGCTGGATGTGTAATCTTCCACTATGGAGTTAGGTTAGTGTTCAAAAAGTTGTGGCTTCTGGAACATCTGTGATTAATGGGTTAGGATACCCAACATGCACGACCAACAATTCTCTCAAAGGTATAAACGTAAGACTGCAAAGCAGGACTTCCTGATTCACAGCTTTTAGCTGGCACGTGCTGGACAGCACAGGCAAAGGCACTCAGATTCGTGTACGTGACACAGACTAAATCGGAGAACTCCTAACGAGGTGAACTTTTCAACTGAAGTGCAGAGTTAGCATGCCTAGAAAGGAGGGACCAAGCAGAAGGAAAGGGCAGTACTGAACGAAAAAATCCAGGAGAACTCTACGGGGGGAAGTTTGTGGCAAATAAGATTTGAATAGAGGAAACCAGCACACACGTAAGGAAAACAGAGCTTCTGTACAGGGTTTGATAAGCCTTTAAATAGACTGGTGCAGATGTACAGGCAACTCTGCAAACCAGAATGAAAGGTTTTACTCTTTTAAGCTGCAGTATTTGCTTTTCAAGGGGAGGCACCGAGCCTGAATCTCACAAAGAGTAACGGTCTTGGACTGTGGTTAATGGTGCGGATGGGACTCCACGCTGTACTCTGCCTACAAGATGAGTCCTGTGCGTCTGCTCAGTGCCCCGGTGGCCCCAGGACGACTTAGCTCAACTAACCAAACTTGGAGCTCGGGCTAAAAAGCCGGAAATCAAACAGCGGCACCTGAAGGTTTCATCCCAGACTGATCCTCCCACACATCCCATTTCTGGGCAGCAGGGGCGTCCATCTCTAGTCCTTTCCCCACCACAGTCACGGCAACCAGATGAACTTGAGGAGTTTATTAGGGAAATATGAGAACAGACACCCTAGGTGACAGAAAGAAAACTCTGCAAATGTCCCTTTGAGACAAGCGGAGGTCTGGCCTTGACCTCCCCAAAACAAGAAGAAACTGGTGGGTCAGCAACAACACTTCCAGGGCAGGAGTCCCAGCCAGGACTGGCCCCACTTTCCGCCCACGGTGCGAGGGAGACACAGACTGTTTAGAGAGTCAGTTCGGAGGCCACGAGAGCTGTAGGTCAAGTCTGAGAGGAGGAGGGGAGAAGTGGGCAGGACCCGCACAGAGTCCCAGGCTCTGGGCTCTGAACTCCTCCGACACATTGACAGGTGGTTCCACACAACGTGACTGGAAGGGTGAATGCCTGATGCTGCTTCCAGGAGTCCCCGGGACTCCTCCCACACGCCACATCACACTCCCAGATGTACCTGGCAGAGCCCACAGGCCATACTTTCGAAAACAGAAAAACGAGATAAAGCCCCACTGCTCTTGAGGGAGAGACGGAGACGCTGAGGGCTGCTGGGCCTTTCCCCGTGGCCTGCACTCTGCGAAGCAACTTCCCAGCAGCAGCCCAGCAAGGCTCTAGGTGAGCGTCTCACCTTTTGTCACCTGTCAAAGGAAAACTGGTATTTAGAGAAATTCAAAACCACTACAGGGGTCCAAAAAAATCTTACTTTAGGTCCTGGACAATGAGAAAAGAACACAGCTTTTAAAGTCAGGGGTCCTGGTTCAAATGAAGGCAAGTACTTGGCTTCTCTAAGCCGGTTTCTGCCTTCACGTTTGCTTCAGCAGCGGGAGGAATTGTGCAGGCTCTGGGACACCCCTGCCCCTCACTCACCCGTGCTTCAATGTACTCTATCCTCCGTTCAAGAGCAGTCAATTTCTCGTTTAGCGTGGCCAGTCGGGAACGACAAGACATATCTGGTAAAAGGAGACACATGTTCAGGGTTAATGTCACTCCAAACACACAGCGCACACACACTGACAACAGGAAACAGCAATCATGCAGAGCACCCATGGGCACAGGCGGCACAGGTGCTCAGAGCGCACGTTCACACGTGCAGGCCACGATGCATGGCGCCACAAGATGCTCAGCCCTCCTCTGCGGAACCTGAGCAGGGAGCACGCGTGGCTAAGAGACCGCACATGGACTACAGCTGAGGACCCAGTGAGGACCCAGTGTAATCAGACGGTCAGGAATGTGGATGAGAACCAGAGGCGGCGGGTCCGAGGCCAGATGCGGTGAGAGATTTAAAGTGCGAAAAGGACTCAACCGCGGTCGAGGAGGGCGGCTGTGACCAAAAGACACAGGGACCTCCAGGAGCTGCCAACAGCCCCCGCCGGCTGACAGCCAGGAAAGACCCCCAGACACTGGGTCCTGGAAACACCCACTGAGCAGGGAAAGGTGGGCAGCCACGCCGAGGCCTTGATTTTAGCCCAGGGACCACTCACGGTTGGATCCCTGGGCTACGCAATGGTGAACAAACAAACCCAGGGGATGTAAGTCAATAGTTCTGCAATAATCAGTGATGGCAGCAACAGAAAACTAACACGCCACCGCAGGTCAGGCCGTTATGTGCTCACACACAGTAGCAAGGCTTAAGGGACAGGAAAGAAAAGCTTTAAGAGAAACAACATGCCAGGAGAAAGGGAATTATCCCAACGGGGAGAGAAACGGCAGCCCACAAAGCAGCAGAGCCCACAGTTTCAGAGCTCGTGAAAAAGGGGCTCAGCGTTCCACCTCATCCACAGAGCCCTGTCAGAACTAGAGAAACCCGGAGAACACCAAACGCCCGTGAAGCCCACACACCATCTGTGAAGAACAGCCACGGTTTCCTCCTTCCCTGCCTTTCCCTATCGTTCTTCACCACCTCACTCAGCATCGTTTCCCCAGCAAACTTCTCAAACAGAAACACCTGGCTACTCCCAACACACACGGGAAGCCGCGTCTAAGCACGGCAGTTACGACCACTGCCGCCTCTACTGCTGTGTTTGGTCCTCTCCCCGGAACTTTTTTTTTAAAGACTGTATTTATTTAATGAGAGAGTTAGACAGTGAGACAGACACACAGAAAGGTCCTCTGTCCGCTGGTTCATTCCCCCAAAATGGCCGCACAGCTGGAGCTGCACCAGTCCGAAGCCAGGAGCTTCTTCCTGTCTCCCACATGGGTGCAGGGGCCCAAGGACTTGGGCCATCTTCTACTGCTTTCCCAGGCCACAGCAGAGAGCTGGATTGGAAGAGGAGCAGCAGGGACCAGAACTGGCGCCTATATAGGACTGGCACCACAGGTGGAGGATCAAGCCACTATGACACAGCACCGGCCCCTCACCCAGTAACTTTCATTTTTTGAAGTCTAAAATATCCACTCCCTAAGACAGTCTCCCACACAATGATTCAACACTTAGCTACCAAGTTTCCTTTCCCTCTCTCTCCTGGCTGTTCTGCAACAGTGTTTCAGCCCTCATCCTGACAGATCTTCCTACACCCTCCCTAACTCTCGCTGCATCCTGCCCTAGTCTCACTCACCTTCTCCGAGATCTGTTCAGATTGCTATAATTCTCTCTTCTGGTTTTACACCTAAACATTTATGCATCAGTTTCCAATATGCAAGTTTATATTCTGATTATCATTTCCCCCTTTGGATAAATATTTAACTTTTACTTACTTTGATTCTATATGAAAAGCAGAGAGACAGAAACAGAATCTCCATCTTCTGGTTCACTCCCCAATTGCTTGCAATAGTTGGGGCTGGGACAGGCCAAAGGCAGGAGCCCAGAACTCCATCTAGGTCTCCCATATGGGAGGCAGGGATCCAGCTACTTGAGCCATCATCTATCGCCTCCCAAGATAAGCATCACAGGATAGTGGATTGAAGGCAGAGGAAAGGGCCGGCACTGTGGTGCAGTGGGATAAACTGCCACCTGTGAGGCCAGCATCCCATACAGGCACCAGTTCGAGTCCTGGCTGCTCCACTTCCAATCCAACTTCCTGATAATGTACCTGGGAGGCAGCAGGCAAATGGCCCAGGTACTTGAGTTCCAGCCACTCACATGGGAGACGCAGATGGAGTTCTGGGCTCCTGCCTTCAGCGTGGTCTGGCCTTGTCCATTCTGGACATTTGGGGATGGAGAATCTCTTTTTGCCTTTCAAAAACAAATGAATAAACCTAAAAAGAAAAAAAAAAAAAACACCAAGCTTTTAAAGAATTTAAGTTGGAAGAACATTTTAAAACATGGGAAAACGTTCATGCTACAAAGCCAGAGACTGTTCATGGACTTGTAATTTGTATTGCCCTGTGTGCCTGCTCCACCACAAGCCAGAGGTAATCAAAGGAGGCAGCATCTGCCTCTCCTGATCTTGCCTGATCACAGACATTGACCTACAGATGGTGGATTCTGGAATCCTGCTGAGCCTCGGGGCTGTTGACTGCCCATTCTTTGAATCAGCTTACAGTCCAATTCTACTTTCTTTTCATTGTTTTCTTTATGTTTCCTACACTCACCTATTTTCATTGCTATGCTTCATTATTTTTATTTAAAGAAAACCTGTATTTTATTTGAAAGGCAGAAAGAAAGGGAGAAAGAACTACCATTCAATGGTTCACTCCTAAAATGCCTACAAGAGGCCAGAGCTGTGCACAGTGGGTAAAGCTGCCACCTGTGGTGCCAACATTCCATAAGGGCGCCATGTCCCAGCTGCCCCACTTCCCATCCAGCTCTCTGCTATGGCCTGGGAAAGCAGTGGAAGATGGCCCAAGAGCTGGGCCCCTGCCCGGTGTGGGAGACCCAGGAAGAAGCTCCCGGCTTCAGATCACCCAGTTCTGGTCTTCGCAGTGGCCATTTGGGGAGTGAACCAGCAGATGAAAGCTCTTTCCATCTCAGCCTCTGACTGACTCTCAGTAACTCTTTCCTTTTTTTTTTTTTCTTTTTTCTTTTTGACAGGCAGAGTGGACAGTGAGAGAGAGAGAGACAGAGAGAAAGGTCTTCCTTTTCCGTTGGTTCACCCCCCAGTGGCTGCTGCGGCTGGTGTGCTGTGGCTGGCGCACCCCGCTGATCCGAAGCCAGGAGCCAGATGCTTCTCCTGGTCTCCCATGGGGTGCAGGGCCCAAGCACTTGGGCCATCCTCCACTGCACTCCCAGGCCACAGCAGAGAGCTGGACTGGAAGAGGAGCAACCAGGACAGAATCCGGCGCTCCGACCGGGACTAGAACCCAGGGTGCTGGCGCTGCAGATGGAGGATTAGCCTATTGAGCCGCAGCGCTGGCCAGTAACTCTTTCAAATAAATAAATAACTCTTAAAAAAAAATTCATACTAGGGCCGGCGCTGTGGCGCAGCGGGTTAATGCCTTGGCCTGAAGCACCAGCATCCCATATGGGTGCTGGCTTGGGACCTGGCTGCTTCAATTCTGATCCAGCTCTCTGCTATGGCCTGGGAAAGCAGTGGAGGATGGCCCAAGTCCTTGGGTCCCTGCACGTGCTTGGGAGACCTGGAGGAAGCTCCTGGCTCCTGGCTTTGGATCGGCGCAGCTCTGGCCGTTGCAGCCAATTGGGGAGTGAACATCGAATGGAAGACCTCTCTTTCTCTCTGCCTCTCCTCTCTCTGTGTAACATTGACTTTCAAATAAATAAACAAATCTGTTAAAAAAATTCATACTGTCAACCTTTAAAAAAAAAATGCTTACAACAGTTAGGGGAGCCTGACCATAGCACAAACCTAACCCAGGTCTATCACATGTGGGTGGGCAAGAACCGCCAAGGGTGTGCCTTCACAGGAAGTAGGAAAAGGCAGGAGAGCTGGCATTCGCACCCAGATCCTTGTATGAAATCCAAGTATCCCAATGCAGGGTCTGAACTGCTGGGCCAAACGTCCACCCCATCATCCTTCTAAAAGTCACTTTATTTATATATAATTTACATACCATAAAGTTCATCCACTTAGAAGTACACAATTCAGTGGTTTCTAAAAATATATTTAGCATTGAGCAACCATTACCATAAACTGCTCTGTGAACATTCCCATCACCCTCCCATCCGGCCTCGGCAGTTCCAGACACCATCACCGCTTGAGGTGAAACTTCCTATTCCGGATATCCTTCCTTCTTTCTCGTCTTCACCTGCTGGTGTGGAGGTCTGGCTGCGCGGGGCTGCTCAGTATCCCTCTTCTCAGATACACTGCTGATCAAAGTCACGACTGCCCAAATGCCTGCTCACTGCTTCGGGGGAGCTCTGAAGCACATCATGTATGCTATTCAGTGACAGCATGAATGTTATCTTGCACAGCCTGTCATTTCCCATGACAAACAGACACACCAAAACAATGAGGGGGAGGAAGTGAGAAGGAGGGCTCCTTCCAGGCCCGCACTTCAGTCTGGCTGTCAATCTGGTCACGAATCACGCAGCTCAGAACAGTTCCAAGGGTGCAGGCGTTTAGTCTAGTGGTTAAGACAAGTGTGTCCCGCATCATGAATACTTCAATCTGACACCCAGCCCTGGCTCCTGACTTCATTTTCCTACTAATACCAATTCTGGGAGGCAGGAGGTGACGGTTCAAGTGGTCTGGTCTCTGTCACCCACATGGGAAGCTGGACTGAACTGACTTTGAGCTTCACTTGTGGGCGTCTGGGGAGAGAACCTGTGGATGGGAGTTCTGACCCTCAGCCTCTCAAAACCAGTGAACAAAAAAAAGCAATCCTATGCTACCGGCCTAAATGAATAAATACTGTTGAGAAGTAGAGAATGTTCAACTCTAGGAAGTTTGGTCCTATTTCAGATCCACTAGGTATTTACTGGTTCAGATGAAACAGATCAGGAGAGCACGTGGCAGCTGGACAAATCCCATGTACATAATCACAGACGACCTCTCTTCCACACACTCACTGCATACGACCTTAGCACCACAAACACCAACGCTATGTTTTCCCTGAACTGCTTAATAAGCAGGTTAAATTTTATTTTTCTTACAAAATTCTACCCTTCTTGGGGCCAGCGCTGTGGCATAGAGGGTTAACGCCTTGGCCTGAAGCTCCGGCATCCCATATGGGCACGGGTTCTAGTCCCGGTTGTTCCTCTTCCAGTCCATCTCTCTGCTGTGGCCTGGGAAAGCAGTAGAGGATGGCCCAAGTCCTTGGGCCCCTGCACCTGCATGGGAGACCCGGAAGAAGCTCCTGGCTCCTGGCTTCAGATCGGCACAGCTCCGGCCGTTGCAGCCATCTGGGGAGTGAACTATGGGACGGAAGACCTCTCTCTCTCTCTGTGTAACTCTGACTTTCAAATAAATAAATAAATCTTTAAAAAAAAAAATTCTACCCTTCTTCCAGGAGTGGGTACTACCTCCATTTACTCTTCTTTATTCCTTTCTCAGAGCCTGACACTCAGATGGACCACGAGCATGTTATACTTGTTGACTAAGCATTAAAAACCAATTTTTAAGAAATAGCTGCATTTTTCTTTCTTTTCTGTTTGTAATTCTCTGCAAGTGTTAGCTTTAGAATCGGGGAAAAGTATAAAAATAGAAAGCTATACTCTATTAATTCCAAAGCACAGAGCAGGCCTGGTGTTCAGAGGACACTGCTGTATCATGATGTGCCCATCCAGGGATTCATATGCTGACTGCTCTCACCACTGGGGCCACAGGGAGGAAGCTGGTCATAAAGCCATTAGCTCTCCTGGGAAAACAGCTCCCTTTCCAGCTGTGAGGACCACAGGCCTGCCGCCAGGCTCAAAGAGCTCCAGACACCTCCTCCTGACTCCGCAGCACCAATTCACATAAACCCAGGACAAAGCCACACGGAGGGGGCTGAGCACTGAGAGCAGAAAATGCAGCCCACACAATCTCACCCCACGTCATCCAACGCCAAAGCCACGCACTCAAGGCCAATCTGAAGAATTAACCAGTCTCTCAGCCTGTTGTCTTTGTCTAAACTCTTGAATCATTACACTGCCAATCTTCAGGAACTTCCCTCAGACACACCTAAATGTTAAGTCAATTTGCTTTAAATTTTAAAAAATTTATTATTAATTTATATTTCATTTCATTTCATCTGAAAGGCAGAGAAACAGATCTCCCACCCACTGCTTCACTCTCCAAATGGCTGCAACACCCAGGACTGCTGGAGCTAGGAATGCCCATCAGGTCTCCCAGTCCCTGAGCCATCACCTGCTGGCCGCCCAAGACCCACAGCAGCAGGGAGCCGGAACGGAGGGCAGAGCTGGGACCCGACCTCAGGCACTCCGACATGGACATGGACGCGGGGCTCTCCCAAGAGGCGTATCAACCACCGTGCCAAACACCCACTCCAGATGCTTTAAATTTTTTTTCCCCAAAGGTTTATTTATTTATTTGAAAGGCAGAGGGACAGAGAGAGAAAAATCTTCTATCCACTGATTCACGCCCCAAAATGACTGCAACAGCCAGGTCTGAATCAGGCCAAAGCCATGAGTCGGAACTCCATCCAGACCTCCCAGCAGGCAGCAGGAACCCAAGTCCTTGAGTCATCATCACCTGCTGCCTCCCAGGATGCTTCAGCAAGAAGCTGATCAAAAGCTGAGCAGCTGGGGCCAGAACCAGCCCGGACACAGGCCGCAGGTAGCCCAAGCAGCAGCTTACTCCGCGGTGCCACAGCACTCAGCCCTGCACCATTGTAACACTGTGCTTGCTTCTTTCTAACTCCTCAGTACTAAATTCACTTTCCAAAATTTTCAAAAACGACACCAAACATCCGGCCACCATCATCATTTCAGTGGAGGACAACAAGCCATGAGAAGCTATTTCTTTTTGGCTCCTGAAGATTAAAATTCCACATGTCTATTTCCTCAGCCTCGGTCCTGGTGCAAATCCCAAACAGAACAGCAAATCCTTACTCTCTGACTGAGCAGATGTGACTCGGCCAGAGCGCAGACGGCAAGAAAGGGAACACTGTGCCCCTGCACATCCTCCACTCACACCCTTCCATTTCAGTCAGCCCCAGACCCAGCCACACTTGGTGGGACTAAGGGTAAAGATAAATACACAACACAGTTCTGCGCTCAGAAGTGAGCTCATTACACTCCTAGACCCCAGCTGGAGGACTGAGGTGCTAGACACTTTCACACTGGAAAAGCTGCCCAGCTCAGCTTGCTACGTTCGAAGCTCGGGGGCCTGAACTGACCTTGATAACCTGGATGACTGTCCTGTGTGTGCGTGTCAGTTATTAAGCGCAACCACATGAATGAAGTATTTTCATTCTGCTTTTTAAAACCAAGTTAGAACGTCCCAGGTCAGTGATCTTTCCAACTACTTCCCACTGCCCTCCAAAGACTCAAAGCCAGGATCCTGTCACCTATCGATCTGACTAGTCTCCCGCATGGAATATTTTGGTTTCTTCCATGTAGTCCTTCTCTGACAAATGTTTGGAGTAAAGAATGCTGTGAAGGGGCTGGAACCATTGTGTAGTGGGTAAAAACCGCTACCTGTGATGCCAGCAGCTCACCCACTTCCCATCCAGCTCTCTGCTGTGGCCTGGGAAAGCAGGAGAAGACGACCCAAGTGCTTGGGCCCCCGCCCCAGCATGGGAGACCTGGAAGAAGCTCCTGGCTCCCGGCTTCGGATTGGCGCAGCTCTAGCCATCGGGGCCATGTGGGGAGTGAACCAGCGGATGGAAGACCCCCCTCTCTCTCTCTCTGCCTCTCTATAACTCTGTCTTTCAAGTAAATAAATAAATCTTTGGGGAAAAAAATGCTGTGAAGAACCCTTAACATTTCAGTTATCTGGGAAAGCAGAGAACCAACTGTGAGAATAATGAAACATAATATTGAAGCAACTTGCACAGAACTTTTAAAAATTCTGAGGAAACCCAGAGTAGCCGGGTAGCTCAGTGTCAGTTCACTAAAACCAGTCTTGCCCATTTACTTTTCCCGCTCAGCCACACTGCTTCACGTAGGTCCCTTTCTCTGCTTCTCTAACGTTTCCCAACAGCCTCTGCAGCACCTCACGTCGGGGAATACACACCCACGCTCCGACTGTCCTCCCAGGAACAGTGTCCAGCCCCAGCCTCCAGAGGGAGGGGCCTCGCCATGCCTCCACACATCCACACGGTCCACTCCTCCCCACGCTGCCACTGCTTCGGCTTCACACTCAGAACCCTGGGGCGGGACTGCGATGCCACTCGTGATGTCTGCACACCGCACCCGCTGCGGGGCTGGAACCCCACTCCACCTCCCACGTTAGTTTCCCTTCAACGCACACCCTGGGAGCGAGCGACCAAGTGGTGCCTGGGTTCCTGTCACCCGTGAGAGCCACAGACCGAGTGCCTGGCTCCCGCTTCCAGCCTGTTCTGGCCCTAACTAGAAAATGCAAGGCCTCCGTCTCCCCGCTTTACAAATACAACAGAAGTATCCTTAAAAAGTATTGATAAGGCCGGCGCCGCGGCTCAACAGGCTAATCCTCCGCCTGCCGCGCCGGCACACCGGGTTCTAGTCCCGGTCGGGGCACCGGATTCTGTCCCGGTTGCCCCTCTTCCAGGTCAGCTCTCTGCTGTGGCCTGGGAGTGCAGTGGAGGATGGCCCAGGTCCTTGGGCCCTGCACCCCATGGGAGACCAGGATAAGCACCTGGCTCCTGCTTTCAGATCGGCGCGGTGCGCCAGCCGCAGCAGCCATCGGAGGGTGAACCAACGGCAAAAGGAAGACCTTTCTGTCTGTCTCTCTCTCTCACTGTCCACTCTGCCTGTCAAAAAAAAAAAAAAAAAGTATTGACAAGAGCTTCTCTGAGGGAGGCTAATGGTGCTTACTGTGTCCTCCACCAAACCTCGGAGCCGGCTTCTCGCTCAGCTCTCGCCTCTTCATTCTAGGGGCTGCCACCGGGGGCGGCATCCCATACGGGCGCTGGTTCGCGTCCCGGCTGCTCCACTTCCCATCCACCTCCCTAATGGCCTGGGAAAGCAGCGGAGGATGGCTCCAGTGCTTGGGCCCCTGCACCCGCGTGGGAGACCCGGACAAAGCCGGGCTTCGGCCTGGCCACTGCGGCCATCTAGGGAGCGAGACAGCGGATGGAAGCCTGGGGGCGGGGGGAACTGACTCGTTCTGAACTCTTCTATATCTGAACACACATGCACGTAGGTTTCCCCCGTTTAACCGTAATGGCTTCAAACGAATGAGCTGATAGAAGAGCCCTTCGAGGAAACAGGCCACTCCTGCCCTCCGCACCCCGCGCAATCGCTAAGGAGGTCGGCAGCGCCCAGCTCCCAGGAAGGGGCCCCCGGGGAACCCGCGCTGGCCGGCCGGGGGTCTCGGGCAGGGCTGCCCCGGGCCCACGGCGCGCCCCCTCCGGCGACCTCCCGTCCGCGACCCCAGCCCACAGGGGCCGCCGGAGCGCGCGGAGCCGACCCCCGGGCAGAGGGGGCGCCGCGCGGGTGGACGGGGCCGCCCGGGGGTCAGGGAGGCGCGGGAAGTGGGGCCTGGAGCAGGAAGCGAACCTCGGAACGCGGCCGCAAGCGCCGCTCAGGGTCCCCGCCGGGCCGCCGCGGAGGGCCCCCACCGCCCCGCCACCCCGCTCGCCCACGGACCGAACGAATTGAGAAAGTCCGCGATTTTCTTGATGCTGCTGGTGATGACCTCAATGTACTCCCGGTTCGCCCAGTCCTGGTGAATCTCCCGCTGCACCGGATCCTCTTGCCCCGCCATGGCGGCCGCCGAAGGAAGAGTGGCTGCGCAGGCGCCGCGACACCCGCCCCCCCCCACAGGCAGCCAGTGCGCCTGCGCCCCCAGGCCCAGCCCGCCCCGGGCGCGCACGACTCCACGGGCTTCCTGATGCGCCTGCGCAGCGTCACGTCCCCGCCTGCGTTTGCACCCGGCGCCCACGCCACGGAAAGCAGAAGAGGAGCAGCGTTGTGCGGCTGCGCACGGCGGGCCGCGGTGGGCGTTAGGGGCCGCGTGGGCTTTCCTCGCGTCCGCCCTAGGTGGCCGCAGCGATACGCCGCGTCCGCTGAGGGAACAGAACTCGCTCGTACCCAGCAGCGGCGGGCGGCGGGGGCGAGCCCGGGCCTCTCAGGAGGAAATCTGTAACGGAGCGGTTACGTAACCCGGAGCTTTCGAAAATCACCCGCGGGCACAAACCACGCGAGGCAGAGGTGCGCTCTGCACCCTGGCCGGCTGCAGCCGGCCGAGGCGATAATAAACACTCTGCTGTCACTTAAATGCTAATCAGGAGCACCCAGGCGCCCCGAGAAACCGAGGGGGAAACATTGCACACTTTTAATAATTGCCCGTAGGCAAACCCATGTCTGCTAGGAGGGGGCCAGACGGGGCTGCCCCAAGCCGGCTTGTTGAGGCAGTGGAATAACGTGCAGTTTTACCTTTGTCTCCAGGAGTATTTTCTGGTATGCGGAAATGCCTTTGATGAAAAGAAATAAAAAAGTAGCTGAGGGTCAGTGTTTGGCCGTAGCTGGGAAGACCCCGGTGCGCACGGCCCTTTCATTCCCGGACGCCCTGTAGATGTGTCTGTAGCTGATTCTCACGGGCCCCGAGGGTCGTCGGCAGGCAGGTGAGCCCTGTCCGGCCGCCTGCCCACGGCTCCCTGCGCCCTGACAGCGGCGGGAGGGCTGTCCGCGCTCCCTGTGGTCACAGCTCTCGGCGGGAGGCCTGTCCGAGCTCCCTGCGCCCTGACAGCGGCGGGAGGGCTGTCCGCGCTCCCTGTGGTCACAGCTCTCGGCTGGAGGCCTGTCCGAGCTCCCTGTGGTCATAGCTCCCGCGTCCCAAGCGGGTGAGGGTGTGGTCCCCCCAGCTTGCCGGTCGCGGGGAGCCCAGGGACCTGCTGTCCCCCAAGGCAGCAGTCCTGGGCTAACGTCTCCACGTCGGGGAGGAGCCACTGCCCCTACTAGAGGCCGAGGGCAAGAGGGGCGAGCAGGCAGGGCCCGCGTCCACTGAGGTCCTCAAGTGCCCATGCCCGGCTCTGAGCCCAGGGCCATGAGGGGGGCAGGAACCCGGTTGCCTGAGCCGGGACGTGGGCTGAATGCGGCCTCCCACCCCCCCCCTTTTTTTTTTTTTTTTTTTTTAATGTATGAGTGACACACAGACCAAGCATCTGCCAAGTCTCTGGGCCGCTGTGGTCCCCCGAAGCCTGACCCCCACCTCAGCCCCCCAGCGCATCGCCATCCCCTCACCTGCACGACCAGACGCGGGTGACCCTGCTCGCCAAGCGCAGACATTTCCACGCTGACCGGGGAGGGGCAGGCGGGCAAGTGCCCAGTGCCCGCGGCCAGGCGCTGGGGCTGCAGCCGCAGTTGTGCAATGCCCGCCGTCAGAGCCCGGCATCGCTCTCACTGGCATGGCAGTGTCCGCTCTTCAGCTAAGAGGGGCACCGAACCATGTGCAACAGGCGGGCAAGCCCGGGGTGGGATTCGAACCAGCTCCGGGCGGAGAGGGGCTCCCGGCCGCCTCGAGCCCTGCCCGCCGCCCTTGGCTCGGGCTCCCCCGCGGCCCCGGGTCACAGAGGCGGTTGCCAGGCGCCCCGCGGAGGAAAGATGCGGCTGGGAGCGTGCAGCCCGCGGAGCCCAGCAGGTGAGCCGCCGCCGGCCCGATGGTGGGACCGGGCCCGGCTCCCGCAGCCTCCTGCGCCTCGGCCGGAGCCGCCTGGCCCCCGCCCCCGGGTACGGACGAGCGCCTCCTCCCGCGGGGTCTCGGGGGCCCCTCCGGGCGGGGACGTCGGGGGACAGGGTGTCCGGTTTTGTCCGGGAGGAGCCGACTTCCGGGTGGCGGGGACCGGGCGAACCATCTTTATTTAAACCTCCGGCGGAGGGGTCGAGAGACCTCGGCGGGAAGTCAGCTCTGACGTTTGCAAAGCCTTTTACCTCCGGCCCGTGTCGTGCGGAGTCAGGAACAGGAAACTTCTGATCCTCGGCTCGGAGCAGTTGAAGCCCCCCGCACCCCCGCCGCCCCGCGCTGCCCGGGGGCGTCCGCAGGATGACCCACCTGTCTCTCCTCCCCAGGCGGCCGGACGCTGAACACTAGTGCTTGGGAAGGCCTGCACAGACCGTGGGGACACCCACGCTGGGCAGTCAGCCCATCTGTACACTAACACCCTCAGGGCGGGTCTTTGGGTTCGAGATGTCACCAACAGACCCACTTGCCTCACTAACTATGGTGGGGAGCTGAACTTCTTACAGCACTTCCCGGGGAGTTCCTGGATGAGGAGATGGGATCCGTTTGTGGGAGAAGTGAGGGGGCAGAGGAAAGGAAGGGACCTGCTGTACCCCTTAACTTAGTTAGCAGGTGCTCGGGGAATGCGGCTTCTCCCCAGCTCAGAGAAACCCCTAACATCCCAGCGATTTCTAAGGCGAACGACGGAAAATCCAAATTATAGCTGGATAAATTTTGGGTTAGCACTATCTCCCAGCCCTTTCCTTTATCTTCAAAGGCAAAAAAAAAACT
Organism: Lepus europaeus; assembly: GCF_033115175.1. Lineage (NCBI taxonomy): Eukaryota > Metazoa > Chordata > Mammalia > Lagomorpha > Leporidae > Lepus > Lepus europaeus. The sequence continues at coordinate 7,670,582 of NC_084835.1, read as the reverse complement.
GAGGCCCTAGCCAGTGGATCTCCCATCTTCAGAGGGAAAAACAAACAAAAAACTACTGCAGACTGCTGGGTACCCCAGTTTCTGACCTGTCGGTCTCACCAATCTGCATGTCTACCACGTTCCCAAAGGAGGCTGTGGCTACTTCAGTGGGAGCGTACTGGGAGACCCACTGGGCAGAGCACACCTCTGAGAGACGTGGTCTTGAAAGAGGCCCTCTCAGAGGTGTAGACTCTGTTAGCTCCAACCCCACAAAGTCCCAGTCGCAGCCATTCCATTTTAGACAAATCCATTTCCTTGTCTGTAAAATGAACTAAAAATCCACCTTCAGAGGCCTTCGCTCAAGTGTAAGTCTGAGTACACACGGCGGTTGCATTGTCCAATACCTGTTCCTGTCCCCTAGTACCCTTCACACACCCTGACTCTGGGCCTGTTTGCGGGAACTACGGAGCACGTGTCAGCCATGACACAAAGGGATGTCTGAACTACCAAAAGCATGCCGAAACTGTTCTCGTTCCTCTCCTCTAGGACTGGCAATGGCAGGATACCAGCTCTGGTCACCGTGGACTCCACTGGACGAGAGCTTCCAATGGCTGCGGCACACGACACCTACACCTTCCTCCAAGCACCCGTTTAGGGCCTCCCCCTGCCTCCCACACACCCCTTCTGACCTTGAAGTGCAGCTGTGTTTTCAAGAGGTCACTCTGGTCCTAGACAGCCCATTCCTGGAAACTGGAGTGAGCCCCAAGTTACCGTGTCACACGTCAGAGCTCTGCACGATGAGCACCAAGAAAGGACTTGTCAGGAAGCCCCAGCCCGTCCGCCTCAGTGGCGTGGACTCTGTCTTTGGCAGGGTCATCACGGCTCAGCCACCCAAGTGGACCGGAACCTTCCGCGTTTCAGATAAGTCCGCCTTTTGCAAAATCATCAGCAGGGAGCACCAGTGGCCCACGGGGCTCAAGGAGCCCCAGATTGAGATGACAGTGACGATGTGTAAACAGATGCTGCGCTCCATCCTCCTGCTGTACGCGACCTACAAGAAGTGCACCTTTGCCTTGCAGCACTCCAAGTGAAGGGCCCCGCTGACCCAGCTCCCCACAGCAGCCTCTGCTGTGTCCACATAAACCCAGCTGTGACATCGCCCTTCTGTCAGGAGCCTCCTCCCTTGTGTCTGGTGACACAGAGCCAGGGAGACCATCTCCACGGTGAAGTTAACAGCCATTTGGAGTCACACTAGCACTGACTTGTTCATGGGATAAAGAACCAATAAACAAACCATATACACAATGAGCCCAGTGTGAACTCACTGCACCACCTAAGAACACGATGAGCTGCGGGCTGAGGGTGTCAAGGGAGGAGAAGGGACTTCTGGGGGCCAGAGCATACGACATACGTGTATGTGGGTCAAGGGTTAGTTTAAAAAACCACGACAGAACCAGTCACAGCCTCAGATGGCTGGGGTACAAAGATGGTAGAAACAGTAACACCTGCACCGAAACTGTGATTTATGGCAGATGTGACCCCGACGAGACGTGACGTGACCCCGACACACTGTAGCTGATGAGTGCTCCTAACGTTTCTACGTCAGGTGATGTGATACATTCTTGTAACCAGGTTGTAGGCGTAACTCATAATGTGGAAACACACATTATAAACACAAACCCAATGAGTCTGATGCTACCTTTCCTTCCTTTTCCTTACACTGATACAGATTTTTTGAAAATTTTTTAAAAATTAAAAACAGTCAAGATATTCCTTCTGACTTTCACTGGGCAATGGGAAGAAGTTCAAGTCATCCCTCCAGAAAGCTCAAAGCTCTTCTCGTCCCAAATTAAGATGGTCCCGATAACATGAGACGTGACTTTAAGTGGTAGAAATACAAGTATATTGCCAAGCGTCCCAACAGTTCTCCACCCAAACCTCACTTCAGTTCGTCTCATCCTAAATAATAAAGGAAATAAAGGAATAAATAATAAAGGAAATAAACAATAAAGGAAACCCAGAAAGAGGAATGAGGCAGTTGAGGCAGAACTCAGAATTTATTTGCAAAACTGGCACAAGCCTACATTCTAGAATAGATGGAGCAGTTTCACAAGCAGTTCCCAAGGCCTAGAAGCATGACTCAGAGAGCTCTCTGCAGTGTGGCACTGCCAGGACTGTTCACACCAGTAAGTAATGCTACACAGGCATCCCGGGCCAGGCACTGATGTCAGACACCCTAGGAAATCCACAGTGAACTCCATGACCCCTCCTCAAGGACAGAACAGGGTGCTTCCATTAGAAAAGCTGATGGCACAGGGGAAGCGGAGACAGACATGGGGAGAGGCAGCAGCCTCTTCAGGTCTAATCAGAACTGTCATCACTCTCGTTACTCTCTTGCGCCTTTTCTCCATCACTCGCCTCATCTCCTTCATCTTCATCACCACCCTAAGGGGCAAAGGACAAGTAAGTATTGTAGATGACTGTTCCAGGGGACCCCGTGAATTGTCTAACACAGCCACACGGGATGCACAACAGCACTGTCACCATCACTCAAACCAGTGGCAGACATTAAACCATTCATTTGTAAATCAAACACTCTGCCATCTGCCATCGCTCTTGACATCATGAAGGCTGAGCCACGACACGGAGGTAGGTGATTTTTGATACTGACTTGTATCATTTTGCAATGAAAGCAAACCTACATGATTTTGAATAAACCAGGGTCCTCAGTTTTACTGCATGTATGTGATAGCAACAAAGCAAGTACTCCATACAGAATGAAATAGGTGTTAAAAGTATTGGCATATCGGGCCGGCGCCATGGCTCACTTGGCTAATCCTGCGTCTGTGGTGCTGGCACCCCAGGTTCTAGTCCCGGTTGTTCCTCTTCCAGTCCAGCTCTCTGCTGTGCCCCAGGAAGGCTGTGGAGGATGGCTCAAGTTCTTGGGTCCCTGCACCGCATGGGAGACCGGGAGGAAGCGCCTTGCTCCTGGCTTTGGATCGGCATAGCGCCGGCTGTGGCAGCCATTAGGGGAGTGAACCAACAGAAGGAAGACCTTTCTCTCTGTCTCACTGTCTATAACTCTCTCTCTGTCTCTCTCTCTCACTAACTCTGCCTGGCAAAAAAAAAAAAAAAAAGTATTGGCATATCAACAGGAGACAGCATGAAATCCTCTCTGGTTTGAAACTCCAGTATGGGAGGTTTGCTTAGGAAAAACAGCCAACAAAGAGAATACTGTCAGGGCTGGTGGTATGGCATAGAGTAAACCGCCACCTGCAGCGTCAGCAGCCCATGTGGATGCCAGTTCGAGTCCTGGCTGCTCCACTTCTGATCAAGTTCCCTGCTAATGTGCTTGAGAAAGCAGAAGATGGCCCAAGTGCTTGGGCCCCTGCACCCATGTGAGAGACCTGGAAGAAGCTCCTGGCTTCTGGCTTCAGTGTAGATGTGGCCATTTGAGGACTGAACCAGTGGATGGAAGATCTATCTCTATCTCTGTAACTCTGCCTTTCAAATAAATACATAATCTTTATTTTATTTATTTGAAAGAGTTACAGAGAGGTAGAGACAGAGAGAGAGGTCTTCCATTCGCTGGTTCACTCCCCGACTGGCCCCAATGGCTGGAGTTGCGCCAATCCAAAGCCAGGAGCCAGGAGCTTCTTCTGGGTCTCCCACACCGGTGCAGGAGCCCAAAGACTTGGGCCATCTTGTACTGCTTTCCAAGGCCATAGCAGAGAGCTGGATATGAAGAGGAGCAGCAAGGACTAGAACCGGCGCCCATATGGGATGCCTGTGCTTCATACCGGGGCTTTAACCCGCAGTGCCACAGTGCCAGCCCCAATCTTTTTTCTTTTAAAAACGAGGGGCCAGCGCTGTGGCGAAGTTGGTAAAGCCGCCACATGCAGTGCCGGCATCCCATATGGGTGCTGGTTCGAGTCTCAGCTACTCCATTTCTGATCCAGCTCTCTGCTATGGCCTGGGAAAGCAGTGCAAGATGGCCCAAGTGTTCGGGCCCCTGCACCCACGTGGGAGACCAGAAGAAACTCCTGGTTTCAGATTGGCCCAGCTCCGGCCGTTGCGGCCATCTGGGGAGTGAACCAGTGGATGAAAGACCCCTCTCTCTCTCTGCTTCTCTCTAACTCTGCCTTTCAAATAAATAAATGTTTAAAAAAAAAGAGAGAATATTGTCTACCTCAAATTCTTCATGAAAACAAGATCGAAGGAGGAGTATTAAGCAAATGAAACCAAGGATCATGTGAGTTTAAGGAGCTTTCATACTAAACAATCCAGACTGCACTGGAGAGAAGCTCCACAGCGGGGCTCTCCAGTCTCAGCTTCCTGGTGCCTACAGCCCACCCAAATTGTGGCAAAACGTCAGAAACACGCACTTTCATTTCGCTTTCTTCAAAGTTTCAGAAGCTCCTCTTATCACAGAACAGAGTAAGGACATCTCACTTTACTCCTCTGTGGCAGCTTCGGACTTAGTGCCGTTACTTTCACCAAATGCTTTTTCACTTTTTTTAACGTTCAAACGTGCTTAAATGACGTATCTCATTTTCTCAACAGAGTACCTCTTCCCTGCTCCCTTCTAAAATGGTTTCAGATATAAATTTGTAGGAAACAGGAGGCTACAATGGAAGCGAACCTCCAACTCCGTAACACATGCCACACTGGAGATACTGAAGAGTCATTCTAGCACTGTGTGGTTGTTCCTCGCGCCTGAGTTCACACAGCCACAGAAGCACGTGTCCTGAACTTCCGACCAACGAGAAGTAGTTAACAAAACCAAGTGTCCACACCAGACTCGGGCTCCCCTTGCAGACATACCTCCGCTGCTCTGCTCTGGGAGACCTGAGATGACTCCTCAGCCTCACTCTCATCTGCTGGGCTCTCCTGAGAAGTCTGGGACAGAATCTCTTCACCCTAAATGTGGATGAACCAAAACAAGTAGTGGGGTTGTAACGGACACATCTGGAGTCTTGGGGAAGAAAGGCTGAGTTTACAGGAAAATATCCTAGCCATTCAAAACACAGTCAAACATGGACACCAACTGTGATCCAACACCTTTAAACAGGGATGTTCATGGGGCCAGCGTTGTGTCAAGTGGATAAGCACCACCTGCTGATGGAACAAAGACATAAGCCTCAGCCATTCTTGCCCATTGCCCAGAAGATAAACACTGGAATGTATTCCTTGCCCTTGAATCTCAATTGGGTCTCACACCCTATTGCCTTTATACCCCACCCCTCACAGCCACCTCAAACACCAGTTGCAGGAACACTTCAAAGACCAGTGCCAAGAATTCCCCTCTGCCTGCTGCCCCCTACCCCCACCCCCATCCCTAGCCCTCCTAAAATAAAAATGCACAACCCCTGGGGGTCCGGGCCTTCTGCCATGCATTCCAGCCCTTGCACGCAGGCAGTTGGTCACCAACCTCTATGGGTTTATTTTCTCTGAATAAATTCGGTCTGGCTGTAAATTCATACACTGCCTCCTCTCTATTCTGCACCTCTTTTGCTAACATTTTGGTGCCCCGTGTGAGGAGGGCCCAATCTACAAAGCTTTTCCTAATACCTGTGATGCTGATATCCCAAATGAGCACAAGTTTGAGTACCAGCTGCTCTGCTTCTGATCCAGCTCTCTGCTAATGCACTTGGGAAAGTGGTGAAAGATGGTCCAAGGACCTGAGACCCCGTCACGCATATAGGAGGCCCATTCAGAGTTCTAGGCTCCTGGCTTTGGTCTGGAATGAGGCCATCTGGGGAATAAACCAGCAGATGGAAGACATCTTTCTCTCTGTCTTGCCCTTTCTCTCTGTAACTTTGCCTTTCAAATAAACAATTCTTTTAAAAAAAAAAAAGAAAAAAGAAAAAAGATTTATTTTATCTATTTGAATGACAGAGTTACAGAGAGAGGTAGAGATTGAGAGAGAGGTCTATCATCCATTGGTTCACTCTCCAGATGGCCATAACGGCCGGAGCTGCGCTGATCCGAAGCCAGGAGCTTCTTCTGGTCTCCCACGTGGGTGCAGGGGCCATCTTCTACTGCTTTCCCAGGCCATAGCAGAGAGCTGGATCGGAAGAGGAGCAGCCAGGACTAGAACCAACGCCCATATGAGATGCTGGTGCTTCAGGCCAAGGCTTTAACTCGCTGGACCATAGTGCTGGCCCCAACAATTCATTTTTAAAAAAAGATGTTCAGGGGCCAGTGCTGTGGTGCAGCAGGTTAATGCCCTGGCTTGAGGCACCGGCATCCTATGTGGGCGTCTGTTTGAGACTCAGCTGTTCTACTTCCAATCCAGCTCTCTGCTATGGCCTGGGAAAGCAGTACAAGATGGCCCAAGTCCTTGGGCCCCTGCACCCACGTGGGAGACCTGGAAGAAGCTTCTGGCTCCTGGCTTCGGATTGGCGCAGTTCCAGCCATTGTGACCAATTGGGGAGTGGACCAGTGGATGAAAGACCTCTCTCTCTCTCTCTGCCTCTCCTCCCTCTGTGTGGCTCTGATTTAAAAAAAAAAAAAAGATGTTCGGCCTGAGGTTTCTGATACAATAGGTATTTCTACAAAAGTCCAACTTTGTATTCAAGTATCATACTAGATTTTAAAAGACCAGACTGTATTGGTGAGTCAGTTAATGTTGAACATGGTTCTAAAATTTCTCAACTAGCTTCCAGTATATAAACACCAATGTATCATCCATGAAGAGCCAAGCAGAGGAGGAAACACAGTACATCAAGTCTGGGGCCGGCAGTGGGTTGAGTTATCTCCTATGATGCCAGCATCTTACACTGGAGAGCTGCCTGGAGTCCTCGTCGCTCTGCTTCTGATCCAGCTCCCTTCTAAGGCACCTGGAAAAGCAGTGGAGGACGGCCCCCTGCCACTCATCTGGGAGACCGGCATGGAGTTCTGGGATCCCGGCTTTGGCCATCTGGGCAGTGAACCAGCAGGTGAAAGATCTCTTTGTCTCTGCTCTCCTTCTCTCTTTATTGCTTTCAAATAAATAAATCTTAAAAAAGAACATTCACTCTGCATCAGCACCATTTGGACTCAAACTCTGGCTCCATTCGTAACACCTACTGCTAAATGACTTTATGTAAATAATTAATTTCTATCCATTTTTTCACAGAAACAAAATCCACGTCATAAGGTTGCTATAAAGAAAGGAAGCTAGCTCCCTGCAGCTTATTAGGAAACAGATTATAGCATGAATGAGAAGGGTTTGGGTCCTTTACCTCGTGGTTAAGATGCTGGTTGAAATGCCAACAACCCACACTGGAGTGCCTGCATTTGGTACTCTGCTCCTGACTCAGTCTCCTGCCAATGCAGGCCCTGCGAGGCAGCAGTGCTGGCTCCCGTGACTGGGCTCCTGCCACCCATGGGGGAAGCCTGGATAAAGTTCCTGGGCTTCAGCTTTGGCTCCAGCTGGGGGCCACTGCAGGCATTGTGGGGAGTGAGTGAGCAGACGGGAGTGTGCTCTCTGTGTGTATTTCTCTGTCTGGAAGGAGGGGAGGAAGGAGGGAAAAGAAAGAAAAAGGAGAGAGAAATAAAGAGGGGGGAGGGAAGATGTTAGGAAAGGAGGGAAGACGCACAGAACCAAGTGCCAACATTGCAAAGCAATATTTAAGGAAACCCAAGAATTTAGCCTATCAATTCAAAGACCTAGAAATACTCATCTATTAAAATTAGCCAAAGAGTAATTTCAGGAATAAAAGACATGGTTAGGGAAAAAAGAAAAAAAGAAAAACATTTGTCCAAGTACAAAAAGGTTATAATGAATCTACCCTCAAAAAAGGGCTTGCAGGGCCAGCGCTGTGGTGTAGAAGCTTAAGCCGCTGCCTGCAGTGCCAGCATCCCATATGGGTACCAGTTCGCGTCCTGGCTGCTCCACTTCCGATCCAACTGCCTGCTAATACACCTAGGAAAACAGCAGCTAATGACCCAAGTCCTTGAGCCTCTGCCACTCCCATGGCAGACCCAGAAAGAAGCTCCGGGCTTTGGCCTGGCCCAGCCCGGACTGTTCCAGCCATTTGGGGAGCGAACCAGTGGATGGAAGACCTTTCTTTCTCCTCTCTCAGCCTTTCAAATAAAATAAATGTTAAACAAAAAATGTTTACAGGCACCCCTCTGGCTGGGGAGGTAGGCTGGTGCTGATAGGGCTCTACCTCTACCTCTGGGATTGGCTGATATCAACAGCCTGTTCTGGTGCCTTCAAAGGCTGGGATGAGGGGAGCAACCAATGATTCTCCTAACTTAAAGGACTAAACAGTCACAGTGGGGACTTCATCCAGCACCTGTATGAGATGTTGGTGTTGTCTCATGGAACCTCAGATGCTCAAGTCCCTTATATTGGTTCTCTGTATCCAACAGGTTCTTCATCTGTGCAGAGAGAGGCCGACTGCACTGAGAGAAGAGTTTTGGATCACCTCCCTCACAAACAGATCCTCCATCCACTGGTTTACTCCCCAAATGGCTGTAACTGCCAGGTTTGGACCAAGCCAAAGTCAGGAGCCTGGGAATCCATATGGGTCTCCCACACAGGTGACAGAGGCCCAAGCGCTTAGACTATCCTCCAGTGACTTCCCAGGCTCACAGCAAGAAGCAGAGGAGCTGAGACTCAAAACAGCACTTCATTATGGGAGGCCAGGATCACAAGCTGAGGCTTAACCTGCTGTGCCACAATGCTTACCTACTTCTCGACGCTCTTAGAGAAAAACGGGAGGGGGACGTTACCGCCCGCGGCGCCCAAGGCTTACCTGCAAGTCCCGGTTTTTCAGGTTGCCCAGCCAGAAAGCCTCTCTACAGTTGTTGAGGACGAGCATGGCTTTGACCCTGCAGACTAGCAGCTCCAGGCTCTTCTTGAGCAAAGGCACATGACTCGTGAGTCCTGTGTCCTGGTGAATCTGAACGGAAACAAACACTCGTCTCATCTGAGTTCACACCATGTTATACATTCCTGTACAGAAACTGGAGTTCCTGACACCCCGAACACTGAGGAAGAGCACACGCTCTGCTCATCCGAACCGACAATGTTCCACCAAATAGCAGGGACCTGGCAGAGTATTCCCAGGAGAACAGCAGCTGATAACCTCAAAGCCTGGAAGACACGTCAGCAACACCTCGACATCCTCACTGTAACCTCCTGTGGACCAACCAGTAATGAATTTTCCTAAAATATTCTTGATCATATAATCACATTAAACACAGTCCTGTTGTGCTCCTTGAGACAGAAAACATCAGATTCATAACCACTAAAATGGCTTCAAGTGGCAAAGTCTTTAACGCTGAGAGGTTCTCACAAGGGACAGATGTGTGCTCTCAGGGGGCTGTGTCCAGCAGAGTCGCAGCTTGCACAGTATTCCTCCCACACGGTGCTGTGGGGACCGTCAACAGCAACAACAAGCACCTCGTACCCCAAAGAGATTCTGAAGGAGACAGGGCAGGTGCAGAATTCTCCTCCAGGAGACTGCCCTGTTCCAACCAGCAGCTGAGGATGGGAGTGCTCTGAACAGCCTGCCGGGGCAGACACTGCTCCAGACAGAATGGCTCAAGAAACACAAGGTGCCCTGGGTTTCCAAACAGCAACCGATGATGAAGCCCACAGGCAGGCTGGTGACGTGAGCGGCTCCTCTTACCTTGGAATGCCCGCATACGTGATGAAGCAGCCGTGTGTTCAACTGGAAGGCTTCCAGCAAACTCAGAACATCTTCCTAAAACCAGCAAGAGTCACAAATGCTAAATCAATGTTCTAATTTCCTGTATTTTTAAATTTTATTGTTATTTTCCACTAACACAGAACACGTGTACATTTTTATTGGGTACAGGACAATATTTTCACAAATGGGTACAACATCACCAGTTAAATCAGCTTATTAGCATTTCCATTTCCTTATCTTCCTCAAATTCCGTTGTAGACGAGGGATACCCTTGCATCACAGGTTCCAAAGCTGCTAAAATGCAGGCTGCAGCCGGTGTGGACATCACGCTACTGGGCCCCTCCAACAGCAGCGCCGGCCAACCTTCACTCTCAACCCTCCCACTTCGGGCCTCTGTGTAAATCTAAGAGTTACTGTAAGACCTGCATGTTAGTTGTAAGAAGGGTCCTGTCTTAGTTTTCCAGTCTGCAACATTAGGATAAAACACCACCTCTTCTTTCTCTTCCAGGGTAATGAGGGAGCAGTCAGACATGGTGAAAGTACTCTGCAACGTTCAACGTGCTAACTGTGTAAGGAGCCATCTCTGCCTCCATGCTTACTTCGCAACTCCAGCCCTGGGTGCCACATGTCTAAAAACTACCCAGACTGTTCACTGTAATAGTACCAAGTTTTAGGACACAAATGAATTGTTTGAAAGTTAATCCTGAGAGTAGATCTAGGGAAGTGCAAAGGACTAAGCAAATGAGGCACTAACATGAGGGCCAAGAAGTCCAGTGGCATAATCAGATCAAGCGACACAGCACCCACCCTCACATCTGGAGAAGGGAGAGGCAGGTTTGAACCAGGGTGGGGCTGAGGAATCAGCTTGCTTGGAAACATTCAGTCCTATTTGAGCATCTCTGGCTACAGGTGACACAGACCAGAGGGGCCCAGGTAGAACTAGGTCCAAATCGCAGGCTAAGGAAGTGTTCCACCTCCAGCCCCACCCAGGTGTGGCCACAGACATCTCTTCTGAGCAGCTCTTCCTCGCTCTTACCCGGTGCTTTTTGAAGCTGAAGTCTAGGAGCGGCATACACTGCTTCAGAAATGCTTCCACAAAGAGACGTCCGTACTGAAGAACAAAGACACAGAGACGTCCAGCAGAGGGTCTCACCTGAAAAGCCCTGCTGAGGCAGCACTGCATCGACCAGCCCAAGCGCTTATTTTTTCCATTTTTATATATAAAAAATTAACTGGGAGACATCAAAAGGTTAATTTGGAGAATGTGACTCAATGCAAAAACTAGACAGGCTCTCTAAGTACGCTCCAGACCTAGGCAGACTTAGCCGCCCCAAACATAGCTTAAGAGAGCAAAGAGTAGCAGATAGCATCTCCAGCTCCCTGAGGACAACTGTGGGGAGATAAGGAAGCACAGGGCTGATTTCTAAACTTCCCAATCGGGGCCGGCGCCATGGCTCACTTGGTTAATCCTCTGCCTGCGGTGCCAGCATCCCATATGGGTGCTGGGTTCTAGTCCTGGTTGCTCCTCTTACAGTCCAGCTCTCTGCTGTGGCCTGGGAAGGCGTGGAGGATGGCCCAAGTGCTTGGGCCCCTGCACCCTCATGGGAGACCAGGAGGAAGCACCTGGTTCCTGGCTTCAGATGGGCATAGCTCCGGCCCTAGTGGCCATTTGGCAGTTGAACCAACGGACAGAAGACCTTTCTCTCTGTCTCTCTCACTGTCTAACTCTGTCAAATAAATAAATAAAAAATAAACAGAAGCATCCCAATCAGGGAAATCACTGCAATCTTCCACACCGTGCCAGGGAGAAGAGTGGGCAGAGAGGACAGTGGGTAACAGGTGCTGGCCACTTCCCAGAAGCATTCTCCCAGCACACTCCCACTCAGCTATCGACTCAAGGACTCATCTGGGGAATCCCACAGGAGCAGAGCTTGGCAATCATCTGGCTATCAGCACCCACATTCATAAGGCTACCTCAAGGCCTTTTTTTCTTCCTTAAAGATTTATTTTATTTATTTGAAAGGCAGAATGACAGAAAAAAGGAGAGATAAAGACATCTTCCTTCCATTTGCTGGTTCACTCCCTAAATGGCCACGATAGGCAGGGCTGGGCCAGGCTGAAGCCAAGAGCCTGAAGCTCCATCTGGGTCTCCCACATGGGTGGCAGGGGCCCAAGCACTTGGCCATCACCTGCTGCTTTCCCAAGTGCATTAGCAGGGAGCTGTACGAGAAGCAGGGCAGCTGGGACTCGATCCAGTGCTCCACCATGGGATGCTGGAGTCACAGGCAGCAATTTAACCCACAGTACCACAGTGCTGGCCCCATTTATTTATTTAAATATTTATTTGAAATGCCCTATTCATTTATGTAAAGTTTTATTTTACTTACTTGAAAGGCAGAGCAACACAAATATAGGGGGAAACAAAGATCTTCCGTCTGTTGGTTCATTCCTCAAACTGCTGCAACAGCCAGGGCTGGGGCCAGGCCTGAGCCAGGAACCAAGAATTCCATCTTGGTGTCCCACACTGGTGGCAGGGGCCCAAGCACTTGGGCCATCTTCCACTGCCTTCCTAGGTACATAAGCAGGAAGCTCAATTTTAAGTGGAGCACCTGGGACCTGAATACATACACGGACAAGAAACACCGACCCTGCAAGCAGCAGCTTAACCCACTGTGCCACAGGCCGGGTCCTCACCAACAGCTTTAGTAAGAGGAATTGTTTGACCTAATTGCTAAGATTCTGGTTAGAGGCCGGCGCCGCGGCTCACTAGGCTAATCCTCCGCCTTGCGGCGCCGGCACACCGGGTTCTAGTCCCGGTCGGGGCACCGATCCTGTCCCGGTTGCCCCTCTTCCAGGCCAGCTCTCTGCTGTGGCCAGGGAGTGCAGTGGAGGATGGCCCAAGTCCTTGGGCCCTGCACCCCATGGGAGACCAGGAGAAGCACCTGGCTCCTGCCATCGGATCAGCGCGGTGCGCCGGCCGCAGCGCGCTACCGCGGCGGCCATTGGAGGGTGAACCAACGGCAAAAGGAAGACCTTTCTCTCTGTCTCTCTCTCACTGTCCACTCTGCCTGTCAAAAAAAAAAAAAAAAAAAGATTCTGGTTAGGACACTTGTATTATCTACTGCAGTTTCTATGTTCGATTCCCAGCTCTGCTCCCAATTCCTGTTCCTGCTAACGCAGATCCTATGAAGCAGAGAAGATGGCTCAGGTAACCAGGATCCTGCCACTCCTGTATCCATTAGGGGCATGGATCCAGTTTCTAGATCTTAGCTTCAGTCAGCAGCATTCAGAGAACCAGCCAATGGGAGCTCTCTTTGTTTTTCTCTCAATCTCTCAAAAAAAAACAAAAACAAAACAGAAAAAAGCTAATTTTTTTTTTTTTCTTAGAAGAACCATGCAGGGACAGTGCTGTGGCATAGTGGGTAAAGCCACCACCTACAGTGCCAGCATCCCATATCGGCACCAGATCAAGTCCTGGCTGCTTCACTTTCGATCCAGCTCTCTGCTATGGCCTGGGAAAGCAGTAGAAGATGGCCCAAGTTCTTGGGCCCCTGAATCCACGTGGGAGACCCAGAAGAAGCTCCTGGCTCCTGGCTTCAGACAGCACAGCTCTGGCCATTGCAGCCAACAGAAGAGTGAACCAGCGGATGGACGACCTCTCTCTCTCTGCCTCTCCTTCTCTCTGTGTGTAACTCTGATTTTCAAATAAATAAAAAAAATTTTAAAAAAATATAGTATCTAGGGGCCAGCGCTGTGGCGCAGCAGGTTAACGCCCTGGCCTGAAGCACTGGCATCCCATATGGGCACCAGTTTGAGACCCGGCTGCTCCACTTCCGATCCAGCTCTCTGCTATGGCCTGGGAAAGCAGTAAGAAGATGGCCCAAGTCCTTGGGCCCCTGCACCCACATGGGAGACCCAGATGAAGGTCCTGGCTCCTGGCTTCAGATCAGCACAACTCCGGCTGTTGCGGCCAACTGGGGAGTGAACCATCGGATGGAATACCTCTCTATCTCTCTCTCTGCCTCTCCTTGCTGTGTAACTCTTTCAAATAAATAAATAAATCTTTTTAAAAAATGTAGTATCTATATCTAAATATACCTTGTTAATTAAAAAAAAAAAAAGAACCATGCACACTCCTCTATTCCTTGTTGCTTCAGCAGGAACAGCAGGCCAGGGGTTGAATGCTCATAAACTATTCCTCCTACTTCTAAGAATTTGACCAAAAGTTTTAAAACTCAGGAAAGCTGCCTCCTCCAATTACCCAACTCGTCCAGGTATCCACTGCCTTCCCTGGCACACGGCAAAGGTGTGAAGCGATTCACCACAGTGCAGCCTGTTCCAGAGCAACCCACGGGAAGAATCAATGCCAGAAAAGGACCAGTAAACCTCTTACCTTCAAACAGGCATGCAGAACAGCATGGCTATCAAACACCTGGAGAGGCGAAAAAAAAGGGAACGAAAGCTGCAGTCTGCTCGCAGGAGCAGCTGAGCCTCTGCCCCACTGTGCAATGCACAGCTCAAGGTGTTGTACAGAAGTCTGCAATAAGGCAGGCATATTAATAGTCAAGTAAGTCACAAAGCAGAGCGAAGTAACCACCAACTAAAGCTCAAGAAAAGGAAGAAAGGATCAAGGACTAAGAAGTTCCAACTGGGATGCTGAAAAGATGCCACTATTAGAGGGCAAATCCTCGGTGCAGCCCCAGGATACTAAACTAGAGATGCAGAAAGAAGAAAGCAGCTCATTCTGGGTTTGGGCACAGGCCGAGCAAACTCGCAGAATGGGTGTGAAAGACAATGCAGGCTCTCGGTCACAAGCAGAGTGTGCACGGATCACAGAGGACCCAAGGCAAGACGAGTGTGGGTCAGTGACAGGCGGGGGTATTGTGGCACCAGATACAGAGCACCAGGAGAGAAGGGGTCACCCAGGATGAGTAACAGGACAGAGAAGAGTGGGAAGAACAAGGAGGGTCACTCTTGGAAGCCAGGACCCTTGGTTTCTGCAGTTGGCTGGTGAGACAGGACCAGGAGCCTCCACTCACCTTAACCAGGTTGATGAGGATACTGAAGTCTCGAACAGCCATGTTCCAGTAGACGAGCTTCTCTTCATGAATCTGGGGGCAGTCAGACACATAGGTACCTCTGAACCACAGCCAAATACTTCTCTTACTGTACTCCTGCTACTACACAGCTCTAGAGTTGCATAGCTACTCCGAGATGTAAGCCAATTATCCCTAGAGATACAGCAACCACACTACTGGAGATGGTCCTGAGGTGTGCACATTAGGGTAAGACCATTAGAGTAGCCGATCGAAACTCCACCCCCTCCTCTTTTTATAAAAAATAAATTATTTATTTGAAAGGCAGAATTACAGAAAGAGGGGAGACAGAAACCCCTTTCATCTATTGGTTCACTCCCCAAATGGCCACAACAGCCAGGGTCCTAAGGGTCTCCCACGCAGCTGCTGCTTTCCCAGGCATGTTAGCTGGGAGCTGGATCGGAAGTAGAGCGGCTGAGACACAAACTGGTGCCCATAAGGAACATGAAATCACTGCTGTGGCAACTTAACCGGCTGTGCCACAGCAACTGCCCCTAGAGACCTCACTAAAAGATGACTGCTTTCACAGATTTCCAAGTCAGTAAAAAAAGCTACGGCAGCACACCCATCAGCCCTCACATCTCTAGGGCATATGATCCATTCCCTTCTCTCAGACCAGCTTAACTCATGCCAGGCGGCAAGAAGCAACCTGGCAGAGGCAAGGAAAATGGAGTTCAATCCTTACCTCTACCTATAGGGAAAGGAAATTAAACCAGGAGCTCTTTGAAAAAATTCCTGGAACTCAGTAACTCAAAATAGGTTAGGAGAAGGGAGGGTAGGCAATTGGCACAGCCTGCATTCCATGAGAGTGCATGGGTTCAAGTCTCAGTTCCACTTCCAATTCCAGCTGCCTGCTGATGTGCACCCTGGGAAGCACCCAGTGATGACACAAAGATCTGGATCCTTGGCACCCACCGGGAAACTGGGACTGAGCTCGGGGCACCTAGTTTCAGTGTGGCTTAGCCCTGGCTGTTTAGGTCATTTGAGGAGTGAACCAGTGGATGGAATATCTCTGTGTGTCTCTTTCCCTTTGTAAAATAAATAAATACACAAAATTTTAAAAAGAAGAGAAATAGCTTTGGAAAAACCCTGGTCCCAAGAAACAGAAGAATTTGCAACTTCCAAGTAATCTAGAGTTCACCTGCTGAGGTAGGAGCATCTGACCCACCTGTTGGGAGTCTGCTGCTGTGCCAGCCTCAATACCTTTCACTGTCTTCTCCAGTTCAGCCATCATCACACGGAAGAAAATGACAAAGGTATGCCTACAAGCAAAAGGCACATACACAGTTCAGAAAGGACTTCCTGGGAAGAAGTCAGGGAACCAAGAGGAACTTTCTTCCCACCTCTCTGCACATCCTTTCACCAGGGTCCACTGTGAGAGGAGGAGGGAGCAGAAAGGATTGAGACAGGCACCCGAGAGGACTGTGGCACTGAGAAGACTTCCTCAAAAAAGCAGTTGGGTAGCATGGAGAGAGCAGTGAGGAGACCTAATTCTGAGTCCTGGTTCCATGTTTACTTTATCACCTGCATAAGTCTGAGAAGTTCCCTCTCTAACCCGCTTGTGCTTCCACAGAAAAACAGGCGTACTGACTCCTACCCTCACAGGACTATCACACAGATCGAATGAGACAAAGAATGTGAAAGTGTTTTGTCAACTGGAAACACTGCACAAGTGTAAAATAATTATTGATATTATGGGACAGAGGACCATTAAAAGAGACATACATGATTAGGCTTAACAACCACATTAACCTCCCTAACATGGTTAAATAATGGAAAATTATCTCAAGTTTCAAGGATGGAAGTACAGATAGAAGGGTGGCAGCGAAATGCTCACTGCCACTTTAGACAACTGAAAATTCATTTCTCAATAAGGTCCTCTCACACAGCCTGGCTCAGACTTTGAGAAGGAAAGCAGAGTAGAGTGCCTATTCTGAATAATGGCTGTACCTACAAGTGCACCAGTGATAGTTTTACCTATGGTCTGTACCAGTGATAGTTGCTGTACCTACCACCTACACCAGTGATGGTTGTACCTACTGCCTACATCAGGGATGGCTGTGCCTACCGACTGTATCAGTCAGAGTTACTGTACCTACCACCTGCACCAGTGATGGCTGTACCTATCACCTACATCAGTGTGGTTGTTATCTACTGACTTCATCAGTGTGGCTGTACCTACTGTCTGCACAAGAGGTAGACAAGGAATCACCAGCTATCTGGAAGCAACATACACTACACACCCACTGCATAGTGTGACTGTATTTTAGGGAAAGAAGTAGAAGCAAGAACTCCTATACCTGGTCAGCGTAGGGAACGTGGAAGAAGATGCATCTTTCGGGGAGTTGATGAGTTCTGGGACCCCCACACCAGCGATCTCCTCTATGGCCTTAAGAGTGCTGTCTACATGCTCCAAGTAGATGCTGCATTTAGAGTCAAAGAGGGTAAACATGAGGCAATATTCCTTTCCGGAGATGTCACCAAGCTTTAAATCAACTACTAGGACTCTTTCTTTTAAGGAAACATTTTAGATACTTGTCAGGAGGTAAAGAAAATGAAGTCTCAATTAGAAATAGAGTTAAGACCTTGGAAGTGGCTGGCACCACGGCTCACTTGGCTAATCCTCCGCCTGCGGTGCCGGCACCCCAGGTTCCAGTCCCAGTTGCGGTGCCGGGTACTAGTCCCGGTTGCTCCTCTTCCAGTCCAGCTCTCTGCTGTGGCCCGGGAGGGCAGTGGAGGATGGCCCAAGTGCTTGGGCCCTGCACCCGCATGGGAGACCAGGAGGAAGTGCCTGGCTCCTGGCTTTGGATCGGCGCAGTGCCAGCCATGGCGGTCATTAGGGGAGTGAACCAATGGAAGGAAGACCTTTCTCTCTGTCTCACTGTCTATAATTCTCTGTCTCTCTCTCACTGTATAACTCTGCCTGTCAAAAAAAAAAAAAAAAAAAAGACCTTGGAAGCGATGGCTGTTGTGGATATGGTGGGCAACAAACATATTTCACTCACTAATTCACAATGTAGGGTACAATGGCAGATTCCTCCACAATTTAGTTTAACAAAGAATTGGCCAACAGAACAAAACAGGATCGGAGGATCTAAAATCCACATATTCCAAATTGTTCATTTTAAACTTACTTCATTGCCTACAAGTTTCCCCTAACAAAGGTCCTTCCTGTCTCTGGATGAAGGATCCTATGTGGAGGGAGGCTCCTGGGCTCACTCAAGAAGCCCAACATTGACTCACCAGAGCAAAGCATGCAGCTGGTCATTGAAGACGCTGCTCTTCTCTCTCTCTCCAGGTGGCCAGGCCCGGCAGAGGAACTGTTTGGCCAGGGAAGCTGACAGAAAAGAAGACACAGGCATCAGGGGCACAGGAAATTGTCCTTCGGCTTTCTGGGGTGATTACTGATCAAAAGGGTTATTCTAAGTTTATTAGGAAGTTCCTGGTCTTCATCTGAGAGTAAATGTTTGGAAGTGGGAATGTCTCTGTTCCACCGACACCTGTCCCACCCACACCCTGTGCTGAAGCACAAATGAACCCCCCCCCCCCACACACACACACACGCTGCTATGCAGTGGGAAAGCCAATGTCATTCCTCCTGGGCAGCACAATGCTAGCAGCCACCTCACAGCTTCAGACCAAACCCTCCTTTTGTAATGGGCAGGAAATAATTAAGTTTTCTTTTGCATTTTCATTTTGCTTTCTACTTGTATGTCAACTAGGATGCATAATCAGTGAGCTGCATCCTAAGCGCTATGAAAAAAGCTAGGAGAAAGGGTGGGGAAGCAGCAAGCACTTTCTTATACACTGGATCCTGATTTTTTTCTTGTTCTCCCACTTTATATACCTCAAACTTTATGTATCTATTTGCTAGATGTCTCAGTTAATTTTTAAAAACGAGGGGCCAAAGATCTGAGTAAAGATGCCGCCTGTGATGCTGTATGGCACCCTATATGCGCACTGGTTCAAATCCTGGAAGCTCCACTTCCGAACCAGCTCTCTGCTATTGTCTGTGAAAGCAGAAGATGGCCCAAGTGCTGGGGACCCTGCACCCCGATGGGAGATCTGGAAGCTCCCAGCTCCTGGCTTCAGATTGGCCCAGCTCTGGCCACTGCAGCCATGTGGAGAGTGTACCAGCAGATACAAGACTTCTCTCTCTCTGCCTCTCTGTAATTCTGCCTTTCAAATAAATAAATAAATCTTAAAAAAAAAAAAACCTTAAAAAAAGAACTTTTAATTTTTAAAAATGAGGGGGAAGGACACTATTAAACTTAAGCCAAACAAAAAATCATCTAGCCAGCTATTCTAACCAAACTCAAACTAAGTGACATCCATAAAATCAGTCACAGCTCCATCGGAGAACATGTCCATCTTGGATAGCAGGGCGGCATGTCTGAGGCTGTGTGGTGTTTACATGTGACAACGTATGAGGCTCTGGGAAGGGCACAGTTCACAAGCAGGAGACAGCACTCTTCACGGAAGGGAGGTCGGGGGCCATCACCTATTTTTTCTCTGTTCTGGGAAGGAGTTCTCGATTTCTCCGCAAGGACCATCAGAAGTCGGATGAGGTAAAGGGCACACTGGAAACCAGGAATGCTCTGATGGAAATTCTGGACATAACTGAAGCTCTGGCTGTGAGGAGACAAGGAGTACACAAACTAGCACCACATGTACTAGACAGGTGAAATTCACATGGCTGGCCCAATTCCCCTTACATTTTTGACAGCCTAATCAGAATCCTCTGCACTTTTAATGGCTTTAGTAGAAACTTGGAAGCCTCCTGATAGAAAACTTTATTTTTGTTTGGAGAAGGCCAGGGCAGAAGATGCACAAAATGCTGGCCTTAACAGGGTCGTATATACCAAGAAATTCAAGTATCACACTAACAAGCACAATCCTAAACTGCTGACTCTTCAAACCCTTAGGCAGCACACTACAAATAACGTTCAAAATGTGAGTTCACAGACAATGTGGAAGCAACTGTAACACAGGCAGGGAAAGCAGAGCTTTTAATAAATCTATCAAAAGGCCAGCGCCGCGGCTCACTAGGCTAATCCTCCACCTTGAGGCGCCGGCACACCGGGTTCTAGTCCCAGTTGGGGCACCGGATTCCATCCCGGTTGCCCCTCTTCCAGGCCAGCTCTCTGCTATGGCCCAGGAGTGCAGTGGAGGATGGCCCAAATGCTTGGGCCCTGCACCCGCATGGGAGACCAGGAAAGGCACCTGGCTCCTGCCTTCGGATCAGCACGGTGCGGCGGCCATTGGAGGGTGAACCAACGGCAAAGGAAGACCTTTCTCTCTGTCTCTCTCTCTCACTGTCCACTCTGCCTGTCAAAAAAAAAAAAAAAAAAAAAAAAAATCAAAAATGGAGCAATCAATCACAATTAATAAAAAATGTCAACTCATGATTGATTGGTGAGGAGGTCAAACAAATTCGAAGCATCATATTCAAAATGAAGTCAGGTACTGCCCAAAAGGTAGGGTGGACACACACTAATTGGTGACCCAGTGATGTCCTAGTGAGGGCAGGGAAACTTTTTTCTGCCAAGGGTTATTTGGATGTATATAACAACATTCACATGATATAAAAAATTACCAACTAGGGGCCGGCGCTGTGGTGCAGTGGGTTAACGCCCTGGCCTGAAGTGCTGGCATCCCATATGGGCGCCGGTTCAAGAACCGGCTGCTCCACTTCCGATCCAGCTCTCTGCTGTGGCCTGGGAAAGCAGTAAGAAGATGGCCCAAGTCCTTGGGCCCCTGCACCCGCGTGGGAGACCTGGAAAAAGCTCCTGGCTTCCGACTGGCGCAGCTCCGGCCGTTGCGGCCAACTGGAGAATGAACCATCAGATGGAAGACCCCTCTCTCTCTCTCAGATTTCTCTCTCTCTCTCTGCTCCTCCTCTCTCTGTGTAACTCTGACTTGCAAATAAATAAATAAATTTTTTTTTTAAAAATTTACCAACTAGACTACTATAGATTTACTGAATTTTGAGTCCTGCCTGCAGTGGCCTTGGAAGGGCCAGACCAAATTTCGCAGGTCTTTTATGGCCTGTGTGACAAACATTCTTCACCCTTGGGTCCTAGGCTACCAAGCAAAGGTACAGAAAGACCAAGTTGCTCTGGCCGAAGGTGGATAAGAGGCAGCCACTCAGACTGCCCACTCCCCTTCTTTTTCACATCTAGTGTTCCTCCAAGACTAGGGGAAGGACACAGATAGTCATTGACATAGCCGTGGCTCGGTCATGCAGCCGTGTGGGGAGACAGATGTCCCAGACAGCCAACAGCTGACAATGGATGGTGAACGGTTTCATCATCACTCCCCAAAAAGGCAGACTCGATGGGTAAATGTATGCAGGAAGATTTAGCATGATTTGTTCAAGAGTTTCTAATGCTTCAAGATTTATCACAATACTTAAATATCGCTACCAACAGACACCAAAGTTACTTCAAAAAAGTCTTGCCAACCCTGATCCTAGGGCACGAAGTCTGACCCACCTGAGCAGTTCCTCCAAGGACTGGTCACGCTCTCCCTGCTTCAGTCGGTTAGCAAGGATCTCAAGGGCCCAATACAGTAAACTGTGATTCTCAAGTTCAGAAAATCCACTCCTACAGGCAGTCAAGGAAAGATGGCTTAGCTCAGTTTCATGACAATTCCAGGTGTAGCATGTGAGGGTGCTGGTCTCCAACCAGACCATCAGTGAGTCAACAGAGTGTGAAAAAGAACTGAAAGCATCAAGGCGTCAGATGCTGTGAAGTTGTGAACGCAAGATGAGAAGTCGAGGGGCACCCACAACAGTCTTAAGGCTTCCTGGGATCATTTCTAGGGTGAAAAAGTGCTCTTTCATTTCCTACATTTCAGAGAAAGTCTTGGGCTCCTATAAAAACGCAGGAATACTTCTGTCAAATTGCTAAATCAATGTCTAATTCATAGCAGGTGTTCAACAAAGAACACATCCTTTCTTCAACACTGTAACTCGTATCTTTCCTACTGTCCTTTCCATTCCACCCAAAGATTATTAACCTAGGCCAGACCCTTACATGTAGATCATGGTGACACCTTTTTGACAGGCCTTTTTGCACCCCTTTCCAATCTCTTCTGCACCCTGCTGCAAAAAGCATTCTCCCAAACTGGTGTTTTTTTTTTTTTTTTTTTTTTTAACAACAAGGCTATAGCCATCGAATTCCAAAATTGCTTCTCTGATTGATACTTTTTTAAGATTTATTTATTTATGTGAGGCAGAGGTACAGAGAAAGAGGGAGACAGAGAGAGAGGTCTTCCATCCACTGGTTCACTCCCCAAATGGCTACAATGGCTGAACAGGGCTGATCCGAAGCCAGGAGCTTTTTCCAGGACTCTGACATGGGTGCAGGGGCCCAAACACTTGGGTCATCTTCCACAGCTTTCCCAGGCCATTATCAGGGAGTTGGGTAAGAAGTGGGCAGTTGGGTCTTGAATTGGTACCCACATGTGATGCCAGCACCAAAGGTAGAGGCTTAGCCTACTATGCCACAGTATCAGCCTCTGGTTAGGATTTTAAGTCTTCTGCCTGGCTCTGAAGATCAGCACAGATGACCCCCAGGACCTCCTCTAGAAAGGGTTTTACCTGCTACACCACAGTGCCTGCCTCATGAACATCCTGTTATGTGTTTGTCATCTATAAATCTCCTGGATAAATTACCCCGTCTTTAGTCAGGCACTCTTTTTAGTACTGAGGATATGAAAATGCCATCTGCCCTCATGGAGCTCCACAATCTAACAGAGAAAACAGATGAACGAGTAATTGTAACAAAAGGTGCCAAGTTTTGGGGCCAGCATTGAATAGTGAGTGAAGCCGCCATCTGCAATGCTGGCATCCCATAGGGTGTCAGTTCATGTCCCAGCTGCTCTAATTCCAATCCACCTCCCTGCTAATGGCCTGAGAAAAGCAGCAGCAGATGGTCCAAGTCCTTGGGCCCCTGTGTCCATGTGGAAGACCCTGAAGAAGCTCCTGGCTTTGGCCTGGCCCAGCCCTGGCCAATGCAGCCATCTGGGGGTAAATGAGCAGATGGATGATCTCTCTGTCTTTCCCTCCTTGTAACTCTTTCAAATAAATAAATAAATCTTTTTTTAAAAGGTGCTAGGTTTTATCATAAGAGGCTATCAAAGTATTAGGAGAGGGGGTCGGCGCTGTGACACAATAGGTTAATCCTCTGCCTGCAGCGCCGGCATCCCATATGGTCTCTGGTTTTCTTCCTGGTTGCTCCTCTTCCAATGCAGCTCTCTTCTGTGGTCTGGGAAAGCAGTGGAAGACAGCCCAAGTGCTTGGGTCCCTGCAACCACATGGGAGACTGGGAAGAAACACCTGGATCCTGGCTTTAATTAGCACAGCTCCAGCCGTTGCAGTCATCTGGAGAGTGGACCAATGGAAGGAAGACCTTTCCCTTTCACTGTCTATAACTCAACCTCTCAAAAAAAAAAAAAAAAAAAAAAAAACCCACAAAGTATTAGGAGAGAAGTGAGGGGTCAGGGAGGTGAGAAGGAGGCTTATTTAGCCCAGGGGTATGCTGGAATATATCCCTAAGGAGAAGTTTAAGTTCACATCTCAACAGGTGAGTCAGAAAGGCGGGGATCCAGAGGGAGGGAGGCCCGGCAGAATAATGCGTCTTTGTGAAAGCCTCCAGACGAAGCTAAAAGGAGCTGAAGGTAACTAAGTGTGGCTGGTGGCAGAGAACTAGCCAGGAAGTGAAACAGCAGGAGTCAGAGGCCTTAGAAGGTAGGTAAAAATTTGAACTCAAGAAAAATCAACTCTGGAGACCAAAATTAGCACAGAATTAGACCGGGTTTGTGCAGGAAAGATCACCCTTGACTGCAGTGTGAAGAAAGACTGAGGAAGACAACTGGAAGCAGAGACCAACTGCAACACTAAGGAGTCCAGGACAGAGAAGACGGAGTCTGCAGACAGTGGAGAGAAGGGCCGATGGCGATCTGGATGTTACCGAGATAAAACAGGAGTTGAGGATCAGATGTGGGAGAAAGGGTGCAAAGTTGAGACAGAAACAAAGAATAATTCCTGGATTCTGACTCAGACATGTGTGAGGCCATTTCTGGAGCCAGGCAGAGCTGAAGCAGAAGTGGTCAGGATGACACACTGCTTTGGCTGTGAGGAGTCTGAGGTGCCAATGGCGTATCTAAGGGGGTGTCGAGTAGGCAGCTGGATATAAATGTCTGGAACTCAGAAGATAAATTCATGCACACATTTAAGCTTGGGTAAGGCTGCCTGAAAAACCTGAATAACGGCAAGAGAGGGGCCAGGGCCTACTCTTCAGGAAAAAGGGTATTTAAGGGAAATATCTAACTTCTGTTTGTGACCACACTGTGCCTTCCAGCTCCTGCTTTTACCTCCCTGGAGGTCACTGCCCCTTAAAAGCCTAATCAAGTACCCCTGCTTCTATGAAGGTGCCCCAAACACCCCGCTCACACTGTGATCAGCTCTTTACCACGCATCCTAGGGTGTAGTTCTGGATGGTGCGGCACTCTGAATTCACGCTCATTCCACATAGGTTAGATCCGTCACACTCCTGTGCGTGGCAGATGCTGCAGGTCTCTCGGGAGACCTGTGCTAGTGGGTGTACTCCTACACTGGATGGTCACTGCCCCAGTCAACGACAATCAACGCTGTCAACAGACAGCAGGGTGGAGGGCCACACCCCTTTCTCTGCATGTTGATGCTATCTGGCACGGTGTTCTGATGCTGTGGGCCCAGCAGCACCTGTAGTACTGGGATGTGCACTGCTCCTGGTGGTGCTGGCAGAACTGACACCATTCATGTGGTGCCAGTCCCAGAGAGTACGAAGATCTAATAGGGATAGGTACTCAGGAGCCAGGTGCCCTGAGTCCTGGTGCCCAATGCCACGGCCACCCGTAGGACAAACAGAAGCAGCAGTCTCCCTGGCCTGAAAGATGCCATGGCTCCCGTTCTGGTTCCTGGATCCCAAGCAAGCCTCAGCTCCACTCTTCAGAAGGAACTTCTCAACTGACATTCTCTCAGGGGCACTACAGAAAGCTTGCTACAGGAAATCAAGAGTCAGATGGTCGGATCTGTTATGTTCACTAATCAGCAAGCAACCTAATTTGTCAAATGGGTTATTAACAACTGTGACCCCTTAAGACCACAGGGTGCGAAGTAAATGGAACGATACAGACAAAAATACTCCATAGTTACATGTGATTTCGGGGTCTTTTCCTTCTTTTCTCCATCTCATTGTCTTGGTAACTGTCAACTAAAAGCAAGCATATGCACATTTCTCTACTCCACATTCCCCACACACTCACCAAGCAAAAAGCCCATGGAAGATTTGTAGCAGCCTCTGGTAGCAGGAAGACATAATGTGGTACTCCCGAACTTTCAGCGCTGGTGCGTCAGCTACACTACAGTTCTCAGTGGCTAAGCACTAAAAAGGAACATAGTTTTAGGACAGTTGCTTCGGTAACTGTTCTCTTTTTCCTCCCAGTGAAATCTCATGCTCATCTGGAGACTCTTTTCCGTATGGATAAGACCCATCTTCTGACCTGAAAATAGTTATGAATGTTCTCCAGATGGTTACACATTGGGGTCAGCAGCTGAACAACACGGTGAGCAATCTCCCGGGCAGGTCTCTGGTGGAGACGAGAGAACCCAGTCTTCCGGCTTCCTTTATTCTACAACAAAATCAGAGTGAGGAGAAGCTGCTAGGTAGCTTCCCTGAAATTAAAACAGCTTACTATGGAGTTGAGTCAAACCCATGTCACCTGGGAGGTACAGACGGAGAAGTGGGCTGCTTGCCTAAAAAAATATTCTGACAAAGGGATAAAGCCTTGCTCCATCTTCCAAGAACAGAGAGCTTAGCTTCTGCACTCAGAACGTCTGACGGAGAAGCACAGATCCAGCATAACTAACAAGATGAAGCTCACAGAACAAGGAGAATGCAGAGCAAATATAAGTACAAAGATAAAAATCAAGTAGAGAGGTACAGGGAGATATATTAACGCACAAATACTTAAGCAAGATTTTCATATTTTTTGTTTACAAAATCTAGCTGCTCTCCCAGAAATGAGGTGCCCATCTGTCCCTTCTACTCACATCTGAGGTCCAGACTCTCTAGGCAGCTGACTGCTACACTCTCAGGGACGGGCTTCATTCAGGGGACTTATAGAACCAATACGCAAGCAAAGAATGCCATTCAGGAATGTTTCAGGGCATTTAGGAATGTATTTCTTGTTCAGGTATCTTTCTGTTTCCTCTTTCAGAGGAAATGTGACGTGGCAACAGGGCTGCCACAGTGCCACCCAGTAACCCGAACTTCATGACAGCAAAAGCGACAACTTATTCACCAACTGCTTCCAAGGCCACTAAGGCCAGGTCCTGTGCTTTGCACTAACCTTGAAGAAAGGGACTCTCTTGGCAACAGGAACAAGCATATTCTCCAACTTCTGGGAGAGATCTTCCAGCAGGAAGAGCAGCTCAGGGGGCCCAAGCTGCACAACCTCAGTAGCCTATAACAAGGAAGAAAAAAGGAAACTCAAGTATGTCTTAGTCATTTGTGGTATACATTTCATATAATTACCCTTTCCACTGAGCAAAGATTCTGACTTAACCCAAAAGGGAAAATTTTCCCTCAACTCATATAAAGAATGCTATTCCACTCTGTCAGTTAATCAGAAAGTAAAACATTTCCAAAATAAAGCAAATTATCAAATTAGCAAAATAGTACCAAAAGGCTGGCGCCACGGCTCACTAAGCTAATCCTCTGCCTGCGGCGCCAGCACACCAGGTTCTAGTCCCGGTTGGGGCGCTGGATTCTGTCCCGGTTGCTCCTCTTCCAGTCCAGCTCTCTGCGGTGGCCCAGGAAGGCAGTGGAGGATGGCCCAGGTCCGTGGGCCCTGCATCCACATGGGAGACCAGGAGGAAGCACCTGGCTTCGGACCGGCGCAGCGTGCCGGCTGCAATGCATCATCCATAGCGGCCACTTTGGGGGTGAACCAACGGAAAAAGGAAGACCTTTCTCTCTGTCTCTTTCTCACTGTCTAACTCTGACTGTCAAAAAAAAATTTTTTTTTTAAATAAAGTACAATAGGCCGGCGCCGCAGCTCACTAGGCTAATCCTCCACCTTGCGGCGCCAGCACACCAGGTTCTAGTCCCAGTCGGGGCACCGATCCTGTACCGGTTGCCCCTCTTCCAGGCCAGCTCTCTGCTGTGGCCAGGGAGTGCAGTGGAGGATGGCCCAAGTCCTTGGGCCCTGCACCCTATGGGAGACCAGGAGAAGCACCTGGCTCCTGCCATCGGATCAGCGAGATGTGCCGGCCGTAGCACGCCTACCGCGGCGGCCATTGGAGGGTGAACCAACGGCAAAAGGAAGACCTTTCTCTCTGTCTCTCTCTCACTGTCCACTCTGCCTGTCAAAAATAAATAATAATAATAATAATAATAAAGTACAATAAAATAAATTTTTAAAATAGCACTGTAAGATAGTATAAGTTAAAAGACTCACTTTTGGAGCCGGCACTGTGGCATAGAGGGTAAAGCTGCCACCTGCAGTGCCAGAATCCCTACAGGTGCTGGTTTGAGTCCCGGCTGCTCCACTTTCAATCCAGTTCTCTGCTATGGCCTGGGAAAGCAGTAAAAGATGGTCCAAGTCCTTGGGCCCCTGCACCAATGTGGGAGACCTAGAAAAAACCCCTGACTTTGGACTGGCACAGCTCTGGCCACTGCAGCCATCTGGGGAGTGAACCAGTGAATGAAAGACCTCTTTCTCTCTCTGCCTTTCCTTCTCTCTCTCTGTAATTCTGACTTTCAAATAAATAAAAATAAATCTTCAAAAAAAAATCCACTTTTTCCCTAGGAATAAATTTCTCTATATTTTCCTAGCTATGCATTTCCTACTTTTCCTGTGATAAAAGAATGACTAATTCAAGGCAATCTCAGAAATTCCCCTATTTGTTAAATTATCCTCTCCTGCTTTCCCAGGCCATAGCAGAGCTGGAATGGAAGAGGAGCAGCTGGGATTAGAACCAGCACCCAGATGGGAAGCCCGCATGGCAAGCAGGGGATTCACCTACGGCCCCACAGTGCCGGCCCCTAACTCTTTTATTTACTGATTTCCTTTCCCTTGGATAAATTCCCAGGAGTGTGATGGCTGGGTGATATGGTAGGTCTATATTCACATTTCTGAGGTGTCTACATATTGTATTCCATTGTGGCTTTACCAGTTTACATTCCTACCAATAGTAGATTAGGGTACCTTTTCCCCCACATCCTTGTCAGCATTTGTTGTTTGTTTTCTGTATGAAAGCCATTCTAACTGGGGTGAGGTGAAACCTCATTGTGGTTTTGATTTGCGTTTCCCTTACGGCTAGTGATCCTGAACATTTTTACATGTGTCTTGCGGGCCATTTGGATTTCCTCTTTTGAAAAATGTCTATTTAAGTCCTTGGCCCATTTCTTAACTGGGTTGTTTGTTTTGTTGTTGTGGAGTTTCTTGAACTCTTTATATACACACACACACACACACACACACATATATATATATATTTTAACAGATAGAGTTACACGGTGAGAGAGAGTCAAGACAGAGAGAAAGGTCTTCCTTCCGCTGGTTCATCCCACAAATGGTCGCTACGGTCAGAACTACGCTGATCCAAAGCCAGGAGCCAGGTGCTTCTTTCTGGTCTCCCACACGGGTGCAGGTATCCAAGCACTTGGGCCATCCTCCACTGCCTTCCCGGGCCACAGCAGAGAGCTGGACTGGAAGAGGAGCAACCGGGACTAGAACCCAGTGCCCATATGGTATGCCGGTGCTGCAGACAGAGGATTAACCCAGTGAGACACAGCGCTGGCCCCTATATATTCTGGTTGTTAATCCTTTATCAGTTGCTTAGTTTGCAAGTAATTTCTCCCATTCTATCAGTTGCATATTCACTTTCCTGTTTCTTTTGCAGTATAGGAGCTTCTCAAGTTGACGTAATCCCATTTGTTAATTTTGGCTTTCACTGCCTGTGCCTCTGGGGTCTTTTCCAAGAACTCTTTTCCTATGCCAATGTTTGCAGGGTTTCCGCAATGTTCTCTAATAATTTGATGGTGTCAGGTTGTAGATTTAGGTCTTTAATCTATTTTGAGTCAACTTTTGTGCAAGTTGTAAGACAGGGGTCTTGCTTCACTCTTCTGCATGTGGAAATCCAGTTTTCCCAGCACCATCTATTGAAGACTGTCCTTGTTCCAGGGATTAGTTTTAGTGCTTTGGTCAAATTTAAGTTGGTTGTAGATGCTTGGAATGATTTCTGGCTTTTCTATTCCATTCCATTGGTCTATCCATCTGTTTTTGTACCAGTACCAGTTTTGATTATAACTGCCTTGTATTATGGTGTTTTTTTTTTTTTTCTGACAGGCAGAGTGGACAGTGAGAGAGAGAGAGAGAGAGAGAAAGGTCTTCCTTTTTGCCATTGGTTCACCCTCCAATGGCCTCCACGGCCGGCGCGCTGTGGCCGGCGCACCACGCTAATCCGAAGGCAGGAGCCAGGTGCTTCTCCTGGTCTCCCATGGGGTGCAGGGCCCAAGCATTTGGGCCATCCTCCACTGCACTCCCTGGCCACAGCAGAGAGCTGGCCTGGAAGAGGGGAATCAGGACAGGATCGGTGCCCCGACCGGGACTAGAACCTGGTGTGCCGGCGTCGCAAGGCGGAGGATTAGCCTATTGAGCTGCAGTGATGACTCTAGCTTTGTTTTTGTTGTATAAGACTGCTTTAGCTATTCAAAGTCTCCTGTGTTTCCATAGGAATTTCAGCATTTTTTTTTCTAGATCTGAGATTAATGTCTTTGGTATTTTGATTGGTATCTCATTGAATCTGTAAATTTCTTTTGGAAGAATACATTTTGATGATACTGATGCTTCTTATCCATTAAAATGGAAGATTTTTTCATTTTTTTGTATCTTGGTTTGTAATTCTCATCAAGGAGATCTTCAATATCCTTGGTTAAATTTATTCCAAGGTATATGATTTCTTTTTTATTTTGGTAGCTATTGTGAATGGGACTGATTTTAGAAGTTCTTTCTCAGCCATGGCATTGCCTGTATATACAAAGGCCATTGATTTTTGTGTACTGATTTTATATCTTCCCACTTTACCAAACTCTTCTATGAGTTCCAAAAGTCTCTTGGTAGAGTCTTTTGGATCCCCTATATATAGAATCACATCACCTGCAAATAGGATAGTTTGACTTACTCTTTCCCAATTTGTACCCCTTTGATTTCTTTTTCTTGCCTAATGGCTCTGGCTAAAATTTTTCTGATGTTTTGTACTGTTTTCTTGGTTTCAATTTTTTTGATTTTGTCTCTAACTTTAATTTTCTCCTACTAGTTTTAGATTTGGTTTGCTGTTTTTTTTTTTCCAGATCCTTGAGATACACTGATAACTCATTTATTTGGTGCTTTTCCAATTTCTTGATGTAGGCACCAATTGCTATAAACTTTCCTCTCAACACTGCTTTTGCTGTATCCCATAAGTTTTGATATGCTGTACTGCCATCTTCATTTGTTTCCAGAAATTTTTCGATTTCTCTTTTGATTTCTCCTATGACCCACTGTTCATTCAGGAGCTATGTCCTAGAGATTCCAGGGTTGTTCATGTCCAGCTTCATTCCACTGCACTCCTAGAAGATGCATGGCGATGCTTTCGATTTTTTTGAATTCTTGAGACTTGCTTTATGGCATAGCATGTGGTCAATCCTAGAGAAAGTTCTGTGCACTGCTGAGAAGACTGTGTGTTCTGCAACTGTTAGGATTAAAAATTCTGTAGATATTTGTTAGGTCCATTTCCTTGCTGACTTTCTGTCTGTTCATCTGACCATTGCTGAAATTGGGGTACTGACATCCCACATTACTACTGTATTTGAGTCTACATCTCCCTTTAGATCCCTTAACATTTCTTTTAAATAGCCAGGTACCCTGTAATTAGGTGCATATACTTTTATAATAGTTACATCTTACTGTTGAATTGATCCCTCAATCATTATAATAGTGCCCTTCCTCTCTTTTTAAAATTAAAAAAAAATTTTTTTTTTATTTATTTGACAGGTAGAGTTATAGACAGTGAGAGACAGACAGAGAGAAAGGTCTTTCTTCCATTGGTTCACTCCCCAAATGGCCGCTACGGCTGGCACTGTGCGGATCTGAAGCCAGTGGCCAGGTGCTTCTTCCTGGTCTTCAATGTGGGTGCAGGGGCCCAAGCACTTGGGCCATCCTCCACTGCCCTCCCGGGCCAAAGCAGAGAACTGCACTGGAAGAGGAGCAACCAGGACTAAAACCTGGCGCCCATATGGGATGCCAGCACCGCAGGCGGAGGATTAACCAAGTGAGCCATGGCACCAGCCCTCTTTGTCTCTTTCAACAGTTGTTGTGTTAAAGTCTATTTTGTCTGATATTAGGATGACTACACCAGCTCTTTTTTGTTTTCTGTTAGCATGGAATATCTTTTTCCATCCCTTCACTTTCAGTCTGCATGCATCTTTGTTGGTGAGATATGTTTCCTATAGGCAGCAAACAAATGGGTTTTGCTTTTTAATCTCATTCAGCCAGTCTTTGTCTTTTAACTGGAGAGTTGAGGCCACTTACATTTAAGGTGACTATTGATAAATAATGATTTTGCTCTGCCATTTTTCCATAAATATTCATATTTTTTACATTGGATTTCCTTTGTACTTTTACTGAGAGATATCCTTTCCTTACCTTCTTTCATAGTGATGACCATGGTTTTGTATGCAGCACAACCTTACGTATCTTCTGCAGGGCTTGATGGGTAGTGACAAATTCTTTCAATTTCTGTTTGTCATGGAACGCCTTTATTTTACCTTCATTCATAAATGAGAGCTTTGCAGGGTATAGTATTGTGGGTTCAAAGTTCTTTTCTCTTAAGACCTGGAATACATCTCATCATTCTCTCCTAGACTGTAGGGTTTCTGACAAGAAGTCCACTGTGAGTCGAACTGGAGATTCTCTGAACATAATCTGGTGTTTCTCTCAGGCACATTTTAGAATATTTTCTTTATGCTTTACCGTGGAAAGTTTGATTACAATGTGTCATGGTGAAGATCTTTTCTGGTCATGTCTATTAGGAGTTCTATGTGCTTCCTGTACTTGGATGTCCCTTTCTTTCTGTATATTAGGTAAGTTTTCTGTTATTATTTCACTAAAAAGGCCTACTAATCCTTTCTCTCTTTCCATGCTATCAGGAACTCCTAGAACCTGTATATCGGGTCTTTTGATAGTATCCTGTAGATTACCAACAGTGTTTTCTAGTTTCTTCTTGTCTTTGGTCTGTTTGTATATTTCCTGTGCTTTGTCTTCTAAGCTGGATGTTCTTTCTTCTGCTTCACCGATTCTGTTGCTAAGACTTTCAACTGCATTTTTTATTTGTTTTACTGATTTCTTCATTTCCAAGATTTCATTTCGATTTTTTTTTTTTTTCCAACACCTTGTCCCCCTAATCACAATATAGCCCAGGCACGACACGGACGGAGCTGAGTTGTACATGGGGAGGGCCTGCTCTGCCTCCTCTTTCAATACAGTCAGTATAAGAACACAGCCTGCAGTAAGTACCAGGAGGCCTCGATTTCTTTTTTAAGATCTCAATTTTGTGGGAGAAATTGTCTTTCATGTCATGTATGGATTTCATTAGTTTGTGCATTTGCTTCTGATTACTTCTAAGTAATCCTATGATCAATTCGTGTCCTCCCACACAGCCTCAGTGTTTTCAGTCCTGTCTCACAAGCCTCTCGCAGTCATGAGCACCCAACCCCGCCTGTTCTCCCCACCAGACTCAGGAGTCTCCGCTTGGCTGGTTGCTGGGGGCAGACAATGAGCTGGCGCAGCTGTTATGTATGCCCAAAATGGCACCTGCTCTCTTTATCCGCCTGTTAACACTTCCAGGGTGATCGGGAAGAGAGAAATGTGCTCCCCCACTTTGTTTTTTCTCCTCTAGTTTGGTGGGCACACTCTCACCCATGAGGCTCCGAGCGGTACTTCCTCTAGTCTCTTGCTGCAGCTTTTTCGCCAGTGGCTTGGGCTGCTGCAGTCTGGTGTCACCTCACTCTCCAACGCTGCTGCAGAGGTTCTAGGCTGCGGGGTCCTGAGTTATGCGAGTCCTTGCCCTCCACATAGGTCCAATGTCCCTCCAGTTTGTGTAGAGTTTCTTTCCATTTATTTTAAACTATTTTCTTCTAGACTAGAGCAGTAAGCTCTGTCCCTACTTTGCCATCTTAATCCCCTCAATTTTTTTTCCTTAACCCTGAGAAATTCTATTCTCTGGTGAAATTCCTTATCAAAAGTTATTTTTTCTGTGAAAATGACTTCCACTCCCTCTTTCATTATGAATACCTTCCTTCATCAGAATTTCATTGGTATGTGGTTCGCAGCATTAATACAGTACAGGCCACCAAAACAGCAGGTACTGCACATCACTTCTACTTCCTCTGGTCAGGTTAGCAGTACCAGAGGGCAAGCACCGTGCTGTGTACTATTGATGGTTTAATTAGTGGCAAACAGAAAAAAGGACTTCAATACCATCTGTCGGATACTGAACAAATGTCATGAGAAAGTGAAAACGGCATAGACCTCTACTAATCAGAATAGAGCTCCTCGATAAAAGTAATGTAGGTAGCTTATTATTAACAAGGATCACGTTATCAGAAAATATGAGTATTTTAAAAGTTTCTAATATATTCTAAAATAATTTATTAATAACCTTATTCGCAAATATGAGTATTTTTAAAATGTCTAACATTATAAAAACATACATAAGAGAATGAGGGTTGGTGTTTGGCCTACTGGTTAAGATGACAAGTAAGAAGCCTACAAACTACATCGGAGGACCTCAGATCAACACCTAGCCTTGGCTGACATCAGCTTCCTGTGAATGTGGGCTCTGGGAGGTAGCAGGTGACATCTCAAGTAATTAGGTTCCTGCAACCCACACTGGAGACATAGACTGAGAGCCTGGTTCCTGGCTTTGGCCTCAAGGCAGCCATTGCAGACATTTGGAAAGTAAAGTATCAGATAAGAGCTCTCTTTTTCAAATAAATACATTAATTAACCAATTAACTAATTTAAAAAACCCATCAGGATAAAGGCTTTTGAAATCAGGTCTACCAACTCAGTGCCACGCTTGTATTCTTTTTGACATAACAGAGCTGAGGAAGTAGCTGAAAGAAGATTAACTACTGAGATCTAAGTCTATCACTTACTTCAGTGTGCAACTCAGTATCTAAGATGGATTTGGTCACAAGTCCACAATGCAGGATAGAGAAGACCTCAATATCCAGTTCTCGGAAAAACGTATGGTAATTCTGAAGTGACACAGACATCTTTCCTTCCATTCCCGAGGACTCCTGGAGAAAAAGCAGCAGTCACCAAGAAGACAAATCAGTCTATACTGAACTAATTTTTAATGAAGATTTTCAAAGTGTAAATATGCATTCATTCAATACAAAAAGTTAAATTTCATCACATTACCACCTTCCTTTTACCAAAGTCCGTAAACATACCTAAGACAGAGCACTTAATCTAATACAGGGATACAGCCCAACACATGAGACTTTCTGGTTTCCACTTCAGAAGTCACAGCATGAGGACACAGTTCAGAAACCTCTGAGGTCAGAGGCCAGGATGACCTGGCTTCTGTGCGACCTTCAGCAAATCACTCACCCTCTCTGGGCTGCACTTTCCTTGTCTATTAAATGTGCACATGAATACTAACCCCTGGGCTTCAGGAGGATTAGAGGTGCTCTATCTAAACAATTAAAAAAGTGAAAAGCAGAAAAAATTGGGATACATATGGCCTGGGCAATTCCAAAATATACGGAACCTCCTCTGTGGATGGGAGAGTCACAGCGAAGAGAAGGACTGCTGAGCAAGCACCAAAGTGCACCAGGCACTTCTTCTTATCTCAGGTCACCGAAAAGTGGATGACCCAGGACTGGAAGATGAAAGAGGCTAAAACAAGCGCATACAAAACCAAAAAAGTTAGGACAGAATTCAGTAACTGCTATAAGAGTGATTTCTAAATACTGTCAGCAAACAAAAAAGGTAGTAAAACATTCAGGAAAATCAGAGAAAATAACAATGTGTGGCAGTGACAAGAACTTCAGAGTCTAACCAAACTTTGCTACTAAGAGTCACTCCAAGACCTAAGAGAGCTCATTTTCCTCTGTACCTCTCAGTTTTTCTTTTTGAAAATACAAAGAGTAAAAAGCTGGACTTCTCTTCATCCCCCTGGGCTGCCAGACCTTCATGGACACCCATCATTCCACTACCTTGTCCAGCTGGCTCTTGTCAGATGGTGCAGGATCAAACTCAGAATTATCCTCCTTTGGAAGTGTGTCACAGGATATTTTGCTGTCATCTACTTTTTGTTGTTTCTTTCCTCCTTATATTTCAAATACAAAAGTGATTAATCAATAATAATATATGCCAAATATCACTGCCCACAGGAATAAACCCACTGAAGAATACCTGGTGGTAGGAAACGTAATTTTATCACTCTAAATGACAGCACATTTACAGCCTTGCTAAAGAAAGGGATCAATTATACAATCTCATCAATTTCTGATGCCTTTATATATATGTATACATGTATGAAAACCTTTTAGGTTAATTCAATGTGACTCATACAGAGACAACCTAAGAAAAGAACAAACTCACCTTTCTTGCCTTTCTTTCTCAGTTGTGCTGAAACAGCAGGAGCGCCACAAGGCGTTACATCTAAAGTTTCCAAGTCAAAATTTGCAAGAGGAGGAACATAATTTGGGGTGACTGGAACACAGAGAAACAGAAGATCAACGCACACCATGAGGCGTGGAATGCAATCGCCCAAATGACTAAAAGCTAGTTGCCAACATTTCCAAGCACAGCAGTAAGCGTCTGCAAGATACATTCAAATCATCTGACATAGGGAGACCCGGAAGAAGCTCCTGGATCCTGGCTTCAGATCAGCGCAGCTCTGGTGGTTACGGGCAACTGAGGAGTGAACTAGTGGATGGAAGACCTACCCCCTCCCCCCCTCCCCTCTCTCTCTGCCTCTCCTTCTCTCTGTGTGTAACTCTTTCAAATAAATACATCTTTTAAATAAATAGATAAATAAAAAAATATTTTAAAAAATTGTGCTCAGCAGACATTTTCCTTGACTTAGGGGAACAGAGGATGGCCGTCACTGTGCCCAGCTTCAAAGCTGAATTCCCGACCTCACCACTGACCCAACAGACGTACCAGCATGAATATGGCACGCTGCCTACCTGCCAAGTACTTCTCTAGGACTTCCTGCAGCTCCACAATGTGCTTTAGCCGGGTGAGCACCTTCCCTTTCATCTCAGGTGACGTTTGCTGGCAGAAGGCACTCACAACCTGCAAAGGACAAACCACATTCCCATATTCTGAAATGTTCAAGTTTTAACCTGGCATGTGTCATTCATCCAGAAGTGACAGACACTTCCAGGCTGCAGATATCTGAGTTCATTCTGTGATCTACAAGTGCCCTCAGCAAGCTGGTGTAGAGAAAAAGCCCCTGGGCCAAAATATAGGAGATCTAACTGAAGTCCATTTCCAAGTACTAGCTGTGTAACAAGTTAGAATAGCTAGAAAGCACAGACTTTGTGAAAACTCCTATTTTGCTTCTTATTAGTTAAGTGTTTATCACCAATTTTGTAAGCAGAGCTTTTATTTCTTCAAGTATAAAATGGGAAGGTAGCTGCTGTCTGAAATAATGTAAAGAAATTATCCCAGCACTTGGTACAGTGCAAGAGTTCAGTAAGTTTTAATGACTTTGAATTCTCTGTACCTGAAATTCTGCATGTGTAAAACAAGGACAACACCTGATCTGCCCATATCAATATAGAAGCAAAGACTAAAGGAGCCCATTCAAGTGCACAAACATGCCCTGAAATACTATGTGAGCAGAAGGTGGCAAGATGGAGATGTAAGAAGACACCATCGCTGAGCACAGTATGTTCTAAGGAAACTAAACTACCACTCACTCATCACACACAACTGAGACAGTTGGTATATACCTTGTGCTGGAAGGAGTAGTATTTCACGGGCAGAGGAGCTGAGGTTATTCCAGAGAGATAAGAATTTGACAGAAGACTGAGAGAAAGAAAGGCAGGGACAACCTGAAGTGAATTCCAAGTGTTCCGATTTGGCTATATGGGGGTTATGCAAAATGGTGGGACGTAACAGCCAGAAGAGTGCACACAGGTTAGTACACGGTAGAGATGTTTTTACAGAGTTTTGTGGGAACCAAGAAATAGTTTTGAGAGAAACTACAGACAGCAGGTGCAACATGTCAGCAACTTTGCTCACCTCTCGGAACCAGTTGAGAGTAAGAAATAGGAGTGAACACATAAATGAGCGCTCTTCAGCAGACAGGGACTCCAGCCTCACTCCAGGCTCCAGGTCGGTGAGGAATACAGGACAATCTGAGAGAGGACAGGCATTTTCAGCTTTCTTTGGTTCAGATCAGTGGATGCTGGATTTTGCCCTTGGGGCCAGCTGTCCTGACAAACTTACTTTCCCCTTTAGCTCATATTTGAGGGTCAAAATCACATAGCATTCATTACATACTTTCAACATTACATCGCAATCAACTATGTTCCTCATACGCTCATACCTATGTTCATACATATGAACATTACATAGCAATCAACAAACATAATTTAGAATCTTCTGCAACAGTTATACAGGCAAGGACCAGGAAACAACATGAAACCATGGTAACAAGTGACCTGTTTGCTATACTACTTTGTGAGTTAGAATATTCCTTCCGATATACACCATACTCTCACCTGTTTCTCCCCAAAGTTTAATAAAGAGAGGCCACACAAAATAAAGAACCTGATGACTTCAACTATACCTAACAGACCATCAATCTCCTCCAAGTTTCCATTATGTTGTCTCTCCACACAAAGTCTCAGCAACCGGAAATAGGGGGCCAGGCACATTGGAGACACAAACCTGGAAAGGAAAATTTATTTCTAGATAATGACTCATAGGCATATTAGTCCAAAGTTATAGGGAGCCCAACTTCACAAAGATTTCTTTTCTTAAGATGTATACATTTGAAAGCAGTGTGACTGGCTCACTGTCAAATGGACCAGGAGTCCTGAAACCCATCCAAGTCTCTTGTGTGGGTGGCAAGGGCCCAAGTACTTGGGCTGTCATCTACTGCTTTCCTATGCACACTAGCAGGACCTTGATTGGTAGTGAAGCAGCAAGGACTTGAACCAGTGCTCCGACATGGGATGCCAGCATCACAGGAGGTGGCTGAACCTTCTGTGCCACCTATTTATTTGAAAAGGCAGAATTACAGAGAGGGAGAGGGAGAGGTAGACGGAGAGAGGGAGAGGGAGAGGTAGACAGAGAGAGAGGGAGAGGGAGAGGTAGACGGAGAGAGGGAGAGAGGGAGAGGGAGAGGTAGACGGAGAGAGGGAGAGGGAGAGGGAGAGGTAGACGGAGAGAGGGAGAGGGAGAGGGAGAGGTAGACGGAGAGAGGGGGAGGGAGAGGGAGAGGTAGACGGAGAGAGGGAGAGAGGGAGAGGGAGAGGTAGATGGAGAGAGGGGGAGGGGAAAGGGGAGAGGGAGGGGGAGGGGGAGGGGGAGGTGAGAGAAGTCTTCCATCCACTGGCTCATTTCCCAAATGGCTGCAAAGGCCAAACCTATTCCTATCCTAAGCCAGGAGCCAGGAGCTTCTTCCAGGTCTCCCACTCGAGTGCAGAGGCCCAAACACTAGAGTCATCTTCTCTTGCTTTCTGAGGCCACAGCAGAGAGCTAGACTGGGAGAGGAGAAGCTGGGACTCAAATCAGCGCCCATATGGGATGCTAGCACTGCAGGCAGCGGCTTTACCTGCTACCTCACAGTGCCAGCCCCATAAATGATCACTTTTAAGATCAAAGGCCAGGAACTTCATGGACATTCAGCAAACAAATAATGATCTGCACTGCAGGGGCTGAACGCACATGCGTTATGAGCAGCAGACGTAAGACAGAAGGAGGGACTGAGAGACGCAGAGGCAGTCGAGGATGTTCACGAGGAGAGACAGGGAAAGACCAGAAAACAAGACCTACTACAAAGCTCACCCTCAAGGTCCAAGAAAAATAAGAAAACTACTCCATCCTCTTCAGTCCCCCTAGTATTGCCTCTTGTTCTGGAAGAAATTTGATTCAACTTCCCCCAAAATTCAAAGAGTGGAATTCCTGTGAGCACCCAAAACACTAAGAGAGGTTTGAAAAACAAACACTGTACTGACTTTTGGCCTGATTCCTGTGAAGTCTTCTGGGCCCCATCTTTGGCCAAGTCCTGCGAGAACAACAGTGGCAGCAGGTTGATGACGATCCCATCGCCATCACTGTATTCTTCCAGTCCGTATAGAGCTTTCACGGGAAATGGAAAGTCCCTGTGGAGAAGCCAGATCCAATGCCCAAGTTCCAGGATGAGCAGGCTACGAGAGAAACCACTAGAACAAACAAATTTCAAGCAAACTACATGGACAAAAATTACACACAAGAGAAAGAATGAGTGTGGACTCTTTGAGCACTTCTGGTGCAGCGGTGTTGTGGGTAGAGAAGCTATGGGGATGGGTGGATTGGCTAAGGTCAATGGCACTGTGAAATTCGTAAAAGCAACTGACAGGACTGCTACCACCTCTTCCCAGGGCATCCCCGTCAGTCGGCATCAGCTCTTACCCTTCTGGAACAGCACAGAAGTCCACCACGAAGGCGTCTTGGAAATCATCAAAGATAGTCTGCCCAACCCACTCCTGAGGAAGGAAGACATAAACAAACATAAAAATAATAAAGAAATAAAAAAACAGCAGTGACATCCAAAACATGCTTGTCCTAGACAAGTTATTGTTAACCTTTTGAAACCTAAGTTTCATTATTTCAAAAGTATAAAACAAACAAAATCATACATAGTTCCTTACAGTAGAGGAGAAAAGAGATAAAGCATAACAAGTGCTTATTAGCACATTTGCCTGGCATAGAACAGGGTTCTCACCAAATGGTGGTTGTCAACACTATTATTACCACCAAAATCCTGCTCCTCATGATAATTACAACTGTTGCTGTGTGAGAGGCTTCAGAGAGCGAGCCCGAGGCTCCTGAGGATGGGCAGAACAACCTTCCTGACTAGAATTTGGGAAAATTCATGGTCTCTGTATTTGCCAGGAAACAGAGAGGACTTGCACAGTGTGTAGTAAAGCAGCATGCATGCTTACTGCCGTTAAGAAGAGACACTTGAGGGCTGGCACTGTGGCTCAGCAGGTTAAAGCAGTGGCCTGTGGCACCGGCGTCCCATGTGGGTGCTGGTTCATGTCCAGGGTACTCCACTTCCCATCCAGCTCCCTGCTAATGGCCTCGGAAAGCAGTGGAGGAAAGCCCAAGAACTTGGCCCCCTGAACCCAAGTGGGAGACCCAGAAGTTCCTGGCTTTGGCTTGGCCCAGCTCTAACCACTGAGGCCACTTGGGGAGTGAACTAGTGGATGGAAAATCTTTTTGTGTCCTTCCTCCTCTCCCTGTAAATTTAACTTTCAAAAACATAAATAAAATTTTTTTTTTTTTAAAGGGATACTTGGTCTTACCAGGGCTTTTGGAGCCAACTTTCCTCCCTGGATCAGGTTGGCAAATTCATCATAATAGAGTGCAGAGGCCTGAGGTGACTGCTCACTACAGGAATGGACCAACTGCAGCAAGGAGGTCACCTGGAGCAACACAGGAGGACAGAGCTCAATCGCTTCCCACACTCTACCCATCCCACTCTGCAGTCATGTGTTCCCTTTCTAACCCGACGGACAAGACTCTAGTTCTCATCTGAGGCTTTGCTGAGCCTCCTCACCAGTCCATCTTTTTAAATCTCTTTCCTTTTCAAATGATCAGATACATGGAGCCCAATTCATTTTTCTAAAGCAATGCTTTGATTACACGCTTCCCATGTTAAAGAATGCTCAAAGGGGCTGGCGCTTTGGCATAGCGGGTAAAGATGCCGCCTTTAGCGTCGGTATCCCATATGTAAGCTGGTTCAAGCCCCACCTTCTCCACTTCCAATCCAGCTCTCTGCTATGGCCTGGGAAAGCAGTAGAAGATGGGCCAAGTCCTTGCACCTCTGCATCCGTGTGGAAAGACCTGGAGGAAGCTCCTGGATCCTGACTTCGGGTCGGCACAGCTCTGGCTGTTGCAGCCATTTGGGGAGTGAATCAGCGGATAAAAGACCTCTCTCTCTCTCTGTGTAACTCTTACTTTCAAATAAATTAATTAATTAAAACAAAAAAATGCTTAAGGATGGGGCTGGTGCTGTGGAGCAGTGGGTTAAAGCCCTGGCATGCAGCACCAGCATCCTTATGGGCACCAGTTCAAGTCCTGGCTGTTCCACTTATGATCCAGCTCCCTGCTAATGCACCTGGGAAAGCAGCAGAGGATGGCCCAAGTCCTTGGTTCACTGCACCTACACGCAAGACCTGGACGAAGCTCCTGGTTCCTGGCTTCAACTCGGCTCAGCTCTGGCCACTGATGCCACTTGGGGAGTGAACCAGCAGATGGAAGACCACTCTGTCTCTACCTCTCTCTTTAATTCTTTCAAATAAATAAAATAAATTTTAAAAAAAAGAGAACTCTTAAAAAACAAAAGAAATGCTTAAGGATAACCTCTGAAAAAGGAACGTAATCAAAATGTCTTGCTTGACATTTTGGCTTTCTGTTTTCTATCTCTGAACAGGTTTACAAGGGTATTAAAGTTCATTGAAATCTAATTAATAAATTCATTTTGCTGCAAAAATCTTCTCAAATCCATGCAGTTTTTCATAACACGCAATTTCTATGACCTTTCTGAAGACCATTCATAGGTCCAAGCTTTTTGATTATGCATTAATTTGTCCCTACATACCAACAAACAGGCTATTCTTTAAACTTGGCCCACCTTTCTTATAAAGAATTTGTAGTATCACTAGACAGATTAGACTGATACAAAAAAAAAAAAAATGCAACCCAAGCCACTATATTTTATGTACTGCAAGAACTGTACAACCACAAAAGCTAGGAATACAAGAAAACATTTTTTAAAAAATAAAAAATCTGGCCGGCGCCGTGGCTCACTAGGCTAATCCTCCGCCTAGCGGCGCCGGCACACCGGGTTCTAGTCCCGGTCGGGGCACCGATCCTGTCCCGGTTGCCCCTCTTCCAGGCCAGCTCTCTGCTGTGGCCAGGGAGTGCAGTGGAGGATGGCCCAAGCCCTTGGGCCCTGCACCCCATGGGAGACCAGGATAAACACCTGGCTCCCGCCATCGGATCAGCGCGGTGCGCCGGCCGCAGCGCGCTACCGCGGCGGCCATTGGAGGGTGAACCAACGGCAAAAGGAAGACCTTTCTCTCTGTCTCTCTCTCTCACTGTCCACTCTGCCTGTCAAAAATAAAAATAAAAATAAAAAAATTTAAAAAAAATAATAAAAAAAATAATAATAAAATAAAAAATCTTCCTGTTGAGGTGACAGTGATGAGAAGCAACTCAATCACTCATACATCTTTGAACTACACCATTAGAACTCACCTGTGTACACTGTTCACTGCTCAGGTCAGCTCTCCCTTGGGTCAACTCAGAAGATTCACTTCTAAAAGAAAGGAATTATAGTTCCGTTTTGGAAATATTTTTGACAATTTGCAATAAATTTAACAATTCTGCTTTCTCTGGGACAGGGCTGGAGAAAGAAGTGTATGAAGGAGGGCAAGTGTTTAGTCTAGAGATTAAGACATTCATTTGTGGGGCTGGTGCTGTGGCATAGTGGGTAAAGCTGCCACCTGAAGTGCCGGCTTCACATATGGGCACTGGTTCCAGTTCCAGCTGCTCCACTTTTGATCCAGCTCTCTGCTACGGCCTGGGAAAGCAGTGGAAGATGGCCAAAGTCTTTGGGCCCCTGTACCCACGTGGGAGACCTAGAAGAAGCTCCTGGCTCCTGGCTTCGGATTAGCACAGGTTTAGCCATTGAGGAAAACTGGGGAGTGAATCAGTGGATGGAAGACCTCTCTCTCTGTGTAACTCTGACTTTCAAGTAAATAAATCAATCTTTAAAAAAATAATAATAAAAATCTTAAAAAAAAAAAAGATGGCCGGCGCCGCGGCTCACTAGGCTAATCCTCCGCCTTGAGGCGCCGGCACACCAGGTTCTAGTCCCGGTCCGAGCGCCGGATTCTGTCCCGGTTGCCCCCCTTCCAGGCCAGCTCTCTGCTATGGCCCGGGAGTGCAGTGGAGGATGGCCCAAGTGCTTGGGCCCTGTACCCCATGGGAGACCAGGAGAAGCACCTGGCTCCTGCCATCGGATCAGCATAGTGCGCTGGCCACAGTGCGCAGGCCGCGGCAGCCATTGGAGGGTGAACCAACGGCAAAAGAAGACCTTTCTCTCTGTCTCTCTCTCTCTCACTATCCACTCTGCCTGTCAAAAAATAAAAATTTAAAAAAAAAAAAAAAAGATACCCATTTGCTATATGGAAACTCCAGTTCCTGATTACAGTTTCCTGCTAATGCAGACTCTGGGAGGCAATAGTGATGGCTCAAGTAATTGAGTTCCCGCCATTCATGAAGGAGACCTGGGATGAGTTACTGGTAGCTGGCTTTGGTCCAGTGCAGCCCTGGCCACTGCAAGCATTTGCGGGGTAGACAAGTGAATGGGGCCTCTGTCTCTGCCTCTTAAATAATAAACATTTTTTTAAAGTACACATGGTATAAGGGAATATTTATTAGTCATGCGTGAATTGGAACAAAGGATGGAGATTATATATATATATATAAGTATATATATACATATGTAAGGGCACACTAAATAACAATAACAAGAATAAGCACTTTTTTATTGTACTCTGTGCTGTGCATTGCCCTCACCATCTAATGTTCTCAATAACTCTATGAAACGAACACTATTATCATCTCTGTTTCACAGAGGCAGCAAGGAAAAGTAACCTGCCCGAAGTATTCCAGTTACAAACCATGGAGCCATGATTCGACTCCAGGCAGGTCGTTCGGCCTCAGAGAAGGAACTCTTCCGCAGAACACTCTGCAGCCTCACTGGGTCATTAATGCTGATTCTATGGAAGCCGACCGAGAGCTCTAGGAATTCTGACAAATATCTTGAAGGACTGTGAAAGGACGTTCAGTGACAGCACAGTGCCCAGCTCCAAGGCAACATGTTATCAAGCTTCTTCACTTTTTTTAAACACTTATTTACAGAGTTACAGAAACAGAAGGAGACAGAGAGAGATCTTCCATTCTCTGGTTCACTTGCCAGATGCCTGAAACAACAAGGGCTGGGCCAGGCCAAAGCAGAAGCTAGGAGCTTCATGTGGGTCTCACATGGTAGCAGGAGCCCAAGTACTTGGGCCATCTTTAACTGCCTTCCCCAGGCCATTACCAGGGGCTGGATCGGAAACGGAGCAGCTGGGACTCAAACTG
Organism: Lepus europaeus; assembly: GCF_033115175.1. Taxonomy (NCBI): domain Eukaryota; kingdom Metazoa; phylum Chordata; class Mammalia; order Lagomorpha; family Leporidae; genus Lepus; species Lepus europaeus. The sequence goes on along the minus strand of NC_084835.1, from coordinate 7,626,376 downwards.
GTGCTCATACAGGATGCTGGCATCACAGGTGGCGGCTTTACTCACTATGCCACACTACCAGCCCCTATCAAGCTTTTTCAGATACTACAATTGGAGCATCCAAGAGCAAGGAGAAACCCCCAAGAAAGACCTTCTACGTATAAAACCAGGAATCTTACACAGGAATGCAGAAATGCACGTTGTCTAATGGCTAGGTTAGGAGCAGATACAGAAAAATGTATTCCAGGAGAAATAGTTACTCTTTTGTGGAAAGAGTTCTAGAACTTCAGCTCTAGCCAATCCCTAGTTTTGAACTGTCAGACTATGACGACTATGATCACAATTCAGCAAAAATAATCATGTACGGGCATGAACTGTGATGCCGTTGTATAAGCCACTGTGTGCAGTGCCAGTATCCCAAATGGGAGCCAGTTTGTGTCCCAGCTGCTCCACTTCTGATCCAGATCCCTGCTGATGTCTGGGAAAGAAGTGGAAGACGACCAAGTGCTTGGGCCTCTGCACCCATGTCAGGCACCTGGCTTCAGTATAGCCCTGACCATTATGTCCATTTGGGGAATGAATCAATGGATAGAAAATCTCTCTCTCTCTCCTCACTCTGCACCTCTGCCTTTCAAATAAATAAATAAATATTTTTTAAAAAGACCTCTCCCTCTCTATAAGTGTGTAATTTTGACTTTCAAATAAATAAATGAATCTTTAAAAAATCCAATGAAATCTAATGTAGATACAGACAAGATTAAAAGGGATCACAGAAAAGCAGCAAAATCCACTTGCTCACTTCTATGTTACTGAATACTGCTGACATGACGGTTATGCAACAAAACACTTCACTGATCATGAGCAATAGAAGTCAGCATTGCCACGTATACCTGTCTGCAGCCATGATGCCAACCATGGTGACAGCGCCAATAATCCCAATCAGTTTGTACTTGAATATGGTGCTAGAGAGCTGCTTTCGGATCACCAGGTGCATGTCATCCTGCAGCAACAAGACAACGATGTAGAACAATTAATGCTAAAATGGTACAATCAGAAAACCTATGGATACTAGAGCCTGGCACACATTCAATAGTAATACTATTATTCTGAACTTTGCTCTATAAATTTATGAGAACTACTGTGATGTTGTTGGTTGCTTAGCTTAAATATTGAAATTTTAAAAAATACTTCAATATAAATTTTAAATATAGAAGCAAAAGACTTGTACTTGAAAAACTGCAATGGGGCCGGTGCTGTGGTGCAGTAGGTTAATCCTCTGCCTGCAGCACCGGCATCCCATACAAACACCGGTTCTAGTCCAGGCTGCTCCTCTTCCAATCCAGCTCTCTGCTGTGGCCTGGGAAAGCAGTGGAGGATGGCCCAATGCTTGGGCCCCTGCACCTGCATGTGAGACCAGGAGGAAGCACCTGGCTCCTGTCTTTGGATGAGCACAGCTTTGGCCGTTGCAGCCATGTGGGGAGTGAACCAATGGAAGAAAGACCTTTCTCTCTGTCTCTTCCTCTCACTGCTGTGACTTTACCTCTCAAATAAATAAAATCTCTTAAAAAAAAAAAAAAACCGGCCGGCGCCGTGGCTCAACAGGCTAATCCTCCGCCTTGCGGCGCCGGCATACCGGGTTCTAGTCCCGGTCGGGGCGCTGGATTCTATCCCGGTTGCCCCTCTTCCAGGCCAGCTCTCTGCTGTGGCCAGGGAGTGCAGTGGAGGATGGCCCAAGTGTTTGGGCTCTGCACCCCATGGGAGACCAGGATAAGCACCTGGCTTCTGTCATCGGATCAGCGCGGTGCGCCGGCCGCAGCGGCCATTGGAGGGTGAACCAACGGCAAAAGGAAGACCTTTCTCTCTGTCTCTCACTGTCCACTCTGCCTGTCAAAAATTAAAAAAAAAAAATAAATAAAATAAAATAATAAAAAAAAAACCTACAAAATACTGCTGAGATAAATTAAACACCTAAATAAATGAAAAGATGTGAAATGAGAATGTTGATGGATTGGAGACTTAACAATGTTGAAAATATCACAGTATATAATATTCAAAGCAGCTAAATACAATCGTTATCAAAATAACAACAGTATGTTTTGTAGAAACAAAAAAACCCATACTAAAATTCACATGGACTTCCAAGAATCCTTAGATAGTCAAAACAACCTTGAAAAAGAACTAAGTCATGACTTTTCATGACTTCAAAATTACTACAAAGCTACAATAATCAAAGCAGTGTGGTACTGGCATGAAGACACACACAGACCAATGGAATGGCTCCGCCCGTTGCAGCTAATTGGGGAGTGAACCAGTGGATGGAAGACCTCTCTCTCTCTCTCTGTGTAACTCTTTCAAATAACTAAATAAATCTTAAAAAATAAAATACTTAAGAAATAAATTTAAAAAAATACAAACTGTGTAGTACATACACACATAAACAAAGAATAATATATAACAAGGGATAAATATGCATCTATAAATATAATAAGTAACAAGGAATAAAGTTTTGATACATCCTATAATGAAGATGAACCTTGAAAACTTTATGCTACGTGAAAAAAAGCCAGACACAAAAAGACCAATACTATATGATTTCACTTATATGAAGTAAGTAAAACAGGCAAATTCACAGAAAGTAGATTAGAGATCATCAAGTATTGGGGAGGGAAATGAGAAATTACTGCTAAATAGATACAAATTTTTATCCAAGACAATAATGGGTAAAACCACCACCTGCCGTGCTGACATCCTATATGGGTGCCAGTTCAAGTCATGGCTGCTCCACTTCCTTTATGGTCTGCGAAAGCAGTGGAAGATGGCCCAAGTACTTGGGCCCCTGCATCCGTATGAGAGACCAAGAAGAAGCTCCAGGCTCCTGGTTTCAGATTTGCACAGCTCTGCCCATTGTGGCCATCTGGGGAGTGAACTAGTGGATGGAAGACTCTCTTCCTCTCTCTCTCTCTCTCTCTCTCTCTCTCTCTCCCTTCCTCTCTCTCTCTCTCTCTCTGCTTCTGCATCTCTGTAACTCTGCCTTTCAAATATATAAAACAATCTTAAAAAAAAAATTTAATGTTACTGAACTGTAAACCTGGAATGGATAAAATGGTAAACTTTGTTACATATATTTTATCACAATTAGAAAACAAACAAACTAAGTAGCTTTCTACTACTGATATGAAACCATCTTCCAAAACTATCACTAAAATTAAGATGTACAACAAGAGGGGAAGGGAGTGACCTGCAGGCAAATTCAGGTTTGTCAATGCTCAGAACCTCTCAGAAGGTGTAAAGCAAGAACAATGCATGTTGCTCAGTAGGACTGAGAGGAAGTTATTTTTCATCCCATTCCCCTCTACACATTTCAAATTTTGTGCTGTGTGCATATTACCTAGTCAACGTTGTCTTCAATGAAAAGGAGCTGGTTGTTCAAACAGTCCAGTATGGATTACAGCCACAAGGTGGCATGAAAGACCAGGGCATCTGAGTTAGACTCCAGCCTATCTCTTACTGTGTGCCTTTGGCTGACTTCTTCAGTGAACGGAGCTCACAAATGAGAGCAAACCCAGGGGAAATTCATGTCCTTAGGAAACAAGGGAGTGCTTTGTCCACACAGCACGCAGAATGGAACCCGAATGGCTTTCTTTCTTTTTCCCAGTTAGCTGATCACAAACCCATCTCCATCCTAATGGACTAAGTTTCTCAAGGGCAGGTCAGTTGACTCAGCCTCTCAGTTCCTGGCTCACTGCAGGCACTTAGAGTGTGAGGTCAGAAGAACGGTAAATGCTGCAAGAACGGCCACTCACAGGCTGCAGTGCTTTCTTTCTGCAAATTCAAGCAGAGGTTCAGAAGCTCCCCAGCACACAGCCTCTTACCTGGATGTGGCTACTGGCTTCCTGATGTTTGCCAAAGGCCAACGTGCTGAGAATGTAGAAGAGTTTCCGTATTTGCTCAGGGGACATGCTATCCAGATAATCTAAAATGCCCTGTGAGGAAACAAATGCCAACAAACAAGTCAACCGCTAACACTGTTTCCCTTGTGAATCAAAAAACGAACATTTCAGCAGTAGCTGTTTGGTATAACAGTTAAGACATCTCTGGGAAACTGCATTACTTCTCAGAGACCCTGGCTTCAAGTCCTGGTTCCACTCTTAATTCTGGCCTCTTCGTAATAATGCACACCGGGAGGCAGCAGGGGACAGCTTTAGTAGCTGAGTCCTGGCACTGAGGTGGCAGGCCCCAATGGAGTGGGTTTTTTGGTTGGTTGGTTGGTGGTTTTTGTTTTTTTTTTTTTTTTTTTGAAGATTTATTTACTTATTTGAAAGGCAGAGGCAGAGAGAAGGAGAGAGAAGTCTGGTTCACTTTCCAGATGGTTGCAATGGCCAGAGCTGCGTTAATCCAAAGCCAAAAGCCAGTTGCTTCTTCTGGGTCTCCCACACAGAGACCCAAGCACTTGGGCCATCTTCCACTGCTTTCCCAGGCCATAGCAATGTGGTGGAATGAGAAGGCCATGCCAAGATGGCCACTGGCAACAGAAACTGCCTGGCAACAGGCTGTGATTGGATGGCTTCGGAAACTGCCCGGCTAGCTCAGTCGGTAGAGCATGAGACTCTCCGAAACCATCCAATCACAGCCTGTTGCCAGGCAGTTTCTGTTGCCAGTGGCCATCTTGGCATGGCCTTCTCATTCCACCATAAGAGCAGAGAGCTGGATCAGAAGTGGAGCAATCAGGACTCAAACCAGCACCCATGTGGGATGCTGGCACTGCAGCAGCGGCTTTATAAATCACTAAGCCACAGCACCAGCACCATGTATGGAGTTTTTAACTCCCTTTGGCCCCAACCAGACACTTGGGAAATGAACCAGAGATATTTCTGTCTTTCAAATTAAAAAATAAAAATAAAAAATAAAAATTTTAAACTAAAAAGTAAAATTATGTAACAGAAATACATAGATATCCAAGTATCTGTTTTCCAAAAGTGTAAGTTGTCAAAGCTATGCTGAGAACCCAAAGGTCTGATATTCTGGACATAAAGCTGAGAAAGATCTTGCCTCATTTTAGATCTATCCTACTGGGATGGGCACTGGGTACAGCAGTTAAGATACTCTTAGAATCCTGCATCCCATATTAGGGTACCGAGGTTCAAGTTCTGGCTCTGCTTTTGATTCCAGCTTCCTGCTAACACAGATCCTAAGAGGCAGCAGATGATGGCTCAAGTACTTGGGGTCTTGCCACCAATGTGGGAGACTCAGAATAAATTTTAAGCTCCTGGATTGGGCCTGACCCCACCAGAGCAACTGCAAGCTTTTGAGGAGTGAACCAGCACACAGAAGATCTCTGTCTTTGTCTCCTTGCCTTCTGAATAAGTAAGTGGAAGATGGCCCAAATGTTTAGGCCTGCACCCACATAGGAGACCCAGATGAAGCTCCTGGCATCAGACTGGCCTAGCTCCAGCTGTTGTGGTCATTTGAGGAGTGAACCAGTGGATAGAGAACCTCTCTGTCTCTCCCTCTCGCCGTTTGGAACTTTGCCTCGCAAATAAATCAATCTATCTTATCATCAGAGACTAGGAACCGCTACAGGGAAAAAAGGTACGGCGTGTCGTCTGTGCTCTGGAGGGCACTCATAGGCTTCAGCCACTTCCTGCTTTGTTACCTCAGGGCTCCTCCAAGTTCTCCAAATTCCTTAGTCTACTCTTCCCTTTTATTGGTGAAAATTATGTCCCACCAGCAGTTAGGTCCAAACTATTACTTTCCCAGTGCCTATCTCTACCCATCTAGAATGAGTCAACATTCTACTGACATTTGGACCCCCAGGCCTCGCCCCACCTTTCTCATCCCTAAAAGTGATAGTGAGAGCCTTACGACCTCCCAAAGCTGGGCTGAGGAAGAAGAGAGCTTTATAAAACTTTAAAGTATTAACTGAAAAATCTCCTCCATTTCATTCTCTCCATTGAATCTTTCTTTTCAACCCACAAATAATCTCGGTCTCCTCACTGAACCCCATCTTTCACACCACCACCCTCTCCCTCAAGCTGTTTTTTCTCATCCTTTCCTCCTCCAGGCTCAACAGCAGCTGTATCCCAGCCTCTGCTCCTGGGCTTGGCTTCCAACCTAACCAGTCAAGTAACCTGGTTCTCTGAGGTCTCCAGAGGTATCCAGACGGCCAAAGCCACTTCCTCCTCTAAGGTGTCCCCACGCTGTAGACAAACCTCTCACCGTGAAGCTCTCTCTCCAGGGCTTCTGCTATCCAACATCTTTTAGTTCACATCATTCATGCTCCAGTTTTCTCAAGTCCTTCTATGGATACCGCTTCACTCTGCCACTTAAGCTTCTACATCCTCAAAGTCTCTGTGCTCTCTTAGGCTTCTATGATATTCTGCCTCACTTGTGCTCCTACGTAAATGGTTTGAATGCCCACACCAAATCTTCGACCAAACATACCTGTTGGACTCTAAACTGGAACTTCCAGCTCCTCATCCACCCATTCACACGTGCATGTCCCAAAATGAACTTGTGGCAAATGTTCTCCTGAGTTCAGAAAATGTCACAACAAATCTCCTAGCAGCCTAAGATGGGAAACTTGATCTAGTTTCTCTGATTCCCAATGCTATATTCTGGACAGTTCTGTTAACTCTCATACTAACATACATCTTCAGTCATCATTTTCTCTATATCCCCATAACCCTAATTTTGACCCTTATTCTCACTCCCTTGAACCACTTCTGCAGTTTCCAATCCACCACCACATAGCCTAGAGTTATCTTTCAAAGTCCAGATGTAACTGTGATGCTCCCAACTTTCTTTAACTTAAAGTTGAGGGGCCAGCATTGTGGGCCTTGCAGTGGGTAAAGCAACCATTTGTGATGCCAGCATTCCATATGGGCAACAGTTCATTTTCCAGCTGCTCCATTCCCAATACAGCTGCCTTCTAATGGCCTGAGAAAAGCAAAGGAAGATGGACCAAATGTTTGGGCCTCTGCCATTCATATAGAAGATCCAGAGGAAACTTGTGGCCGCCTGGCTCAGGCCTGGCCATGGCGGTCATCTGGAGAATACACTAGACGATGGAAGCTCTCTCTCTAACTTTAGGTAACTCTGACTTTAAAATAAATAAATAAATCTAAAAAAATAAATAAATGAAGTTGAAACTAGTTAGTGTGGTAGCGGACTCTTCACAACCTGACCCTGTTTTACCAACCCTACGTCTCTCCTCTACCGCTCCTCATCGCATATCCCTTTTCCTAGCCATGCCAGTTTACTTGTCACCCCTCAGGTACGTCATAGACTTGGGCACCAATCGGATTCTGTTCCAACTGTTCTCTGCTGGAATACATTTCCTTATTTCTCTCATCAATCATTCCCACCCTGCAAGAATCACTCTAACGGTATCTCCTTGAGGACTTCTTCAGCTTCACAAGCAAAATTTAATTATTCCTGCTCTGTTGTATCTAACATTGCTGACCTTTATTAGAGTATTCATGGCTCTGTATTTACAGTGACTTTGCTTACATGTTTTACTCTATTATCAAAAGCAAGGATCGGCTGGCGCCGTGGCTTAACAGGCTAATCCTCCGCCTTGCGGCGCCGGCACACCGGGTTCTAGTCCCGGTCGGGGCACCGATCCTGTCCCAGTTGCCCCTCTTCCAGGCCAGCTCTCTGCTGTGGCCAGGGAGTGCAGTGGAGGATGGCCCAAGTGCTTGGGTCCTGCACACCATGGGAGACCAGGAGAAGCACCTGGCTCCTGCCATTGGAACGGCGCGGTGCGCCGGCCGCAGCGCACCTACCGCGGCGGCCATTGGAGGGTGAACCAATGGCAAAAAGGAAGACCTTTCTCTCTGTCTCCCTTTACTGTCCACTCTGCCTGTCAAAAAAAAAAAAAAAAAAAAAAAAAGCAAGGATCAATGTTCATATCCCCAGCACCCAGAACAAAACTTGGCACACAGGTAAAAAGAAGCATTTGCTGAATAAATTTATACACAAATGATGAGTCTATGTTACTTGCCCATCATCTTACCTCCAACCCAATCCTCCCCACCTATTACAGTGCTCAATATTGAAAGAGTACAAAATAAATGACTACCATCTAACATGAATCACGTAACTCGCAGATACAAGGCAAGAAAGACACATGCTCAACACAGGACAAATACCTTTACAAAGACAGCATTCAGCCTCATTGCAGACGGGTTTACGGCTATCAACTCTAGGAGGCCATCCAACGCAGTATCAACTTCAGCATCACGGCCACTGCAGATGTGGGTCACCAGGGCAGCAACCACTTCCTACAGTGGGAGAATGAAGGAAAAACGTGGCATGGCCAATCTAAGGAGGTTCATGCCTGAGGCTGTTCTCATCCCCACCGTGTAAAGACCACAACTCACCCAAGCCCACTGTCTGTTATCCAGCATTCACCAACGCTGCCTTCCGGAGATTAGGATTATGCTAATGTAACTACACTATCACCCAATCTCGACCCACTGACCTTATTTTTTTTTAACTTTTATTTAATGAATATAAATTTCCAATGTACAGCTTATGGATTACAATGGCTTCCCCCTCCCATAACTTCCCTCCCACCCGCAACCCTCCCCTCTCCCACTCCCTCTCCCTTTCCATTCACATCAAGATTCATTTTCAATTCTCTTTATATACGGAAGATCAATTTAGTATATATTAAGTAAAGATTTCAACAGTTTGCACCCACATAGAAACACAAAGTGAAACATACTGTTTGAGTACTAGTTATAGCATTAAATCACAATGTACAGCACATTAAGGACAGAGATCCCACGTGAGGAGCAAGTGCACATTGACTCCTGTTGTTGACCCAACAAATTGACACTCTAGTTTATGGCGCCAGTAACCACCCTAGGCTCTCGTCATGAGTAGCCAAGGCTATAGAAGCCTTCCAAGTTCGCCGACTGTGATCATATTTAGACAAGGTCATAAAAGACAGGGTGAGGACAGTAACCAATGATCCTAAGAGTGGCATTAACCAAGTCTGAACAATTATACTGACCTTAACTTATGAGTGAGCAATATCTAAGCTCTCCTGATGTGACTTTCTGGCATACACTTCCTGTGTTTTTTAATCATATGGACTCCTCCTGCCCTTTAAGTAATAGATGAACTTAATCTATTAACATTTCTCAAAATATCATCACTCAGGGAGTTAACGGTTGCATGGCTTTTCTCTGCAGTACAGGTCAGACTAGCTTGTTCAGAAGCACACAGAGGCCACAGTAATGCCTCTCAAGTGGGCTCAACAATGTCTTGGATGTCCTTCTCCTCTTCCTTTCTATGGCTGTCCCACAGTCACGTTTTCTCAATGGCAACAGCAAGCTCATGTCAGCAGTATCTGTAGATCTAATCTAAATTTAAAAATGTTTTACAAATTTTTATTTGTAAAAGTTCCATTCAAATGTTTTTTTAACACTGTTAATAGCAGGAATAGTATTCATAAAAATACAAAATAAAGAACTTTGTTCTTTATCTGCTCTCAGAGTAACTTTCCAAAGAACAGCCTTCACTTTCAGAATACGGGCTATCAAACTTTTTGTCTATTCAAACAGGAATACGGTTAGTCCCTCAAGAATTATTATTTGCCACCACACTTTTTTCGACAGAACACACATCTAGTATCAAAAGTTGATTATTACAGCTAAATTTAACAGTTATTCCTGCATTAAGAAAACCACATGATAGGGACCAGCACTGTGGCACAGTGAGTTAAGCCACCACCTGCAATGCTGGCATCGCATATGGGTGTCAGTTTGAGTCCTGGCTGCTCCACTGCTGATTCAGCTCCCTGCTAATGTACCTGGGAAAGCAGCAGAGGAGGCCCCAAGTGTTTGGGTCCCTGAACCCACATGGGAGACCCAGAGAAGCTCCTGGCTCTTGGCTTCGGATTCCTGGCCCTTGTGGCCACTTGAGGAGTGGACCAGCAAATGGAGGATCTCTCCCTCTCTCTGCTTCTCTGTAACTCAGCCTTTCAAATAAATAAATAATTTTTTTTTTTAAAAAGGATTGAGACAAGAATTGAGCTTTCAAAAGCCCACTTCAGAGTTCTTTACTCTTCACTGCCTTCCAGCCATTAATAAACAAACACCAGAACATATGCAATTCACTTGGAACTACACCTCTTTACAATTTCTTCTTCCTTTCCAAAATAAAAATTTCAACATACCTGCTGGTAGTAAGTGTCAAAAAACTTAAACGTATATTTGTATAGAAGACTGCCAAATGAAATTACACTCTGGTCTTGGGAGTGAAACAAACTCTGAGCCAGCGACAAAATCGATGGACAAGCATCTTTAAGAACCTTGAGGGGAAAGGGAGAAGGAGAAAAGTTGTGGGACAATGTAGTTACTGCAGAACCTAAGGTTTGCTATCACCCACTGATATCTCTTAAGAAAACATCCCCTATGGTATGTCGGAGTTCTCCCAAAATCTCATACTGAATTAAGAAATTTTAAGCTTTTTTTACTCAGAATAACTCTTCATCATTTTGCGTTTTCTCTATCAGTGGGATTCCACCTATGGATAAGAATTAACCTTAACACTCAAAGTTAAGCTACAAGCAGAACTGTTCCATCTGCCTGATGTGGAATAAGAAGTCAGACCTTCTACACTTCCGTGTCCTCACCCACTCATACCGCCTCCCAGCTGATTCTGAGACCAGTCTATAAGGTGTAATACTAAGGAAACTGATTTACTCAATAAACTCTTTATATAAAGAGAAGGGAGGGTCTGGTGCTGTGGCGCAGTGGGTTAAAGCCCTGGCATCCCACATGGGCGCCGGTTCTAGTCCCTGCTGCTCCTCTTCCAATCCAGCTCTCTGCTATGACCTGGGAAAGCAGTGGAAGATGGTCCAAGTGCTTGGGTCTCTGCGTGGGAGACCCAGAAGCTCCTGGCTCCTGGCTTCAGATCGGCCCGGCTCTGGCCATTGAGGAAGTGAATGGGGAGTGAACCAGTGGATGGAAGATCTCTTTCTCTACCCTTCTCTGTAACTCTGTCTTTCAGATAAATAAAATAAATCTTTAAAAAACAGAAGGGAGGCCGGCGCTGCGGCTCACTAGGCTAATCCTCCACCTTGCAGCGCCGGCACACCGGGTTCTAGTCCCGGTCGGGGCACCGATCCTGTCCCGGTTGCCCCTCTTCCAGGCCAGCTCTCTGCTGTGGCTAGGGAGTGCAGTGGAGGATGGCCCAAGTGCTTGGGTCCTGCACCCCATGGGAGACCAGGAGAAGCACCTGGCTCCTGCCATCGGATCAGCGCGGTGCGCTGGCCGCAGCGCGCCAACCACGGCAGCCATTGGAGGGTGGACCAACGGCAAAAGGAAGACCTTTCTCTCTGTCTCTCTCTCACTGTCCACTCTGCCTGTCAAAAAAAAAAACAGAAGGGAACAGAGCCGACACTGTGGCACAGTGGGTTAAGCCGCTGCTTGTCACTCTGTGTAAGAACAAGTGTCTGAGTCCACCTGCTCTGCTTCTGATCCAGTTCCCTACTAATGTGCCTGGGAAAGCAGCAGCAGAAGGCCCAGATCCGTGGACCCTTGCCATCCACATGGGAGACCTACATGGAATTCCAGGCTCCTGGCTTCGGCCTGGCTTCACCTGGCTCTAGTTGTTTCGGCCATTTAGGGAGTGAATCAGCAGTTGGAAGATACCTTTCTCTCACTCTCTCTTTCTCTAACTTTGCCTTTCAAATAAACAAATAGATATTTTAAAAAATTATGTTGGTACCAGGCCGGCGCCGCGGCTCACTAGGCTAATCCTCCACCTTGAGGCGCCAGCACACTGGGTTCTAATCCCGGTCAGGGCGCCGGATTCTGTCCTGGTTGCCCCTCTTCCAGGCCAGCGCCAACCGCGGCGGCCATTGGAGGGTGAACCAACGGCAAAGGAAGACCTTTCTCTCTGTCTCTCTCTCGCTCGCTATCCACTCTGCCTGTCAAAAAAAAAAAACAAAACATAAACGCAGCTTTAATAAAATGTTCCTTATTTTAAAAAAAAATTATGTTGGTACCAAAAAAAATTGAAACTCGTGCATAGTTTTTTCATAAAATAATTGAGAATATAATTTTCATGAACTTTTTTAAGGCCCCTCACATGCACGCTTTCAATTGTTTTTCACACCCAATTTAATCTTTTAATTCCATTTTATTGCTTCCTTTTCTTTCAGATTTGTTTATTCATTTAAGGCAGGGTTAGAGTGAGAGAGAGTGAGAGTGAGAGTGAGAGAGAGACAGAGAAAGAGAGAGAGATCCTCTATCTGCTGTTTCACTCTCCAAATTGCAAAAACACAGGGATTGAGCCAGCCCGAAGTCAGGTATCTGGAATTCCATCTAGGTCTCCCGTGTGGGTGGCAGGGGCCCAAGCACAGGAGACATTTTCTGAAACATTCCTAGGCTCATCAGCAGGGAGCTGGATAGGAAGTGGAACAGCTGGCCATCAGCACTCACATGGGATGTGGACATCACAGGCAGTGGCTCAACCCACTGCACACTGCCAGCCACTGAACTCTATTTTCTGTGAACCTCCTACAGCACTCTCCTTTAATGAGCTTACAAAATTTCCATTTCGATTGTCTACATTTCAAGAGGAATCACCACCTAGGGTTCAATGTACAATGGCCCAAGAGTCACACTGATGTCTTCGCTAGCATTCCAACGCTCCTTTTTCTCAGAGTTGCTATAATCTTAGAGAATACGAAAGGCACATTTCTCACAGCTAAAAACTACAGAGCTAGACAATTAAAATGTAAGATTTAGAAGTCTCAATGGGCTGAAATAATGAAAGGGAATTTTATGTGGCTGGCACTGCGGCATTGCAGGTAAAGCTGTTGCCTATAGTGCCAGCATTTCATATGGGCGCCAGTTCATGTACCAGCCACTCCACTTCCAATCCAGCTCTGCTATGGCCTGGGAAAGCAGTAGAAGATGATCCAAACCTCTCTCCCTGCCTCTCTGTAACTCATTCAAATAAATAAGTAAGTCCTTAAAAAAAAATTTAAAAAATTTTATATGGGAGTAGTAAAGCCTGTTTTAGATTAAAAAATCATTAACATCACAAAGTCTCAGTCATGGTAAGTAATATCCCTAATATCTTCTGAAATATACTGAGCCTGCCGTGTCCTCTCTGTATCTTTCAGACTGATAATGCCTGAATTTCTGGATACTCACCAAGTAGTGAATATAGAATGTACTCTGTAGCAGATCCTCTCGAATGCAGCCCAATCGGATTTTATTTCTGAGCACCCTTTCAATATGCTTCTTTGTCTGAGTGTTGGTGCTATAGATGATGATAAGCATTGCCAGGTCAAAAGTCTATTGTCAATATATAACAACAGGAAAAGAGTTTACTAAATCAGTACATTTAACACAAAACAGCAGCTCTTAATTTTTTCCCACTAACACATGTAATAGATGATATTCATTTATTTTCAAAGAGAGAGAGACAGAGATCTTCTATCCTATCATTCACTGCACAGATGACTGATCGCAACGGCCAGCGCGGAGCCAGGCCAAATTTAGGAGCTTCATCTGAAGTCTTCCATGTGGGTGGCAGGGTCCTAGGTACTTGGTCCATTATCCACTGCTTTACCAGGCCATTAGCAGGGAGCTGGATCAGAAGTGGAGCAGCCGGGACACAAATGGACTCATATGGGATGCCAGCATCGCAGGTGGCTTTACATGCTACACCACAGTGCCAGTCCCATAAAATAAATCTTTAAAAAAAGAAGGACAAGCAATGTGGTATAGAATGCTAAGTCTCTGCATGCAGTACTGGCATCCTATATGGGCACCAGTTCAAGTCCTGGCTGCTCCACTTCTGATCCAACTCCCTGCTAATGTGCCTGGAAAAGCAGTAGAAGATGGCCCAAGGGCTTGAGACCCCCCAACCATGTGGGAGACCCAGAAGAAGCTCCTGGCTTTAGCCTGGCCCAGCCCTGCCTGCAGCCATTTGGGGAGTGAACGAGTGGGTGGAAGATATCTCTTTCTCTCTCTCCTTCTCTGTATTTCTGCCTTTCAAATAACTAAATCTTTTAAAAAATTATTTTCAGTTTTTTAAATGACTGAAGCCAGGAACATGGAACTTCATCCACATCTCCCACTTGGGTGGCAGGGGCCCAAGAATTTAGGCCATTTTTTGCTTCTTTCCCAAGTATATTAGCAAGCATTTCACCTGGTGCCCACATGGGATGTCAGCATTGCAAGTTTAACCCACTGAACCACAATGCTGGCCCCTATTTTCATTTTAATTCCAAAGACAGGAGAGAGAGGGAGAGAAAGACAGAGACAGAGAGACAGAAAGAGTTTTCATCCTCTGCCTGGGGCTGGGCCAGACAGAATCCAGCTGCGTGGAACTCAAGCATGGTCTTCCACAATGGTGGTAGGGACCCAACACCCTAAGCGATCACCTGCCACCTCTCAGGGTGCCTATCAGCAAGAAGCTGGAATTGGTACTCAAACCTAGGCTTCAGTAAAGGATACGGGCATCTTACACAGAGTCAAGCACCCACTCCCTACTACTATTTATTAGAACTGTTACAGAAGGCACAAGAGGATGACTTGAGGAGGGAGAAGAGGAGCAGGCTAGGGAATGTCACTACGTTTAAGGTGGGACAATTCATGGTACCAAATGTTACCTTGTGTGCAGACACCGAAGCAATGTTTTCAATTGCCTGAAAAGCAAAAGTCACACAAACTTACAACGCATCAGTGGCACATATTTCACCTAATTCAGCACTCACTGTTCTCATCTGAGAGCCAACGTGCCCACATGACAATTATCAAGATCATGCTCTGCAAATGACTTTTAAGGCTTTTACTTCAACCCACCTGCCAAACCCATACATCACTGGTTGCCACCCATTTCCTCCATGATGCTCAAAGTCCAAAGCTCACCCACCTTAATCCAGGCTTCTGAAATGGTCTTCTCGTATCTCACAGCTGACTTTATTACATCAAAGAGGAGCACGACACAATTCTGACCACTGCTTTCTTGACTTAGGAAACTACAAAAGGCAGACAGGGGACAATTACTCTTGAATTTACCAGAAAAGAACGTAAAAGATTTGAGGTCCTTCTTACTAACCATGTGCCCTAGATAAGTCACAACCTCAAGTGTAAAAAGGCTAATAAACTTATACTATATTCTATCTGGGATTGGGCTGAACACCTCAGAAAATACACACAAAGTCACCAACATACAGGATCTGAAAAAGCGTACCACACTGTATGTGAACGTATTGTCACTAGCAGCATTTACAGTTTTCAGTATTAAGCTCTAACTGTCCTGACTTCAAGACAAATATCATGAAACTTTCATACTCCATGCGAGAAAAATGGTGGCACCATACCTTGCTGGCCCTTTACTTTTCAACTTGATTTGGGGAGCCAGAAACAACGAGGGCAAAATGCAATGCTGCACGTCCAGCTTGTCCCGAAGCTCAGAAATGACCTGCGGATGTTAAATGTTAGTTATGTGTTCTACTCACAGCGGACAGCACGGTCCATTATCTCAACAGAAACATAACAACCTTGGGGCTGGCTTTGTGGTATAGCAGTTAAAGCTGCCGCTTGCGACACTAGAATCCCATATGGGCGCCAGTTCGTGTTCTGGCTCCTCCACTTCCAATCTAGCTCCCTGCTAATATACTGGGAAATCAGCAGAAGATGGCCCAATTACTAAGGCCCCTGCACCAAGATAGGAGCTGTGGGAGAAGCTCTTGGCTCCTGGCTTTGGACTGGTACAGCTCCAGTCGTTGCGGTGTTTTGGGGGAGTGAACCAGTGGATGGAAGATCTCTCTCTCTCTGCCTTGCTTTCAAATAAATAAATAAATATTAAAAGAAAGAAAGAAAGAAACCTAACAACCTCCTGAAAGACTGAGGAAGAAAAAGTTTCAAATGCTGGACAAGACATTTTCAGAGTAGATGAGAACAGCTAATACAACTACACTACGTCACATCCCAAATTCCAGACTGAGGTACTACATGGAAATAGAAAATGTAACCTGTAAGAATTTGTAATAGAATAATGATTGTGGCTAGAAGCTCCATTCTCTTCCTGGGATACTATTTGGATGAGTCAGTATTATTAGTTATTCTCAGGAACTGAGATCTATTAATTTAAATAAGTTATTCTGAGGGAATCTATATGTAGTTTTAATAGGAAATAGCACATACCTCAAGGGCATTTGTAGCTGTTATGGAGTGAAGAATGAACTTGATTATCACAGGCAAATCATCTAATCTAACAGACGAGAGCTTACTCATCACCAGCTGGCGGACCTACAAACAAAAAGCACAATATTCTCATGTTCGTACATCAGTGGAATACTGAATTGTTAGGTAAAATTAGAAAAATAATTTCTCTCATTCAATTTTCCCACCTCTAATTTATGAAGAAAAATACCACTTTCTATTTTGCCCCAAATTAGAAACTTTCAAATGGTTAACATCAAAGCTTCTTCACAAATATACAAGTGAGTAGTATTATTTTGCAGCCTTAATTCTCAACTGACTACAGAAGGCATAAAAATTGTTCCTCTTGTGGAGAACAGATAAATATCCAGGCAAAACAGAAGAATACACTAAAACTTACTGCTTCGCAATAGAGCAACTAATCCTTCAAAGGAGAGCATGCAAACCTCACTAAAAAGAAAAAAAGATCGTATGTCCTTCCATGTAATTTCAAAATGAAATCACTCATGATTTCTCCCTCGGCAACAACTGCCTGAGGCTGGTCCGGGGAGGTGGGAAGCTGGCTCTGTGTCTAGAGAGCAGTCTTTCTCACCTTACACAGGAGTTCTGGGCCCAGGCGGAGGCTGGAAAGGACATCCAGGATTGGGACGGTGAGTAGAGTTTTCTCCACCAGTAAGTCACTGTGAATGAAAGGAAAAGAGAAAAGTTGTCGCTTGTTTTGAACAGAACTAGGAACACGGGGATTTCAGAAAACCAGAGTGAGAACAGCGGGCAAACAGCTGCCCCTCAGTACCTGCAGCAGTCCGTCCCACAATTTCTCTGGATACTGAAGTCCCTTACAAAAACAGCACAGGCTGCTTGGAACTCATGCACATCCTCTTATATACTTACAATTACCTCTAGATGGCTTACAGTAACTAATTCAATGGAACTGCAATATAATGTTGATTATACTGTATTACGTAGGGAATGACAAGACAAACATGCCTGTACATGTTCAGCACAATTGTTTTTCAGATCTCTTCAATGCACGGTTGGTTGAATCCAGAGACTGTGGAAATACAGAAGCCCAGCTCTACTAGGTTCAGACCCTCTGTTCTGGGCAGGTGCTGCAGCGCAGCAGGATAGTCTGCCATCCGCTACACCAGCATTCCACACGGGTGCTGCCTCCACTCCCACCTACTTCATCGCTGATCCAGCTCCCTGCTGATGCGGCTGGAAAACAGCAGAGGATGGTTCAAGTGCTTGGGTGGTGACCAGGACAAAGCTCCTGGCTCTTAGCTTCAGCCTGGCCCAGTGCACACTGTTGTGGTGATTTGGGGAGTGAGCCAGTGAATTGAATATCTCTGTCTCTCCCTCTCTCTGTAACTCTGCCTTTCAAAAAATATTTACTTATTTTTAAATTTATTTATTTGAAAGCTAGAATTACAAGAAGACAGAGTGTTCTTTTCTTCCTTGATCGCTCCCTAAACATCCCCAAGAGTAAGGGCAAGACTAGGCAGAAGCCAGGAGCCGGCGTTTGTTCCAGGTCTCCCACATGGGTACAGGAGCCCAAGCACTTGGGCCATCTTCTACTGCTTTTCTAGGAAAACAGGAAACACTGGTACCTCAGGACATAGTTCTCCCCTTCCTAATTACTGCCATACTAATTATACTACTACTTTTCCTGCAAAATGTAATAAGTAATGGGTCTGATGCAGGGATGTGCGTTAGAATGAATCATCTAGGGGCCGATGCTCTGGTGTAGTGTGCTAAGCCTCTGCTTGCATTGCTGCCATCCCATATGGGCATTAGTTCTAGTACTGGTTGTTCTTCTTCCAATCCAGCGCTCTGCTACGGCCTGGGAAAACAGAAGATGTCCCAAGCTATTCTCATGGGAGACTTGGAAGAAGTTCCTGGCTCCTAGCTTCGGATCGGCCCAGCACCGGCCATTGCGGCCATTTGGAGAGTGAACCAATAGATGGAAGACCTTTCTCTGTCTCTTCCTCTGTCTAATTATACCTCTCAAATAAATAAATAAAACTTAAAAAAAAAATCATCTAGGTACGCAAAGAATGTAGAAGTTCAAAAAGTTCTACAAGATTCTAATGTATAGTCAGCAAAGGGATCTATCTCAAAAAAAAACAAAAACAAAAACAAACTTGTGGCTCAAGTTCTGCATAGAATAAATCTATACATCTCATCCTAAACCAACCCCCCGACTCATAACGTATACCACTGAAAAGAAAGTAGATGAATCTAGTAAAATGAGTACTTGTTACCAGAAAAACAAGTCAAAGTCCATATTCTGGTCACGGGAGGTAGGTATCCTCCTTCTCACACACAAAGGAGCACGTTCCTACTCTCTTCATCCTGCAGGGGTAAGCTCCTTTTGGGGAGCCTCCATCAGATGGGGACATGGTCACCTGAGTTCTTCCCCCACTTCAGCATGCTGGGAATCTCCAAGGATCTCAGGCAGACTGGTGATGATGTCATGCTGCAGGTCCACTGGGGCAATGCTGATCAGCTGCATGATCCTGGTGGTGAGGTCCTGCAAAGGAGGACTCTGTCAGAATGACAACACACTGCCGGGACACAGAAAGAGTGCCTACTTGTGAAATGCACAGCAGAAATTATTTTGTGTACACTGTGACAACCACAGATCCAAGTTCAAAAACCTAAATTAGGGGCCAGTGTTGTGCTTCAGCAGGTTAAGCCACAGCCTGGAGCACCTGCATCCCTTATGGGCACCAATTTGAGTCTCAACTGTTCAACTTCCAACCCAACTCTCTGCTGATGCACCTGGGAAAAGCAGTGGAAGATGGCCCATGTGCATGGACCCTTGTACCCATATGTGAGACCCAGATCAAGCTCCTGGCTCCTGGCTTCGGAAAGGCCCAGCTCCAGCCATTGTAGCCATTTGGAGAGTGAACCAGCCAAAAGAAGATTGCTCTCTCTCTCTCTCTATTCCTCTGTTTTCAAATAAATAGATAAATCTTTTTTTATAAGATTTATTTATTTTATTTGAAAGGTAGTTACAGAGAGGCAGAGCTGGTGGGGGGGCAGGGAGGGAGGAAGACGTCTTGCATCTACTGGTTAAATCCCTAGATGGCCGCAATGGCCAGAGCTGTGGTGATCAAAAGCCAGGAGCTGGGAGCTTCTTGCAGGTTTCCCACATGGGTGCAGGGGCCCAAGCACCTGGGCCACCTTCCACTACTTTCCCAGGCCATAGCAGAGAGCTGGATCAGAAGTGGAGCAGCTGGGACTCGAACTGGCATCCATATGAGATGCTGGCACTGCAGGAGGAGGCTTTACCCGCTATACCACAGTGCTGGCCCTTAAATAGCTAAATCTTTAAAAAACAAAGTCCTAAATTCAGACACAAATGGCCTAGAAAATTTCACACAAGATGGCATGCAGAAAGAAATGCAGGGTGGTTGATATATCATGTAACAGCTCTCTCCCACATGTTACCTGATCTTCACAACTCTGTGGACTTTGCATGACAATGTCTATTTTTGAAATGTGGTGCTATGAGCTCCTCAAGGAGATGCACCGTCAAGGAGCAGACTCAAAACCCCAGCCCATAAAGACTCCAAAACTCATTAACTTTCACAAATAGATTTAAGCTCGAAATATTTGCTCAAAACTAGTAGAATGATTTTTAACAACTGGAAAGAAATGGGCCTCAAACTGTATGCTCAAAGCAGATTCAACTTTAATGGGGTGTTTCAATAACAAATCACGTAACTGCAAAAGCTTCCTGTAATTTTTCTCAAGATGTAATTCAATGAAAACATTTCCAGTGAAATAGGATGGTTTGAGGTCTCATTACTTTTGAAAATTACACACAGTAACCTCTAAACTTTGAAAAATTTATTTCTTTCCATATACTTATTTAATAAATTACATATCATATTTTGTATATGATAAGCATATTTTTTAAAGAAATTAAAAGGGTGAAATACTCATGATTCTTACTCAAACTACAAATGCTGGAAAAAGCTAATGTACAAATTGAAAATTTGAGGGTCTGGCACTGTGGCATAGTAGGTAAGGTCACCGCCTGCAGTGCCAGTATCCCATATGGGCACCGATTTGAGTCCTGGCTGCTCCACTTCCAATCCTGCTCTCTGCTATGGCCAGAGAAAGCAGTAGAAGACGGCTCATATCCTTGGGCCCCTGAACCTGTGTAGGAGACCTGGGAGAAGCTTCTGGCTCCTGGCGTCAGATCGGCTTAGCTCCGGCCATTGCAGCTAGGAGTTAACTAGAAGGAAGACCCCTCCCCCCCATACCTCTCCTTCTCTCTCTGTGTAACACTGATTATCAAATAAATAAATAAATCTTTAAAAACAAAAACAAATTGAAAATCTGAAATGTTCAGGGCCAGTGTTGTGGTGTGGTGGGTTAAGCTGCAGCCTGCAGCACCAGCATCCCACATGGGCAACAGTGCATATGCTGGCTGCTCCACTTCAGATCCAGCTCACGGCTAGCGTGCCTGGGAAAGCAGCGGGAGATGCCCCAAGACCTTGGGCCACTGCCACAAAGGTGGGAGACCCAGACTGAGTTCCTGGCTCCTGGCTTTGGCTAGGCCACAAAAGGAATGAACCAGCGGATCGAGGGTCTCTCTCCCTCTCTTTCTCTTTAATTCTGCCTTTCAAATAAATAAATAAATCTTTCTTTAAAAATATGAATGTTCTGATTAGAAAGAAAAAAACCCTACAAATTGCAAAAGCATGGGCAAATACAGCAAATATACTGTTTAAATCCAAGTGAGATAAAGCAGCAAAGCCTACCTTGCTATCCACAATTTCGTCAAGCCATTTGAGTTGACTGATAATGAGTCGAGGCATGCTGATTCCATCACTGTTCACACTAAAACATCAGGATGAGAAGACAAGGACTGAGCCTTTGTGACTTAAACAACAGCACGCCTGAATACAGTAGAAAGTATTTCAGCAGGTCTCTTCAGGTCTACTGAACACCTGACATGCACAGGACACTGTGCTGGACATACAGGTGATAATGAAAATGCAGGACACATAAGTTTATTTACAGAGGAGTCTTAAAACAAAAACTTCATGGAAATGTGTATTCTGAAAAATCCTAAGCCTAAATTTAAAAAAATTTTGTAGAAATAAACTTATCTTTTAATTCCATTTTCCACAAGTGCTCTGAAGTAACCTGGTATGATGACAAAGATGTTTGAAAGAAGATGCACTGGTTAAGACTGGCTATATCCAGGGAAAATACAGAGAAAAGGGAAGACAGGGCTAGGCAGTATCTCCTAACAATAGCATAAATTTCTGAAACACAATAAAGTTAATTTTGAAAAAACTGAATGAATGGCCAGTGCTGTGGCACAGCAAGTGATAATGCCGCTTCCAGGCCAGCATCTCATGTGGGTACCAGTTTCAGGTTCCAGATGCTCCACTTTCAATCCCACTCCCTGTTAACGAATCTGGGAAAGCAGTGAAAGACAGCCCAAGTCCTTGGGCCCCTGCATCCAAGTGGGAGACCCAGCTGGAGTTCCTATCTCCCAGCTTCAGCCTGGCTCAGCCCTGGCAGCTGCAGCCATTGTAGGAATGAACCAGTGGATGGAAGATCTCTCTCTGTAACTCTGTCTTTTAAATAAAATTAATTAATTTTTAAAAATTAAATGAGACAAAACTGTTTTCCTTAAAATTTTATTCATTATTTCAGTGGCAGAGAGACGGAGACAGAAAGAACTCCCGCCATCTGGTTCACTCCCCAAATGCATGCAACACTGGGTGGGGCTGGGCCAGACAGAGCCACAAGCTGGGATCTCATTCTGAGTCTCCCATACAGGGGCAGCAACCCAATTACGAAACCCTCACTGCTGCCTCCTGGAATGCACATCAGCTAGAATCAAGAGCAGAGCTAGGACCTGAATCAGACACTGCCAATACAGGATGGCAGTACCTTAGCAGCCAGGGCAAACACAAACCCCAGCAAGTATCAACGGCAAAAAATCTAATTCTGTCAATATGACCAAATGCTTTTTTAAAAAAAGGCAGACATAAACTGCTATGGAAACAGAGAAGGTCAAATTGGATTATATTCATTAAAGTATTGAAAATCATTTATAAATGAAAAAAATGTTGGCTTAATTATTATTATTTCCCCCAAAATGACAGTCTTCGTTCCAACCTCCTTTAGACTCCCCAACTTCCTATGTCTTCAACAACCTTCAGTTCCTTTCTTGACAATATTCTTGGACCTTGTTTACTGCAGCCAATAAATATTTTTAAATTAATCTGTTTACCTTGAAAGTCAGAGTTACAGAGAGCAGAGACAGCGAGTGATCTCCTCTCTGCTGGTTCACTCCCCAGATGGCCACAATGGCCACGACTAGCCAGGCAGCTCCGGCCATTTGGGGAGTGAACCAGCGGATGGAAGACCTTTATCTGTCTCTCCTTCTCACTGTTTGTAACTCTACCTCTGAAATAAATAAATAAAATCTAAAAAAAATAAAATAAAATCTTTAAAAAATAATGTATGCATTAAAATAGTTCTTTTTATAATTTTTGATGTCCACATATTCTCAAACATCTCAGGTGTTCACTACTTTTTGATATTTTAGGTAGTACTCTCATCTCCGTTTTTATTCACCTACTAGCTTACATAAATTAGGAGACATGGCGCTGAGGACAGAAGGCTATGTGAAGTCTAAGATGTGGATACACACACCTTATTGACCTTCAGAACAACTGGATTGATGTCCACACTCATGAGCAACATCTACACATGCTTGTTCAC
The DNA here is from genome assembly GCF_033115175.1 of Lepus europaeus. NCBI lineage: Eukaryota > Metazoa > Chordata > Mammalia > Lagomorpha > Leporidae > Lepus > Lepus europaeus. Next base: position 7,603,436 of record NC_084835.1, on the reverse strand, counting down.
CGAACTCCAACACGAGTCACTCTGAGCGTGGGAAAAGTTCATTTATTGTTTTAAACTCACGTCTGTAATTTCCAACAAAATCACATTTTTTAAACTGATCCATTCATCTTTCTCGTGACTAGTATATTCATTACCTTTGTCTATTTTTCTATTAGTCATTATTTTTCCCCCAACACAGTAATTTTAAACAAGTAGCAGAAAAAAAATGGTAAAAAGTACTCAGCGAATATCTGACTCCAGCCAACTGGTCCCTTTCTTGGCGACAATCACTATTACCTTTTACTGTCTGTGTATCCTTCTAGAAATAATCCAGGCAAACACACACAATATTTTCTTGTAACAATACTATTTGTGTTTATGAAGTCATATTAATAGACAAAATTTCAAAGACAGACATCACAGCAAAATTTCAGTAACCACTTAAAAATCTAGTGTCATAGAAATTAAGACCATCAGAGAAACCAAGGATGTTTCAGAATATCCTTGTTAGAGACAAACTACAATACACCAGGGAACTTTTGAGTATTCCAGAATAATTCTACTTACTTTTCAAAAAAAAATTCTGGCAACTTTTCAAATAAGGTTTTGATAATTGCAGGCTAAAAAAGAAGACATAAAACATTAGGAGATGATCTCGACACACATAACACGAATGTAGTCAGAATTCTCTCCAGCCAGGGCTCTTGGAGAAAAGACCTTGCTGGATGACATGCTCCTACTGTGAGAATGCCAAGGGCCAACATGTGGCATGGCAGGTAAGTTCCCCTACTGCAGACTCCTTCACACACAGCCCACTTTAGAATGCCTAGCTCAAGTCCCTGCAACTCTGCTCCCTGCTAACGGACCTAGGAGGCAGTGGATGAGGGTCTAAATATCTGGGTCCCTGCCACCCACATGGGAGACCCAGATGAAGTTCCTGGCTTCTGACTTCAGCCTGGCCTCGTCTCAGTTATTGCAGGCACCTGGGGAGTGAAGCAGCGGACTGAAGATCACTCTCTCTCGCTGTCTCTCCCTGTCTCTGTTACTATTCCTTAGAGATCCAATAAACAAATCTTTAAAAAAAAAAAAAAAAAAAAAAAGCTAATATGAATACAGTCTACATTTTTAATATAAGCTGCCAGAATACAACGTCTCATGAAAAATGACTTCAAAGATTCAACTAGCAATTAAATCTTATTAAGTATGATAACTGTTAATCCATGAAATGTAGACTTTAAAAGGATTAACAAGGGGCTAATGTTGTAGCGTACGAGGTAAAGCTGCTGCCTGTGATGCCAGCACCCCATCTGGGTGCCCGTATGAGTCCCTGCAGCTCCACTTCCTATCCAGCTCCCTGCTAATGAGCTTGGGAAGGCAGCAGAGGATGGGCCAGGCTCTTGGGCCCTGCATCCATGTGGGAGATCAGGATGAAGCTCCTGGCTCCTGTCTTCACCCTGGCCCAGCCGGGTTGGTGCAGACCTTTGGGGAGTGAACAGGCAGAGGGAAGGTCTCTCTTTCTCTAACTCTGCCTTTGGAATAAATAAATCTTTTTTTTTTTTTTTTTTTTTTTTTTTTTGACAGGCAGAGTGGACAGTGAGAGAGAGAAACAGAGAGAAAGGTCTTCCTTTGCCGTTGGTTCACCCTCCAATGGCCGCCACAGCCAGTGCGCTGCGACCGGCGCACCGCGCTGATCCGAAGCCAGGAGCCAGGTGCTTCTCCTGGTCTCCCATGGGGTGCAGGGCCCAAGCACCTGGGCCATCCACCACAGCACTCCCTGGCCACAGCAGAGAGCTGACCTGGAAGAGGGGCAACAGGGACAGAATCTGGCACCCCGACCGGGACTAGAACCTGGTGTGCCGGCGCCGCTAGGCAGAGGATTAGCCTATTGAGCCGCGGTGCCGGCCTGGAATAAATAAATCTTAAATTAAAAAAAGGACTATTAAGAGGTGAGTCCTGCAACACATCAGGATAAGCCACTGCTTAGGAAGCCTGCATCCCATACTGGAGCGCTTTTCCCATTCTGACTACTCCACTCCAATCCAGATTTCTGCTGACAGAACCTGGGAGGCAGAGGATGATGGCTGAACTGCTTAGGCCCACACCATCTACATGGGAAACCCAGATGAGGTTTACACATCCTGGCTTTGGCCTGGCCCAGCCCTGGCTCTTGTGGGCATTTGGGAAGTGAACCCCAGCAGATGTTAAGATATCTCTCTCTTAAGTAGATGGAAATAAACATTTTTTAAAAGATTATCAAATAGTTTGTAAGAAGATTTTTTTCAGAGGAATATAGAGTACTTAGATTAAGCTAACAACTAAATTATATTTAAGATTTTCAATGAAAAGCAAGAGATGAAGAGTGTAGAGATTAACAGTAGGGGAAAAGAAAAGAGGATTAACGAAGGATGGGTAGGAAGGAGACTTTCACTGTATATACTTTGTATAATTTGAGATACTAAAAACATATTGGGCTGGTGCCGTGGCTCAATAGGCTAATCCTCTGCCTTGCGGCGCCGGCACACCGGGTTCTAGTCCCGGTCGGGGCACCGGATTCTGTCCCAGTTGCCCCTCTTCCAGGCCAGCTCTCTGCTGTGGCCAGGGAGTGCTGTGGTGGATGGCCCAAGTGCTTGGGCCCTGCACCCTATGGGAGACCAGGAGAAGCACCTGGCTCCTGCCATCAGATCAGCGCGGTGTGCCGGCTGCAGCGCGCTGGCCGCGGCGGCCATTGGAGGGTGAACCAACGGCAAAGGAAGACCTTTCTCTCTGTCTCTCTCTCTCACTGTCCACTCTGCCTGTCAAAAAAATAAATAATAATTTTAAAAAATGTCAACACATTGTTGACCCAATAAATTAAAAGTAAGGAAGAGGAGGAAATGTGCAAAATCAAATTACATAAGTACTTTATTTCAAACTACAAAAGCTGGAAAAAGCTAACATACAAATTGAAAATTTGGGAGGCCGGCGATTGTGGCACAGTGGGTAAAGCTGTTGCCTGCAGTGCAGGCATCCCATATAGGTGCCAATTCCGAGTCCTGGCTGCTCCACTTATGATCCAACTCTCCACTATGGCCTGGGAAAGCAGCAGAAGATAGCCCAAGTGCTTGGGCCCCTGCACCTGTGTGGGAGACCTGGAAGAAGCTCTTGGCTCCTGAATTTGGATCAGCCCAGCTCAGACCACTGTGGCCATTTGGTGAGTGAGCCAGCAGATGGAAGACCTTTCTCTATGCTTCTCTCTCCCTCTGTAACTCTACATCTCAAATAAATAAATAAAATCTTTAAAAAACAAAACAAATTACATAATTAGAAAGCTCAATAAGAGATGGCATAGATGCAAACGTGGCAAAGATAAGGTCATCACAGCATACAGGATGTGACTTTAAGAGGAATCAGAAGCTGATGAAATAAATGGGACTGCTAGACACAGTACTGGGTAGTTCAGCACAGATCAAAGACTGGTATCACTGTATCAGATGCATATTAGCACAACAGCTGTCGCAGACCCACCCTCCTCCACCCTGCGCTCCAGCCACGGACACCTGAGCAGGACACCAATCACATCCACCAAATGGCCGCAGAAAAAGCTGCACAGCCTCACCTGCAATATGTCAATCCCCAGCAGCAGTTTGATGAGGCTCTTAGAGTAAGATGTGCCCAAGCTATAAAAAAAAAAAAAAAAAAAACAGATTTTTTTCTGTGTTTCAATGGTGTTATTGTCTTTTCTCCACAACAGTGATTAGACCTAATCTTTAAAGCAAAATAGTATGGGGCCGGTGCTGTAGCACAGCAGGTAAAGCCATCGCCTCCAGTGCAGGCATCCCATATGGGTGTCGGTCTGAATCCCAGCTGCTTCACTTCTGATTCAGCTCTCTGCTATGGCCAGGGAAAGCGGTAGAAGATGGCCCAAGTCCTTGGGCCCCTGAACCTGCTGGGGAGACCCGGAAAAATCTCCTGGCTTCAGATCAGCACAGCTCCGGCCATTGCGGCCAATCAGGGAGTGAACTAGCAGATAGAAGACCCTTCTCTCTCTCTCTTTCCTTCTCTCTCTGTGTAACTCAGACTTTCAAATAAATAAATACATCTTTAAAACAAAAACAGTCTATCCTGTTTCATAAGAAATATCCAACATGAAAAGACAGCTCTTAGCAAGGGAGAGGTGGAGATTTGAAATTTAATCAACATAGGTGACATATTCTAAAAGAATACTCCACTTTCTGGCCTCATAAACATAAAAAATAATTTTAAGCTAGTTTTCCACTCTGAGGAAGACAGAGCCATAAATCAACAATGAAACTCTAAAAAATCCCATGCTGTCCACACCTCCACCTATCTATTTAGTTTAAGACAGAATCTCGGACCAGTGCTGTGGCTCACTAAGTCAATCCTCGCCTGTGGTGCCAGCATCCCATACAGGCACCGGTTCTAGTCCCGGTTGCTCCTCTTCCAGTCCAGCTCTCTGCTGTGGCCTGGGAGGGCAGCGGAGGATGGCCCAAGTGCTTGGGCCCCTGCACCTACATGGGAGACCTGGAAGAAGCTCCTGGCTCCTGGCTTCAGATCAGCATAGCTCTGGCCGTTGCAGCTATTTGGAGGGTGAACCAGCGGAGGGAAGAGCTTTCTCTCTGTCTCTCTCTTACTGTCTATAACTCTGTCAAATTAAAAAAAAAAAAAAAAAGAATCTCAGCAAGATTTCACCCACCTGGCGTCCTCTTCCTGCAGCCGCTCACACGACAAAAGGCAGTTCCTGAAATTATCCTGGTCCTCGATGTAAGACTCCAAGCCATTAACAAACTCCTCTATTATCTTAACAGGAAGATTTTTTTAAAAAGAAAAGATTAACATTTTTTAGCTTTGGTTGCTATCAGTTAGCTAAAAACCATCCCAGCCCCACTCGACTGTTAGCAAAAGCAGAAACAGTGGGGAGAAAACACGTACTTTGGGATAAGAAGGATGCTTCCTCAGCGTCTGAAAGAGCTTCTTCTGGAAAACTATTTGATCCACAGCTGTGAGGAAAGAAGAACTGGTCACTTAACTGCTGTAATTGGATTCTCTAGTGTCCCCTGAGGGTCATATATTAAGGGTCTAGTCACCAAAGTCTTATGTTAATGGTTAATGGATTAAGGACAGAGACTTAACAGTAGTGTCTGAAGATGATGGGGCCTTTGGGAAAGGATTAATTTGGATTCAGTTGGTGGCATGCGGGCCTCATGATATAAGTCCGTGACTTTTAAAGACAGACCACATTGACATATAAGACCAGGTTCCCGTCTCCCCCCTTTTGTTCTATCATGCCGCCCTCCTATTATCTGCCACCACCTTCCATGTTCATCAGATACCAGACTCCGGGGGCTGTCCAATCTTGGACTGTGAGCCTTTCAAACCACGAACTGAAACAAACCTTCCTCCTTCATAAATAGCTTCTCTCAGATGTTTCAGTTGTAGTAATAAAAAGCAGACAAACACAATTTCATCTCCTACAATATGTTTCCTTTCCTGAAGACCTAAGTTTCTTTTCTGGTAAAACAGATAGTATTTTCAACCTAATTTCCAGGCCAAATTTTCTAAACCCACAGTAGAAGACTTGACTTTCATGGAAGATAACTACAAAGTGCTATAAATAAGACCTGACAAAATTTCAGCCAGGACAAAATATAATCTGTGACCCCAAAAGAGGACATTCCATGGTTTTATAAACATTCTTCTGAAATTACTTGATCGTTTACCAAGCATTTATTTTCTCACAAGGAAACACAGAGGAGTACAAGCATAATTAGAAGTACTTTAACACACGGTATCCAGGACAAGAAGACTGTACCAATACCGTCTAAAAAGCAATTTCATCCTTGTCTCAAAACATATGGTCCTCCCATTTGTAATCTTCACTTTCCATTTAGGAAATCCATGATTCAGCCCTGAGCCCTTTCACGAAGTCCAGAAAACAGAGCTAGATTTAAAAATTACCTAGTTGATTCTGACTCTCTCCGGTTTTAAGAAAAATTCCTGATATCTTAAGAAGCCTTACAAAGACACTGTCATTGTCTTCAACTTTGTCAGGTGACTGAGATTTCTTTGTCTTTTTGGAAAGCTGTTTTTCTCTGGCTTCTGAAAATAGAAACATTTTCAAGAATGTAACCAACAGTAAAGCAAATATTTAAATGGAAACTCAGGAAAATCAATGTATTTTTGAAGAATTGTACTAGAATTATTGCTATAGTGAAATAAACTATGTCAACAATCAGCAACAATGGCTTCCAAATAAACAAATCAATCTTTCACTAAATAGAATTATCCCCACCCATGGAATCTGCATTTGAAACATCAAAATGTTCCATTAAAAACAAAATAAACTTATTTTTCAACTCCATTTTTAAATTTATTTTTTGAAAGAGAAGTTCTCTTTAAAAAAAATTTTTACTTATTTATTTAAAAGGCAGAGCCACAGATAAAAAGCAACCGCTGGCTCACTCCCCAAATGGCTGCGACAGCCAGGACTGGGCCAGCCTGTAGCCAGGAGCTTCTTCAAGGTCATCCACATGGGTGCAGTGGCCCAAAAATTTGGGCCATCCTCTGCTGCTTTCCCAGGTGCATTAACAGGGAGCTGGATTGGAACTGGAGCAGCCAGGACTCAAATTGGTACCCGTATAGGATGCCGGCACTGCAGGCTGTGGCTTTAACCTGCTGCACCATAGTACCGGCCCCATTTATTTTTATTCATTTGAAAGGCAGAGCAATAGAGACAGAGAGTGATCCTCCATCTACCAGCTCACTCCCTCAAGACTGGAAATAGTGCGGTTGGATCAGCTTGAAGACAAGATCCAGGAACTCCATTCTGATCTGCCATGTGAATGGAAGGGGCCCAAACACTTCAGGGTGTGCATCAGCAGGAAGCCAGATCAGAAATTGGAGGTGGGACTCACTCCAAAGCACCCTGATACGGAAAGCAGGTATTCTAAGCAGCAACCTCACCTGCTGGCCACAACCACCACCCTCAAATGAGCCACTTTTAACAACCATGGAAATGTTTTCCACCCAAATTCCAAGGCAGTCAGTGTCTTTCAAGCTGTTGTCTTCAAAGGATTGCATTAGAATCACTGGGAAGCTTACTCTTTTTAAAGATATATTTATTTGAAAGTAAGAGTTACACAGAGAGAGGAGAGGCAGAGAGAGAGAGGTCTTCCATCTGCTGGTCCATTGCCCAAATGGCCCCCATGGTCGGAGCTGTGCTGATCCAAAGCAAGGAACCAGGAGTTTCTTCCAGATCTCCCACGTGGCCCAAGTACTTGGGCCATCTTTTGCTTTCCCAGGCCATAGCAGAGAACTGGGTCAAAAGTGGAGCAGCCAGGACTCGAACCGGTATCCATATGGGATGCTGGCACTACAGACAGTGGCTTTACCTGCTATGTCACAGCGCCAGCCACAAAGGAAGCATATTAAAATGCCTATTCCAGGCCATACTGTAGTGTTACTGAGTCAAAATCTTGAGAATGGGACTTAAGGTTCTAAATTTTTGGCAAAGTCTTCAAGTGATATTCCTGACACATATCAAATTTGAGAATCCAAGATCTGAAAGCAGGGTAGAAAGAACACGGCAGGTTCTCATGCATCTTTTCTTTGAGCAGAAAGCCCAGACTCAGCCCATTTCCAAGGCTTTCACCCATAGTAAGAAACAAGGGGCAGCTATCAGCCTAGCAGTGGGACGCCCACACTCCTGAGGCTGCTGGCACAGCATGTGGCTTGGGACACCTATATCCTACGATACAGGACTGAATCCTGGGTCCAATGCCAATCCAGCTTCCTGCTGCTGTGCAACCTGCGAGACAACCAAGTGATGATTCAAGCACATGGGGCCCCGCCACCCACATGGAAAACCTGGACTGAGCTTTTGACTCCTGGCTTTGACTTGGCCCGGTGGGGCTGTTTTAGGCATTTGCGGAGTAAACGAGTAGATGGAATCTCTCTCCCTCTCTGTTTTTCACTTGGTCTGTTTCATAAATAAATTAATAATACCTGGTTTCCAAAAAAAAAAAAAAAAAAAAGAAAGAAAGAAAAAGGAAAGCAGTAAGACAACAATTAAAAAAAAGGAAGTACTTGAAGCCAAGCATGCAATCCACACTTCTCCCTTAATGCTACAACTCTATATTTTTTTCTTTTCCAATTCTACAGCCTTCCTTAAAGAAATTTAAGGTATAACCACGATAAAAGATTCAGTTCATTCATTAATGACCAAAAAATCCCAAGTTCTTTCCAATAAAGTTAATTCTTAAGTCGCTTCTCTTTTGGGAAACAGTATTTGCAATACAGGACACTCACTTTTGGTGACTTCCTAATTTGTTCCTCTGCAGTTTCAGAATTCCTACCATCTGTGTATATACTATAACCTCTTTACTAGCAGTTTTCAGAGGCTCAGAATTTCCTTTCCTAAATCAAGACTACTCCTAACATGGTTTTTTCCTCAAAACTGTAATTACTCTAAATGCTGTTCAACAAGCATTTTCATCAATATTAGCTGTGTTTGATCAAGAGTCAGATCTATATTCCTATGATTTAATAAACAATAATACTTCAGTCAACAAGTTGGAACTATTTTTAAGGAGATGACTGTAACAAATGAAAATGACTTTCAATCCCTTCTCTTTGGAGCTCCTATAGTCTCTCTCACATGGGCAGGGGCAGGGGCAGCGGCAGCATCATTTCCTGGCCTCTGTTGTACTTGCTTTCCTGTATAAACTACTATTGTAGCATTTATCCAGAATATAATTTTTTAAGGGAGGAAGGAGGATGATAAAGTCTTTTCAAGGTAAATAATTAAGTTGTGTCTTCGCGTCCCAGCACCTAGATGATGCATAAGAAGTAAGGTTTATAACACTAACTCCTCCAATGGATATGCAGATTGAGGTCCAGATGCTATGAGCACAACCACGGTCACATGTGGAATTAGAAGCAGACGTTCAATCCCAAATTTCTACATACCACATTCTGTGTACTGTACCCATGAAGCCCTAATGACTCCCAGCACTTGAAAAGCAGGAATTTCACACCTCCTAAAGCACCTCAGACACTTGTTACCTGAAATAAAGAAAAAATGACTAGACACTTACTAGTGGTATCTTCTCTGTCCTCAGATTTTGACAGTCTTCTTTTGGAAACCATTTTGACCAAAGTCAAATTCTTTCCTAGAGCAAAATCAAGAGACCATAAGTTATCTGCTAGAAGCTAAATCATGAAAACTTAAAAGCCATATAGCCCAAAGAAACTTCTATATCCAAAACCATAGATCTGCTAGTTTTCACATGAATGCTATCTAAATTCCAGTGTGAAACAAATTTCCATTCTTGGGGCCAGCACTGTGGCATAGTAGGTAAAGCTGCTGCCTGCAGTGCTGGCATTCCATATGGGCGCCGGTTCAAGTCCCGGCTGTTCCACTTCGATCCAGCTCTCTGCTATGGCCTAGGAAAGCAGTAGAATATGGCCTAACTCCTTGGGGTCCTGCACCATGTTGGAGACCCAGAAGCTCCTGGTTCCTGGTTTTGGATCAGCACAGCTACGGTTGTTGTGGCCAACTGGGGAGTGAACCAGAGAATGGAAAACCTCTCTCTGCCTCTCTTTCTCTCTGTGCAACTCTGACTTTCAAATAAATAAATAAATCTTTTTTAAAAAATTTCCACTCGTGGGCCCAGCGTTGTGGTGCAGCACGTTATTGCCCTGGCCTGAAGCGATGGGATCCCATATGGGCGCCGGTTGAAGACCTGGCTACTCCACTTCCGATCCAGCACTCTGCTATGGCCTGGGACAGCAGGAGAAGATGGCCCAAGTCCTTGGGCCCCTGCACCCACATGGGAGACCCGGATGAAGGTCCTGGCTCCTGGCTTCGGATTGGCGCAGCTCCGGCCGTTGCGGCCAATTGGGGAATAAACCATCAGATGGAAGACCTCTCTCTCTCTGCCTCTCCTCTCTCTGTATAACTCTTTCAAATAAATAAATAAATCTTTAAAAAAAATTTCCACTCTTGTACCTAGTCTGGTCAAAACTGCCTTCCTTTCAAGCCTTTCCCAGCCACCTGGTAGCCCTCCAACTGAGATTCCAGACCCTTCATTATCCAGCCCCAAATGATCTGTCCTTGAACAGTGTAACTCAACACTATACGTTAGGGACTGTGCTTGGTGCTGGAGCAACACCTGTGAACAAGCCAGGTATGGCTCCTGCTTTTACATGATAAAATAGTACAGCTATACACGGTATAAAGTGAATTTAACTACAGCTGTGTAAATGCTATAAAGAACATAACAGTGTGAGGGCTTACAAGAAAATCGGGTAGAGCTGGGGGTAGGAGTAAGGAAAAACAAGGACATTTTCTCAGGGACAGTCTCTCTGAGGAAGTGAATTTGAAGCAGGGACCTGTGGGCTGAAAAAAGGAATTAGAAAGCAGAAGTGATACGAGAAGAGTAGACCAGAGAGAACCTCACGGTGAAACCGGAAGAGGCCTGTAGAGTTAGGAAGGAGACTGCAGAGGCAGAGGAGAGCCTGGACGCACAACCTTCTGCTTCATCCTGTCTCAGCACCCCTGCACAAAGGCATTTTTTTCCAATGAAAATAATCTTAAGTCTGGAAATTCTAACCCTCTTCAAAGATCAAAGGTCACCTTCCTAGAAAACTGTCTCACCTGTCTTCAGAGTTTGCTCCTCTAGCCTCCCTGCTTCTCACACAGCTGGGAGCCCCCGCACATCACAGACCGTGGGGCTCCGCGGGAACAGCCCAGTCCCACCTAGCTCAGCGACGCTAGCGCCCAGCAGTTATTTCTGAGAATCGTCAAGAATGGCTGGCAGAGGTAAAGTCCCACGAGCTAACACATGTTTTAACTTTTTCATACTTTAGTAATTCACTTATTCCCCACAAAACCTTTTTTTTCCCCCCACAGGCAGAGTGGACAGTGAGAGAGACAGACAGAAAGGTCTTCCTTCCATTGGTTCACCCCCCAATGGCCACTGCGGCCGGCGCACTGCGCTGATCCGAAGCCAGGAGCCAGGTGCTTCTCCTGGTCTCCCATGCGGGTGCAGGGCCCAAGTCGGGGCGCCGGATTCTGTCCCGGTTGCCCCTCTTCCAGGCCAGCTCTCTGCTGTGGCCCGGGAGTGCAGTGGAGGATGGCCCAAGTGCTTGGGCCCTGCACCCCATGGGAGACCAGGAGAAGCACCTGGCTCCTGGCTTCGGATCAGTGCGATGTGCTGGCCGTGGCAGCCATTGGAGGGTGAACCAATGACAAAAAGGAAAGGAAGACCTTTCTCTCTGTCTCTCTCTCTCACTATCCACTCTGTCAAAAAAAAAAAAAAAAAAAAAAAAAAAGGAGCCAGGAGCTTAAAAAAAAAAAGATGTTTGGTTCAAAATGTTTTCTAAATCCTTATATAGTTTTCTCATAAAATGTTCTTCTCATTAATTATTTGCAGATCCCTGATGTACATATGCATGGGTTTCAAAATTCTGGTGGTGGGGAGGGCTAACACTGTGGTGCAGCAGGTAAAGCCACCACCTGTGACGCCAGCATCCCTTATGGGCGCCGGTTCAAGTCCTGGCTGCTCCACTTCCAACTCAGCTCCCTGCTATGGTGCCTGAGAAAGCAATGAGGGATGGCCCAAGTGCCTGGGCCGCTGCGACTCGTGTGTGAGACCCAGAAGAGGCTCCTGGCTTCAGCCAGACCCAGTGCTGGCTGTTGTGGCCATCTGAGCAGTGAACTACCAGATGGAAGATCTCGCTCTCTCTAACTCTGCTGCTCAAATAAATTTTCAAAAAGAAAACGGTTTTCTACCATCTGGTGGGCAACTGGGGCAGCAGTAAGATGCTGCTTAGAACAGAGGCTTCCCATACTGGAGCGCCTGGGGATGATTCCTGGCTCTGCTCCCCATTCCAATTTCCTGCTCACACACACCTAGGGAGCAGCAGGTGATTGGGTTCCTGCCTCCCCTATGGAAATACTGGATTGAGTTCCCAGCTCCTGGCTGCAGGCTGGACCAGTATCAGCGCATTTAGGGAGTGAACCAGGGGACGGATGACCTCTGTGTTTCTCTCGCTCGCTCTCTCTGCCTTTCAAATAAATAATAAATGAAATTTATTGAGCAAAGAAATGGTGGAGCCAGTGCTGTGGCATAGAAGGTTGAGCCTCCACCTGCAGCACCAGCATCTCGTATGGTTGCAGCTGCAAACCCCGGCTGCTCCACTTCCTGTCCAGCTCTGCTGTGGCCTGGGAAAGCAGCAGAAGATGGCCCAAGCTCTTGGGCCCCTGCACCCACATGGGGGACTGGGAAGAAGCTCCTGGCTTCAACCTAGCCCAGCCCCAGCTCTTGTGACCATTTGCGGAGCGAACCAGCGAACGGAAGGCTTCTCTCTCTTTCTCTCCTTCTCTCTGTATCTCTGCCTTTCAAATATATAAATAAATCTTCTTTAAAAAAAAAAAGAATAAAAACAGCTCAGGAAACATGTGAACAATCATTATTATTTAAGATTTATTTACTTGAAAGGCAGAGTTACAGAGAGAAAGAGTGACCGATCTTCCATCTGCTGGTTCACTCCCCAGACGATGCAGGGGCTGGAGCTGCGCCAGGCCGAAGCCAGGAGCTCCCTCCGTGGGTGGCAGGGGCCCACGCACTCGGGCCAAGCCCGCCATTTTACTAGCCGGTTAGCAGGGACGCAGCCGGAGTGGGGCAGCCGGGCCTTCGACGGCGGCGCCAGCGGCAGGAACTCGCTGCGCCACAACACGGGCCTGCGGGAAAACTTTTTAAAAAAATGTCTTCACCAACATAAACTTCTTTATAAAAATTCTGTTCCTCACACTGTCACCATCCTTGCTTATACTAATAACTTAGTAAGTTAACCGTTATGACGTAGCGGGCATTTTGTTCCAAGCCTTTACTTTCTCCGTCGCCTCCACTGATCGTGTATAACCGTTATGATGGTCTGGACCGTCCGACTCCAGGCACGCCCCGACGTGCGACCCCGCCAGGCGTCGCGAAAAGCCCAAAGGGCGAAGACAAGGCGAATGCCCGGGCCAGGGCTTGTGGGCACCGGGGGAGGCTCGCAGCCTTTCGTCATCTCAACGACACAGGGCAGTACCTGAGGGGTTACTCCACGACGGGGCAGACCAGCCGAGGTCGGGGTGCGTCGCCCCAGAGCGTAAGCTGGGCCGCTCGGGCCTCCAGACCAGGCCGCGGGGCCTCGAGAGTCGACCGCTGCCGCTTCACTCACCCGCGGCGAAGCCGTCGCCGCCCGCCGCTTTCGGCTTTTCCCGCCAGCCGCGACGTCGCTCTGAGGTCAGCGAGGCGCGCCGCGCCGTGACGTCAAAGCCGCGCGCCGGAAGTGGGCAGCCTCGGGGTCCCTCCGGAGGCGGCGCGCGAGGCCCGAGGCTGGCACGGAGATCGGTGCCTGACGGGCCGAGGGGCGTGAGCAGGCCCGCGCCCAGAGAGGGAATTTTGCACCCCGGAGAAGAGCAAGCCGGCCACCCGAAGCCGGGAGCCGGCTTTCAGGTAGGATGGCGGGGCCGGAGCTGCTGCTCGACTCCAACATCCGCCTCTGGGTGGTCCTGCCCATCGTTATCATCACTTTCTTCGTGGGCATGATCCGCCACTACGTGTCCATCCTGCTGCAGAGCGACAAGAAGCTCACCCAGGAACAAGTGTCCGACAGGTCAGCGGCCCCCTGCCCTGCCGCCCCCGTGACCTTGGGGGTCCATCGCGTTGCCTCTCGGGTCGCGCCGCGCGCCCGCTGGCCGGGCGGCCTGGACCGTTACCCTGGCGTCCCTCCGTCGTCCGGTGTACGTGGGATGATAACCGTGCGGGCGTGGGGGTTGGACGGGTGATGCCCGTAGGGCCCCCAGCACGGGCAGTGTCGGGCGCCCTGGCGGCGCAGCCCGCGTCCCGGTCTCTCGAGCCTAGGACCTGCCCTGCCCTGGCCGGACTTGTGCCTGTAGCGTCCGGGACGCCCGCGCCGACTGACGGCTGGAGCAGGCCGAGGTGCTGGGTGAAGCGCGCTTGCCAGCTCGCCCGGCGTCCCTGGCCGTGTCGGGGCTGTAATTCTCACTTCGGCTCCCAAGGTGGAGGCAGCGGCTTCCCCATAGCTTCGTTCCAGCACCTGTCTGCGGAGACGGGAATTATTTGGGAATTTGGGATGATTGACGTGCGATCTGGACTTGCGCCCCTCCCTGTTCCTCTGAATAATTATGTCCGGCTCCTATATGCTTGACCACTGCCTGTCACCTGCTGATCTCACATTTTAACAGACAGCAAGCCAGGCCTTAGAAGCTGACATTGGCACGTTGAAACTTAATCATGTTTTTATCATATTTTTTTTAACAGTTACATTTTGTGGCGAGTAATACTGGATTTCCCTAATTCAGAAATTCCTCTAAATTCAAAATATGGAGGTAGAAAAAAGTTAAATAGGCGAAATATTCAGTATGTAACAGCACAAGTGCTACTTGAATGGGACGACTGAAGTTTCCGGAACACTGCTGGATCGTTTCGGTTGTTTTATTAAATATTTAAAACTCAAAGCAACTCTGTAAGCTCAGTACTGTTGTTAACTATAGAAACCGAGACTTGAAGAGGCTACATCATCACACCCAGTGATGTTCAGGAATCTGTTTTTTCTGTAGAATGTATTTATTTGCGAGAGAGCGTGCCCCCCCGACTGCTGGCTTACTGCCCAGGTGCGCTCACCAGGGAGGGGTCAGGGACTCAGCTGGGGTCTCCCACGGGGGTGGCAGGAGGGCCGTGCCCTCTGCCTCCCAGGATCTGAATTAGCTGGAAGCCAGGTCCAGGGCCTTAGCTGGGTACTGAACCCAGGGACTATGACATGGGTCCAGGCATCTCATCTTCTGGTCCCCGAGTCTAGGGCTCTTTGCAGTACACCACAGAGGCCACTTGATTATTTGTGACATCAGTATTAGGAGTGACCACAGCCAGCTCCCTGGAGCTGTAGAAAGGCAGGCTACAGAGAGATGCCAAGAGAAGGGAAGCAAACATTGACCATTCACTGATGCCTGTAAGTTATTACAGTACATAAAAAATGTGCCCCTCCCCCAAGTGCAAGCATGGGTCTGAGGCTCAGATAGTGCACTTTGGTGAGATCTTCCAAGGCATTGTGGGGCGTGGAATGCTGTGTGTGCTTCATGCTGTTTGCAGCATTCAGGGATGCTAAGATCCCTCACCAGTAATGATTGACAGTTAGGTGGCAGCACTCCCCCGCCCCATCATCTGACAGAGTTCCCCTAGAGGGCAGGACCACCCCCTGGGAAAGCACTCTCTGATCATCATTTGAACTTGGGTCAAGTGCCATGTGTTCTGAAACAGCCCAACTCCAGGGCAAAAGGTGTCTTTTAGCTGTAAGCGTCTAACTACAGTATACATTTCTTTTAGCCTGAGTGGTCACAAAATAGAATGGTTTCTTAAATTATTAAGATCTTACTGCCTGGAAACTTAAATAAAATGTCCTTTTTTCACTTCATTTTGAAGTTTTAATTTGAAAGAGTTACAGAGAGAGGGAGAAGGCAAGAAGGAGACGGAGAGATCTATCAGCTGGTTCTCTCCACAAATGGCCACAACAGCCAGGGCAGGTCCACGCCAAAGCCATGAGCCTGCAGCTCCATCTGGGCCTCCGCATGGGTGGCAGAGGGCCAAGCACCTGAACCCTCCTCAGCTGCCTTCCCAGGTGCGTTAGCAAGGACCTGCATCGGAAGGGCAGCATCCGGGACTCCAGCAACCGCTCATGGGAGATCCTGGCATCACAGGCGGCAGCTTCACCTGCTGTGCCACAGTGCTGATCCCAAAATGTTCTACTATGTACTATATTAAACCCAAAATGGAAAATACAGGAATGGATTAGACCAGGTTTGGAGACACGAAGGTGTGCAGAAAGTGGTTCTCAAACGAAGCCTGGACTCGAAAACGGCAATCACAGAACCTTACAGTGTGGGAATCTGGACTTTAAAGCACTGAGTTCAAAACTGAAACTTTGTTCTGAGAAAATGTCTCACTTGCAGATTGCCAAAGCTCTATCCTTGTAACCACTACAAGGACATTTCCAGATTATCACGGAAATGAGAACACAAAGTCAGAAACTTCCTGTAAGATTTGCAGACCACAGAGAATCTGGCTGTGGGTTTCTGATGGAGACGCGGAGGGTTTGGCACGTACAGGATGACTGAAGCTTACCGTGAGTCAGGGTTTCAGGATTTCAATGATCAACTCCAGTTCTACAGAACTGTTCATGTGTAGGAGACGTAGCTGATTTTCTGTCCACCTCAGTGCCTGGAAAAGGCCTTGGTTAATAAAGTGATCAAGTTCTTCTTGAAGCCCTAGTGCGTGTCCCGCTCACTGCTGTACGCTGTGGGATTCAGAGTAAGACACAGGCAAGACCCTGCTCTCCGCGAGTTTGTGTCCGAGTGATGAATCACGCAAAGCGAAAACAGGGGATGCCTTAAATGCAGAGCCTAGGATATGCTGCGTACACAGGAGATCACTGTGAAGGTGATAATATGTAAAAAACACCTCAGGTTAGAACCCTTCGCTATTTTCTTTGTGTGGTTTTTTTGTTTTGTTTTGTTTTGTTTTGTTTTGTTTTTTTGACAGGCAGAATGGATAGTGAGAGAGAGAGAGACAGAGAGAAAGGTCTTCCTTTTCTGTTGGTTCACCCTCCAGTGGTCGCTGCAGCCGGCGTACCACGCTGATCCGAAGCCAGGAGCTTCTCCTGGTCTCCCATGCAGGTGCAGGGCCCAAGCACTTGGGCCATCCTCCACTGCACTCCCGGGCCACAGCAGAGAGCTGGACTGGAAGAGGGGCAACCGGGACAGAATCCGGCACCCTGACTGGGACTAGAACTGGTGTGCCGGCGCCACAGGCGGCGGATTAGCCTATTGAGCCACGGCGCTGGCCGTTCTTTTTTTTTTTTTTTTTTTTTTTTTAAGATTTATTTATTTATTTGAAAGGCAGAGTTACAGAGGTTCACTTCCCAGATGGCCACAATGGCCAGGGTTGTACTAGGAACTCCATCTGGGTCTCCCACGTTGGTGCAGGGGCCCAAGCACTGGGGCCATCTTCCACTGCATTCTCAGCGCATTAGCAGGGAGCTGGACGGGAAGTGGAGCAGCCGGGACTCGAACTGGTGCCCATATGGGATGCCTGCACCACAAGCAGCGGCTTTACCTGCTGCGCCACAGCACCAATCCCCCACTTTGCTCTTATCAAATACAGTGGCGCCCTACTGCCTCGTGTAGTTGTCTACGCGCAAGCTTTCCTTCAGCACGCTTCCTCGACTTTCCAGGCCTTTCCTCAGGTCCGCAGACAGCATCTGCTGCTGCTGCAGGGCTCTGTGTCCCGCCAGCTCGTCCTGAGGATTCCGGCGGAATCGCTCATCCTTGGCAACACTTGCTTTCTGACCTCACTGCCTGGACTTGACTGGCCACCCATTAGACACTGGCACGATACCACCCGCTCTTCCCCAGGATGTAGCAGCTGGTTTCACATGTGTTCCTGTGAACGTGTGATTTCTTCCCCTCACTAGACTAACTTTGGTGAGATATTTGCATTTTGACTAGAGGGTTTTTTGGTTTTTTTTTTTTTTTTAAGATTTATTTATCTGAAAGAGTTACAGAGAGAGAGTTGTCTCTTTGCCTTTCAAATAAATTTTTTAAAGAAATTTTTCAAAACAAGTATTTGTTCAAAGAAAGACTCAATCAGTTATTGCACAGAATACAAATGGAAGCTTAGAGACTCACAATGGTTTGCCCAAAGAACACATAGCTAGTAAGTGGCAGATTTCTTTATTTGAGGGGCTGGTGCTATGGCACAGTAAGCTAAGCCTCCACCTATGGCACTGGCATCCCATAAGGGTGCCAGTTCGTGCCTTGGCTGCTCCACTTTGAATCCAGCTCCCTGCTTATGGCCTGGGAAAGCAGTGGAGGATTGCCCAAGTGCTTGGGCCCTGCACCCATGTGGGAGACCTAGAAGAAGCTCCTGGCTCATGGCTTCAGATCAGTCCAGCTCTGGCCGTTGCAACCATTTGGGGAGTGAACCAGCGAATGAAAGACCTCTCTGTCTCTCCCACTAACTCTGCCTCTAAATAAATAAATAAAATCTTTAAATAAGTAGCAAAGACAAGACTCAAACCCATCTAGGCAGCTGCATGCTGAAATCAGTACCTGCTGGTCTAGCCCTGGTGCTTCCTATGGTCAGTGGTAACGGATGCGTTTGGGGGGTTGCTCTTTGTAATTTCCAGTCTATAGACTGATGCTGTTGTAGTATGTTTTGATTGCACTGTTTGAATGTTGTGCCACTGTCAGATTATAAAAGTCTGTAAGCCTGTCCTGGCAGTCTGCACTTAGCACAGACCAGCATCGGTACAGAGCCATGCTTTTGCTTTAGACTAGCTCACAGGGCACCACGTACTCCACGTCCCCTCTGTGGGCCTGTATGTCAGCTGTACAGCATGACAAGGCCGAGAGAAGCCCGCGGGGGCGCCAGACCTCAGGAAGACGGTCCTGAGGCACTTTGGGCTGGAGTCCATAGAGAAGCAGCTGGAACGTGTAGTGTGGCGAGGAGGCCCCAAGGGTGCTGGCTGCACAGAGCAGGTCACTTTGCACTGGAGACCTCCGTATCCGCAAGGCAGTGGCTCCAGGATCCCCGAGATGTCCAAATCCACGGACACTCCAGTCTCCTGCGCACATCCTCAGGGTTCCTTACCCACCTAATGCAGTATGCGTACCGCGCAGTGCTGCCACGCTGCACTGCGTGGGAATAAAGGCCGTCTGTACGTGTTCAGTACCACGCACTTTCTTCCCAGTTATTTTCCATCTGCAGTTGGTGTCTGGTTGAATGTGAGGACGTGGAGTCCTTGGATGGGGGGGGGGGGGGAGGGAGCCGTACAGTTTGCTTGTGTCCTTCTGCGTTTATTCCCACTTTTCAAGAAGGATTTCCATTGATTTAAGAGCTTTTTCTCGATCCTTTAAACAACTTTTCAAAAGCTAGAAAAAAATTGTATTTTGATCTCTGTTGTGCTTAGCATTTGTATCTTGGCAACACAGTCACCCTGCGCCCTCTAATGATCGACTGTGCACTCTTTGCCAAATGCTTCCATTTACTAATTCAGTAAATGTTTACCGAGTGCTTGCTGCCAGTCTGAATCCTGGGTGGGATTTCCGTTTGCTGCCCGTGAACTCCCAGCAGTCCTGTTTCCACTGCTCTGCACACTAACTGCCCCGTTCCCGTGGGTGCCCTCGCCTTCCACTCCGGCTGCCCCCATGCCCTCTGAGCAGTGTGCAGATGCTGTACTTTCCACTCAGCCCGTCGGGAGAAGCTGAGTGCAATGTCCTAAATCAGAAGCCTTTATTCGGAAACACAGGCACTTCTGAAAAACACCTTTCTGAATTGTGCTCGGATACGTGCATCTTGGAAAGTTTTCGCGCAGAGCTGCTGCCAAGTAGGCCTGCCGTTGCGTTCCAATAGGTCTTCTCCTTCACTCTCGCTCCCTTCTCGCGACCCACTTCTAAAACTCTCATTGTCTTGGTTGTGTTTTTCAGTCAAGTCCTAATTCGGAGCCGAGTCCTCAGGGAAAATGGAAAATACATTCCCAAACAGGTACTCACTTATCTTTTGTTAAAAAGCTCCCCGATTCACTGTGGAGGACAGCGGATACCTGAATGTTTTATGAGGGCCTCTTTGGGGAAAGCCAGAGGCTGGCAGCGCAGTAATTAAGCTGTGGCCCAGCGGTGTTGGCTGTCACCGTGGCCTCACCCTTCTTGAGAAATTGTTTTTAAATGTGACTCAGCTAAAATGTCAGCTCGGCTGCCAAGTGGGCTGACAGCTTGGAGTGCAACAGCGTCTTCCAAGGGCCTCTGCCTACACCTCTGGGACTCGTTTGACAATTTGCTGTGTCACAGTTCTTGGACTTAAAAAGCTTTTTCTCCCCCTGCTAGTCTTTCTTGACTCGAAAATATTACTTCAACAACCCAGAGGATGGATTTTTCAAGAAAACAAAGAGGAAAGTGGTACCCCCTTCTCCTATGACTGGTATGTATGTTCCGTCTGTCACCCTTGGGGGTGACCCTTGGGGGGCAGGGATGGGCATGGCACTGTTGCTTTATTTGAATGTTCAGTGGTAGAAGGTGCTAAGCCAAGGGACCTGAGAAGTCATCTGCTATAGGGAGTTATGGCAGTGTGTTTCTCTTTACCAGGTAAATCTGGGAACTCCAGTGTCTAAGACAGATTTAGGGAAAAAAAGACTGTGGGCTCATGGAGCGGGGAGTCTGGAGCCATTGTCCCTGGCACACTTAGCTTTCCAGCCCCAGCTCCCACCAGGCTGGGTCCTGGTGCCAGCACCTGGGTCTGCCCAGCTCCTGCCTAAGGAGGAGGTACCCACGCTCACCACAGCAGCTGTGCCTGGTGAGCCTGGTTATTTGGTCCACCCTGCAATTTCTGCTGTAACAGAATTTGTACTTGCACTCATACCTGTTGTGAAAGATGCAGTGCGTGAACAAAGCGATGCACTGTCCTGCGTTGCCTCTCCTCCAAGCTGTGCCCTTGTCTCTAGGTGGCTTGAACATCCTTTTCAAACCCATGTACAGGCCCCAGATCTCATTTCAATGAGTCTTTAAGAAAACTTATAAGAAAAATGCTGAAAAGTACTTAACAACGTACTTGACCTCACTAATAATTCATGGAGTTGAAACAAGACCACCTGTAGCTGGCATTGTAGCACAGGAGGAGGTGCCATCAGGATCCCTTATCAGGGTGTGGGTGGAGTCCTGTCTGCTCCACTTCCATTCCAGCTGCTTGCTAATGTGCCTGAGAAAGCAGCTGATGATGGCCCACGTCCTTGAGTCACCAACACCCATGTGGGAGACCTGGGTGGAGTTCCTGGCTCAGCTTCCATGGGGCCCAACCCTGGCTGTTGTGGCCATCTGGGGAGTGAACCAGAGGATAGATGATACCCCTCCCTCCCTCCCTCTCTTTTTATGGCTCTGCCTTTCAAATAAATAACTTTTATATGTTATTTGTTTTTTAAAGATTTATTTTATTTATTTGAAAGGCAGCATGAGGCAGAGAGAAGAGATCTTCCACCTGTTGGTTTACTTCCCAAATGGCCAGGATCTCCATCCTGCTCTCCCGTGTGGTTATCAGGGGCCCAACCACTTGGGCTGCCTTCTGTGGCCTTTCCAAGCAGAGTGGCTGGGCTGAAACCAGCACTGTACTGTGGGACGCAGGGTCTCAAGCGGCAGCCCAGCCGCCCCTGCTGTCGTCACTGTCACCACTACTGGGAGTGCCAGTGGTGGGGCCTCACCGCAGGACAGCCTGACCCTCTCTCACAGTTAGGCACAAACGCCCCAACCTGGAAGTCCTCCGACAAACACATCAATGTGGAAGAGTTAGGTACACATAGCTGTTGGCAGCATCACTTATTGGCAGAAAAAAGTTGTGAACACTCTGGGTTCACCCAGACAGGATCGGTGCCATCTTACAGACACCCACAACATTGAGAGAGAGGTAGTGTACCAGTGTGGCAGTACCATCCACAAAATGGTAAATGTTTTAAGGTGAAGCAGCAGCGTAGTTAGCACAGTGTTCCCTTACTTGGTGTGTCTGTGTATGTATATAGAAGTGGAAGGATATACATCCCACCAAAGAGTGCAGAGACGGGGCTCAGAACTGTCTACGTCATACGTTTCTGTCACTTGAATTCTTTGTTTTACAATTAACTTGTATTATTGTATTTATCACATACATTAAACATTTATAAAAAAAATTTGTAGAAAAACCAGAGCAGGTCTCTACCAACAGAGGTGAAATCTCGTGGTGTCTTGTGCTCTCGCCTCAGATCCCACCATGCTCACTGACATGATGAAGGGCAACGTGACCAACGTCCTCCCCATGATTCTCATCGGTGGTTGGATCAACATGACGTTTTCAGGCTTTGTCACAAGTAAGTTGCCAGCCCAGCCACCCTCAGGTTTCCTCCCTTCCCCATGTGTCTGCTCTGAGACCCTGATGACCCAGGACCCGTGTTTGGCTTTTGTTTCTATGGAAGCTGATGATATTCTTTGAACAAAAAAAATTAATGCACTGTGATTTTGTAGCTCTTCTTCCAAAAGACTCCTGAGTTTGGGATGCGGATGCTTTTTTAGTAACAGAGACTCAGATTTTGAGTGACGTGCATGACGGCTCTGTCAGATCTAGTGTCGTAGCTAAGTAGCAGCTAGGAAAGCCTGTTCCTGTTTGACTGCATTTGCTAGGTACTGGGGTGACCTCTGTGCCTGTCGGTGTGTAAGCTCATCTTCTGCATTGAGACCAGCAAGTTTCTTGGTCTGTGTGTCCCGTGCAGTTGAGCCGGTTGGTGCAGGCTTTCTTCCGCGCTGGAAGAAGCTGCCTTGGACTCTGTGCTTCCTCAGCGGCCCAGACGCTGCTGTTACCGAGGGGACGGAGCAGAGACGTTCGATGGCTTTTTCTTCAGGAATGGCGGCACGTTTCCTCGTGGAAGTCATTTTCTGAAAGTCAGGTTCCCAGCTCCTCAGGGAAGGAGCGCAGGCATTCACGCTTCAGCTGCTCTAAAAGTAAAGCTGTTGGGGCAGATAGGAATTCTTCTTTCTCCTCTGCAGCCAAGGTCCCGTTCCCGCTGACCCTCCGTTTTAAGCCTATGCTACAGCAAGGAATCGAACTGCTCACTTTGGATGCATCCTGGTAAGAACCTCCTTTTATTTAATCAAAACAAAGCCAAAGGCTAAAACCAGTGTCTCTTGAACAGGATTTGCAGTTTGCATCCTTCGGTGGAATAGGTTTTTAGCGTTTTTTTTCCAGGGGCCAGCGCTGTGGCATGGCAGGCAAAGCCACCACCTGCGGTGCTGGCATCCTGTATGGGCACTGGTTCAAGTCCTGGCCAGCTCCGTAGTAATGCGCATGGGAAGGCAGTGGAGGATGGCCCAAGTCCTTGGGCCCTTGCACCACATGGGAGACCCAGAAAAAGCTCCTGGCTCCTGGCTTCGGATCGGCCCGGCTCCAGCCATTGCTGCCATCTGGGGAGTGAATCAGCAAAAGGAAGACCTTTCTGTCTCTCTCTCTGCAAATCTGCCTTAGGCTAATCCTCCGCCTGCGGCGCTGGCACCCCGGGTTCTAGTCCCAGTTGGGGCACCGGTTCTGTCCCAGTTGCTCCTCTTCCAGTCCAGCTCTCTGCTGTGGCCTGAGAAGGCAGTGGAGGATGGCCCAAGTGCTTGGGCCCTGCACCCACATGGGAGACCAGGAGGAAGCACCTGGCTCCTGGCTTTGGATCGGCGCAGCGCCGGCTGTGGCAGCCATTTGGGGGTGAACCAACGGGAAAAGGAAGACCTTTCTCTCTCTCTCTCTCACTGTCTAACTCTGCCTGTCAAAAAAATAAAATAATAAATAAATAAATTTCTGAAGATGCCATGGCTAGATTATGGGAACTTTTTTTTTTTTTTTTTTTTTTTAAGTTTTATTTATTTGAGGGGCTTGTGCTTTGGCATAGTGGCATAATGAGCTAAGCCTCTAACGATGGTGGCAGAATCCCATATCCTGGCTGCTCCACTTCTGATCCAGCTCTCTGCTATGGCCTGGGAAAGCAGAAGGTGGCCCAGGTGCTTGGACCCCTGCACCCGTGTGGGAGACCAGGAGGAGGCACCTGGGTCTTGACTTCAGATCAGCCCAGCTCCGGCCATTGCAGCCATTTGAGGATTGAACCACCAGATGGAGGACCTTTCTCTTTCTCTCCCTCTGTCTGTAACTCTGCCTCTCAAATAGATAAAATCTTCAAAAAAAAAAAAAATTTTTTTTTTATTTATTTGAAAGGCAGCTCTACAGAGAGAAAAGGAGAGATATTCTATCGGCTGGTTCACTCCCTGAATGGCCACAGTGGGTGGCACTGAGCCAGGCCAAAGCCAGGAGCTTTGTTCAGGCCTCCCATGTGGGTACGCGGGCCCAAGCACTGAAGCCATCCTCAGCTACTTTCCCAGGTGCATTTTCAGGAAGCTGCATTGGAAGTGGAGCAGCCAGGACTCAAACCAGCCCCCACACGGGATGCCGGCATTGCAGGCGGCAGTGGTGTTGGAAGGAATCCAGACACAAAGAGTAATGGGCCATGGGCCGTGGGCGTCACCCGTGGTAAACCTGAGCCACGACAGTTAGAACAGAGGGGCAGTCGACCAGAAGCTGGGCGCAGCTCCACCACACACAGCTCTGCTGGCGGAGAAGAGCTGTACATTATCTGGATGGCAAGCTCCTACTAGACTTCTGCCCCCACTCTCCTTTGAGAAAAGCTCATTTAACTTTTCTCGGCATCTGGGTAAGCGTGTGCCTGACGTGCTCACTTGGACAGAGGGTGGGCCGGAGCCTGTGTGTAGTTACCGTGGCAGGTGGGTCAGCAGTGTCACGTGCTCACAGGCCCTTAGACCCTGCTGTTACGTGGCCCTGGTGCTGGAATGAAGTGTACAATGCTTCTGCGTATCATGTTCCATACTCCTTTTAGCCTGTCTTATACACATACATATTTCTTTCTTGGGTTCAGGGTGAGAAGCCTCAGGAGTAAAGAAAAGCCCACAGCTTGGAAGGCTCGCCCAGCAGTGTTACCCTCAGCTTTGCCAGGATTTCTGAAAGTTGCCTCTGATGCTAACATCTCTGATGGCATCTCTAACAGGAGGCCTCTGTCTCTGAGCCACAGAGATAGAGAGAGAGAGATCGATCTTCCATCTGCTGATTCAGTCCCCAAATAGCCACACTAGCCAGGGCTGGCCAGGCTGGTGTCCCCCGTGGGCCATCTTTCACTGCCTTCCCAGGTGCATTAGCAAGGAGCTAGATGAGAAGTGGAGCAGCAGCAGGACCGGAGGCGGCTCTCTGATATTGGATGCCATTGTCACAAGCTGAGGCTGAACCTGCTCTGCCACGACACCGGCCCCGGCAGTGTTTACTTAGCATACGTCTGTGGTGGGAAGAATACCTGAGAATACCTTCACACGTGTATTTCCTTCTTGGCTGTGCTTTGTCTCACAAAGCCTGTCCCAGGGAACTTCTTCACGCATGCTGGCCAACTCTGGGGTGAGAATGTGTGGAGCCCTTGACTCGAGTCAGTGCCCACACTGTCTGCCTTTGCCTTGCCAGGGTGAGTTCTGCATCCTGGTACTTCCTCAACGTATTTGGGCTTCGGAGCATTTATTCTCTGATTCTGGGCCAAGACAACGGTAAGAAGCAAGTCGGGTTTCAGGCGCAAATAGCTGCACAGCAGGGTCCTGCAGAGCACACACGTGATGCTGTCCGCTAGCACACTCACATGCACTGTTTTGTTCTTGCGTGTCTGAGGGGCGCTGGCAGAGCTCAGAGTTCCAGGGCGCAGACAGGAAATCTGCATTCTCCCTGGCCGTTCCAAGCCTGAGCCCTTCTGGGCGGGATCCCAGAGCAGCAGCCTGAGCCCGTCACCTGGAGCTGGGAGCAGGCCCGGTCTGGGCAGTGAGTGTGTTAGACCCCTGCCGGTCCTCGTGCTGGCTGTCTAGTGACCGGGACCTCCCGTGGGCTACCTGACCACGCTGGTCCTCCGAGTGCTCTTCTCTAAGCAGGCACCCTAACCCCTCACGGGCAGGGTGCTAGGACCAGATACGTGGACACACACTGGAAGTAAGTGGAGTGCATCCTTCAGTTAGCTCTGCTGGCATCACTGCCATATTTCAAGAGAGGTAAGGGACTTTGCCAGCGCCATATAGCCAGTGGGGGACAGGGCCCGTGAGCCACCCCTGACGCCCGTTCTTGCCAAGCCCTAGCCCTCCCGTCTCTGTCTTACCTTGCAGCCGCTGACCAGTCACGGATGATGCAAGAGCAGATGACTGGAGCAGCCATGGCCATGCCTGCAGACACCAACAAAGCCTTTAAGGTGCGCCCCATTGCCCTTGGCCTTCAGAGCTGTAGGACTGCACTGCTCCCTTGTTTGAACCTGTAGTTGGCAAAAATACACATTACTTGTTGCTGAAACAAATCGTGTAGTAAGTGAATTAGAGGTTCTGTTTGCTTTCACTGAGTTTTAAGTGCTCAATGGATTCTCAAACTGCAGCCCAGCCAATGACGTACCAGGTAAACATTTGGAGTCTTTTAAACCTTTTTGGAAAATGTAAACATGAAATATAAATTATATCCAAAAAATCAGTACTTAAAGCCTTTTCATGACTCTGCAGTTTGTAAAATCCCATATAATTTTTGTACTGCAAAATCTCAATAATTTTTTTAATATTTATTTTTATTATTTATTTGAAAGGCAGTTAGAGTTAGAGAGAGAGAGGGACAGATTCACGCCCCAAATGGCCGCAACGGCCAGAGCTATGCCAGTCTGAAGCCAGGAGCTTTTTCCAGGTCTCACACATGGGTGCAGGGCCCAAGGAGTTGGGCCATCTACTACTGCTTTCCCAGGCCAGAGCAGAGAGCTGGACTGGAAGTGGAACAGGTAGGACTCAAACCAGCACTCTTACAGGATGCTGGCATTGCAGGCGGCAGCTTTACCTGCTACGCCACAGCACCCGCCCCTCAGTCTTTCATGGTAAAAACTGGACACAGAAGGGGAATTCCTCATCCTGACGAAGGACATCTCTGAGAACCACACAGCTGACGTTCTGCTTGGACACTTGGAGTTTTCCCCTGAGACTATGAGCCAAACAAGAATGTCTGCTCGTGCGGCTTCTAAGTAACACTGTGTTACATGTCCCAGCCAGGGCAGTTAGGCAAGAAAAATGACTACAGGTCATCTGGATTAGGAAGGAAATACAGCTCTCTTTGCAGGGCACAGCATCCTAAGTGCCCACAGCGCCAGCATCCCACGTGGGCAGCAGTGCACGTCCCGGCTGCTCCACTTCTGGTCCGGCTCCATACTCATGCACCTGGGAAGGCAGCAGAGGGTGGCCCAGGTCCTCGGGTCCCTGCACCCATGGGGGAGACCCGGAAGCACTCCTGGCTTTAGCCTGGCCCAGTCCTGGCCGTACTGGCCATTTGAGGAGTGAAGCAGCAGATGGAAGAGATCCCTCCCTCCCATAGAAAATATTTAGCAATAAATCTAACAAAGGGAAAGCCAAACTTATATACTAAAGATTTCAAAACAGTGCTGAAGGAAATTCTTTTTTTAAAGATTTATTTTATTTATTTGACAGGGAGAGTTACAGAGAGATCAGGAGATACAGAGACAAAGAGATCTTCCACCTGCTGTTTCGCCCTCCAGATGGCTACAATGGCTGGGGCTAGGCCAAACCAAAGCAGGAGCCAGGAGCGTCTTCTAGGTCTCCTACGTGGGTGGCGGGGGCCCAAGCACGTGGGCCATTTCTGCTGCGTTCCCTGGGGTATTAGCAGGAAGCTGGTTGGGAAGTGGGGCAGCATGGACTTGAACCAGTGCCCATGTGCGATGCCAGCTCTGCAGGTGGCAGCTTAACCCTTGCAGTACAATGCCAGCCCATGCTGAAAAAAATCAGAGACCAGAGTAAACAGAACGGTGTTCATGCTCATGGTTGGAAGAGCTCACGCTGTTGACACAGTGTTGACACAGTCCCTGTCAAAATCTCGCCTTTCGTAGAGAGACTGAGAAGCGGATCCTAAAGCCTGTGTGGATAAGACAGTAAAGGCAAGGAGAGATACCAAGACGGCGGAATAGGGAGGGACTTACTGCTCTAGTCTAGGGGAGATACGTTAAGAAGGCATGTAGAGTGAGGGAGAGAACGGCAGGGGAAAACTCCACACAAATTAGAGGGACACAGTGGATCTGCGTGGAGGGTGTGAACACGCACAGCTCAGGACCCCAGCCGCAGGAGCCTCAGCAACACCTGTGGGGAGTGAGGCGAGACCAGACTGCAGCAGCCCCAGCCACTGGCGATGAACTCCAGGGAGAGCCTGCCCCGAATTTGGCTTAGAACCCTGCGGGGGCTGGGGTCAGCGCTGCTTCTAGTCACGGCTGCTCCTCTTCCCATCCAGCTCTCTGCTATCGCCTGGGAAAGCAGTAGAAAATGGTCCAGGAGCTTGGGCCCCTGCACCTGTGTGTGAGACCCGGAAGAAACTCCTGGCTGCTGGGTTCAGATTGGCTCAGTTCTGGCCATTGTGGTCATTTGGGAAGTGAACAAGTGGGTGGAAGACCTTTTTCTCTCTTTCCATCACTGTCTAACTCTACCTCTCAAATAAGTAAATAAAATCTTTAAAAAAAAAAGAACCCTGTGGGGGACAGTACACCTGCCAACCTCCAGAGAAAAAGGGGGAGCACATTTCTCTCCCGACCACTGGCACCAGTGTGTTTAGCCTAGAGAGGGTGGGTGCCATTTTGGACATGTGCAACAGCTGCCTAGCTCGTGACTGCACGCCCAGCATCCAGCCGAGAGGAGATGCAAAGTCTGCTGGGAGGAAGGATGGGGCTGGGTGCTCGTGACTAGGAGCTTTGTGTGCTGGGACTGTGAAAACACTGTGGCTGCGTCTGAGGGCGCAGGGTGAGGCTGGGGCTTTGGGCTGCTCCACATGCTAGGGGCTCCCTGATTCCCTGCTGAGGGTCACTGCGGCAGGATCCGTGCTCACACGGAGGACTGCATGGATCCTGCGTGTGGTTCTTGTGCCAGTGCAGACAAATATTATACCCCCTGGGGCTAGGACCCGGCACTGGCCTCCTTGCAGGAGAGGAGGTGAGCGAGAGACTGCCACCAGAGCAGATTAAACCTCCCCTCTGATTAAAAAAGAAGATTTACCACACCCAACTTGGGTGTCACCCTGGACACTCCCTGCCTTAACAGAGCTCCCCAGCCACACCCAGCACACGCCTCAGGGTATTCATTGAAAAGAGTGGACCCTCCACTAAGCCACAGAGGCCTAATCCAAAGGTAAAAGCCCTCCTGGGGAAAAAAAAAAACAAACAAGTATCTCCACAATGCCTAAAAAGAAACCCAACAGCCAGCACTACCGGTGCAGCAGGTTAAAAGCCAGGCCTGCAGCACTGGCATTTCATATAGGCGCCAGTTCTGGTCCCAGCTGCTCCTCTCCCCTTCCCTCTCTGCTGTGGCCTGGGAAAGAAGTAGAAGATGGCCCAAGTCCTTGGGGCCCTGCAGCCACGTGGGAGACCCAGAAGAAGCTCCTGGTTTCGGATAAGGAAGACAACGTGACGCCTTCAAAGGAACGCACCAACACTTCAGTACTAGAATGTGAGAATGAAGACTGAAGAAATGCCGAAAGCAGAATAAAAAAAATTGATCGTAGGATCACTTAGAAGTCATCAGAAGCTGTCTTTTTAAATGAAAGTAGTATAAGATGCTTTCTGATTCAAGAAATTCCTTATTAAACTGCTTTCTTACGGTCCATTCTGCTGTAGCATAAAAAAGATCCTGCGTTTGAATAACCACCAGCAGGTGACCAGTCACGAGGGAACCACTTCTCAGTTTCCAGTCTTTTTGCTTATGTTACAACAACTTACAAATGTTTAGTTTTTGTATCTAGTCTCTGATTATTATAATGTTTATAGTTTATTTTTACCAAAGAAATGCAATTCATGATAAAGTATTGCAGAATAAACAGTTTTATAGCCAAAAAAAAGTAAGCAAGCAAATCCACAAATTAGAGAAATTCATACATGACATGCGCTCTGTGGGGGATGCAGGTCTGGCAAGTGGTGGCTTCCCCCACTGCACCACATTGCCCACTTTAAAAGGAAAACTTCGATGAAGCAGTAACATGAAGGGCCAGTGTTGTGCCACAGTGTGTTAAGCCACCACATGGGACCCAGACATCCCAGTACAGCACTGGCTCAAGCCACCGTTACTGCACTTCTGAATCAGCTCCCAGATAACACACCTGGTAACCAGCAGACAATGGCTCAAGTACCTGGGTTCCTGCCACTTGTGTGTGAGACCTGGATGGGTTCCCTGGCTCCTGGCTCCTGGCTCCAGCCTGGCCCGGCCCTGGCTGGGACAGCAGTTTGGAGAGTGAACCAGTAGATGGAAGATTTCACTCTTTCTTTCTGTCGCTTTTCAAATAATTTTTAAAAAGATTTATTTGAGGCCGGCGCCGTGGCTCACTAGGCTAATCCTCCGCCTTGCGGCGCCGGCACACCGGGTTCTAGTCCCGGTCGGGGCACCGATCCTGTCCCGGTTGCCCCTCTTCCAGGCCAGCTCTCTGCTGTGGCCAGGGAGTGCAGTGGAGGATGGCCCAAGTTCTTGGGCTCTGCACCCCATGGGAGACCAGGAGAAGCACCTGGCTCCTGCCATCGGAACAGCGCGGTGCGCCGGCCACAGCGCGCTACCACGGCGGCCATTGGAGGGTGAACCAACGGCAAAGGAAGACCTTTCTCTCTGTCTCTCTCTCTCTCACTGTCCACTCTGCCTGTCAAAAATAAAAAAAAATAAAATAAAATAAAATAAAATAAAAAAAGATTTATTTGAAAGAGTTACACAGAGAGAGGAGAGGCAGAGAGAGAGAGGTCTTCCATCCACTGGTTCACTCCCCAATTGGCTGCAATGGCCGGAGCTGCACCGATCCGAAGCCAGGAGCTTCCTACCGGTCTCCCACGCAGGTGTAGGAGTCCAAGGACTTGGGCCATCTTCTGCTGCTTTCCCAGGCCATAGCAGAGAGCTGGGTTGGAAGTGGAGCAGCCAGGTCTCGAACTGGTGTCAATATGGGATGCCGGCACTTCGGGCCAGGGCATTAACCTGCTGCCCTACAGCACCAGCCCCAATTTTTTTTTTTTTTTAAGAAAAATAAACATACCATGAGCTAACATTTGTATTATATATTAAATTTTCATAATTCTTAATTTTTTTGAGAGGTAGAGTTACAGACAGTGAGAGACACAGAGAAAGGTTCACTTCCCCGATCCGAAGCCAGGAGCCAGGTGCTTCTCCTGGTCTCCCATGGGGTGCAGGGCCCAAGCACCTGGGCCATCCTCCACTGCACTCCCGGGCCACAGTAGAAAGCTGGACTGGAAGAGGAACTAGAACCCAGCGCTCACTTGGGATGCCAGCGCCACAGATGGAGGATTAACAAAGTGAGCCATGGCACCGGCCCCTCATAATTCTTTTTTAAAATATATTTATTTATTTGAGAGGCAGAGTTACAGAGAGGCAGAGAGAGAGAGAGAGAGAGGTCTTCATCTGCTGGTTCACTCCCCAGTTGGCTGCAATGGCTGGAGCTGTGCCGATCCAAAGCCAGGGCCAGGAGCAGGCGCTTCCTCCCGGTCTCCCACGTCGGTGCAGGGGCCCAAGCACTTGGGCCATCTTCTACTGCTTTCCCAGGCCACAGCAGAGAGCTGGATTGGAAGTGGAGCAGCCGGAACTCGAACTGGCACCCATATGGGATGCCTGCACTGCAGGTGGTGGCCTCACCCACTCTGCCACAGTGCCAGCCCCCATAATTCATTTTTTAAAACCCACTAATTTGAGGCAGAAGTAGTTAGGTTAATATTATCTTTGAGAAGTAGAATCTCTTGTGGAATGTTGCCAGTTCCATCTATTAATGGCTTCCATTCAAATGACTACTTGCCAAAGCAGTTTTCTGGTTCACACTCTCCACGTCTTTCTTCCAATGATGGAATCATCAGAGTGCCAGATTCCTGGACTCCCACAGACTGGAATGAGATTCCATCGTGTACTGAACATAAGGTTGGGCACATGTTCTCAGGGCCTTTGGAGATGTTCCCAGCTACTTCCATCAGAGCCTCTAACCCTGCACAGCGGAACCAGATGAAAGTCCTTGATGAAAGGGCTCCGAATCACAGAGCTCTAATTTGTCCCTGTGTGTCCCCCAGGGCTGGTGGGCCCAGAGGGCCTGGGCTGACAGGTCCCACACTGGGGCTCTGGAGTCCCATTCCCTGCCAGCTCCAGTGACCTTGAACAAAGTAGTTATGCCCCCCCACCCCCGCCGTGCCCTTGGCCCCCTTTTCTATGCATTGAGGGGGAGGGTAGGAGGCCACAGCTCCCCCCGCTGGGCCAGAATGAGCTTCTGGTCTCGAGGTGGTGGCTAGGGCCAGTCTGGCTGTCGGTGACAAAGTCCTTCTCACCCTGCCCTTCCTCTGCAGACAGAGTGGGAAGCCTTGGAGCTGACCGATCACCAGTGGGCGCTGGAGGACGTGGAAGAAGAGCTCATGGCCAGAGACCTCCACTTCGAAGGCATGTTCAAGAGGGAGCTGCAGACCGCCATATTTTGAAGGCGGAGCGGGGATTTGTGTGTCAGGAGCTTGTAGTAGTGCTTAGCGTGTAACGGGGTCGGAGCTGGAGCCTCGGAATAAAGAGGATGGCGGGCTGTGGTGGGGCTCCTTCTGTCTGAGCGGGGCTCCCCAAAGCTGGGGCCTGGAGGCACCCGGAGCACGCCGGTGACCTGCAGCTGAGCCTGTGTTTTCTGTGTTCCTCCTGTGACTCCGGGCCTGCCGGGCAGAGGGAGCCCAGCTGCTGCGTGACCGTCTCCGACTCTCGGCTCGGGAGCAGCGCCGTCAGTGTGAGCAGCGTCAGCAGCCTGCTTCCTAACCACAGCGTTTGCCCTTTAGTTCCCTCTAGCATTTTTAACTTTCTTTATAAAAGGACCACGTTCTCACTGCCACAAACGTGGACGTTACTGACGAGCAGCCTCAATCTCCCTGTACTGCCCACTTGAGCCTGCAGGCTGGCGTAGAGAGCGGACGTGGCCAAACCTGAGACCAGCTTGAGAGTGAACACCCGGGCCAGGCCCACCGCGCCGTCACACGCACGTCTCAGTGCTGTCCAGGGAAACCGTGAGCCCGCGGCACTGCGCACTCCCAGGTGCCTTTGGGGCCATCACAGACAGGTCGCGTAATGCAGGGTCTCGATCCGACCTCAGAATCCGTGAAATCCGATGGCATCTCAGAGCGCTGTCTCAGTTGAAAGACCTCGTTTCCCAGCTGCCCCAGCTAGGAGGGGGAGCCTGTGCCTCCATGGCAGGAGGGAGAGCCGGCACTTGCCGCAGACAGACGGAGGCCCGCGAGGATTCCTGTCCGGGTCAGCAGCCCCAGGGAAGTGCAGGGCGCCGGTGCTGCCCGGGATGTGGCTGTAATTTGCATGCTGAGCACTGTAATCAAGAACAAACGACTCAACTCTACAATTAAACCCTCCTCTCCCTGCCCCTGCGGTGTTGCCTCTGGCTGGGTACTGGCAGCCCTCTGCCGACAGCGGCCTCTCCTGGGCCAGTGCCCCCTGGTCTCCCGGGAGAGAGCCTTTTCCAAGGTCCTGGGACCTCAGTATCTTGTGGGGCAGTGACAGACTCTCTGAAGGTACTCAGAGTCCTACAGACCCCAGTTTCAACACCCTGACCCTTAACAATAATTGAGATTGCCCCAAAACACATATTAAAGGAGCCAAGGCTCACAAGGGAATTCACCTTTGGCCTGGGCTCAAAAAGCGTTCAGTGCAAAAGGGCTTCCAAGCAAGGGGAACTCACTGAGCAGCGGCCACAAGTGCACGTGTCCATGACCCCTTGAGCCCCCAAAGGCAAGAGCGGGACAGCCTGCACCGCAGGTGGGGCAGAAACACCAGCGAGCAATGGGGGTGACGTCGCCCTCGCTCCCACAGGGCGGCACCAGAGCACGTGCGGCGTCTGCCTGTCATCCACCCGGGACCCGGCTCCTCCCCTGGTCGCACAGCTGGGTGTAAGACGTGCGAATGTCCAGACCCAGCGCGTTGGTGGTAGACACACACATATTTTGCACCAGCAAGTTGCGCAGGAAAGCCAGCTGTGCCGGAGCAGACTGCCGAGCCGGCACGCGAGCCCCAGTTTAGGAAGCAGGGCCGGCTGTTCAGCGTTGGCTGCCGTTCAGTTTGGGGCAGGCACTGAACAAGCCCACTTACTGAGGAGAGCTAAGCATCCAGTCGGCTGCATGACACAACTCGGGACAGCAGGGAACAGAGGGACAAGGGT
This sequence comes from Lepus europaeus, assembly GCF_033115175.1. Classification (NCBI taxonomy): domain Eukaryota; kingdom Metazoa; phylum Chordata; class Mammalia; order Lagomorpha; family Leporidae; genus Lepus; species Lepus europaeus. The sequence continues at coordinate 7,569,573 of NC_084835.1, read as the reverse complement.
CAGCTTGGTCACGAAGCTTATAAGGCAAGTAAGGACTAAGTTAGGAACACTGCAGTCGCAGGCGACAAAAACAATTCACCCTGATCTAAGCCACTGAGGGAGGTAACTGGCCCTAGAACCCCCGTGTCCAGTGGTCACTGGCTGCAAGCACGCTGGCTCCAGGGCCTCGACAGGTCATGCAGGCTCAGCGGCAGGGCAGGCATTTTCCACAGCGGTTCAGACTCCGGGGCCCACACTGCAGCTGCCAGGGTTTGGCTGCTGGCTCCTGTCTCTGGCTTCCTGCTCATGTGGATCCCAAGGCAGTGGTGATGGCTCAAGTCATTGGGTCCCTGCTACACATGTGGGAGACCTGGACCGAGTTCCCAGCTCCTGGGTTCAGCCCTGGCCCAGCCCCAGCCATCACAAACATTTGGGATGTGAATTAGCTGATCAGAGATTTCTTTCTCTGTCTCAAAAAAATTAAGTTTAAAAAATTTTCAGGAGCCAGCACTGTGGCATGGCTGGTAAAGCTGCCACCTGCAGTGTCAGCATCCCACATGGGCACTGGTTCCAGTGGCTGCTCCGCTTCCAATCCGGCTCTCTGCTAATGCGCCTGGGAAAGCAGTAGAAGATGGTCCAAGTGCTTGGGCCCCTGCAACCGCTTGGGAAATCTGGAAGAAGCTCCTGGCTTTGGATCAGCCCAGCTCTGGCCATTGCAGCCATCTGGGGAGTGAACCAACGGTTGGAAGGCCTTTCTCTCCCTCACTCTGTAACTCTACCTCAGAAAGAAAGGAAAGAGAGAAATAAAGTACCCCTTTAAAGTTCCAGTGGAAGTCAGGATTGCATTGTGTTGAGCCTGCTTGGGTGATAACCAGATGGCAGCAGCTCCATGATCCACCCTAGGTAAATGCCAAGGACTTATGGTGGGGTCAGGGGTGGGTCCCCAAAGGGAGCCTGGCTGCTGTTGCCAGAAGAAGGTGGCATGGGTGCCAGGCAAGGAAAGAAAAAAATGCTTTTCCATTTAGTCACCCCAACTGGAATGCTCCCCAAAGCAGGCAGCGTCTGCTCCCGGGCAGGGCAGCTCTTTACACTGCCTGGTGCCACGCTGGGACCATCGTCTTCGTGGTTATTAAGATTGTTTACTTGCTTGAAAAGCAGAGCAACAGAGGGAGAGAAGGTTTTCCACTTGCCGGTTCTCTCCCCAGGTGCCCACAACAACCAGGGCTGAGCCAGGCGAAATCCCGGAGCCAGCATACCCTGGGTCTCCCACAGAGGTGGCAGGGGCCCAAGCACGAGGGCGGCCGTCTGCTGCCTTTCCAGGCACACTGCTAGAAAGCAGGATCAGAAACAGCAGCGGGGACCCGGATCAGCACAGGTGTCGCAAGCAGCGGCTCAACCCACCGTCTTCCCCTTCTGCTCCTTCAATACATGTGGAACGGACGGACCCTGCAGGCACTGCCCACCAACAGGGCTCACTCACAGACCTGGCAGTCTGACCACTGCGATCCGTGCCATGACAGGCAGGACCCCAGGGAGGCTGTGTGATGCCCTGTGGGTCGTCTAACCAAGCTACATGATACAACCAAGCCTTCCCGGTGGAGGTGTCTTCCCAACCAAGATGTGAAAGATGGCAAGGAATCTACTGGAGAAACAGGCTAAGGCTTTCTTGCCATAGACAATGATGCAAGGTCCAAGAGCGAAAGCTTCCCAACGAGCCCTGCAGGACCCTCAAGTGCAGGTGGCACCCAGAGCCTGGGCGGGGCGCTTCGCGGGGGCAGAAAGAGTGATGCTACTCCAGGAAGCGGCACTGGGGCCCAGGACAGAGGAGCTTCGACTGGCAGACGGCGTCTTGGGGAAGGACTGGCGGGCAGGGATTCCCTGCTGGGTGGGGACGGAATGACGGGGGCTGCGGGAGTGAGAGCCAGAGGGTGCTGCAGTCCGGGCAGTGGGTGGCACGGAGGCCGAGCACGTCACTCACTCCTTTCTTGCACTGAGTTGCTTTGCCGCTCTCTGAGCACAGCAGTGCAAAGCCTGGCAAACGAGGCTCCCCCTGTTCCTCCCTGTATTCAGCAGGTGCACTGTGGCCAGCTCTCATCTCCAACAATGGAGGCAACAGGGAAACTGAGGCACACAGAGGTTCAGTAACTTGCCATGAAGTAGCCAGGCCACGATGTGAACCCAAGTGTGACTCCAGACCGGGCGCTGTTAACTGCTTCATAATTCTAAGTTCTGAAATGTTTCCAGATTGACATGTCATTCTCCCTCTGTCTAGTAGTCTCAGACAGGGGCTGGTGCTGTGGTGTGGTGGGCAAGGCCGATACCTGCGGCATCAGCATCCCATACAGGCACCAGTTTGAAACCTGGCTGCCTCTCTTCCCATCCCGCTCTCTGCTATGGCCTGGGAAAGTAGTAGAGGATGACCCAAGTCCTTGGGCCCCTGCACCCACGTGGGAGACCCAGAAGAAGCTCCTGGCTCCTGGCTTCAGACCTGCCTAGCTGCAGCCAATCACAGAATGAACCAACAAATGGAAGATCTCTCTATGTCTCTAACTCTGCCTTTTATATAAACAAATCTTAAAAAAAAAAAAAATTCAGACAGGAACAAGGATTCGAGATGGAAACCAAATGCAAAGGAGCGTATTTCTGGACTGGTCCTGCTCAGAACTGACCCATACCTCACTGTGTTTGGAGTCCCCAGAGAAATCACTTCCTGCAGGCCCAGGCTGCGTCCCTGCCCCCCACCCTCAGCCCCAGGAGCAGTCCATGCACCTGGCATTTCTCCTTTAACCCGAAGTGCAGCTGCTCGTAGTTTTTCCTTCGCACCTCATGTACAAAGTGAGTGTTCCATGCGTATTTATTGCAAGAAGGGGAGAAAAGAGAAACTGACGAGTCCTCAGAAGGTCAGGCAGGAAGTTACCAGATCCACGCTCCAGAGCGAGGAACCCCAGGTGCAGCAGGCTGGGCTGAGCAGGCGCCATCAGTGGCTGCACCACGCGCAGGCCCAGCTGCTCAGAGACAAGCATGCAGGTGGCCCAAGGTGAAGACGTGTGTGTGTGTGTGTGTGTGTGAAATACAGATATGCAGACTGTTGCCTCCAGTGTGCTGCTGGGACAAGGTGTGTACACATAAATGCCATCATCAAGATATACTCTCTTAAGAGGTGGACCCCAAGGTATCGCTTTGTAAGGATCACGGAAACAACGAACGCAGTAAGAGATTGGCAGGCAGCTGTCTAGCGAGGCCTCACAGAGGACACACACACACACAGCCACAGCAGCATTCTGTACAACAGCCACAAAGCCGGAAGCAACCCGCCGTCCGTCACCTAACAAACGATGAGAATACGGCGATGGGACATTAGCCAGCCACAAAGAGAAAATGAGGTCCCAACGCTACAACAGGAGGAGCCCAGAACCTTAGCTAAGTGAAGGGAGCCAGCCAAGCCCAGACCAGCAAGTACGCAGTCCTGCTTCTCCAGAGACGTCCGGAACCTGCCGGTCACGGAGTCAGAAGGTCCATCCGTGGCTGCTGGGCACGGGCAAAGGACAGCGGCTAGTGACTGCTGTGGGGTGTAGCCTGCTCTTGGGTCCTGAGAACATTCTGGAACTGCACAACTCTGAATTGACAGAACCACTGTGCTGCCTGTTGGAAGCAGGTGACTAAGGTGAGCAGATCAGATCTCAAAGCTGTTTAAAGGCTGGCCTTTATCAAGGCTTTTAGAATGTAGTCTCTGGGGTCGGCGCTGTGGCACAGCAGGGTAAAGCCTTGGCCTGAAGCGCCGGCATCCCATATGGGTGCCGGTTCTAGTCCCGGCTGCTCCTCTTCCAATCCAGCTCTCTGCTATGGCCTGGGAAAGCAGTAAAAGATGGCCCAAGTGGTTGGGCCCCTGCACCCACGTGGGAGACCCAGAAAAAACTCCTGGCTTCGGATCAGTGCAGCTCCAGCCATTGCAGCCAATTGGAGAGTGAACCAGCAGATGGAACATTTCTTTCTGTAACTCTGTTTTTCAAATAAATAAAAATCTTTCAAGGAAAAAAAAATGTAATTTCTCATTTGCTGTGGACATGACCATAAAAGATTTTCCACCAGGCTTCCTCTGTTACCGTGCTAGCTTTCAGCCCATTAGGAACATTGGGATGGGGGTGGGGATCAAGAAAAAAAATAAAAGCTGTTAAAAAGGCAGGGGATGGAGAAAGGATCATAAACCCTTAGCAGCTGCCAAGGTCACAGCCTCGAGGAGGGGCTCTCAGGCCTCCTGGACCACGGCCCTGACTGGCCAGCCCCACTGGGCGGCAGAGGGAGGGTCACGTGGTGAGGCAGGAAGCAGAGAGACCCGGGCCACTCAACTCTTTGTTTGTTTTAATATTCATTTATTTAAAAGAGTTATGGAAAGACAGAGAAAGGGAGATCTTCCATCTGCTGGTTCACTCCCCAAATGGCTGCAAAAGCTGGAGCTAGACCGATTTGAAGCCAGGAGCTTCTTCCTGGTTTCCCACATGGGTGCAGGAGACCAAGGACTTGGGCTGTCTTCTGGTGTTTTCCATGGCCATAGTAGAGAGCTGGATCGGAAGAGGAGCAGCCTGGACTTGAACCAGCCCCCATACAGGATGCAGGGACCATAAGTGGCGGTTTTATCCACTATGCCACAGCTCCAGGCCCCCATTGAACTTCTGTAAGCAACCTTTTAGGCCAGTGCTGTGGCACAGCATGTGTAACAGCTGCCTGCAGTGCCAGCATCCCATGTGGGCACTGGTTCAAGTCCCAGCTGTTCCACTTTCGATCCAGCTCCCTGCTAATATGCAGAAGACAGCCCAAAGCCTTGGGTCTCTCCCCTGCCTCACCACGTGGGAGACCCAGATCAAGCTCCTGGCTCCCGGCTTTGGACAGGCCCAGCTCCGGCTGTTGCAGCCATTTGGGGAGTGGGCCAGCAAATGGAAGATCTGTCTCTGTAAAACTGCCTTTCAAATAAATAAATATTTAAAAACAGCACATGATTCCTAGTACCCTGGCACTGCCGGGAGCGAGCAGTTCTCGTGGCTGTGCCATGAGCTGCAGCACCCAGCCAGCCAGCCTTCCCACTGGCCTGTCCCCCCCCCCCCCCCGACTCCACAGCTCCCTGCAGGGCTGCTCAGAATCCAGGCTGTCTGTGTAGCAGGGTCCCTCTGGAGACAGGGACGCACCTCCCAAGTCCAACATTCCTGCCATCTGCTCACTACACCCTTACACTTGTCTGTTGGTATCTCCTGGTTAAAGCTGGCTGGGGGGCTGGCTCAATAGGCTAATCCTCCGCCTGTGGCGCTGGCACACCGGGTTCTAGTCCCGGATGGGGCACTGGATTTTGTCCTGGTTGCTCCTCTTCCAGTCCAGCTCTCTGCTGTGGCCCGGGAGGGCAGAGGAGGATGGCCCAAGTGCTTGGGCCCTGCACCAGCATGGGAGGCCAGGAGAAGTACCTGGCTCCTGCCTTTGGATCAGCGTGGTGCGCCGGCCACAGTGCGCCAGCTGCAGCGGCCATTGGAAGGTGAACCAACGGAAAAAGGAAGACCTTTCTCTCTGTCTCTCTAACTCTGCCTGTAAAAAAAAAAAAAAAAAAAGCTGGCTGGGGGAAATTCTCAGACAGGCAGAGTGTGTACTGAACCCCCTGGGCCTGTCACCCTGCCTCAATCAATAGGTCTTCTGGGGGCTGGAATGCTTTACAAGGGAACACCAGCTATGCTATTTCATGCAGAAATATGTTAGCAGGCATCTAACAGGCTAACAGATAAGGATGGCTTTTTGATTTCTTAAAAAGACGTATTTATTTATTTATTTGAAAGTCAGAGTTACAGAGAGAGAGAAGGAGAGCCAGAGAGAGAGAGGTCTTCCATCTGCTGGTTCACTCCCCACCTGGCCCCAGTGGCCAGAGCTGGGCCAGGTCGAAGCCAGGGATGAGGAGCTTCTTCCAGGTCTCCTACATGGGTGCAGGGGCCCAAGCACTTGGGCCACCTTCCGCTGCTTTCCCAGGCCATTATCAGGGAGCTGGATTGGAAGTGGAGCAGCCGGGGCTCCAATCGGCACCTATATAGGATGCCAGCACTGCAGGTGGAGGCTTTATCTGCTACACCACAGTGCCGGCCCCAATTATTTAAAATTTTTAAAGCTGTATTTCCTCATTTACTTAACAAAGAGACAGACAGAAACACAGGTACAGCTCCCTTCTACTGGTTCACTTCCCAAAGACCCACTAAGGCTGGGAGCCAGGAATTCACCCCAGGTCTCCCACATGGGGGCAGCAACTCAGCTACGTGAGCTATGACCTGCTCGCCTCCCTGGGTGCACACGAGCAGGAAGCTGGATCAGGAGCGTCCGGGACTCGAACCCAGACACTCAGGTACGGCGGGCAACCATCTCCACGGGCGGCTTCACCATAGGCCAAGTGCCTGCCTGAGCCTTTTTTTTTTTTTTAACGTAACCCACAGCTCCACTGTCTCACCTGACACAACCTGATCCGTGTTCGAATTCCCCCAGTGTATTAAAATGCCCTCCTGCAGTGGGTTTATGGGAATCATGTTCCCAAAAGCCCCCGTGGCGCCGGCCGCTGTCTCATCTATCTCCGTTCTAACAGTTTTTCCTCCCTCTCCGCATTCTCCCCAAGCCACTCAGAAACCATATTGGTTATTCCTGGGGCAGACTTCCGAGGACCTCCGCGGGTCCTCTCGTCTGGGTGGGAGATCCGGCCTTCACGCTGTGCTTCCAGCAAAGGCTCAGGGGACTCAGTGGCTGACAGATGCCTAGGAAATTTATCAAAAAAATCAAGGCGTGCTCGCTGTAGGCTACACACAACCTCTCGAGAGGGAGTCCCCATCCCAGTCCACGCCCGGGAGTAGCCCTCGTACTGACAGATGGTCCCAGTACTGGAAACGCAGAGCACCGACACACACAAAGATGGCACAGCACAAAGGAGCAAGTCCTGCGAGAGACAGGCGCCCGCTCTCTCCACAGCACCCGCGGGAAGAGGTGAACGGGGCCGTGGCTAAGATGAAGCCTGGGGCACCCCCACCCCACAGCCACGCCCGCTTCCAGTCCCAGTTTCCCACTGATGCGCACACAGAGAGCAGCAGTGGTTCAGACCTGGGCTCCTGGTTCTAACCCAGCTGGGGCAAAGCTTTTGGAGATTGAGTGGACGGGAGATACCATTCTCTCTCTCTCTCTCTCCATCTCTGTATCTCATCTCCCTCTTATCCCTATCTCTCTCTCTCTCCATCTCTCCCTATCTTCCAAACAAAAGTCTTTTGAAAAATGTAGTATGTTTTTAAAAAAACGCAAAACCAGAAAAAAAAAAACCTTAGCAACCTGTGTATGCACATCAGAAGAAATGACTGGAATACTAGAAAGGGCTGGAAAGACGGTTTGCAGGGAGTGAGAACCCAGAGCGAGAGGGAACAGGGGATGGAGAGGTTGGTTTCGATCAGCTGTCACAATCATTAACCAATTAACCAATAAACACTTTTTTTTTTTTACAGGCAGAGTTAGACAGTGAGAGAGAGACAGAGAAAAAGGTCTTCCTTCTGTTGGTTCACCCCTCAAATGGCCGCTACGGCTGCCACTGCACCGATCCTAAGCCAGGAGCTTCCTCCTGGTCTCCCATGCGGGTGCAGGGCCCAAGCACTTGGGCCATCCTCCACTGCCCCCCCAGGCCACAACAGAGAGCTGACCTGGAAGAGGAACAACCGGGACAGAATCCGGCACCCCAACCGGGACTAGAACCCGGGGTGCCAGAGCTGCAGGCAGAGGATTAGCCTAGTGAGCCGTGGTGCCAGCCAAAAAACACTTCTTAAAAGGGCCAGGGGGTAGGCACTGGAACAGGTGGGGCGTGAGGCCGATTGAGTCCGGACGCCGGGGACGTGGCGAGCTTACCTTGGCCAGTGCAGTGAGGCCAGGGCAGGCCAGGGGTGCTGAGCAGGGTCTGCGGCCTCCCCAGCTCCGGCCTGCTCTGCCTTTTTTACTCCGCCAGCCGGAAGGCAGAGCCACGCGCTGCTCTGGGTGCTGACTGCCACGGAACCGCCAGCCACGCCACCTTCCTCGCTGCCTGCCCGTTCGCTCTCACCAGGAGGCCCAGGCCCGGCTCTGTAGGCTTTAAGTCCTTTCCAGCGACCCCAGTTGGAGCCTATTTTCACAGACTCAACTTGAACAACAGGAGCCACCTGGCAGCTGGGGCGGGGGGGGGGGCGGCGTTCCTCTCCCATTCTCGGGCTCTCTCAGCTTCTTCCAGGGGGACAGGCGCTGCCTCGGGCCACGTTATGGCCCCTCGAGCAATCAGCGTGACTAACAGCAGGTCCTGACTCTGCTTCTGATCCAGCTGCTTGCTAATGAGCCTGGGACGTGGCAGGTGTGGGCCCAGGTACTTGGCTTACTTGGCTCCTGCCAACCACGGGGGAGACCCGCACGGAGTTCCAGGCTCATAGCTTCAGCCTGGCCCAGCCTCAGCCATTGGCAGTCATTTGGGGGAGTGAACCAACAGATGAAGGATCTCTCTGTCTCTCCCTCCCTGACGCTCTGTCTAACTCTGCCTCTCAAATAAATAAATCTTTTAAAAATGAAATTAAAAAAGCACTCGCTAAAGTCAGACTGTGGCTTGGCCTCTTAGTTGCCAAGTGACGTTAACAAGTTACCTTCTCCGAGCTGTAGTTCTAACATGAAGAGCGTAACAACACGTAGGGGGTTAAAAAAAAGAACACGGCTGGGTAAGCCACCACCTGCACCAAGCATCCCATATGGGCACCGGTTAGAGACCCGGATGCCCCACTTCTGATCCAACTCACTGGTAACGCACCTGAGAAAGCAGGGGAAGATGGCTCCAGTGCTTGGGCCCCACACCCACACGAGAGGCCCAGATAAAGCTTCTGACCAGGCCTTTACGGCCATCTGGGAAGTGAACCAGCAGATGGGCGATCTCACTGTCTCTCCCCCTCTCTCTGTAACTCTTTCAAATCAAGAAATAAAGCTTTAAAAATCTAAAAGAGAGTGGGAAAAAAATCCATAGGTGTGGTGAGCTATGCAGCACCCATGCCTTGCCCGTCCCTTGGAATCATCGCCACCCATCTCCGCCAGCCCGGAGCCTCCAGGATGACGCTGGCAGCTCCTTCCGGAGCCCGGGGGCGCCCTCCCACGCTCGCCACCTCCTGTCCCCCCACCATGCCATTCACCGGCACCCCAGCCAGCCTCCTCTTTCCATGGAGTCAGCTTGCACCTCGGCCTCTAGCCAGAGCGATCCTAATCTCCTCCCTTTGTCTGGAATCTCAGAACCCTGCCAAGCGGAGGCTTGCAAACACCATGGGATCCGATCGGGGCTCTGGCTCCAGCCAGGGCAGCCGGGGAGTAGCTGGTCCTGCGGGCTGGGGTGGGCAGGTGTGAACACACGGCAGCCGACCCAGGGGAAACTCAGGAAGGGTGCTGCGCTAGCCTGAAGCCTGGGGGAATCTTAACGTCTCCAAAGAGGCTCAGCAGAGAGCTCGCGGGAGCAGGCAGCTGGACCCGGCTTCTGCAGTGGGCGTTAGGGCTGCCCTCTCCGCACCTGCCCACAGGGGAGGACACGTGACCTCCCCTCCCCAAGGAAATGGGAGGTGTCAGGGAGGGCAATGGATCCTGGACGCCCCCAACGCCCCGGGTCTGCGCTGTGCACCCCGCAGATGGCTCCTCAGACAGCTGGATAGATCTACTGAAATCAGACGCACGGACGCACAGCCTGCACTGGATACAAGAAACCACCCGTGCACAGAGATTGGGGCCGGGGGGCCGACCAGCGCCCAGCAGCCAAGGGGCGCGGCCGCCACACCCTGCTCCGCGTGGAGCTGACAGGCTGGAAGAGAAAGCTGTTTCGTTCCCACCTGGCTTCATCCCCAAGAGCCACGCTCCACGGGGACACCGTGGGGCTGCTAAGAAACAAACGGGGAAGCGCCATGGTGGGGGCCCAGCGTCCTGTCCCACAAGGGAAGGCAGAAGGAACTGGAATGATTGGCCAGGCAGGAGAAGACCCCAGAGACACGAGAGCTGCTCTTGTGGGGCCTAAGGGGTGGGCATAGGGAAACTGCAACCCCGGAGGCAGGGCTCAGCTGCTCCTCCTTGGACCCAGCTCTCTGCTGTGGCCTGGGAAAGCAGTGGGGGATGGCTAAGTGCTTGGGCCCCTGCACCCACGTGGGAGGCCCTGAAGAAGCTCCTAGCTCAGCTCCAGCCATTGCAGCCATTTGGGGAGTAAACCACTGGATGGAAGATACCTCTTTCTCTTTCTCTCTCTCTCTGATTCTGGCTCTCTGTAACTCTGCCTTTCCAATAAATAAATAAATCCTTTAAAAAAATCTTGAATAAATAATCACATCAAGGCACAGGATGCACGGATGGATATGGAGAGAGTAGACACGGTAGTCCCCTATGGGATGCCGGCACTCAGGCAGAGCTCAGTCCACAGCACCACAGCGCCGGCCCGGGGGGTTCTTTGCAGACTGTGCTGCTGTGTTTACCAGTCCCCTCCCCAGGCCCAGAGTGGAAGAGCGACGCCCATTGCTTAAGGAAGAGAGAAGGAAGACACCTCCGGGCCTGAGCCCCGCCTCGGCCATGGCAGCCACTCGGGAGTGAGCCGGTGGATAGAAGATCGTTCTGTCCCTCCCTCTCTCTCCATCCACCTGCCCTTCAAATAGGTAAAATTAACCTTGGAGAAAAGATTTTAAAGAAAAGATAAAATTAAAAGATAAGTGTATTTTGGTGCAAAAAAATTGAAATGTATGCAGGGGCCTTTCATAATATGCATTTTCCATGAACATTGTGAAGACCCCTCATGTGGACGGATTTCAGAAGCCTCTGCACCAACATAGACGGCCCCTTCAGTGCCACTGTGCACTCTGCCCTGTGTGGGGGGTGTTCACCGCGGCTCTCCGGCAGCAGGGCATCTTGGGATGCTTGAGGAGACACGGGGAAGCCCGCGGCTGGAGGAGCAGAGGACGGAGCTGGTGGGTGTAGCCGGCCAACTGCTGGCAGCGGGTGGGTGCTTGGCGAGCGGGTAAGGCGCCGCGTGGGACGCGCGCATGCTGTAGCAGACTGCCAGCTCCACTTCTGCCTGCCGAGGAACACCAGGGAGGCAGCCGGTGCTGGTGTAGAGCTGGGCCCCTGCCACCCAGGTGGGAGACCCGGGTGGAGTTTCTGGCCCCTGGCCTTGCCTGGGCCTTTGCAGGGTTTTGGGAAGTGAACCAGCAGTGGACGGATGATCTCTGTCTCTCTCTCTCTCTCTGCCCCTCAAATAAATGAAAAAACAATTCTGTGTGTGTGTGTGTGTGAGAGAGTGTGTTTGCAGCACACACTGTTTCGGGTTACATTGTTACAGACCACTGCACAGTGTGGTCCTGTGCACTGGGCTGTGCTTTGGAAGCAGAGCGAAGGCAAGGCGCGGGGCCGCAGTGGATCATCCCGGAGCCCCGCTGGAGAGCTAAGGGCAAGACAGGGAACTTGTTCTTTGAACACGCCTGCGTCCCCTGGACAGAGACGGTCAGCGTGGACCGCTCTCATTCAGATGGCTGAAGAGCAAACACAGAACAACCCGCCGGGACTTTCCCCTTGCTAGGGTCTCTGCTGTCCCCCCCCCCCCACCTTGTGTTTTCCTGATGTGCGTTTCCCTTAATGGACTGGACGGCTGATGGGCGTTCGATGCATTGAGAGCGATTTGGGGGCAACTGAAAAAGAGATTTATTTGAAAGGCAGAGCAACAGAGAGACAGAGAGATCACTGACCTGCTGGTTCACTCCCGGAATGGTCACAAAGCCAGGGCTGGGCCAGGTCAAAGCCAGGACCACGAACTCCCACTAGTGCCCCCCATGGACAGCAGGGACACAAGGACCTGGGCCACCTTCCACTGCTTCCCAGGCTCGTTAGCCAGGAGCTGGATCCGAAGTGGTGCGCTGACCGGTTTCCCCACAGCAGCGGCCCTGACCTGGGCATTTTATCAGAGTCCACCAGACTTTCAAACGTGCAGGCCCGTGAACCAGCTAGGAAATAATCCGACAGGCCTAGCAGCGCCTGAGTGCAAAGACGCCCACCCAAGAGCAGCTCCTGCTCCCGAACAGGCTAGAAATAGCCCAGGCATCCAGCCCCAAGGGCCGGAATCCTCAACAGCACGCACAAGAAATGAGGTCGATCCGCAGACAGGTGCACGGAAAGTGCACCAGGATATAGTGTGAGGCTGGGGGGTGGGGGTGGGGCGGAGAGTTAGAGACCCACACGCATCCAAAAGGACCTGAGGGTGCCCAGCAGCCGCAGGCAGGAGCTCCCTAAGGAGATGGGGGCGGGGAGCGCTTCTCCGGGTGTCCAAAGCAGAAAATGCGCACCATGAAAAAAAGCTGCAGATTTCAAAAAATCCTGGACCAAAATGAGCTCCTCCTCGCGTTCCGTTTTCCGCGAGCTTCCTGAAAGCCGCAAGGCCGTGCGGGTCTGCAGCCGGGAAGGCAGTGAGCTCCCCGTCCCGGGCGGCATGCAAGCAGGGGCTGCGCACGGCTTCTCCACGCCCCTCGAGATGATCTCAGTTCCGCTCGCCCAGAACCCCGAGCGCCTCGGAGGCCGGGGAGGCCGGCCCTGCGGGTGGAGCCCGCCCTCGGGGGGAAAGGGTTAAGCGGGGGCCGGCGCTGCTGTGGGCGGGCTCCGCGATCGGCAGCGCCGGCTCTGTTAGCCGCGTCTGAGCATCCCGGCGGGCGGCTGCGGGGACGCGCGCAAGGTGATCGCGGGGGCTGCGGGCGCGGCGCCCAGGTGAGGAGCGGGGCCGGGGAGGGGGCGATGGCGGGGCCGGGCGGCGAGCGGGGCCCGCAGCCCTCTCGCGGGCGCGGGCGACTGGACCCGCACGCGGCCCACCCCCACCGGGACACTGCGGGAAGGCGCCGAGCCAGGGCGAGCGGAGCCCGAGGAGGAGAGGTAACCCGAGCTGGACCCGCTCCGGAGGCTGCCCTGCGGCGGCCCCCGCCGCTGCCCGGCCCTGCGGCAGAGGGACCCCCCCCCCACGCCCCAGACCTCCCCAGCACTGGGACCGCAGCGCCGGGCCACCCCCGCCCGGGCTGCAGGTGCCCACGTCTCTGGAGGAGGGTGCTAAGCGGATGGCACGTTCCTCACCGGCTCTCTGCAAAGCGTTCCCCGGGCGAGGTGAGCCGCCGCCATGGGCTTTCCGGTCCCGCCTGTGTCCACTCAGCTGGCCGTGTGACCTTGGGCCAGGTGCTCCAGCTCCCTGAACCTCCGTCTGCACCCCTGAGAAATGGGTACCCCACCCCTGCTCGGGCGGGCAGCTGAACCGGCAGGCAGCTAAGTTTAGCACAAGTGGGGTAGAGGCTGACCCAGGGTCACTGTGGTTGGCCAGTACCTGCCTTGGAGAGGGGGGGCCTACAGCCAGGGGCCTGGGGGCACAGCTGCAGAGCAGAGAGGAAAGAAGCAGCTGCCCCCCCAGCATCCCAAGCCTGGGCTTTCACACTGCCCCCCACCCTGCCCCGGTCACAGGCGCCCCTTCCTGCCCACCTGGAGAGCACCATCTACCTGGGGCCAGGTCCACACCGGGGGCTGGCGGGACCGGGGCCTGAGGCCACTCGGGGGGCACAGCGTGACCAGGGTCACCCGTGCCAGGAGGCTCGGGGAGGAGGGCTTCCGGGAGGAGGATGCTAAAGGCAAACAAGGCACAAGGTGCCTCCCCGGGCACCTGCACTGGCCCCTGTGCCTTCCATAAACACGCCTCAGATCTCGTCCCTGCGAGCCCCCCATCACCACCGGCCTCCGTGCCCCGGGGCTTCCCGTGGCCCCTGCCACCCCGACTTCATCTCCTGCTACTTTTGCCTCACCTCTGCCCACCACGCCTCTGTTGTTAAGATTTACATCTTTGAAAGGCAAAATTAGAGAGAGAGGGAGAGACAGAAATCTGTCATCGGCTGGTTCACTCCCCAAATGGCCATTACGGCTGGGGCTGGGCCAGGCTGGAACCAGAAGCCTGGAGCCCCTTCTGGGTCTCCTACATGGATGCAGGGACCCAAGCCCTGGGGCCACCTTGCGCTGCTTTCCCTGGCGCATTGGCAGGGAGCTGAAACACAAGTGGGGCAGCCAGGACTGGAACTGGCGCTCATACGCGATGCTGGCGTTGCAGGCGGTGGCTTAACCTGCTGTGCCATAGCAGCGGCCCCAAGGTTATTTCTTGAACCTTCCCGACTGGCCCCTGCCTCGGGGCCCTTGAACTTGCCGTTTGCTCTGCCGCTCTCCTCCTGTCTTGGGGGCCCTGGCTCCTTCCTCCCACTCGGGGTTTGGCGTACATGTTGCCTTGGGGCTCTGGGCATCCTGGCTTATCCTTTGTTTCATCCATGGCCTGCGTGACCGAGAACGCCAGTGCTGTGAGGGCAGTCTTGTCACTCCTGGTGGCCGCTCTGTCCCTAGGGCCAGCCACACACCCTGTGTCCCAGTGATGGGCTGACTTAGACGAGGGGAGAGTGCCAAGGAAGAACACTTTGTACACAGAGGGAAAACCGCAGGGGTGGCCCTCCTGCCGCAGCTCCTTCCAGCTGCGGCTGCGTCTGATTGGCTCTCTGCGTCTCAGGGGAGGGCTCTTGTTTGTCATCATATGACCCCATTTTACTGATGTGGAGAGCAAAGGTGGCTCACCCAGGAAAGGGCGAGACCGCATTCAAATGTGGGTCCCTCCTCAGAGCCAGGTCCTGTCCTGTCCTCCCCTTGAGCTGGGCCTTTAAGAACAGGATTTTAGGGGCTGGCGCTGTGGCACAGCGGGTTAAGCCTCCACCCACATCCCATATTGGAGCGCTGGTTCCACATCCGGCCGCTCCACTTGCAATCCAGCTCCCTGCTAATGCACCTGGGAGAGCAGCGGAAGATGGCTCAAGTGCTTGGGCCCCTGCACCCACGTGGGTGACCCGGATGGGGCTCCTGGCTCCAGCCTGGCCCAGCCCTGGCTTTTGTGGACATTTGGGGGAGTCTGGGGAGTGAACCAGCGGATGGAAGAGCTCTCTCCCTGCTGTCACTCTGCCTGGCAAATGAATGTTTTTTAAAGAAACACAGCAAACCAGGATTACAGCAAGGGGAGGGGAGGGAGAGGGCGTCCCCAGCTGAAGGCGCACCAGGAGCGAGGACAGGGACAAGGACAGCGCGTGGGCGCTGCAGGGGCACTGAGCCGCCGGGGCGGCCGTAGCCTTGCCCTCTCCTCCTGAGGCCAGTGGGGAGCCGTGATGGTTATGGAACAGGGCATGGCCAGAGAGGCAGTTTCAAACACGGGCTGGCAGCTGTGCCCGCGTGTCGTCCTATTTCCCACCAGCCCCCGCCCTCACCTGTCCCCCCCTTCTCCTTTCTGGTAGGTTCATCCGGTGAGGACTGGAAGTTGAGGGCTGTAGGCCCGGGAGTCAGGCAAACCATGGCCGCCAGCCCGTGGGGCCGGGTGCGGGGCCTCCTGCTGCTGTCACTGCTGCCGTCCCTGGGGGCCGGCCGCGCCCTGGGCCGGGGCTTTTCCACACCCGTTGAAGACTCTAAATCCCACCTGACCCTGGAAACCCACTTCCAGGGCCCTGCGGGCTCAGAGCCCAAGGCGCTGGACTTCCTGTGGGAGCACCCCAGGGACGAGAGCCCCTGGAGCCCCGAGTTCCCCCAGGCTCCTGCTGAACAAGTGCCCAGGAGGCCCGCACACCCCGGCCCGGGCCCCGCCCTGCATGGGCCCCCAGCAGCCCAGGGGCCTCCGAGAGAACGACTCCCAGGAACTGACAACCTGCAGCTGGCCCAAGGGCCAAGCTCCCAGGGCTGGACAGGACCTTCCGAGGCACTGGAGCAGGAAGCACCAGCTCCCCACCCAGGGGGACCCCCACATCTCACCTTCACCCCCACAACTCCCCGGCTTCAACTCAGGGCGGCCACAGCTCCTCCCTCCCCGTGGGAGCCTGGAGGCCGAGCAGAACAGAAGCTACCTGCAGAGGAGGGGCTGCAGGCCAGAGCCAAGACTGGGGGTCCACAGACTCCTCCCTCGGCGCCCCGAGGCCCCGTGCACACTCTCGGGCCGCACGCAGGCGCTGTCGAGGGGCCGCTGCGGGAAGAAGGTGGTGGGCCAGCGGAGGACTTGCAGGAGGTGGCTCAAGGCCCCCTCGCCACCCAGCAGGGTCCAGCAGCCCCGGACGTTGCTTCAGCGTCCTCTCAGGAGCCAGGGGCCCAGGCGGACTTGGCGTTGGCCCGAAGTCTCCCCCCTGCTGAGCACCTGCCAGCCGAGCCCCCAAAAGACACAGGAGCTGGGGAGACCTGGGCAGTCAGCTCCCCAGGCCCCCCGCCCAAGGACACTGACCTCCCCAATGCTACAGCTTCCCCAGGACCCCAGCCCACAGGCCCTGCAGCTTCTGCGGCCCCCGGCGGGCAGCCAGGTGAGTGCCGGAGTGCGGGGCTGAGTGGGGCCAGGAAGCAGGCATGTTCTCGGTGACTGCAGGGCCCGTGTGGCTGTGACCGTGCACCTCCCGGGGGACTGGGTTTGGGGACCCGTGGAGGGGGCGGGCAGCGCGATGACCACTTTTGTCATTGCAGAGGTAGCGGTCATGAATGGGGCAGACCCCGTCTCCCCCCAGCGGGTGAGGGGAGCGGTGGAGGCTCCAGGCACCCCCAAGTCCCTCATCCCTGGCCTCCTGGACCCCGGCCCCTCTACAAACACAACAGAGAGCCCCGTGAGGGCCCCGCAGCCAGGTGAGGGCGTGGCCCAGAACCCGCGTGAGGCACAGGCGGAGGGGGCGCGGGCTGGGAGCCGGGGAAGGGCACGTGCTTACAGGGAGCGGCCAGCACGTCCTGCAGAGAGCCTGGGCTAACAAACTGACGCCCACTGGGTGCTCCGAAGCCACTCGCCCTTTGGGGCTGGGGTGTTCACACATGTAGCACGCATGTGCTTCGAAAAGCTCATGGGACATGGAATCAAGTGAGCGAATTTTGGTGCAGAAGAGCTGAAATCCGTGCGGTCCTCTCACAGCGCACAGCTGCCGCTCGGCGTGGCGTGAGCTCTCCCACGCGTGGATTTCAGGCATTTCTGCACCTGCGTGAGCTCATCTTCTAATTCGATTTTCCATGGCCTTCTGGAAGCCTGCTTACGTTCACAGTGGTGACTCCCCAGCTTGGGCGAGTCACTGGGGGAGCTTTCTAAAACTCGCAGGGATGTGGCCTTTCGGTAAAGGTGCCCACGTCCCTCATGGAAGTGCTGGGTACACTCTCGTTCCCACTTCCATCTCCGGGCCTGGCTGTTAAGGGCCTTTTGGGAGTGAACCAGCAGATGGGAGCCCTTGGCCTCTTAAAAATAATTAATTAAAAAAAAAATCCAATGCCCAGGCCCCCTCCCAAGAAATCCCAGTTGCTGGGTCTCCACGTGATGCTGACCTGCGGGCGGTGCTGAGAACGGGTGAACCCAGCAGCACAGCTCCGTTTCCGTTCCGGGTTCATCCTCGCACACCACCCGGCGCACACCGCCGGCTGCCGCCTCCATGGTGCAGACGTGCTTGGAAAAGTCGGATGAGCCCCGAGCACACTGGAAAACAGTGGAAAATCCAAAATGCTCTGCTTTCCTGTTCTTGCAGATGAACCCGAGGAGTGGCCCGGGCGCCCCCAAAGCCATCCCCCGGCGCCCCCAGTCCAGGCCCCCTCGACGTCGCGCCGCGGCCTCATCCGAGTCACCACCCAGCGAGCCCTCGGCCAGCCTCTGGCTCCGGAGCCCTCGGCCAGCTCCACGGCTCCGGTCCCGGCCTCCAGCCCCCCGGCCAACGCCACGGCACCGCCGCTGCGCTGGGGGCCTCTGCGGCGGGTGCTGAGCTTTTCCTGGGAGCTGCACGTCTACGGGGTGGGGGTGCTCTTCCTGCTGCCCGCCTTGCTGGCGCTGGCCACGCTGGCAGCCGCCCCGAGCGGGCCCCGGCTGGCGCTAGCGGCGGCTGCGCTGGTGCTGGTGGCTTCGGGGCTGCGCGCCGCCTATATGCTCACCGACCCGTACGGCTCGCAGGCGCGGCTGGGCCCGCGCGCGGGCCTGGTGCTCTACAACCTGCCCTTCCCCCTGCTGCTCACCGCGCTGGCGGCCCTCACCTTGCTCGGCCTGGGCGCCGGGCTGCCGCCGCCGCTACAGAACTCGCTCCTGCTGGCAGCCTTGGCGCTGGCGCACGGCGCGGGGCTGCTCGCCGCTGACCTGCTGTCGGCGCGGCCGGCGCTCAACCTCCTGGCGCAGGGTTTGTCGTGCGCCTGGGGCGCGTCGGTGGCTCTGGGCACGCTGTGCCTGTGCCGCCGCCGCCTGCTGCACGGGCCGCGGGGTTGGGATGCCAGGCCGGGCCCGCGGCTGCTGGCCGTGGCGGGCGCGCTGGGGCTGCTGGCCAGCGGCTTGCAGCTGGCGGCCGCGCTCTGGCTGTACCCGGGCCCGGGCCGCGTCGGCCGCTTCTCGTGGGCCTGGTGGGGCGTCCACTTCTGGCTGCGCCTGCTGGAGCTGACGTGGGCGCTCGCCATGGCGCTGGCCGCGGTGGCCGCCGCGCGACCCCGGCCGCCCACGGAGCACGCCTGCTGGGCCAAGCTGCTGAGGCTGGCGTGCCCCGCGCCGTCGGGCAAGAGCGAGGTGCCCGAGCGGCCCAACAACTGCTACGCGGGGTCCAGCGGCGTCGGCGCAGGCGGCCTGGCCATCAGCAAGAGCCTCATCCGCAACCCGGCCGAGGCCGGTGGGCCGCCCGCCACGCCCAACTCGGGGGCTTGGGGCTCAGCCGCGTCGCTGGGCCGCGGTCCCCACGGTGGTCCGGGGCTGTCCCGGGGCAGCGTGGGGCCGGCGCCGTCGCTGAGCGAGCTGGACCTGCGGCCGCCGTCGCCCATCAACCTGAGCCGCAGCATCGACGCGGCGCTCTTCCGGGAGCACCTGGTGCGGGACAGCGTGTTCCGGCGCTGCGGCCTGCGCGGCCTGGCCTCCCCGCCGCCGGGGGGCTCCCTGCGGCAGCGCCGGGGCAGCCAGGCGGACGCCGAGCCCGACGCCGCGGGCGCCTCGCTCCTCCGCTCCGGCCGCTGCCGGTCACTCAGCGACGTGCGCGTGCGCGGCCCGGTGCCCCCGCGCGTGGCCGACGAGCCCGACGGGGCAGGCGGGGTGGCCTCCGGCAGCTCCCTGGACAGCTTCTCCAAGGGCTCGCTCAAGATCAGCTGGAACCCGTGGCGCCACGGGCTGTCGTCGGTGGACAGTCTGCCCCTGGATGAGCTGCCCAGCACGGTGCAGCTGCTGCCTGCGCCGGCCCCGACCCCGACCCCGGCCCCGGCACCGGCCCGGCCCGGGGAGCCCCGCGGCGAGCCCCAGGCGCGCGGCAAGCCCGGGGACTCCCGAAGCGCCTCCAGTGATACCATCGAGCTCTGAGCGGCCGCCGGGGCAGCTGGACGCAAACTCGCCCCTCCCTTTGTTTTCAAATCTTATTTTTTTCAGCGGGTATTTTGCACAGAGGCCGTGACTTCGGCGGAACACAGGGTGGACATGTGTGGGTCTGGGCGTGCGGGACACACGAGACCTGGTGCCCGGATTCCTGGGCGCAGAGAGATGAGCCTTGGCTTGTCCGGGTGGCCTGTCCTCTTTGTGCCAAAGAAATAAACCCTTGGGACTTGGCTTATGCCTCCTTCTGGCCAGGCCGGGCTCCCGCGGCCCCGCGGCCCCGCGCCCCCGAGAAGGGAGCCCCGCAGGGAGGTACCAGCCCCCGGGGTTGGGGGGCGCACCGCCTGCGGCTCCTCCTGCAGAAGCCCCACGTGGGGAGTGGAGTGGAGAGGAGCCGCGCCCCACACAGCACACCCGCGTGTTCCACTGAACACGTCCCAGGGAAGGGAGGGCACAGGCAGCGTCTCCACTTTCCAAGACTTTTATTTCCTGAGATCAGTGCATCAGTCAGAGGCTGCGGGTGGGGTGGGGGCGCGGTGAATACAGAGCAGGGGGCAGCATGCAGCTCCCAGCAGGGCCCCCTCGCCCTGGGCAGGGGCCGAGGCGCACTGGCAGCCCCCGGAAGGGGCGACCTTTCCCAGTGCCCGCTGCCGCCTGTCCAGTGCTCCTCGGCCAGGACGAGCATCCGCCTTCGGGGCTGCTTTTCCTGGACCCTGAGAGGCAGGCGGGGGTGCACACGCCACTCTCCACAACAAGCCGAGCTGCCCCGACCCCGTGGGCAGGGGGCTCATCTGCCCTTGATGAAGCCCTCGAGCACGCGGTCACTGCGCTCCGACAGCCAGTAGCCGGTCATGGCCGCCACGGCCCCGATGAAGATGGCAGTGAACACCAGGTCGCCCTTGGCGGCCAGCGTGGCCAGGGCGCAGATGATGACCCCGAAGAACATCTGCTGCAGCACCACCAGCTCGTCCTCGGTCATCTCGGAGAAGAAGCCCGCGGACTCTGGGCGGGCGCGGCCGTCACCCGACGCCAAGCGGGGCTCCCCTTGACCCCGGGGAGGCCGAGGGTCTGCACCTCCCCTCCCGCTCCCCGGGGCTCACCTGGCACCTGCTCCTTCACGCAGAGGCCGCCCACCTGCTTGTAGCCCTCGGCACAGACGCAGCGGTAGCCGCCCTCTGTGTTCTCACAGCGCTCGTCCTGGCCCGGACACACCACCGTCTCACACTCATCCACATCTGTGGCCGGGCGGCAGGGGCGGCGCTGAGCCCGCGGGCGGCTTCGCGCCCCCAGCCCCTCCTGCACTGCGATGCCTGTGGGCCCGGGCACTCACCGAGACACTTAGAGCCCACCTGCTGATAGCCAGGGCTGCACTTCTTGCAGCGGCCCGGCCCGGCCCCCATGCAGCCCAGGCAGGCCTTGGCACAGTCTGGAGACAGAAAGAGAGAGAGAGAGAGAGAGAGAGAGGGGCGTGAGGGGCTCCGCAGCTCGGAGGGCGGGCGCGGACCGGGGGCTGGGTGGACACGGACCTCGGCACTCGTAGGAACCCTCCGTGTTCACGCAGAACTGGTCGGCCGCACAGGTGGCTCGCTCGGTGCCACACTCGTCGATGTCTGCAGAGAGGGGCGGGGTGGGATCAGCACACTCGCCCAGCAGGAGGCGGCTGCGCCCTCCCTGCCCTGCCAGGGGCCACAGTCTCCAGGACACCTGCCGTGGAAGGGGGCCAGAGCTCTGGAAGACGGGGCCAGCAGCCTGGCCACAGGACAGGGCCAGCCCGTGGTTCTCCCCTCGCCTGACTGAGCAGCGAGGCGGAGGGCGCCCGGCGCTTGGATGACCGACAGGAAGCTTCCCCGTCAGCGTGGACCACTCGCTTCACAGCTGGGTCGAGAGAAAAACCTCTGGGGACAGCCACTGTCGCAGGGAACCTATCCCAGACAGCACCCTTCTCTACTTAGGCGGCCAGGCACAGGGTCAGCCTGACCCCCAACTGCGGGACCCTCATTCCCCTGGCTAGCCCCTCCTCAATTTTCCACACTTGGCAGGAATGACACCTCCTACATGAAGCCTCCCTTGGTTCCTCAGCACCTCCTCCACTGAGCTAGATTTGGGACTCCCCACGCACAGGTTGGCGTGTCCTGTAGTGCCTGGTTGACTGTCGGCCTCCCCAGCCAGGCTGAGAGCACTGGAGATGGCAACTGTGTTGGTGGAGCCCCCGCACGTGTGGGACCGAGCCAGGCCCCACCTACCCCAGCACTCACCCACACACTTGAGGTGGTGCAGAGCCCAGCCCTTCTTGCACTGCAAACAGTTTGATTCCTCGGGTCCAGAGCAGCGGGCACAGGGGCCGAAACAAGCTGCGTGGAACAGGGCAGGGTGAGGGCAGGCCGGCCGGTGTCCCCCCACCCCCACCTCCGCCGGCCTCAGCCCAGTGCTGCAGCCTCTGACTACCTACCGGAACACACCAGATGGCTGGCGTTGCGCCCTGCCTCGAAGTAGCCCAGGCCACACTGGCCGCAGGCCTCGCCCCCGTAGCCGGCCTGGCAGTCGCAGTGCCCAGTGCCCCCTCGCGTCCCTTCCCCGTCACAGCGCCCGTGGCCACCGCAGGGCCTCTCTGCGCCCCCGGGACAGGCTGTGGGCAGACAGCAAACTGGGTGAGACCTCATGCATAACTTGGACATAGCAGAGAATTCTTCCCACACGTCACTAAATGGGGGCCGGCAGACAGGCGGGAGCCGAGCTCACACGGCCACAGCTCACCAGACCCCGGCCTCAGCAGCCCCCTCCCCTCCCCCGAGAGGAGCTTCCAGAACTCACGGAGGCAGGAGGGCCCGAAGGTGCCTGCAGGACAGCACAGCTTGAGGGAGTCTGAGCAGAGCCACTGGAAGAGGTCGGGAGCCTCCTGCTGCCTGGGCGGGGAGGGTGCGGCAGGGACTGAGGCTGCGCGGGGGCGGCTGCCCGGCCCCCACCCACGGGCCCGCGACCCGGCCTCTCTTGGACAGAAGGCCGCTCCCTCGATGCTGCCCTCCGCCCAGCTGACAGAGAAGCAAGCTGGGGCCCCAGCTGGAACGTGCCGCTGGCACGCAGGCCCTGCCGCACGGCTCCCGGCCACTCACTTGTGGAACCACCAGCTCTCCACCAGCTCCTCGCTCAGCTCCAGCAGGCGGTGGCACTCCAGGTCCGACTTGCCGCACACGGTCTCCAGCACCTCCACCAGGCGGGTCTCACTGCGGACAGGGGACGATGGGAACGCCACGGCCCCCCACCCGTGACAAGGGGCACACGGGAAGGGCTGTTGTTTTGGGACCCACACAGACCTGGGTTTAAACCTCGTGCGACCTTGAGCAAGTCCCCTAACCTCTGATGTTCCATCTGTGAAATGGGGACAGCAGCTCCCCGAAGGCTCATTGCAAAACGCCTCATCCCTTGCGTCTGAACAATGAAACACAACGCCCCGGACTGGGGGGGGGGTGCTTGGTGCAGTGGCATGGTGCCACCTGGGACACCGGCATCCCAGCCTGGGGTTCCTGGGTTCAAGGCTCAGCTCCGCCTCCACTCCAGAGTCCAGCTTCCTGCTCATGCGCACGCCGGGAGGCGTCCGCTGATGGCTCGGGTGGTCCGGGTCCCTGCCTCCATGGGGGAAACCTGTCTTCAGCCCGACCCAGCCCCAGCTGCTGTGGGCATCTGGAGAGTGGTGGGGAGATCTCTCTGTCTCTCCCTCTCTGCCTGTCAAAGCAGACAGCACAGACTGGCAAGGAGGTGGGGACAGTGGAGCCGCCAGCCCCCAGGGGGTAAAGCAGAATGGCACACACTGCGGGAAGACGGCTTCTCCCAGCTTACACATGGCGTCACCACGTGACTCAGCAACCCCACGCGGGGACGTTCTCCCCGAAACACGGAGACCAGGTGTCACGGAGACCAGGTGTCAAGACAAGACCTTGCAGGCGAGCGCTCACAGCAACGCCGCTCACAAGGAAGCGAGCCCAGCGCCCGGGGACTGAGGAGAGACTCCGCGGTGGGGGGCCCGGTCAGCCCGGTCAGCCCGGTCAGCCCTCGGCTTCTGCACCCGCGCTATTCAACCAACCTCAGGTTCAAAGTATTAAAAACAAAAACAAAAACAAAAAACAACTGCACCTGTGCTGACCGTGTACACACGCCCTTTCTTCCTTAGCAAGCCGTGCCGCGGCGTGCCGGCATTTATGCTCGAACAGGCGCTACCAGCCACCCAGAGAGGATTCAAGTCTACAGGAGGACGTGTGCCTGGATTACAAGCCACCTGAGAATTCAGTATCCGCGGGGAGTCCGGGCACCGACCTCCCGCCAACGACTGTGTACACAGCACGACAGCACTGTGGCAACAAGTACTCCAGCTGCACACAACGCTGTGTGGTGACCAGTACTCCAGCTGCACACAGCACTGTGGTGACCAGTACTCCAGCTGTAGACAGCACTGTGTGGTGACCAGTACTCCAGCCTCACACAGCACTGTTGTGGTGACCAGTACTCCAGCTGTAGACAGCACTGTGTGGTGACCAGTACCCCAGCTGCACACAGCACTGTGTGGTGACCAGTACTCCAGCTGCACACAACGCTGTGTGGTGACCAGTACTCCAGCTGTAAGACAGCACTGTGTGGTGACCAGTACTCCAGCTGCACACAGCACTGTGGTGACCAGTACCCCAGCTGTAGACAGCACTGTGGTGACCAGTACCCCAGCTGCACACAGCACTGTGTGGTGACCAGTACTCCAGCCTCACACAGCACTGTGTGGTGACCAGTACTCCAGCTGTAGACAGCACTGTGTGGTGACCAGTACTCCAGCCTCACACAGCACTGTGTGGTGACCAGTACTCCAGCTGTAGACAGCACTGTGTGGTGACCAGTACCCCAGCTGCACACAGCACTGTGTGGTGACCAGTACCCCAGCTGCACACAGCACTGTGGTGACCAGTACTCCAGCTGCACACAGCACTGTGGTGACCAGTACCCCAGCTGCACACAGCACTGTGGTGACCAGTACCCCAGCTGCACACAGCACTGTGTGGTGACCAGTACCCTAGCTGCAACAGCACTGTGGTGACCAGTACTCCAGCTGCAGACAGCACTGTGTGGTGACCAGTACTCCAGCTGCACACAGCACTGTGTGGTGACCAGTACTCCAGCTGCACACAGCACTGTGTGGTGACCAGTACTCCAGTTGCACACAGCACTGTGGTGACCAGTACTCCAGCCTCACACAGCACTGTGTGGTGACCAGTACCCCAGCTGCACACAGCACTGTGTGGTGACCAGTACTCCAGCTGCACACAGTACTGTGTGGTGACCAGTACCCCAGCTGCACACAGTACTGTGGTGACCAGTACCCCAGCTGCACACAGCACTGTGTGGTGACCAGCACTCCAGCTGCACACAGCACTGTGGTGACCAGTACTCCAGCCTCACACAGCACCGTGTGGTGACCAGTACTCCAGCTGCACACAGCACTGTGGTGACCAGTACCCCAGCTGCACACAGCACTGTGGCAACCAGTACTCCAGCTGCACACAGCACTGTGGTGACCAGTACCCCAGCTGCACACAGCACTGTGTGGTGACCAGTACCCCAGCTGCACACAGCACTGTGTGGTGACCAGTACCCCAGCTGCACACAGCACTGTGGTGACCAGTACTCCAGCTGCACACAGCACTGTGTGGTGACCAGTACCCCAGCTGCACACAGCACTGTGTTGGTGACCAGTACCCCAGCTGCACACAGCACTGTGGTGACCAGTACCCCAGCCGCACACAGCACTGTGTGGTGACCAGTACTCCAGCTGCACACAGCACTGTGGTGACCAGTACCCCAGCTGCACACAGCACTGTGTGGTGACCAGTACTCCAGCCTCACACAGCACTGTGTGGTGACCAGTACTCCAGCTGCACACAGCACTGTGTGGTGACCAGTACTCCAGCTGCACACAGCACTGTGGTGACCAGTACTCCAGCTGCACACAGCACTGTGGTGACCAGTACTCCAGCTGTAGACAGCACTGTGTGGTGACCAGTACTCCAGCCTCACACAGCACCGTGTGGTGACCAGTACTCCAGCTGCACACAGCACTGTGGTGACCAGTACCCCAGCTGCACACAGCACTGTGTGGTAACCAGTACTCCAGCTGCACACAGCACTGTGTGGTGACCAGTACCCCAGCTGCACACAGCACTGTGTGGTGACCAGTACTCCAGCTGTAGACAGCACTGTGGTGACCAGTACCCCAGCCTCACACAGCACTGTGTGGTGACCAGTACCCCAGCTGCACACAGCACTGTGTGGTGACCAGTACTCCAGCTGCACACAGTACTGTGTGGTGACCAGTACCCCAGCTGCACACAGTACTGTGGTGACCAGTACCCCAGCAGCACACAGCACTGTGTGGTGACCAGCACTCCAGCTGCACACAGCACTGTGGTGACCAGTACTCCAGCCTCACACAGCACCGTGTGGTGACCAGTACTCCAGCTGCACACAGCACTGTGGTGACCAGTACCCCAGCTGCACACAGCACTGTGGCAACCAGTACTCCAGCTGCACACAGCACTGTGGTGACCAGTACTCCAGCTGCACACAGCACTGTGTGGTGACCAGTACCCCAGCTGCACACAGCACTGTGTGGTGACCAGTACCCCAGCTGCACACAGCACTGTGGTGACCAGTACTCCAGCTGCACACAGCACTGTGTGGTGACCAGTACCCCAGCTGCACACAGCACTGTGTGGTTACCAGTACCCCAGCTGCACACAGCACTGTGGTGACCAGTACCCCAGCCGCACACAGCACTGTGTGGTGACCAGTACCCCAGCTGCACACAGCACTGTGGTGACCAGTACCCCAGCTGCACACAGCACTGTGTGGTGACCAGTACTCCAGCCTCACACAGCACTGTGTGGTGACCAGTACTCCAGCTGCACACAGCACTGTGTGGTGACCAGTACTCCAGCTGCACACAGCACTGTGGTGACCAGTACTCCAGCTGCACACAGCACTGTGGTGACCAGTACTCCAGCTGTAGACAGCACTGTGTGGTGACCAGTACTCCAGCCTCACACAGCACTGTGTGGTGACCAGTACTCCAGCTGCACACAGCACTGTGGTGACCAGTACCCCAGCTGCACACAGCACTGTGTGGTAACCAGTACTCCAGCTGCACACAGCACTGTGGTGACCAGTACCCCAGCTGCACACAGCACTGTGTGGTGACCAGTACTCCAGCCTCACACAGCACTGTGTGGTGACCAGTACTCCAGCTGCACACAGCACTGTGTGGTGACCAGTACTCCAGCTGCACACAGCACTGTGGTGACCAGTACTCCAGCTGCACACAGCACTGTGGTGACCAGTACTCCAGCTGTAGACAGCACTGTGTGGTGACCAGTACTCCAGCCTCACACAGCACTGTGTGGTGACCAGTACTCCAGCTGCACACAGCACTGTGGTGACCAGTACCCCAGCTGCACACAGCACTGTGTGGTAACCAGTACTCCAGCTGCACACAGCACTGTGGTGACCAGTACCCCAGCTGCACACAGCACTGTGTGGTGACCAGTACCCCAGCTGTACACAGCACTGTGTGGTGACCAGCACTCCAGTTGCACACAGCACTGTGTGGTGACCAGTACTCCAGCTGTAGACAGCACCGTGTGGTGACCAGTACTCCAGCTGCACACAGCACTGTGGTGACCAGTACTCCAGCTGTAGACAGCACCGTGTGGTGACCAGTACCCCAGCTGCACACAGCACTGTGGTGACCAGTACCCCAGCCTCACACAGCACCGTGTGGTGACCAGTACTCCAGCTGCACACAGCACTGTGGTGACCAGTACTCCAGCTGCACACAGCACTGTGGTGACCAGTACTCCAGCTGCACACAGCACTGTAGGTAACCAGTACTCCAGCTGCACACAGCACTGTATGGTGACCAGTACCCCAGCTGCACACAGCACTGTGGTGACCAGTACTCCAGCTGCACACAGTACTGTGGTGACCAGTACTCCAGCCTCAGACAGCACTGTGTGGTGACCAGTACTCCCGCTGCACACAGCACTGTGGTGACCAGTACCCCAGCTGCACACAGCACTGTAGGTAACCAGTACTCCAGCTGCACACAGTACTCAGTGGCAGACAGCAACCAGGCCCTGGCACAGGTGTCAGGGACGATGACCCCGGAAGACGGGACACTAAGAGGCAGCAGCCCGGCCCCAAAGGCCACAGCATTTGGTGTCAACGCAGTCGCAAACCCAGAGGGATTTCTGCCCGTAAAGCACACCAGTGGGTGTGGGCTGGGGGAGGGTAAGGATGAGGCGGGAGTGCCTAGTGGGCGTGAGGTTTCTTCTTAGAGTTATGAAAATGTTCTAGGGCAGACAGCGGCGATGGCTGCTCAACACTGGGCAGGTGCGACACGTCCCTAACGGCAAGTTTCCTGAATTTCACTGCAAAACAATGAGTCCATGATGCAGAGCACCACGCATCTAGAGGGCCTGGCCCTGTGCATCACACAGAGGAGGAGCTGACTAAAGAAAGTCCCCTGGGAGCCAGCACCATGGCGTAGCGGGTAAAGCCACTGCCTGCACTGCCAGCATCCCATATGGGCACTGGATGGAGTCCCAGCTGCTCCACATCCGATCCAGCTCTCTGCTGTGGCCTGGGAAAGCAGAAGATGGCCCAAGCCTTTGGGACCCCTGCACCCATGTGGGAGACCTGGAAGAAGCTCCTGGCTCCTGGCTTTGGATCGGCACAGCTCTGGCCGTTGCAGCCAATTGAGGAGTGAACCAGAAGATGGAAGACCTCTCTCTGCCTCTGCCTCTCTGTAACTCTGCCTTTCAAATAAATAAATTGATTAATTAAAAAAAAACAAACAAACAAACAAACAAAAAACAGGAGCCAACACAGAGCTGAGGGTGCCTTCAGGTTATCCAGGCCAATGCTCGCTTTCCCCCACAAGGAGAGTGAGGCCCACAGAGGGAAGAGTAACAAAGGCTTTTCTTCCATGGTTATCACAATCCTACAACGTGGGCAAACAGGTGTATTCCCGTTTCACAGGGGAGCAGCCGTGGGTGTGCCAGCAGAGCTGCCTTCCCCGGGTCACGAGTGGTGAAGACCAACCACCTGCTCCTCTGTCTGGCCTGTAGGCTCAGGCCTGACCGTCTACACCAGCTCCTGCCTTCCCGGGGCTTTCCCCTCCTGACCACCCTCCAGTCCCGACTTCTCCCTGACTCCAGGTCAACCCAGATCTCTCAACGCAGCCGGTTCCTGATCCCACGTCTCCCTTGAACATCGGCCATCTCAGCAGAGAGCCACAGGACTCCCCCAGGTGCTCACGGCCCAAACTGGGCACAGACGTTTCCTCTGTCTGTGGTTCCACAGCCCGGGTGCCCTCATAAAGGTACCCATAGACCATACCGTTTCTCGGCTCAAATCCTCCCAACGGCTTCCCATGGCCCTCAGCCAATTCTGAAAGGCCTGTCTGTAGCCCTCGAGGCCTGGGCCTCTGCCATCAGCTTCTAGCACCTTCCATCGTTCACGCCACCCTCAGCCCCCACAGACCCCTCCCACAACCCTCCCATGGCCTGCTCGCTCCCCTGGGGTCTTCGGCACCGGGTCCCGCCGTCTCCCGCAGCCCACCTTGGGCTACATTATTTATTTTCATAGTCTCTTCAGTTAGAACAGAACCTCCAGCAGGATGATGCTTGTTCTGTGAGTAACCGCCCGCCCCGCCCTCAACAGGAAAGCAGAGAGTGGGAGGTGAAGACTGTCCCACCCCAGCCCCTCACCTGTCCTTGTACTTGGACAACTTCTCCTCCTCCCAGGCAGTGTTCCCACCTCCAAAGTTGTCCCGGATGGTTCTCTCCAGGCCCTGGGAATTTCGCAGAGTATCAGTTAACAGCCTGGCGCAGCACGTCCACCCACCTCACTTCACTGCCCACACACAGGCCGCCTGCGCAGCGACCACGCGGAGACCAGGCCCCTCCCTGGAGCCTGCGGGGCACCCACCTTGTTGAAGCTGTCCACCAGTGCCCGGCAGGTACGACACGGGTGGGGCTCCAGCGGGGGGGAAGGCTGGGGAGGCGGAGAGGGCTGGAGACACGCTGGGCGCGGGAGGCTGAGGAAGAGGCTCAGGCCCCACAGCAGAGCGGGGCCCAACCCCCTCGGCGGCCGGGGGGCCATGCTTCCCAGGCTGGGGCACCTGCAGAGACAGGGCGTGGGAGGTGTCACGCAGGAGCCGGGCCCAGGTCCCAGAAACAAGGGTCAGTGCTAAGGTGGCACGGGGCAGGGGGTCCCAACCTGCGTTTTCAAAGGGGGACAGAACAGGGTACCGCAGGGCGAGGGGGAGGGGTGGGACCCCAGGAGGGAGGGGAGCGAGTTATCCGCGCCGCATGGGGAGAGTGGCCCGGGCCCTGGGCACGGGGGCAGGAGTCAGCCCATCGTGTTCGGGCCTGAGTAAGAACCCTGCGGGGCCGGGTCGGCAGAAACCGGGAGACGGGGTCAGATTCCAAATACTGAGACGGAGGAGACCGGATGGGCGGCCCCGGGGGAGGAGCCCGGATCCGGATGTGAGGGGAAGGGTCGGTTTCGGAGCGGCCCGCGAGCCGGCGGGGAAGGATCCAGACCCGCCTAGACCGCCGAGGAGGAGGAAGCGACTGGCCCAGCCCGCGGCCGCCGGCGGCCCAGTGTCCCCAACGCCGCCGCCGCCGCCACCGCCTGCGTGAAACGCACGGCCTCGCCCGGCGCCGCAGCCCGGGGGCGGGGCCCGCCCTGCAGCCAATGGTGGCGGGCCATGTGCCGTTACGTCACCCGGCGCCCGCCAACCAGAGGCGGCGCCAGGCTGCACCTGTCCCGGCTTTAAAGGGCCGCGGGGGTAGGGCCGCAGCTGGGCAGCCCGGCTGCCGAGACACGTGTGTGCGACGTGGGTAGAAAGAAATAGCGTCTGCCTTTATTCGAGTCCCGGCCCCGGCCCCAAGGCCCATCCCGCGCCGCGGCCCGGGGCCCCCCGGTGCTGGAAGCAGCTGTCCAGGGCAGGCTGGAGGGTCCGGGACACCTGCTGCGCCCTCTCTGCGAGGAGCCCGGAGCCGCGGGCGCACGGTCCCTGAAGCGCCCCCAGGAAGTCGGGCAGCTGCGAGGGCAGTGAGAAAACAGGTACGGTGCGGAAAAGGGCGGGCACGGCGTCCGGGGCGAGCAGGCCCTCGAAGCAGGCCCCGACGTAGCGGCCTGGCGCCCGGCCCTGCTGGAAGTCGGGCAGCA
This sequence comes from Lepus europaeus, assembly GCF_033115175.1. NCBI lineage: Eukaryota > Metazoa > Chordata > Mammalia > Lagomorpha > Leporidae > Lepus > Lepus europaeus. Next base: position 7,538,954 of record NC_084835.1, on the reverse strand, counting down.
CGCAGCTGAGCGAGGCGGCGAAGGCGTCGTGCGGGCCGCGCGCCGCGGGCGCTGCCGCTGCCGCGCCGTCCTGCAGCCACTCGCGGCACAGCGCCACGGCGCCGGGAGAGAAGAGCAGCGCCACCACGCCGCCTTCCTGCAGGGTCCGGCGCCGCTGTGCGTGGAACCAGGCCAGGGGCCCCTGCGCGCTCAGCTCACGGCGGCTCCACAGCTCCACGGCCACGCGCAGCGGCAGGGCGCACAGCGCCGACGCCAGCGCGCCCACCAGGCGCTCGAAGCCTGCGTCGTCCGCGGAGTAGAGCAGCAGGGCCGCGCGGCCCCTGGCGGCCGCTGCCGAGAGAAGACAGGGGAGGGAAGCGGTGAGCGGCCCGCGCCCGGCCCGCTGGGGCGGCGCCCGCCCCGCGCTGGCTCACACTCACCCCCGAAGCGGTAGTCCTGCTTCAGGAGCCTCAGCCACCCTGTGGGGAGAGGGGCGGAGGCCGCCGGTGAGCGCCCTCGGCGGCGCTGCCCCTGGGGCAGGGGGCGTCCGGAAGCTCACCTTTCACGGGGTCTTTCCGGAGCAGCAGGAGCAGGAGGAGGAGCAGCGCAGCGGCGACCAGCAGGCAGCCCAGCCACACCAGGGCCCAGCGCCGGTGGACGTCTGGCAGGCGCAGGGAGAGACGGGCCGGTTAGAAACCTCACGCCAGAGAAGGGCAGCGATTTCCCCAAAGGCCGCGGCTTGGCGCCAGTGTGCCGGTGACCGGGGACAGCGTGAGGACAACAGTGCCCACCGCACGGGGTCGCTGCAAGTACTGAGTACTTAGCGTATGGCCAGGCGCAGTCAGCGCTCAGCGGTCAGCTGTCCCCTAGGCCCGCGGGGCCCCTGACCTTGCAGTCTCAGATAACTGCAAAAGCCTCCTGTTTGCCTCCCATCCCTTGACCACGCGGCGGCCCAGAGCATTTGACTGTAACCCTCTGGCTTCCCCTTGGAAAGCATCGCCTGCCCGCCCACCCAAGGCCAAGGCCAGTCTGGACACCTTTGAGTGCCTCAGAGAGCCCCACAGTCTTGGCACAGGTGCACCCCCGTCGTCTCCCAGTTCTGCCGCAAGCCCTTCCCTGAGCCCCGGCCAGTTCGGTCCTGCTCTGTGTGTGCACAGCCCTCGGCACTCGGTGCTGCTCAGCTCACCCCTGACTTCTAGCGACATGGCGGGGCCACAGCTGCACCTTTTTGGCAATCCTGGGGTCCCGGCAAGTTCTCATTATGTGCATATATACATACATATATGTGTGTGTGTGTCTATACACACAATTTTTATTCATTTTCATTCCGTTTGGAAGGCTGAGAGAGACTTTCCATCTGCTGGTTCACTCCCTAAACCTGCAACCACCAGGGCTGGGCCAAGCCGAAGCCAAGAGCCCAGAATTCAGTCCGGGTCTCCCACATGCGTGTCAGGGACCAAGTACTCGAGCCATCAGCTGCTGCCTCCCAGGGTGCGTGTAACAAGAAAGTAGACCAGAAATGGAGGAGCAGGGGTTCAAACCGGGTGCCCTCAGTAAGGATGCAGGCATGCCCAGCCATGCCCTAACACCGTGCCCTCTGGTGGATCGGAGCCCAAGCAGGGACAAACCCGGTGCAGGTGCTGCCCCCGGGGTGGGGGGGCCTGCCAGGAGTGCAGCGAGTACAGGCATTTCCCGTCATACTCACACTTGTCCATGGGGCAGGCCCAGAGCGCGCCTCGGTCGTCATCCCACAGCTGAAAGACACAAACAGGAGCCACTGCAGAGCCCCCAGCGGAGTGAGTGCCTGACACCCACCCGGCTGTGGCCCCGTCGGATCTGTGGGTTTCCCTCCTGCACGGCAGGGCCCCCGACCTGCTCTGCTTCTGCTTAGGCCAGCCCTGTGGCCTATGCTGCGACCTCCCCCGGCCAGATGTGGCCCCCAGGAAGAGCTCCTCGCTTGAAGCCGTCTCTGGAGGACAACCCTGGCGCCTGCAGTGTGGGTGTCCACTGTGCTGAGCCACAGGGACAGAGATAACGCCTCTTCTACCCTAGCTGCCTCGGGGCCAGACACAGGAGAGGCACACACGCGTGCTAGGTGAGCGCCAGTCTGACCTGCTTGCTGCCCGCGGCCCGTGCCCCCTGCTCACCTGCAGGCACTGGCCTGACTCCAGGTCCTGAAGTAAGTGTTCTCCGACACGAGCCGCCCTCTGTCAGCACAGGGGTGAGGGACAGGGCAGGAGGGCAAGGGACAGCTGTCACCAGGGGCAGTACCCTGAGGACGCCACCAGGCTGCAGCTGGGTGGAGTGGGGGGCCATTGAGGGAAGCTGAGAGACTGAGAACCCACCAGGACAGCCCAGCTCGGGGGCACCCCTAACCCCTCCCAGAGACCAGCGCGGGGCCTGGCACGAGGCAGGGCAGAATGGGATGGAGGGAAAACTTGTGGCCGGGCTTGGGCGGAGGTGGAGTGTCCCCAGGCCTCACCGTGGAGGCCCTGCTGGGCAGCGGGGTGCAGCCACTGTGTTCCAAGGCACACAGGGTCCTGTTGAGTTGGGGGCCTCGCGTCTCCACCAGCAGCATATCATCTCTGAGGGGCCCCAGGGTGTCTGGAAGGGGTGCAACGCCACACTGAGCACGACCCCCCTTTGTCCCAGCAGTCACCCCCGAAGCCAGCACCTCCAGGGGTCACCCGGCCCCACTCACCAGCCCACAAGCACTCTTGCAGCTGAAGCTTCTCCCAGCTGCTCACCTGCTCGGAGGGGCCAGGAGGAAAAGTCAAGGCCAGGATGACCAGGTGGGAGGAGGCCTCCCTGTCTCAACCCCAGCCTCGTGAGGTCGTCTGTGCTCGCAGCCTTGGACCCTCACATTCCCATCGGGCCCCACAAAGCAGGGTCACATTCCCTCTGGCCTGACCACCCCGCTGCTCCCTAACCCTGCGTTGTGCTAAACCTTGCATGGACGACAGAGCAGCCTGTCCTACAGGGGAGGGAAAGCCGGGCAATGACAGCAGCTAAACTGACCTAGGTTGACCTAGCACCTCCTATGTGCCAGGCCCCAGACATCTTCACCCCACCCTAGGAAGCAGCTGCTCTGTTCACGTGAGCCTGGCTTGCCCAGGTCTCTGCCCTGCTCAGGTAGGGATGAAACGCCCAAAGGAGATGCCCATCCCTGCTTCTCAGGGGGGCGGGCCCAAGAATAAGTAGGGCCAAGGACCGGTGCGTTGGTGCCCCCCTCCCACGCCCGGGCCCCTCCTGACCTGGATGCAGAGGTTAGGGTGGCCCCTGAGCAGCGGGAACTCCTGGGCTTTCTGTGCAAAATGGAGAGGCTTGGGGTCACCAGGGGTCGTCCTGCCCCGCCCCGCCCTGCAGTGTTGTGTCCCAGGTGGCCGCCCGGCTTACGTTCACCGTGATGTTGTCCCGGGGCAGCGGCGGCGCGAGTGGCTGGCAGGGTCCCCCACCTGGTGCCTGCCAGCACAGCGTGGCCTCTGCGGGCAGCGAGCAGGGCGCGTCCAGGAGCCAGCTGTGCGGGGGCAGCAGTCGCGGCCGGGCGGCGCGCCAGAGGTTCCGGAGGGCACGGGGGTCTGCGGGGACAGGGTGCAGTGACCACATACCCCACACCCGGCAGTGCCGCCCCCGGCCCCGAGTGGCCCACTCACCCTCCCGGAAGGGGCAGGTGCTCGTCCTGACCGAGTCGGGCTCCAAGGGCCACACCTGGAAGGGAAACAGCGCTTGCTGGGTGTTCGAGCCAGCCAACCCCTGAGCCTGGGCCGGGCCCTGCGGACACCCTGGGCCGGCCGAACCTTCACGAAGCTCTAGCAATGTCCGGGCACTACAGATAACGGCATTTACCAAATTCCCGATGCGGGCCGCCCACTACCGCTCTTAGCAGCCCGCAGGCAGGCACAGCTGCCTCATGCCCACCTACTGGGTATTGTGCTAGGTGCGAAAGTCATGCTTGTTTATTCTTGTCTGAGATCTTTAAAGTGCACCTGCTAGGTGCTCTGTGCTTAGGATGGCAGAGGGTGCTTTAGCAGGTTCACGGAAAAATGAAACGTTTTTTAGCTCATGAAAATTTTAAAGTTCAAAATACGCATTTTCCATGAACTTTTTGAAGGCTGTATTCATGGATTTCAAAAAATCTTACTTACACCAAAAAAAAAAAAAAAATTTTTTTTTTAAGGATAGCAGGCAAAGCGCCACATCACTGGTTGACCTCAGATGTCCACAATGGCCAGGGCTGGGCTGGGAGACGAGGGGTGTGGCAGGGATCCAGTGACTCCAGTGTCATCCCCGCCTCCCACAGTCTGCATCTGTGAGCGGGAGGCGGGGACGGAACCCAGACACTCCAGCGTGGGAGGTGGGCTTCTTGGCTCCCTAAACGTCTTCCTTTCAAAGATGTATTTTATTAGGGTCGGCGTTGTAGTGTGGCAGGTAAAGCCACAGCCTGCGTGCTGGTTTGAGTCCCGGCTGCTCCACTTCTGATCCAGCTCTGCTGTGGCCTGGGAAAGCACTAGAAGATGGCCCAAGTCCTTGGGCCGCTGCACCCGTATGGGAGACCCAAAAGAAGCTCCTGGCTTCTGGCTTTAGATCGGCCCAGCTCTGGCCATGTGAACATCTGGAGCATGAACCAACGGATGGAAGAGCTCTCTCTGCCTCTGCCTCTCTGTAACTCCGCCTTTCAAATAAATAAATAAATCTTTAGAAAATTATTATTTGAAAGGCAGAGTTAGAGAGAGAGAGGTCTTCCATCCACTGATTCACTCTCCCAAATGGCCACAATAGCCGAGCTATTGTGAGCTAGACAGGAGCCAGGAGCTTCTTCCGGGTCTCCCACACGGGTGTAGGGGCCCAAGCACTCAGGCCATTCTCTGCTGCTTTCCCAAGTGCATTAGCAGGGAGCTGGGTCAGAAGTGGAGCAACCAGGACATGAACCCATGAACCGGCACCCATACGGGATGCCAGCCCTGCAGGCAGCAGCTTAACCCGCTATGCTACAATGCCAGCCCCTGAACTCTTATTTCAAATCCTATTTTCCATGAGCTTGGTGAGGCACCCCTGTGTACCTGTCATTAAGAGGCTGGCATCTGCCTGAGGGTAAGACACTACCTAGATGCTCACATCCTCATCAGCACCACGGGCTCAGGTCCCGGCTCCCTCCAGGGGCAGCCTCCTGCTAGCAGCGCACCCTGGCAGGCGGCCGGATCCCTGCACCCACCGGGGGACCTGGACTGGGTCCTTGGCTCTTGGCTCATCGAGGCCTCGCCCAGATGTGACGGGCAGGCAGGCAGTGACTCAGTAGATGGAAGATGCCTTTCTTCCTCTCTCTGCCTCTCAATTTTTTTTTTTTTTTAAAGACCATGTATGAAGCATTGACTTCATGGGCTCAGATGCCAGGGAGGCCATGGGAAGGGAGGTGGAGCTGGCGATGACTGACGCAGTCTCCAGCAGACCCACTCCAGACTGAGGCGGGGGGCAGGGGGAAGGAGCGGGACAGAGGAAAAAATGCCACCTGGTGGCTGATTACAGGTGCCATCAGAGGGACACTGAAGAGCCAACCTCCAGGCTGGCACTGTGGCGTAGCAGGTAAAGCCCCCACCTCTGGTGCCAGAGTCCCATATGGGTTTGAGTCCTGGCTGCTCCACTTCTGATCCAGCTCCCTGCTAATGCGCCTGGGAAAGCAGTGGAAGATGGCCCCAAGGCTTGGGCCCCTGCACTCACATGGGAGACCCAGGAGAAGCGCCTGGCTGCTGTTTCAGACCAGCCCAGCTCTGGCCATTGTGGCCGTTTGGGGAGTGAACCCGTGGATGGAAGACCTCTCTCCCTCTGTCTCTCCATCTTTTTGTAACTCTGCCTTTCAAGTAAAATAAACTTAAATGAAAGAGCCAGCCCCCTTCTGCCTGGACGTGGCGCACTTCTCTGGCGTGGCTAAAGGAGGCTGATGCTGTCATTATGCCAGGTTACGAACAGGAAGCAGAGTGGGAAGTGATCTGCCCAGTCAGACAGGGGCACTGGCAAAAGCCAGGATTTCAATCATTCTGCGTCCACACAACAGGCCCCAGCCCCCCAACCCCCGGACGCACAAAGAGGGAAGCAGAGTAGGGGAGGGCTTCCTGCAGGAGGTGACATCTGAACACGGCCACAGTGCTGCGGGGTGGGGAAGCGCAGGAAGACGACCCTGGGCCGTGATGGGCAGCAGTCACAGCCTCCGCCTCCAAGGGCAGCCTGGAGATGGCAAGGCCAGCTGCTGTCCGCTCCTACCTGGATACAGAGGCAGGGGAGCAGGTCTGTGTGGTTCAGGGTGATGGTCTGTGGCCCAGTCTGTGGAGCAAGCGGAAGGGGGAGTTGGAGGCGGAAAAGGGGAGGGAGAGCGGAGGCCAAAGCTTGGGGCACAGGCAGGCTCGGGCTGACCCGCTGGCTCCCCTGCTTTGGGGGTTTCCTGCGCAAGGGTCCCCTTTGGTCACGGGCACACATGCCTAGCACAGCACTGGAGTAGGGGAACGGGCACAGGCGGGGAGGCCTCACCAGGTTTCTGTGCCACCAGGGCCTGGGGGCCCCGTGGGGCTGACTCCGGTACAGGGCGAGGCCGAAGCGCTGCTCCTCGGGGGCGTCCAGCACCAGGCGCACGAGGTCGCCCTCCGCAGACACGCTGAGCCAGGGCAGGGCTGGTGGGAGAGGGGAAGACGGCGGGCAGCTGACCCTTTGGACTCTCCTTCCAAGCCTTAGCCTGTGTCCCCACCTGGGAGCAGACTCTGTCACCAGCGGCTGGCCCAGGCTCGTGCTCAGGGACAGTCCTCCTCCCCCATGGGAGTCCCAGGAGAAGCTACTGTCTTTGCAATAGCTTGGAGACCCCACTCGGCCTGGCTGCCACGGCCCCTCTAGCCTCACCTCGTGGCACTTACGTCCTTACTCAGCTGTGGAAGCACTGGCCTCCTCACTATAACCTGAGACACTTCAGCCCCAGGCCCTTTGCACTGCCTTCCCCCCCCCTGAAATCCCTCACCTTCTTCAGGTCTTTGCTGCCTGGAGTGAAGCCGCCCTGACCGCGGCGGCTCCCTGCCTCCCCACCCTCTTCCCAGAGTTTCCTCCGGAGCTCTCATCACTTTCTAACTCATTGTTGTCCTGGCCACCCGGCCGGGAGCGTGGTCTGTGGATTTACTTTGCCCCGTCCAGGGCTGTGCCTGGTGTGGAATGAGGGGCTCGCTGTGCACTGAGTGAAGAAGAGAAAGGCGCTGTCCTGGGATTGCATTCACAGCTCAGGCTGAGCAGGCCTCCACGGGCCCACCCACACCAGCCACGGCCCTAGCCTCCACACACCCACCCACACCAGCCACGGCCCTAGCCTCCACGGACCCACCCACACCAGCCACGGCCCTCGCCGCCACGGGCCCAGCCTCCACGGGCCCACCCACACCAGCCACGGCCCCAGCCTCCACGGGCCCACCCACACCAGCCACGGCCCCCGCCTCCACGGGCCCACCCACACCAGCCACGGCCCCAGCCTCCACGGGCCCACCCACACCAGCCACGGCCCCAGCCTCCACGGGCCCACCCACACCAGCCACGGCCCTCGCCTCCACGCGCCCACCCACACCAGCCACGGCCCTAGCCTCCACGGGCCCACCCACACCAGCCACGGCCCTCGCCTCCACGGGCCCACCCACACCAGCCACGGCCCTAGCCTCCACGGGCCCACCCACACCAGCCACGGCCCTCGCCTCCACGGGCCCACCCACACCAGCCACGGCCCTCGCCTCCACGCGCCCACCCACACCAGCCACGGCCCTAGCCTCCACGGGCCCACCCACACCAGCCACGGCCCTAGCCTCCACGGACCCACCCACACCAGCCAAGTCCATGTTTAAGGAACCAAAGGAAAATGAGGCTGGAAAAAGTTAACTGTCCAAAAGATACCACAGCAGTGTATTCTGCATCCTTTTTTTTTTTTTTTAACAGGCAGAGTTAGACAGTGAGAGAGAGAGACAGAGAGAAAGGTGTTCCTTCCGTTGGTTCACCCCCCAAATGGCCGCTACGGCCAGCATGCTGCACCAATCCGAAGCCAGGAGCCAGGTGCTTCTCCTGGTCTCCCATGGGGTGCAGGGCCCAAGCACTTGGGCCATCCTCCACTGTACTCCCAGGCCATAGCGGAGAGCTGGCCTGGAAGAGGGGCAACCGGGACAGAATTCGGCGCCCCGACTGGGACTAGAACCTGGGGTGCCGGCGCCGCAGGTGGAGGATTAGCCTAGTGAGCCTCGGCGCCGGCCTGCATCTTCTTTAAGTTTATTTGTTTGAGAGACAGAATGTCAGAGGGAGGGACGAAGGACATAGAGAGGGAGTGGTCCTCCCTCTGCGGGTGCACGCCTCAAACACCAGCATCAGCTGGTACTGGGCCAGGCTGAAGCAGGAGCCCAGGCCCTCACGCAGGTCCTCCACCCCGGGGGCAGGAGCCCAGGCCCTCACGCAGGTCCTCCACCCCGGGGGCAGGAGCCCAGGCCCTCACGCAGGTCCTCCACCCCGGGGGCAGGAGCGCAGGCCCTCACACAGGTCCTCCACCCTGGGGGCAGGCCCTCACGCAGGTCCTCCACCCTGGGGGCAGGGACCCAGGCACTTGCGCCATCGTCTGCTGCCTCCCAGGAAGCAGGGCAGCTGGGACTGGAACCGGGCGCTCTGCTACGGGACGCTGGTGCCGCCAGCAGCAGCTTAAGCCACGGCTCCACCATGCCTGCCCGGTGTGTGTATCCTGATCCGAGCACTGGTTACACAAGTGTGTACTAAAACTATGGGACTGGACGTTAAAATTAGGGCACGTTGTATATCCTCACGTACGTATGTTGTACATAAAAAAAGAAAATACAAAATAAAAAGTGAACAAAATAATGTAAAGAATACAGGGGAGAAATCTCTTTCTTGTCCTTTTTCAGTTTCAGTATTATTTTGCTTTGGCACACAGAGGGGCACACAACGCTGGCCATGCTTGGGCCGCTAAGTTCCTAATCCTAGGAACCAAGTGTTCAGCGGAGAGGAGGCGTGCATTTGCTCAGGGTCAACTCACTGCATGGGGCACCCACGTCCCAGGTGGCAGTGACAGCTACTCTGCCTCCAGTCCAGCTTCCTAGGAGGCCGCAGGTGATGCTGGGCCCCTGGTCCTCAGGGGAGACCTGGATGGAGTTCCTGACTCTTGGCTTCAGCCTGGACCAGCCCCCACAGCTGCAGGCATTTAGGAAGTAAACCAGTGGACGGAAGCTCTCTCTGTCTTTCTGTCTTTCAAGTAGAGTGAAAACAAATAATTTTTTAAAAAGTTCATGGGAATTAAATTTACATTTAAAAAATAGTCTCTTTTTAAAAGACCAAAAGGACTGATGGGTCCTCTTCATGGCGCTGTGCCGGCACAGAGCTGCAGCCAGTGCTGGCCGTGTGCCAGGAGTGCACAGAGGGACGAGTGACCCTGGCAGCCCCCACCAGAAGCCCACTCCAGCCCCCACCCCGGCCTGGCCCGGCCCCTACCCCAGCAGCTCTGGATGCTGTCCTGGACTTCCAGCCCCTTGCAGTCTGGGGAGAGATCACAGAGAAGCCTCCAGTGGGGCTGGGGGCCGGGGAGAGAGAGGGGCAGCCTGACCCATGGAGGCCCTGGGACAGCTCCCGGGTCCTAAACCCACCCCCTTTCCCAGGCGTGAGCACCTTCCCTGGAGGCTGCAATGCCAGGGTATCTGGCGGGACTGAGTTTGGGGGGAAGCCGGCTAGGAAGAGGGGGAGCAGGTGGGGCTGGCCAGGGGGGACAGGGACCAGGCCAGGACGTAAAGCCCGACTGCGGGCCACTCACCAGGCAGCAGCTGCGTGACGTTGAGCTCCTTCTGGTACCTGGGCTGAGTGTAGGACCAGATTCGCACCTCGGCCCCCAGGGCAGCCTTGAAGCAATCGAACACCACTGAGCCCTGGGAGGAGAGGGATGGGGGGTGTGCTCAGAGTCCAGGCCCCGGCTGTGAGCTCCTCGGGCTTGGGAGGCTCTGCTCACCGCCCCTCGCACAGCCAGGGACCCTGCTTACGCTGAGCCTGAAATCCCCCAGATCTAAAGTCGCCGGCCCCAGGGGGAGAGGGCCCTGGCTCTCCAAGTCCCTGCGTCCTCCTCGGCCATCCTGGGTGGACTGCAGTGCGACCCCAGCACAAACACGCACGCCCCTCCACACACCAGCACTGCCTGGTGAGGTGGGCCAGCCAGGCTACCTGCTAGACCAGAGGACACTGGCTGGGGGCGGGCGGGGGAGCGAATGGCCCTCCTGGGTTGGGGAGGGAATGCCCAGCACCCTGTACCAGGTGCGCACGCCTGCTCCCGGGGTCAGCCCCAGACCACCCCTGCCCAAGCCTCGGTTTCTCTGTCTGGAAAGTGGGGGTGGGAACGGCGCGGAGTTCATGGGTGGTTGAGGGAGGAGAAATGGCACTGACTGGAGCCCTGCAGGGCTCGGCATCACCTCACGGTTTCACACACTGCCAGCCTCTCTCGCCAGCCAGATGAGGTATTTCAAATGTAACAAACAAGCTACATTTTTAACTTTGAGAGACAGTTTATAAGGAAGATACGCAAATAGCCAATAAGCATGTAACAAGGGGCTTGGCTTCTTCAGTCACCAGGGAGGCACAGATTAAAACCACAATGCCACAGCACCACGCACACAGCAGACCGGCTAACATTTTACACGGCAACACCAAGTGCAGGCACAGATGGGAAGTAACTGGCGCCTCCACATCAGACCAAACAGCACAGCCAACCTGGAAAATTGCGTGGGGGTCTCACAAACTCAAAATCCTGGGGGGGGGGGGTACTGTCCTTATCCCCATTTCACAGACAGAAAAATGGAGGCAGAAAGGGCTGAAAGGACTGTCCTAAGCTCTGATCAGAATCCGGGCTGAAGGAGAGCCTACGTAAGGAAGCAGGTCTCCACTCCGGGTGTGGGAGGGGCCTTGTACCGCAGAGGGGCCGGGCCGCGCCAGGGCAGCGGGTACTTGCACTTCCAGCAGCACGCAGCGCGTTGTATGGTAGGCCTGGAAGGACAGCACGACGCGGGCCTGCAGAGCAGCTGTGAGCGACAGGACAGGGGTCAGTGCGGGCCGGCGGGCAGGGGGCCGGCGGGCCAGCCGGGCCATCCTCACCCTTCCGAGAGTCCTCAAGCTCAGGGCTGGCTGCTGCTCCAAACCGCTCCTCCTCCTCGGCACGCTCTTCCCGGGGCCCTACAAGGACCCGAGAGCAGAGCCCAGGTCAGCCCCCGCCCTGGGACGGCTTCCAGGCCTACATCCTTTAGAACACACTGTGCGAGGCGCGGCCCGACAGGTTCCTGCCCCGCCCCTGCACTCGCTCTGAACTGGCCCCCTCGTGCACACACACAACCACAAGTGGCTCGCTCACCGCGCACGGCCAGGTGGACAGCCACACGCACACAGAGGTCACAGTCAGTCTCCTGGCGGCACCGCAGCACCAGCTCCGTCTGCAGGCGGGCAGGCACCAGCACCGGGCCCGGGGCGGACACCACGCTCCCAGGCAGGCACAGCACGTCGCCGTCTGTGTGGGGGTGGGGGAGGGCGGGAGCTGCTCACAACCCAGAGTCTGCACAGGACACCCCCGAGGGTGAGGCGCCTGGCTCTTCCTGGCCCGGGCGGTCCCCTCCCCGGTGCCCACTTGGTAAGCTGTCTTCTCTCCAGGGGCGGATACTCACCCCAGAGGTGGCAGGAGAGGCCCTGGGGAGGAGGAGGACAATCAGGGTTGACGTGCCCAGCCCGAGCAGCTTTCCCTGCCCGGGACCCCCTGCCCACCTCTCTGGGGCTCCCTACCCCACGCCCCTCCCAGGAGCAGGCCCAGCTCCTGCCCTCTGCCGGCTCCTCTCCCCCATCAGCACCAGACAGACCAGCCGGGGCAGTTCTGGTAGTGACAGGAGCCAGTCTAGGGCTCTGATGGGCCACAGACTGAACCCTGAGCCTCCCTCAACCCTCTGGGGCCCCAGACTCACCGGAGAGCAGCGGGCGGTGTCCTGCAGCCCTATAAGCCTCTCCAGAGAGAGGACCCCAGGACTTCGGCCCAAAGCCAAGGACAGCAGGAACCAGGGCATGGGCATGTTCCAGGTGCCTGGTGGCACTCAGGCTTCAGGCCCTGTCCCGCCCCCCCCCAGCCCCTGCCCCCACTGGGTCCTCCACCGTCAATGGTCAGCAGGGACCAGACTCACTCCCCAGCCTCGCGGACCCGGCCCTGGACCGCTGTGTACTCCCTCTCCTGGGGTCGGCTCCCAACGTCCTGGCTCAGCCCGAGTGCTTTCGCTTTGGCTCCCAGCAGGCAGCCGGCTGTTCCCGCCCCGCCCTGTCCCTCCCACCAGCGCCAGGCCTGGGAGCCAGCAGTCTTGGGCTGGGAGGCTGGCCTCTGCTCCCCTTCCTCTGTGGATACCTGGCCATGGTGTGTGTGTTGGGGGACCCTGAAGACGGGCAGCAGTGGCACCAGAGCTGAGGCCGGGGCATTTCTATTCTCCAAGGGACCCCCCATACACAGGCCCTGGGACCCCCTCTTACTGGGCCCTTGGGCCCCTTCGCGCACTCCCCTGGCTGCAGTGACGCTTGGGGGGTCAGGGGCTCTGAGGGCAGGGCTGAGGGGCACCAGAAAGTGGGCTTGCAGGGAAAGAACCCAGGGCCCACAGCCAGGGTCCCCTCGTGCTGAGAGACGACGGGCGCTGCTTCCCCTCTTCTCCGGGGAAGCCCTGCTTTGGGGGGGGTGACAGGTGCGTGTGGCTGGGCACGTGGCACAGTGCGACCCCGCCTACCCCCAACACAGTGGAGAACTAGACAAGTACATGGTGCAGCTCGGCTTCCGTCACCTCCGTGTTTATTTTTCTCTGGTCTCCTGGCCACCCAGGGCTGAGCCTCTTCTGGGACCAGAGCCCCCCGCCCCTCCCTCAGAGCCTACAGCAGTTGCGGCTCGCACCCTCTGGGGGCTAGGAGAGAGGACGAGGGTCCGCCGGGGCTCTCAGTAAAGGGCCGGCCTCTCCCTAGGGACGGTGACCGCCAGGCTGTGGAGGACAGGCTGGGACACCTGCCGCGAGGCAGACAAAGGCTTTTCCGCAGGTAGTCCCGTGGTAGCACCCCAGAGGTTCCAGGGCCCAAGGAGGTGCTGGCCGGCACCCGACGGCAGTGGAGCTGTCAGACGTGGCCGGCAACCGTGGCAGCTTCGCGCTCTAGCCGGCGGCAAAGTTCCAGGCGGCCCCGCAAGCCTTGCCGGGCTCCGGGGCAGCCCGGGCCCCCGGCTGCGGTACAGGGGCGCGCGCCCAGAGCCCGCAGCAGGCGCGGCAGGTCGCGCAGCAGGCGGTAGCGCGGCAGGACGCGCAGCGGCCGAGGGATGTCGCCCTTGGCGCAGAGGCGACTGAAGTAGGCCAGCAGCAACAGCGGGCGGGGCGCGGCGCTCAGCAGGGCGTGCAGGGGCGCGGTGCGGGGGTCGGAGCCGCCGGCCGGGCCCCACAGCAGCAGCACCGTGCCCCGCTCTCGCACCACGCGCGCGTGCGCTGCCCACAGCCACGGCAGCGGGCCCATGTGCGCCACGCGCGTCCCCTCCCACAAATCCACGATCACGTCCCGACCGCCGCCCAGCGCCGTCCTCAGCAGTTCAGCCAGCGCGCCCACGAGGCGCCGCTGCTCCTGGGACTCCGCCGCGTGCAGGAGCAGCACTGGCCGTGCTGGGTCTGGGCCTGGGGGCGGCAGCAACAGCTGAACAGAACGGGAGGCAGCCCACTGCCCCGCCCCCTGTCCCTCTCCTGCCCTCGGGGGTCAGCACCCACAGCAGCCAGGGCGGTAGGAGCCACACAGACAAAAGGCACCCCTTCCAGAGTGAAGGCCGAGGTGCCAGGCTTGGCAACGGCAACGCAGGCTGGACGTTCACCCCGCTGGCCTCTTGCCCAGTGCCTTGGTGCAGTGACAAACCGCAGAGAGGGCCCTTGTCCTGCCTTAGCCATTCCGGCCCACCAGGAAACCCTAGGCTCACTCCCTTGGATGGCACAGACTGGGAGCCGCAGCAGGGAGCGGGAGGGGGCAACAAGACTGGGCAGGTCTGGATCCAAAGGTCACCCTCACTGAGCTTACCTGACAGTGGGTGGCAGCGGGTGAGGGCCAGGACCACGCCCAGTAGGGTGGCGAGGGCCAGCAGAGCCACGATCGAGAGCCCCAGGCGTCTGTGAGAGACTGAGTCCGGCGGGGTGAGGCCCTGCCTAGCTCCTCAGGGCCCACCTCCCTCTTGCACCCCACTCCCTTCCAGCCAGGAACTCACCATCTGGACATAAGAGGCGCTTCGAGGCAAACTGGACATCTGACCTCCATACCTGAGGGCAAAGGCCCAACCCTGTGAGCCAGGCTAGCCCCTCCTCCCAGGGGGAGATGGAGGAGACATGGAGGGTGGAGAAGGGGGTCCCCACTGGCTTGGAACTCCTGCAGCTCAGGCTGGGTCTGGTCTACCCGCCCACTCACCACAAAACAAAGGTCAAAGGTGGCAACTCAAGTGTGACTGGCCAAACTCAAGAAATCAACTCATAAGTTGCCTGGGGCTGCTGTGAGGGCCTGGAGAGCATGGCCAAGCCGAGTGACCACAGGGCACCGGGCTCCAGGCCATGTAACTGTGTCAGAGTGTAGACACAGGGCACTAGGCTTTCTGCTTTTCCAAGAGAGGCCAGGAATCCAGCTTTTAAAAAACATACATAGAGGGGCCGGCGCTGTGGCGCAGCGGGTTAATGCCCTGGCCTTGAAGTGCCAGCATCCCATATGGGCGCCGGTTCTAGTCCCAGCTGCTCCTCTTCCTATCCAGCTCTCTGCTATGGCCTGGGAAAGCAGTAGAGGGTGGCCCAAGTTCTGGGGCTCCTGTACCCACATGGGAGACTGGGAACAAGCTCCTGGCTCTTGGCTTCAGATTGGCCGAGCTCCAAATGTGGCCATTTGGAGAATGGGCCAGCGGATGGAAGAGCTCCCTCTCTCTCTCTGACTCTGTAACTCTGCCTTTCAAATAAATCAATCAATCTAAAAAAAACCCCACATAGATGGTGGCAACTTATTCCACTTAAAAACACTGCTATGCTGACCAAACCTAACATTTTGGAGCCCAGATTTTCCGCCCATCACCTGTGGAGTAGGTGTCAGAGGGTGTAAGCAGAGGGAGGGTGGGGTTCCTTACCAGGACACAGCCCCCCGGCCTCAGGAAGGGAATAACGAGGTCCAGTGCCACTGGGCCTGAGCCCTGGGTCTGTAGGAACAAAGAACAGAATGACTGTTTCCCCACAGGCAAATCCGGCTGTGCCCATGCTGTCCCCACTCGTCCCACCCAGGCTTCAGGCCAAGTGCCACCTCCCGCAACAGGTCCAGGACCTCTTGTCAACAGACTCAGAGCCCACTGGGTGCCATGCCCTGGGACATTGTCCCTGTCATCCCACAGCCTGTAAACCAGGGAGGCTTCTCACACTGCCTTCACCAGGAAGAGGCGTCCCACACCCAGAAAGTGCAGGAGTCCAGAGGAAGGAGGCCCGGGCTTAGCCACTGCCTCTGGGGTCCCTGGCTCTGTGCTCATGGCACGTAGTCGCCTCTCTGCCCTGAACCTCTGCCAGATCACCGTCTATAGCCGACTGGGTGACTGAGAGGTGGGGGGGGGGGTGCAGGCGAGTGGCCTCTCCAGTAACTCGAAGCAAACTGGAGCAGCAGTGGTAGCTGTCAGTGGACCAGGAGCTCCACATGAGCCGAGTCTGTTACACATGCGTCTTGTGTCTCCCAGGACCTACCACGGGGTGGGCACGGCATGCCACACTGGACAGAAGGGATCGCCGTCTGTCCACACGCAGGGTGTGGCTCCACCCCGGGATGTGGAGGTGACCACAACCTCTGTCCCAGGGGTACGCCCTGTACCTCCTGCCCCACCCATCTCAGACGCCAGTCTCTAGCCAGCCAGTGCACAGACACGGCCAGAGTGGCCTCCCCTCACAGCTGAACTCAGAGCACAGAATGAGTCAGGGATTTGGACCTCAGTTTTAGGCCATCACACATGACTGT
Organism: Lepus europaeus; assembly: GCF_033115175.1. Lineage (NCBI taxonomy): Eukaryota > Metazoa > Chordata > Mammalia > Lagomorpha > Leporidae > Lepus > Lepus europaeus. The sequence goes on along the minus strand of NC_084835.1, from coordinate 7,522,934 downwards.
GTCTTAAACCCGAAGTGTGACTAAGTCTTAAGTCTGGCTTCATCTTAAATCTTAAACTGTTTGCTACCCCTTGCCTGGCACTGGAGCCATCCCAAGATGCAAAGCAAATAGACAAGCTCCTAGCGAGCATTCAAGGGAGAACTGGAAAGAGCCAATCATGCTTCCTCAGCCTGCTGCTGTGGCTTTGTGGGTGCGCTTGACTGTGACTTTGATACTGGAGACCAGAGCAAGCCTGCAGTCATGCTGTTCTGTGTGCACGGAAAAGAGCTAAGTGTGTGTGCAGGTGCCAGGGCTCTGCCTCCTGGGATGTGCAGAAACCTGGGCACGGGCGCCTCCGGAGGCCGGAGAGCACTGCAGAGGATGGCTGGGGTCAAGAGAAGGCATCAACACCCCTCGCGACAGCAGCAGCATGGGCAGGCGTGAGAACAGCTGCCTGCGGGGGAGGGGGAGCCTCAGGACAGGAGCCAGCTGAAGCTGAAGCCGCAGAGAAGCGAGCCAGGTGCTCGAGGCCAGGGATGTGCTTGCCCACCGGGCTCAGCGTCTGTCTCCCTGACGTGATGAGATTGGGGCCTGTGCTCTGAGCGACAGGACGCAGTGGGGCCCACCTCCAGGGCGCCCATACCTGGCTGACACTGTAAATGGGGGACATCAAGGGGTCATGCCCCAAGCCTGGGTGGCTCCAGGCAGCACTGAAGGCGGCCTGCACCATCGAGGAGAAGTGAAGGATCAGCTGCCGGGCCCGGGTTTCCATGCTCACGTTCCAGGATGTGCAAGCCCCTGCTGTGGGAGGTGACAGGAGCTGGGAGATAGCTTCCACGGAAGGCGTGGCTGGGCCACGGTTGGGGGAGGGTGAGATGAGGAGAAGGAGCCTCCGTCAAGGTCATTTCTGGGCTCACCAGTCTGGTGGGGACATTCCACATGGCTGCTGTTTCCCACGGAGAACTAAGAAACACAGGAATGCAAGTGGGCTCCGGGCACCAGCCACTGCCCCCGCCACCCCTCTGGCCGATGGCTGTACCTTAAAGCAGAGCTGAGGGTGTAAGTCCACCTTGTCCAAAATATACCACTGTGGGGAGAGAGCAGGCAGGCAGGCAGAAGGTCCCTGGGGCCTGGTCCTGCCCACCACCGTCCCTTGCAGGGGAGGGCAGGGAAGGTCCGTCCTCACCCCCTCTGACTCTCGAGCTGTGGCATTGGGGATATCTTCACAGAGGGTGTGCCCATCTTGCTTCTGACACAGGGAGGCCTCCAGCCTCAGTGGACAGCGGAGGGTCAGGGCCATGGCCATCTGATCGCGCTGGCTATAGTCGCTGAAGTGTACTGACTTCCAGAAGTCTGAGCCATCTGGGCAGGCAGCAGGGTCAAGAGGTGGGGCCCCAGCCCTGCCACGTCCACCCCCACTCCCCAGGCGCCAGGAGCCGCTGCGCCCAGCAGGGCTCCCACCCTCCCATCCCCATCTCAACCTTTCCCCCCGGCTGCCTCTGCCTGCCCGGCCGCGCCTGGCCGGCTCACACTCTGCTCGGGCAGCTCTCATAGCCACGCCTGCCTTCTGCTCTCGTCTCTCCTTCCTAAACCTTTCCCATTTCTGAGCCCAGCTCAGGGGCCAGCTTCCCCGAGACCTGCGCTGCTCTTGACGGCCATTCTGGGCTCCTCCCGGTCCTGACTTCACACCCCATGGCCTGCTCCTTAACTAGAACTGGCCGTGTGTGTGTGCCATTGCTTCCGCGTGCTACCCATGCTGTCGGGGACAACAAGGTGCGCACGGCACGGCAGATGCCCCCACTTCCACACCTAAGCTTATTTCAAGCCCCACAGACCGCTGGGAAGCAGGGCAGGCCACATCTTTTACAAAGTGAAGCTCAAAGCGGAGAGAGTGACAGAGCTGGAGTGGACGCGGCCTCCAGGCCTCATCTCCTGGCCCCTCACTGATGCCAGTACTGACTCACTGGCAGGCACAGCAGCCCGCTGCCCCCTGCACGGCTTCTGGGCTTCCTCCAGCACAGGTGTGGGGGCACGTGAGCGAGGGGGACCGTGTGCGCGCACAGGGAGCGTATGGACAGCACTCACAGGCTTCGGGCCAGCTCTGGAAGGGACACTTCTTGTGCCTCACGGTGTCCTCTTGCAGGTGGAATGCCTGGAGGGACAAGGGTGGGGGTGCACGTCAGAGCACGGCCTTTCCTTTCTCACTTACACCTCAAACTGTCTGGCTGGACCTTACAGCGGTGAGGCTGCCTGAGCCGGCAGGACACCGGGGAGGGGAGCAACGGGGCGGGGGGAATCCAGGGCACAGGACAGAGACTGGCTGACACCTCTTCTCCCCGGAGACGCCCAGTCCCTGTGCTGGCCACCCTGGCAGCTGCCGGCTGCGCTAGGTCTGTCTGCAGCTGCCTTTCCACCTCCCAAGGGACAGGCTCCCGGCCCTCGCTGTGTGCTCCAAGGCATCGCCTGGTCCTCAGCAGAGAAGGAGGCCCACCACGGAGGCCCGGCGGAGCCGAGCTGCTGGGGGCTACGGAGGCTGCAGGCCCACCCGCCCCCACCGAGACCACACACACAGCAAGGGCAGCTGTGCTGGAGCACAGCAAGCTGGGCTAGGGTGCGGCTGAGCTTGGGCGCCCCCAGGAAGCTCCTTTCCCCTCGGACCCAGCGGGTGGCCTGCAGCCACGCTGGCACCAGTCTTCCTCAGCACCTCGAAACACCCAGCCCTTCTCAAACCTGACTGGCTAGCGACCAGCTTGATCTGCGCCGCCCACCCGGGGGGCCTCCCCAGGTGCTGGGGGCAGCCACACCTTCTCCTCTGCTCACCTCTATGCACAGGCAGGGCAGGAGGAATTCGTAAGGCAGGTCAGCAGTGTGGCCCCCAGACACGATTTTCTGTGGATGCAGCAGCAAAGGGAGAGGGAAGAGAGGGCAGAGACAGCACGGGCGCCCGGGGCGGGAAGTGGGGCTGGGACCTGGGCCACCACGTGGGACTTTTCCATCTTATGCCCTAAGACGAGACATGCGCTCTCACAGGGCCTCTGCTCTGGACTCCGCCCACTTGTGCTCTGGGGAGTCCAGGGGGAGCCGGAGGAGAAGACAAGGAAAGGCACACACATTTACTGAGCCCCTAGTGTGTGCCAGGCAGGCTGGCAGGTGCTAGAGCTCCATTAATTCACGCAGTGACCCTGCCGGGGTGTGGGGCTCAAGGCAGCGGCAGCCCTGCGTGGCACCACGGCACCTGGAGGTGCAGGTGGCCGCTCAGGCCTGGGCTGGGCGGACGCGGGACACCTCATTCTCTGGGGGACAGGGACAGGGGGCAGACGGGAGGCGCCCAGACCCATCTGGCTGCCTGCTCCGTCCCCAGGGACTGAGAAGCTCTCAGGGCAATGGGAATCCACCGAGCGGCCGCTCCCCCTCACTGCTCTGCTCTTCACCCCTGCTGCTCCCCCGCCCGCCTGCCCCTCGGCCCCCACGGTTCTAGCCAAAGCCCTCCCCAAGCACCTCTCCTGGTAAGGACACATGGACAAGGCCTCCCCTCTCGCCTCAGCTCCCATCTGAACAACGGGGAGGCCTGCTGGCTCCAGCACCGGGTAACCTGGTTCTTTGTTAGGGGACAGCACTCCTACCTGGGTGTCGAAGGGGCTGCTCAGCTCTTCACATTCCAGTGCCCACTGATGACAAAGACGCAGATGGACCTCGGGGCCTGGCGGAACGGTTGCCCGAATCACCCGAGCCTCCGGCAGCAACTCAAAGGAGAAGTCGGGCCCTGAGGAGACGCCTCGGTGGTCTCGCTCCGCCTCCCACAGGCAGCGCCCCTCAGATAAACCGTCTCCCCTTGCGCCCCCCGCCTACCTCCACGCCTCGGCGAGCCCAGGCCCGGGCGACGTGCTGCTGCATCTGGGTACCAAGGCTGGGTCCTTTTGGAGCGCAGCCCCCTGTGGCACGTGTCTGGGCAGGGCACGGAAAGGTGATGGCCCTTCCCAGACAGGCAATGGCGACCCAGGAGCCTCCTCTGCAGGCAGAGAGCACAGTGGGCCGCGGGCTGGGAACCAGGAGGTCCGGGGCCTGTCTCCTCCTCTGGAACCTGAGGAACCACGGGTATGCTGCTCGACCTCTTCTGCCTCAGTTTCCCTGACTGTGTAACGGATGCCACAGTCGGCTTCCTCTCCACACTTCCCCCGCCCTCAGAGCAGGAGGGCTGCAGGGACGTGACAGGGACAGGCACGGAAGGCCAAGGACAATACCTGAGCGGGCGCCGGCATCCTGGGTCGCCTACAGAACTTGAACATGTAAGACTTCCTGGATTTCCACGCTGAGAGGCAGAAGCAGCCCCTCTGAAGGCCTGCACAGGACAGGGGACACTCGTCACCCAGCCCTCGTCGCCCCTCCCCCACCTGGAGGTGTGGGGCCGGTGGGAGATAGCAAGTCATTTCTTCTCAGCAATGTCTGAGTTAGTTGAAAGGCAGAGTGACACACAGAGAAAGACAGGGACAGACAGAGAAGAGAGACAGAGGGAGAAAGGGCTCTCCCATCTGCTTGTTCACTCGGCCAAGGCCCACAGCACTCAGGGCTGGGTTCAGGCCAAAGCCAGCCTGGAACTCCATCCAGGTCCCCCACGTGGGCGGCAGGAACTCAAGTCCTCGAGCCACCACCTGATGCCTCCTCGGGTTGCACATCAGGAGGAAGCTGGGGCAGGCGTGGGGAGGGACTCAAACCCACGCTCTCCGACGTGAGCCAGGTGTCCCCAGCAGCCCCTTGCCTGCTGCACCCAGCGCCCGCCCCGGTCAGCACTGCTAACCACGAGGAAGACGACGCCAAGCTACTGCAGTCCTGGAAACCAGGAGGCGGTGAAAAAAGATTGGTTTATTTATTTTAAATATCTATGTTTGCTTCAAAGGCAAAACAAGAGAGACAGGGAGAGAAACAAAGAGGGAGAGAGAGCTTCCACCTGCTGATTCCTTCCCCAAGTGGCTGCCACAGCGAGGTCTAAACCAGGCTGAAGCCAGGAGCCTAGAGCTCCATCCAGGTCTCCCACGGGGACGGAAGGAGCCCAAGCACTTGGGCAATCGTGTGCTGCTTTCCCCGGGCCATTAGCAGGGAGCTGACAGGAAGCAGGGCAGCAGGGACTCAAAGTGGCAGTGCCATCATCAGCGGTCCCTTGACCTGCTGGGCTGGGACATCAGCCCCGAAGCACTCACTGCTTCGCAGCAGCAGGTTACTCCTCCGCCTGCGGGCCAGCATAGGGGCACCAGTTCTAGTCCTGGCTGCCCCTCTTCCCATCCAGCTCTCTGCTGTGGCCTGGGAAAGCAACAGAAGATGGCCCAAGTGCTTGGGCCCCTGCACCCTCATGGGAGACCGGGAAGAAGCTCCTGGCTCCGTTGCGGCCATCTGGGGAGTGAACCAACGGAAGGAAGGCCTTTCTCTCTGCCTCTTCCTCTCACTGTCTTACTCTACCTCTCAAATAAATAAATAAAAATCTTTTAAAAAGAAAAAGCTGCATTACAAAGATTCTCATCCTTGTGTTAGTTCTAACCATGGAAAATTAGAAACGGCCAATTCTTAAGCATTTACTAGGCACCGGGTGCGGAGTTAGGCAATAAACAGAGAGTTGAAAAGGCAGGAAGACCCTGCAGTGGGTGTCTGGCGCAGCAGTCAAGACGCTGCCTGGGACCCCTGACTCAATACAGCAGTGCCCGGGTCGAGTCCCAGCTCCTGTCCTGCTAATGGGCACTTTAGGAGGCCACAGGTGATGGCTCAAGCAGAGGTGACTGCCACCCACGCGGGAGACTGGGCTGGAGTTCTGAACACCTGGCTCTGACCTGCCCAGTCCCAGCTGTCACAGGCACTGGGGAACGGACCAGATGGGAGATCTGTCTCTTTTGCTTTCAAACAAATAAATAACTTTAAAGATTTATTTATTTTATGTGAAATAGTTAAAGAGAGACAAAGAGGTCTTCCATCTGCTGGTTCACCTCCCAGATGGCCGCAATGGCCAGGGCTGAGCCAGGCTGAAACCAGGAGCCAGGAGTTCCATCCAGGTCTCTCACATGAGTGGCAGGGACCCAAATACGTGGACCATCTTCTGATACTTTTCCGAGGCCATCAGCAGGGAACTGGGTAGGAAGTGGAGCAGCCAGGACTCGAACCAGCACCGAAACGGGATGCTGGTGTTGTAGGCGGTGGCTTAACCTGCTATGCACAACACTAGTCCCAGTAAATATATACTTTAAAGAGATCCCACTCTGCTACTGAAGCACCTGTGTTGAAATCCCAACTCAGGCTCCCGATTCTAGCCTCCTGCTAATGCAGACCCTGGGAGGCAGTGGGTGGTGGCTTGGTTGGTTCCCTGCCATACCCACGTGGGATACTGAGTCCCTGGCTCCAGGTTCCGGCCTCGGTCCAGCTCCAGCTGTTGTGTGCACTGGGGGAATGAACCACTGGATGACAGCACGCGTGAGCTCCTTCTGTCCCTCCCTCCCTTTCTCTGTTTCAAATAAATATTTTAAAGAACATATAACCGCACTCGTGAAGGCCAGTCATGCTCTTAGGATGCTCTAAGCCCCTGACGGGGTGGAGAACAGAACCAGCATCTGCTCTCGGACGCTCGTCTGAGCCTAGCTGCCCTCCTCAGATGTCCCTAAGCTGCGTCTCCCCTGAGAAGAGCCCCAAGGGCTGTTTCTCATACCTGAGGCATCTGACGCCACACGCAGGTGCCAGACCGGAACGTGCCGGAGCCTTCTGGGGAGCAGTGCCAACAGGGAACTGCAGGGTGCACAGGCGGGGCTTCCTGGGAAAGACGGACGAGGTCAAGGGACAGGGGCTGTGGAGGCCCCTCCTGCTCCAGACAGGCTGCGCCACCTCCATCCTGGAAGTGTGGCCCCGGGCAGTGAGGAAGCTTCTCCAAGCGTCAGAGTCCCGAGTCACACACTGGGTCTGCCATGACGATCAAACACGACCGCACGTGGAAAACGCCCAGTAGAGGACCACTGCTATATACTCAGGACTGCAGGAGCGGGCGCCTGGACAGTCCCCTTCCCGCCGCATCGTCGCCACAGGCCAGAGGCACCAAGTCCTCATGTGGTCACCTCCACTCAGCCCCCGCCCCGTCGGGTCACAGGGAACCTTGTCCACACTGCAGTCACCTCCACTCAGCCCCCCCCCACCCCCCGCCGGGTCACAGGGAACCTTGTCCACACTGCAGTCACCTCCACTCAGCCCCCCCGGGTCACAGGGAACCCTGTCCACACTGCAGTCACCTCCACTCAGCCCCCGCCCCGTCGGGTCACAGGGAACCTTGTCCACACTGCAGTCACCTCCACTCAGCCCCCCCCACCCCCCGCCGGGTCACAGGGAACCCTGTCTACACTGCAGTCACCTCTACTCAGCCCCCCCGGGTCACAGGGAACCCTGTCCACACTGCAGTCACCTCCACTCAGCACCCCCCCCCCCGGTCACAGGAACCCTGTCTACACTGCAGTCACCTCCACTCAGCACCCACAGGTCAGAGGGAACCCTGTCTACACTGCAGTCACCTCCACTCACCCCTGACGGGTCAGAGGGAATCCTGTCCACACTGCAGTCATCTCCACCCAGCACCCACAGGTCAGAGGGAACCCTGTCTACACTGCAGTCACCTCCACTCAGCCCCCCCGGGTCACAGAGAACCCTGTCTACACTGCAGTCACCTCCACTCAGCATCCACAGGTCAGAGGGAACCCTGTCTACACTGCAGTCACCTCCACTCAGCATCCACAGGTCACAGGGAACCCTGTCTACACTGCATCTCCTCAGCCCCCCCAGGTCAGAGGGAACCCTGTCTACACTGCATTTCCTCAGCCCCCCCAGGTCAGAGGGAACCCTGTCTACACTTTATCTCCTCAGCCCCCCCGGGTCAGAGGGAACCCTGTCTACACTGTATCTCCTCAGCTGCCCTGGGTCAGAGGGAACCCTGTCTACACTGCATTTCCTCAGCCCCCCCAGGTCAGAGGGAACCCTGTCTACACTTTATCTCCTCAGCCCCCCCGGGTCAGAGGGAACCCTGTCTACACTGTATCTCCTCAGCCCCCTCCCCGCACCGCCCCACCCCGGGTCAGAGGGAACCCTGTCCACACTGTGCAGTTCTATCCACCCAGAGGAGGAGGATCCCTTGGGGAAAGCGCGTGCCTGGTGCCCGTCACCCGCCCTCTGGCAGCTCTGTGCCACAAGGCCAGGCTGGCCGGTGCCTGTCCCCGAATGCAGGGCCCACTGAGGGTCTGGACTGAGGGCTGGAGGGGTCAGCGGATCAGCAAATGACACTCACCAGTCAAACTGCTCTCCTGAAGTCGTGGGGCCGTGGGCGGGGGAGGAAAGACAAATTATTAGAAGGGATTCCCACACGGACTCCCTGGGATCGCTGTCTTAATCGAGGTCCACAGCTGACAGCCATTCACTCTCCCCTCCCAGCTCCGCCCCGCCCAGCCCGCAGTACACAGTTACGTTGGCAGCATGTGGAGGCCACAGTGAGGCAGGGCACGGCGCAGCGGGACAGAGAGGCGTGCAGGTGTCCTTACCTGGCAATGGCACCTCCCTGTGTGAAGGGCCAGAAGACTGTGGGTGCTCCGGCAGGGCGAGCGGCAACAGACGATCCCACCAGGGGCACAGAGGCCAACGGCCAGCAGGAGCAGGGGCGCCCATCCGGGGCTCCCCATGGGCTTCTGCAGGGTCAGGGAGCAGGGAACATGGCTGCGCGGCCTGCACGGGGGCAGCAGGGCCCCACTGTGCACAGCACCAGCAGGAGCCCTGCCTCGGCCTGCCCTGACCCCGCCCTGCTGCAAAGCTCCTCCCCCGTCCTAGCCAGCCAGCCCGGGCACATTCCTTCTTCCATGTGGAGGGACGTGGAGGGACGTGGAGGGATGGAGGGACTCAGCCCCCAAAAACTTCCAGTGCCCCACCTGAAAGACAACGGGGCCCTGGTGTGGGAGAAAAATGACAGGAAAGGGGCCAGCATCGGGTTGGGGGGTGCACCCATTGCTTCAGCCCTCCCACTCCTCAAACACCTTGCAGATCCAACGTGTCCAGGAACACACTCTACCTTGGGTCTCCCGTGGACATGTGCTTCCTGCCGTCACTTAGATTATTAATGGAACTACGAAGCACTGCTTCGCACCGGGTCCTGCAGATACAGAGGCGACCCACGCACCAGTCAGCGTGGGGCAAAGAAGGGCAGAACGGCATGATGGGTGCAGGTAACGGCATGACGGGTGCCCCAGGTGGACTCCGGCTCTCAGGACTCCGCCAGCGCTCTCGACCTGTCATCTGCTTCCAGCTCTTCTGGGAAAAGAGCTCCATGAGGGGAGCCTCCCGCTTCAGCACAGCGGCTTCGGAGGCCCCGGAGCCGAGGGAGCGGCCCCACACGCTGACCTGGTTTCCTGTGGTTTCCGCTGCAGGAGCGAGGCTGAGGCTCCCGTCTTCAGGGGACCCTCCCCACCACCCCACAGCTTCCTCTCCCTCATGGAGCACCTGAGCTGCTTCAGCCCTCATTCTGCATCACCCACAGAAAATTTGGGGCGCACCTCCCAGGCCAAGCATCTCGAGAGTGTCGAGCCCATGTGACCCAATCGAGAACGCCCTTCTGCAGCCAGAACCAGCCTTCTTCCAGACAACTCCAGTCCTAGGTCTTCAGGGTCCACCTTACACATTATCCTCAAACTACTCTCTAGCTTTTGAAGCCATTACAAGATAAAGACCTTTTGTTCACTTTTTTTTAAGTACCTAAAGATGCCTTTTTTAAGATTTATTTTATTTGTTTGAAATACAGAGTCACAGAGAGAGGTAGAGCCAGAGAGAGGTTTTCCATCCGCTGGCTCACTCCCCAGATGGCCTCAATGGCCAGAGCTGAGTTAGTCCAGAGCCAGGAGCCAGGAGTTTCTTCCTATTCTTCCATGCAGGTGCAGAGGCCCAAGGACTTGGGCCATCTTCCACTGCTTTCCCAGGCCACAGCAGAGAGCTGGATAGGAAGTGGATTAGCCGGGACTCAAACTGGCACCCATGTGGGATACCGGCACTGCAGACCAGGGCTTTAACCCGCTGTGCCACAGCTCAGGCCCAATCTTAAGATTTTTTAATTTATTTGAGAGGCAGAGTCACAGAGAGTGAGAGGGAGACACAGAGAGAGGTCTTCTACTTGCTGGTTCACTCTCCAGATGGCCACAACAGCTGCAGCTGAGCCGATCCAAAGTCAGGAGCTTCCTCCAGGTCTGCCCATGGGTATAGGGGCCCAAGGACTTGGGCCATCTTCTACTGCTTTCCCAGGCCATAGCAGAGAGCTGGATAGGAAGAGGAGCAGCTTGGACCCGAACCAGCGCCCATATGGGATGCACACACTGCAGGCGGAGCGTTAACCTGCTGCGCCACAGCACTGGCCCCAGGACCTTTTGTAACTTTGTTTCTCCTGTGCCTGAGAGAGGGTGATGAGACAGGTGCTCTGTGGATGAACAGGTGTCAGTTATGGCACATTTCATCTAAGTCATTTGTCTGTTTCACAGTTTGCTACCTGAGCCTCCTAAGCAGCCGGTGCCAGGTGAGGTTTTCTTCATTTCATAAAGGGAGAAATGAGGAAGTAGAGGGGAGAGTGATTTGGTGAAGGTCAAAGTCTGCAGCTCAGGGAACTCCATTCCCACCAGGCCCGGCACCTCGGTTCTTGACCACTGCATGGTCTCCCCCCGCCCCCACACTGCTTCACCTTCCTCTGCTCTCGGAAACCGGAAGGGTCAGCCAGACCTCTGTTGTTCTCTGCAGAACTGACAACAACAATCAAACGGTCTCTGGCTGTGCTAGGAATGGGTTGGGGCACGTCCCCCAACTCCCCAGCACACGGTGCTTCACGTCTGCATAGGCGTTTCCCGGGCCTGCTGTGGGGCGGCGCGTAAGGCTGCTGTCTGTAGAGCCAGCGTCTCATATGGGTGCAGGTTTGAGTTCTGGCTGCTCCACTTCTGATCCAGCTCCCTGCTAATGCACCTGGGAAAGCAGTGCAGGATGGACCAAGTGCCTGGGCCCCTGCACCCACGTGGGAGACCTAGATAAAGCTCTGGGCTCCTAGCTTTGGCCTGGCCCAGCCCTGGCCATTGTGGCCATTTAAGAAGTAAACCAGCAGATGAAAGACCTCTCTCTCTCTCTGCCTCTCTGTAACTCTTTTCAAATAAAATACATAAACCTTAAAAAAAAAAAAAAAGTTTCCTAGCGCTGGGGGATAACGTGGGAAACTTGGTTCTCTTCTAGAACACTTCTGATTCCTCTGTCCTCTTGATCTCTGACGGTGAAATTACCTCGTTGACTGCTCCCTAATCATGCTAAGGTAAGGTAGGAGAAGCAGAAAAGAAAGAGAGAAAAGAAAAAAGGGAGAAGAGAAGAGAAGAGAAGGTGGGACGAGAGAAGAGCGAGCAGCAGAGAGAAGGGCGGAGCGGGGGCCAGGGAGCCTGCAGCTGAGTCCTGGCCCGGGCTGAGTGCTGGCAGCCTGCTCTGGGAGGGCTCTGAACCAAAAAGCTCACTCCGTCAGCCAGGGCCACACTCTGCCCACTTCATCTTGTCTTGCTAGTTCTACAACCCTGAGGTCAGTATTACTGCCCATTTCAGACAGGAGACACTCAGCAGGACTGGGCAGCTTGTCTAAAAACACACAGCCAGGTTCTAGGTCCGGTTGCTCCTCTTCCAGTCCAGCTCTCTGCTGTGGCCTGGGAGTGCAGTGGAGGATGGCCCAGGTCCTTGGACCCTGCACCCACATGGGAAACCAGGAGGAAGCACCTGGGTCCTGGCTCCGGATCGGTGCAGCGCCGGCCATAGCAGCCATTTGGGGGGTGAACCAACAGAAGGAAGACCTTTCTCTCTCTGTCTCTAACTCTGTCAAACAAACAAATACACACAGCTAAGATGCAGAGCGCTGGGCCTCACAAGCACGTCTTCTTGGCTCTTTCGGCCAGAACACTGTGCTGTCCGCAGGAGGAGTGGGAGCTAGCAGTGTGATACAGGCAGCAGGCTCAAGGCTGAGGTGGCCAGACCTCTCAGGGTGGGGACTGCTCAACAAGCGTCAACACACACATGGTCAGCAACTTTGAGGCTGGACTGGGGTGGAAGAGGAGGAAGGGCAACAGGGCTGTGTGGCGAGCTCCAGAGGCCCTGACCTCTTGGAAATGGCCGAGGCCTGTGTCTCCTGGCGTTTGTGCATGAACTGCCCAAAACATCACACTCCATGACCTTGACCTGCGGACGAAGCCAGTCCAGGGAGTTGTGGAGGCCGCTCTGCATGCTCCAGCACACAGTTCAGGGTCACAGCCTCCCTGGCCAGACCACGCAGCAGCAGCTCCAGGGTCTTCTGTGATGGCCACTTCCTAAGGTCTGGCGAGCCAACCACACCCACTGGTGAACACCCAGGGCAGGAAATTCAACCAATCAGATCAATAAAAAACCAAGAGTGGGCGAGCACCCTTCACCTCTGCTCTTCAAGAATTTTTTTTAAAAAGGTAATTAATTTGTTTCTCTGAAGAGAGGAGAGAACTTCCACTTTGACTATGGCTCTGTCTAAATAAGATCGGGAGTTTGTGAACTCAAGAGGCTTCCATAGCCTTGGCAGCTCATGACAAGAGCCTTGGGTGATTACTGACGTCATAAATAAGAGTGTCAATTGTTAAATCAACAATGGGAGCCACTGTGCACTTGCTCCGCTGTAGGATCTCTGTCCTTAATGTGTTGTACAATGCAAATTCACGGCAAAACTACTACTCAAACAGTACTCTACACTGTGTGTCTGTGTGGGTGCAAACTGTTGAAATCTTTACTTAGAATATACTAAAGTTGATCTTCTGTATATAAAGATAATTGAAAATGAATCTTGATGAAGAATGGGATGGGAGAGGGAGTGGGAGATAGGATGGCTGTGGGTGGGAGGGAGGTTATGCGGGCAAAAGCTGCTATAATTCAGAAGTTGTACTTTGGAAATTTATATTAAATAAAAGTTGAAAAAAAGTAATTAATTTGAAAGGCAGTTAGAGAGAGGCAGAGACAGAGAGAAAAAGAGAATCTTCCATCCACTGATTCATCCCCCAAATGGCTGCCAACAGCTAGAGCTTGGCCAATCAGAAGCCAGGAGCTTCATCCAGGTCTCCCACGTGGTTGCAGGGGCCCAAGCAAATGGGTCATCCTCTGCTGCCCTCCAAGGCGCATTAGCAGGGAGCTGGATTGGAAGTGGAGCAGCTGGGACTCAAACTGGCACCCATATGGGTGCTGGCACTGCAGCTGGTGGCTTTACCCACTGCACCACAGCACCAGCTCCTCTTCCAGAAGTGAGAAAAGGCAAGAACTTCCAATCTGAGAAAGGAAGTCAACTACTGCTCATTGGGAAAGGCACTTTTTTTTTTTGACAAGCAGAGTTAGACAGTGAGAGATAAAGACAGAGAGAAAGGTCTTCCTTCCTTTGGTTCATGCCCCAAATGGCTGCTATGGCCAGCGCGCTGCGCCGATCCGAAGCCAGGAGCCAGGTGATTCCTCTGGGGCTCCCATGCGGGTGCAGGGCCCAAGCAATTGGGCCATCCCCCACTGCCTGGGGAAGACACTTTGATACTAAGCCACTACAATGGAAGAGACGATTACACATGTCATTTATTTAAGCCTCATGACACTGCTGGGAGGTACTAAGATACTCCCACGTCAGATCAAAAACTGAGGTCCAATAGTGAGCTTAAGGTACAAGGTAGTAAAACGCCTCGGCAGAATCCCAACCCAAGTCAGTCTCATGAGAAACCACTCACTGCCCAACACTGCCTTTCTAGTGACCTAGAAGGTTTCTAAGAATCCCTCCAACCTACTCTCTACTCCTACAAGGATCAGGAAACAATAACCACTCTGTGCATCGATTGAGAGCTATGTGGTTCACAAAGCACTTAAAAAAAAAAAAATTATTTGAAACAGTTGGAGAGAGGTCTACCGTCCTCTGGTTCACTCCCCAAATGACAGCAATGACCAGAGCTGAGCTGATCCAAAGCTAGGAGCTTCTTCTGGGTCTCCCACATGGTGCAGAGGCCCAAGAACTTGGGCCATCTTCCACTGCTTTCCCAGACACATTAGCAGGGACCCGAACCAGCCCCATATGGAATGCCGTCGCTGTAGCCCGGGGCTTTAACCCGCAGCACCACAGCTCCAGCCTCCACAAAGCACTTCCACAATGCATCTCCTTTTATCTTCACAACCTGTGAACAGGCAGGGTTGATCCCGGTCCTATGAGCAGCAGGTGCACATGGATCTGAACACCAATATTCTGTTCTTTCCATTTAATCAAGACCCAACAAGAGGTTTGCCTCAGGGAATGCTGCCACCGTCAGGCAAAAAGGGGGGAAATGCCAAGGGAACCAGAACCCACACAATCCAACAAGGCACACACACCAAGCAGCTGTTTGAGGTTTTAGTTACTTCCATAATGAGTCTTCAAAAGTTATCTAGGGACCAGCACTGTGGCACAGCAGGTTAAATAAAGCCCAGGCCTGCAGTGCCAGCATCCCGTATGGGTACTGGTTTGAGTCCCAGCTGCTCCACTTTTTTTTCTTTTTCTTTCTTTTTTTTTTTTTGACAGGCAGAGTGGACAGTGAGAGAGAAAGAGAGAGAAAGGTCTTCCTTTGCCGTTGGTTCACCCTCCAATGGCCGCCGCGGCTGGCGCACCGCGCTGATCCAATGGCAGGAGCCAGGTGCTTATCCTGGTCTCCCATGCGGGTGCAGGGCCCAAGCCATCCTCCACTGCACTCCTGGGCCATAGCAGAGAGCTGGCCTGGAAGAGGGGCAACCGGGATAGAATCCAGTGCCCCGACCGGGACTAGAACCCGGTGTGCCGCGCCGCAAGGCGGAGGATTAGCCTGTTGAGCCACGGCGCCGGCCTGCTCCACTTTTTTTAAGATTCATTTTATTTATTTGAAAGAGTTACAGAAAAAAGTAGAGACAGAGAGAGAGAGGTCTTCCATTCCCTAGTTCACTCCCCAGATGGTCAGAGCTGCGCTGATCCGAAGCCAGGAGCTTTCTCCGGGTCTCCCATGTGGGTGCAGGGGCCATCTTCCACTGCTTTCCCAGGATTCTCACTTGACAGCAGCGGTGCAGACACATCAAATTTGAGGGGGTGATCAGATCACGAGAGGAGGAGCGCCTGCTGCTGGAGCTCACAGAACTACGAGGGCGGAGCAGCTGGGTGCAGACCTGGATGTCTCCCAGAACACACGGCATGCACGCGCACTTCCTGGGTGTCGGGACTTCTGCGTGTGCAAGGGTCCTGCAGCTCAAAGCGCTGTTCCCGACTTCTATTATTAAAACTCATAACATTAGATACCATGTTGACGGATTCACATGTAGATTACATTTCCTATAAAATTCTTTTACTGATCAACTTGAGTGTCCAACTATTTAATGAGGAGGGGTCACTCCCAGCCGGAGACTACGGGCAGGTCCTGGTAGTGGCTGACGATCAGAGGCAGGGTTCCCCGGGTACGCTCCGCCTACTTCACAGCCCCTGCCAGGCTTCTCCGGTCTCCTGGTGCCTAAGGCCACCCAAACACCGACACCTCTCATGGCATCAGAGCCCAGACACAGACACAGGGCGGCCAGGGCAGTCTTTATTGAGGTTCTGTTTACTCAGCAGAGACCACAGCCTGCAAGAGCAGCTTCCCCAGCGTTTCCTGCCCCATGACCTAGACCCAAGTGGAACTGGATTTATGCTTCATCTCCCTCAGTCTTTGATGGCTACGGGGAGATGGATGGAGGAGGGGGAATGACCAAGGGCAGGCAAGGTGCAGTCTTCAAAGGATAACCTGACCCAGCTTAGATTGGTTTCCCTGCTGTCAGTCACTCAGCTCCAGTCAACCAGGAATAAATGTACTTTGCCCCCTCAGCAGATGTCAGCAGGAGCGGCTTTCCAGAATGTGGACCACGCTGGCTTCAGGTGCCAACACCACAGCTGCCAAATTCCTAAAAGACACTTAAGACCAGGTCCTCGACCCCCCTCACCCACAGAGAGCCCATCAGGGAGGCCCAGGCCTCACCCACAGAGCCCATCAGGGAGGCCCAGGCCACGTCCACAGGGCAGTCCATCAGGGAGGCCCAGGCCACGTCCACAGGGCAGTCCATCAGGGAGGCCCAGGCCATGTCCACAGGGCAGTCCATCAGGGAGGCCCAGACCTCACCCGCAGGGCAGTCCATCAGGGAGGCCCAGACCTCACCCGCAGGGCAGTCCATCAGGGAGGCCTAGGCCTCACCCACAGAGCAGTCCATCAGGGAGGCCCAGACCTCACCCGCGGGGCAGTCCATCAGGGAGGCCCAGGCCGCGCCCACAGGGCAGTCCATCAGGGAGGCCCAGGCCGCGCCCACAGGGCAGTCCATCAGGGAGGCCCAGGCCGCGCCCACAGAGAGACCATCAGGGAGGCCCAGGCCGCGCCCACAGGGCAGTCCATCAGGGAGGCCCAGGCCGCGCCCACAGGGCAGTCCATCAGGGAGGCCCAGACCTCACCCGCAGGGCAGTCCATCAGGGAGGCCCAGGCCGCGCCCACAAAGAGACCATCAGGGAGGCTTCATTTCCGCTTCTTCTCCTGCGTGCTGGTGAACCAAGAGTCCAGGAGCTTCTTGCTGTAGTATAACTGCCAAGCATGCACTTGCACCGCCAGCACCAGCACCAGGTACATGACGGAGACGGCAGAAAACCCGAAGAGGAAGCGGTAGGCTTTGCCATGGCGGTAGAGCTGCTGGGCAGCGGGGAACATCTCCATGCTGCCATAAATGAGGGGAGCGATGGAGAAGAGCCCCATGCTGATCATGGAGAGCACGAGGTAGCTGATGTTGTTGCGCGGGAAGGAGAGGAGGCCCAGGAGGGAGGGCACGATGCTCAGCAAATACGGGTACTCCCACTGATAGGGCATGGCCACCTGGTCATGCGACAGGAGCCGCAGGTGTCCCACGCTCATCTTGGCCACCAGCAGCAGCCATAAGACCAGATGCACGTAGATCAGCTTCTTGATTTCATACTTGAGGGTCACACTGTGGGGCAGAGCACAGGAGAGCACCTTTCATTCACGCTTTTCTGACCACCAACTGCACGCTAGGCAATTGTACTGGAGAATGAGATACAAAAGTAAGACACAGACCCCTGGGGCCGGTGCTGTAGAGCAGCCGGTGAAGCCCATAATGGGCGCTGGTTCGAGTCCCGGCTGCTCCACTTCCGATCCAGCTCTCTGCTATGGCCTAGGAAAGCAGAAGATGGCCCAAGGCTTGGGCCCCTGTACACATGTGGGAGACCAGGAAGAAGCTCCTGGCTTCATATTGGCGTAGCTCCGGCTGTTGCGGCCATCTGGGAAGTGAACCAGCAGATGGAAGACCTCTCTCTCTCTGCCTCTCTGTAACTCTGCCTTTCAAATAAATAAATCTTAAAAATGTAAAAAAAAAGTGAGTGAGAAAGTTCTCATATGATCCATGAGCTATGGGCAGAACAGCTCTGCGTGGGACGGGGTGTAAAACAAGGCTGTCCAGAGGGTGGCATTTCCGCCAGGCTCGAAGGATTCTGGAGATGGGCACTGCACGCCCGGGCACCGACATTCGAGCGGAAAAGCCGTAAGCATCGGTACTCCAGGAAGTCAGCAGCTGAGCGGAGCCAGGACCCGCTGTGGAGAGACTAGGAGGGCGCGGGTGGAGAGGCAGAGCAACCCAGAGCTGCCGAGCCACACCGCAGGCTGGAAGGAGGCACTGACCGGGACATCAGCCCGGCCTGCCTCACGTCTCCAGCCAGCGTGGACGTTCCGGCCAGGGGAGGCTCACGTTTCTCTCATTCTCCTAATTCCTCCAGGCCGCAGATGCAGCTGCCCGCACCCCCAGGGGGCAAAGCCGCCGCTCTGAGACCCAGGAGTGAAGACACCTGCCCGGGTTCCAACGCGGGCTCACACCGGGGCCTAAGGACGGGCGTGAACGCGGCGTGCAGAAAAGCTGGTCTAGGAAGAAACTTGCAAGGAACATTCTAGAAAGCTCAGGGGCCTTAAAGATCTACGTTCGATTTTTATATTAAAATACCACAGGGAAGCAGAGAAAAACCCCGGCTTCTTGGGCTTCAAGGACCGGCGTTAAGACCGCCTTCCAACTGACGGCCAGGCCCACCGCACCCCGGCGCCCACCCCCACGCCACGCGGATGCGAGCGAGCGCACGACCACGGAGACGCCGCCTCGCCCGCGGGCCGCCCGGTCCACGGCTCCGGTGCCATGCGGCAGGTGCCCATCACCCCAACACGCGCTAGCTCCCATCTTCTCCCGCCACAGACGAGGAAACCGAGTTCTCGAGGTCACACGCCCGAGACGGCACCCGTGGCTCTGAGCCGGGAGCCCACGCGGGACGCGGGCCGGACCACGGGGCGGCGCTCGCGGGGGGCACTGGGCTTCGCGGGGCTGGCCGGGGACGCGACCGAGGCGGCCGCGGAAGGAGGGTGCGGGCGGCCGGGGGCTGGCTGGGCTGTCAGACCCCGGGGGCGCCGGCGCCGCGCGCCTCGCTCCGTACCTCATCTGGTAGTGCGTGGCGACGCGCTCCCGGTGCTGGAAGTCGCTGCCGTCCGTGCCGGCCGCTCGCGGGCCTGCCCGAGACGCCATGGTCCCTGCTCAGCACCCCGGAGCGCGGAGCACAGCCCGCCGCCGCGCCAGCCGCGCCAACAGCTCCGCCAACCCCTCTATCGCCACCTCGGCGCAGCCACACAACGGCTGAGCGGAAGTGCCAGGCGCACTTCCGGCCCCTCTGCCCCCGCTGGGAGGACCGTCTCTAGGGTCCCGGCCCCACCCAGGAGCCGGGAACTCTGGGTAGTGCCCCACCCTGCGAGCAGAGCCACAGGAAGTGAGTCCGACACCCCTATTCCCAGCATGGAGGCCGGGAGCTGGATTCCTGGAAGGCTTCTACGCCTTTCCCAGCACACAGCTTCCCGTCTCAGAAGTTTCCCTCCAGAGACCACTAAGTCATTGCAGGGGCTGGAGCTGTGGCCTGCCGCCTGCAGTGTGGACATCCGGTTCGAGTCCCGGCTGCTCCACTTCCGATCCAGCTCTCTGCTATGGCTTAGGAAAGCAGTGGAAGATGGCCCAAGTGCTTGGACCCCTGCACCCACGTGGGAGACCCAGATTGAGTTCTTGGCCCCTGACTTCTGCCTGGTACAGCCCCAACTGTTGCAGGCATTTGGAGATTGGACCAGTGGATGGAATCTCTCTCTCTCTCTCTCTCTCTCTTTTTTTTTTTTTTTTTTTTTTGACATAGTAAGAGAGAGAGACAGAAGGTCTTATTCCGTTAATTCCCACCAAGTGGTCGTTACGGCCGGCGCGTTGAGGCCAGCGCACTGCGCCAATCCGAAGCCAGGAGCCAGGTGCTTCCTCCTGGTCTCCCATGGGGTGCAGGGCCCAAGCACTTGGGCCATCCTCCACTGCACTCCCAGGCCACAGCAGAGAGCTGGCCTGGGAGAGGAGCAACCAGGACAGAATCCAGCGCCCTGAACAGGACTAGAACCCAGTGTGCCAGCACCACAGGCGGAGGATTAGCCAAGTGAGCCGCGGTGCTGGCCTGGAATCTCTGTCTCCCCTTAAAGTGAATAAAAATTTTAAGTAACATAGGGACCAGCGCTGTGGCGTAGCGAGTAAAGCTGTTGCCTGCAGTCCCAGCATCCCATATGGGCACCAGTTCGAGTCCCAGCTGCTCCACTTCCGATCCAGCTCTCTGCTATGGCCTGGGAAAGCAGCAGAAGATGACCCAAGTCCTTGTGCCCCTGCACCCACGTGGGAGACCTGGAAGAAGCTCCTCGCTCTTGGCTTCGGAACAGCTCAGCCCCAGCTGTTGTGGCCATTTGGAGAGTGAACCAGCAGATGGGAGACCTCTCTCTCTGTCTCTTCCTCTCAAATAAATAAATAAAATCTTTAAAATTATATTTCATTGTCCAGAAACTTCTTGAAGTACCCTCACATAGATAGAGAGGGAGCGGAGAATGAGAGGGGAAAGACATACATTTTTTAACTGGAATTTTAGTTGCAATGTACTTCTCCTATGTATTGTAGGTCATTTGACTTCACTCCTTCTGCTAAAGTTTAGCATGTGGGGCATCTCTTAGGGTAGCTGAATGCAGGCTTCTTTCCTGATCCGTTGAGCACAGGTGGAGTCCGTCTCCACTTGCAGGTGTTGAGAATCTTGCTCATACGTTGCCTCCCTCCCTGGAATGTGAATTCCTCAAAGGTCAGGGACCAGATCTGTCTGTCCCCACGCAGGCACAGTGCCTGGCATGCTGTCAGCGTTCAGGAAACGTTCGTTGACTTCCACCTGAGCCAAAGCATCCTTTTGTCCGGAGCCCTGGGAAGAATCCTGTCTGGCTCTGGCTGTGCTTGGATTTCATCAAAGCCAGACTGCTGCTGAGTCACCCACTGGGGGACACGAATGCACACTGGGAAGGCGAGAGCTGTGGATCGACGCCCACGGGAGGTGCCCCAGCCCTGTCCCAGAACCTCCTCCTGCAGGGGTCGCCCGTCTCCCTGGGCTCTCAGTCTGCCTGACAGAGGAAGCTGTTTGTGCAGCTCTCGCTCTGCACCCTGAGGACGCCCTTCTCAGCGCCTGCGCGCCAATATTTCCTTTAGCTACCTCACTTGTCCCCTGGGACTGCAGAGCCTGGCTTTGCACAGCCAGGATGGAGCGAGAGGCTGCCCAGCCCGGTCCTTCCTCGCCCTGCTGTTTTATGCATACGTGTGTACCAGTGCTATTTAATTTCATATACACACTGGCTATAAAATATCACTTCGCTTTGTGCTCTTCCCAGAACGTGACTGCCTGAAATCATTTCTATTTTGAAATTTTTTCCGTTTGTTCATGGCCTATGCCCCCCGACCCCCGGCACACACAGAAATGTCAGCCTTGAGGGTGTGGGACACAGCTGTCTTGTTTCCCGCTGCGCTCTCAGCCCCTGGAGGGCTGGTATATAGTAAATACTTCACCCACGTTGTCCAGGGGCCAGCACTGTTACAACACTGCAAGTAACGCTGGCACCTTACACTGAAGGGGCAGTATAAGCTCCACTTCCTACCCAGCTCCGTGCTAATGAGCCTGGGAGAGCCTGGGGGGGCAGGGGAAGATGGCCCAAGTCCTTGGGCCCCTGCCCCCATGTGGGAGACCCAGAAGAAGCTCCTGGCTCCTGGCTTCGGATCGGCACAGGTCTGGTCGTTGTGGCCAACTGGAGAGTGAACCAGCAGATGGAAGACCTCTTTATGCCTCTGCCTCTCTGTAACTCTGCCTTTCAAGTAAGTAAATAAATTTTTTTTTTTAAAGTGTGAATTCTTAGAACGCACCTTAGACATTCTGAGTTAGGACCTCTGGGGAGTGGGGTGGGCAGCAATCTGAATTTTCAAGAAATTTTAGTTTTATTTACTTATGTGGAAAGAGACAAAGAGCGAGACTTTTTATGTACTGGTTCACTCCCTAAATGCCAACAGTAGCTGGGGCTGGGCAGGAGCTCTCTCTGGGACTCACATGTGAGTGGCAGGGGCTCAACCACCCGAGCCATCGTCTGTTGCCTCCCAGGGCATGTTGTGCACTAGCAGGGAGCTGGGATGGGTTCAGAGCCAGGACTTGAACCCAAGCCGTCCAATTTGGGATGTGGGAGTCCCAAGTGACATCTTAACAACTCAATCTGAATTTTTTCAAAAAAGTTTCTTTATTTGAAAGTCAGAACAACATGCACAGAGAGGGCAAGACAGAGAGAAGAGATCTTCCATCCACTGGTTCACTCCCCAAATGGACACAACAGTCAGGGCTGGGCCAGGCTGAAGTCAGGAAACTAGAACGCCATCTGGGTCTCCTACGTGAGTGGCTGGGGCCCAAGAACTTGGCCCATCATCTGCTGCCTTCCCAGGGGCATCGGCAGGAAACTGGATCTGAAGCAGAGCAGCTGGGACTTGAAGCAGCACTCTGATATGGGGTGCAGAGTTTGCAAGCAGCGGCTTAACCTGCTGTGCCACAACACGAGCCCCCAGTCGGAATTCCAACAGGCCCTTCAGGTCATTTTGATGCACTAAAGTGTAAAAACCTTGTGCTAAAATAAAGATGAGGTTGAACTCTTTATTTATTTATTTATTTTGCTTAACCCTTATTGAGATAACATCCTTAATTAAACCATGAGTCACCTTCTCACTCGCGTGCACAGTTCAATCCTTACCATATTTACAGGGTTGGCAAGCATCACCCAGGCTACTGTGATTGGACCTCTCAGGTGCAACATCTGTCTTCCCCCGAAGAAACCCTGTGACCGTTAGCAACACTTCCTATCTCCCCCAACCCCTCACCCCGGCCCTGGGCCGTTGCTAATCAGTATTCTGCCTTAATAGATCCGTCTGAACAGATCATACTATGTGATTCTATCCTCTGGCTCTCATCACCGTGAGGAACACTGGAGAGAAGCTACCTAGGAAGGAGGGTGTTTGGGTCACGGTTTTGCAGGTTCACAGTCATGATCAGGTGGAGCCCCCCCCCCCCCCCCCCCCGCTCCGGCCGTCTGCTGAGGCTGGAGGAAGGCCACAAAGGAGCCTTGCAGAGGAAGGAGCACGGGTGAGCCAGGAACAGATAACGGCTCGCCCCAACTCAGCTCTCCTAACCACCTGCCGAGGGCACACCCAATTACTGAGGACCTGCCATCAGGCCCAGCTTCTAGAAACAGTAATTAGAGGGGCAGATGCTGTGGTATAGAAGGTAAGGCCACTGGCTGCAGCACCAGCATCCCATATAGGTGCTGGTTCAAGTCCCAGCTGCTCCACTTCTGATCCAGCTCTCTGCTATGGCCTGGGAAAGCAGTGGAAGATGGCCCAAGTCCTTGGGGCCCTGCACCTACATGGGAGAACCAGAAGCTCCTGGCTCCTGGGTTCAGATCAGCCCAGCTCTGGCCGTTGTGGCCATTTGGGGAGTAAACCAGTGGATGGAAGACCTCTCTCTCTCTCTCTCTCTGACTCTGCCTCTCTGTAGCTCTGCCTTTCAAATAAATAAAATATCTTTTAAAAAATCATCATTAGATTAAATTTCCACCCTCTCAGTACTAGTGACTTATGATTTTGGGAATTTTTTAAAGATGTATTTTATTTATTCAAAAGGCAGAGTTAGAGAAAGAGAGAGGGATTTTCCATCTGCTGGTTCCCTCCCCAAATGGATACAACAGCTGGGTTGAGCCAGGCAGACACCAGGAGCCGGGAACTCCATCTGGGTCTCCCATGTGGGTGGCCAGAGCCCAAGTACTGGAGCCACTAGCAGGGAGCTGGATTGTGAACAGAGCAACCGGGACTAGAACTGGCACTCAAATGGGATGCTGGCTGCACAGGCAGTGGCTTAACCTGCTGCACCACAACAGGCCCCTGCTTGCAAGGTTCTAGAGTCATCTTTTCCAACAGGCTTCTTCCCCTTTGCTGGATGTTTCCAAAGCTCACCCACGCGGCAGCGCTAAGTCGACCCTTCTTATTGATAGATGGATATTTATTGCTAGATATCCATAATGGATCAACTACATTCTCAAAGGTCATCAGCTGACAGAAACACTGGGTTTTTCTGCCTCCTGGCTGTTACCAAGAATGCCGTGAACATTCACGGACAGGCGCTTGTGTGGAGGCCTGCTTTCACTTCCGGAGACACGGTCATCAGTGGAACTGCCACGCACTGTCCTACACCCTGGACCACCACGCATTTCGGCCAGGCCAGTCTGTGCTACGACTTAGTAACTATTATCAGCAATACTGGTAACCATTCTAGCTATTGGATGTCTACGTTGCAAAACCTTTTCTTTTATGATCACAAATCCTCAGCACAACCTCATCAAACAGGAGTCATCATCCCACAACCAAGATGAGTGAAACTGGGGCTCAAGCTGCCAGTCCGGGGTTCTGGGGCACAGCCCACATCTCCGGCTGCCTGCACCCGGTGCTTGATCCTCTAGGGCAGACCTCACGGCACTTATGAAACCCGCCTTCTCCTTTCCTGAAAGTCAGGCTGGCTCTGGCCCCTGGGGGGAGAGCTGCCAGCTCCTTCCCCTTGCTCTTTTCCCCAGCTGGGGCTCCAGGAGAGGGGAGGGGCTTTCTGGGAGCTGGAAATAAAATGGAGGGAGGCGTGGGTGGGCAGGGCTGTCCTGCCAAGAGGCTGGAGGGGGTGGTGAGCCTGGCTTTTTGCTCCTGGAAAGCAGGTGAGGGTGGGCTTGGCAGGTTTGGCTGGGGACAGGGAGGAGAGAGGCCAAAGCAAGCAGGCTTGGGCAGAGCTATGTGGGCACTGGGTGTCTGTCTCTAGGGGCTGGTCTGGGAGCCCTTGAGTCGTTAGAAAGAACAGGTGACTCCACCCAACTGAGGAGGGTGCCACACCACCTCCTTGTGCCCCCTGCTCTGTGCCATGCCCTCCCCGTGCTGGCAGCTGGATAGGGAGAGCACCCCTCGGACAGGTACCCATGGATTGGGGGCTGGAGCTGAAAAAGACCCGGAGGCACCCTTGGCCAGGAAGGGCAGGGTAAAGGGTTGATCTGTGACTGCCCAGAGTTTTCCCAAGTGTGGAAGGCAGTAAAGCTGGAGCCTCCGGCTGCGCACGGTTAGCCCTGGGTCCTGGCAAGGCACCGCAGGCAGAGGGAGCCACAGGTGGAAAGGGCCTGGGGCGCACGGGAGCGGAGCATGTGGGATCAGGGTTGGCAGGTGCTGTCCAATATGGGGGCCAGGAGCCACAAGCCACAGTGAGCATTTACCCTTAAATGAAATAAAATTCAGTAAAATTAAGGCTCCACCTGGCTGCCTGCCTGGGAGGTCTCTGGACCATAGGTGAAGGAACGGTCCCCAGAAGAGGGAGGTGGCGTGACTCACCTCCTGCCAGCGTCGAGCGGACTCTGTCCCCAGGGGCAGGCACAGCCAGGCAGGGCCTCTTTCCCCGACTTGGGATCCCTGCTCAGTGAGACCAGAGCCGGGACCGGAGGAGCATGGAGTAAGCAGTGCCGGGGCAGGAGGGGCGCCCACGGGGCTGAGCCTGGGGACTGGGATGGAGTGGGGGTCCCTGCCCCACTCACAGTGTGCAGAGTGGACAGAAAAAGGACTGGGCAAGTGTGTGTGAGAGCTGGGTTGAGAGGCCCTGGCCGGCAGATGCTCGTGGGATGGGAGCAGGCTGAACCATGGCAAAGGACAAGAAGGGGACCTTGCCTTGCCACACTTCCGAGCCAGTTCTGCCTGCCTCCCAGGTGCAGCACGGTGCAGCTGACCAGGATGGAGTACGCTGTGAAGTCTCTGAGCCGTCTCTACCCCAAGTCCAGCTCCAGGTGAGAGCCCAGAGTGGAAGGGAAGGCAGTCTCCAACTTTCATGGGCTTATCGGCCACATGAAGACCTTGTCCCTGTGCAGATCCTGACTCAGGAGGTCTGGGGTGGGGCCCCAGGCTTTGCTCCCTCAACAGCCCCCACCCCCACCCTGTGAGAGGCTTCCGCTGCTGCCTGCACCCCCACACATGGAGCCCTCGGCGCCCCAGGCTTGATCTGATCTCATTTAAGTCTTAAACTAGTTCAGCCTCGCACATCTGGTGGCCACGGCCTCTCTTCCCAGCTCCCACACACACACCTGCCCAGCCCTTTTTCTGTCCACTCTGCACCCTGTGAGCATGGCAGAGACCCCCACACCATCCCAGTCCCCAGCAGCTCTGGGCAGTAAGGGTTCTTCTGCCACATGATCAGATTTGAACTTGGGCCTGACTCCAAAATCCAGACTGTCTCCTTCCATTCCACAATGTGCACCTCACAGTCCACTGACCTGGGCATCCCCCAGGTCACCCCACTTTGTAGGTGAGAGGGCGTGGCCCAAGGGAGGGAGGAGGCATGTGGGCAGGGAGGAGTCTGCCATCAGCTCCCCCTCTGGACTGAGAACCTGCTTCACAAGGGGGCTCTCAGGTCCCCCTCCCCCACGGAATCTGATCTCCTTTGAGCCAGCCGCCCCCCAGGTGATCCACCTGCCCATCACAGCAGGCTTCTGCTAAGCCCAGCTGGGGCAGGCTGGGGGAGGGGTGGGAGCATCAGGGAGCCCACCTGAAGCCCACCGGCTCCCAGGCAAGTGGCCGTGCGCACCTCGGTGGTGACCCAGCAGCTGCTGTCAGAGCCCAGCCTGCAGGGCTCCAGGGCCCGGCCCTGCCGCGTGAGCACCGCAGACCGGAAACAGCGCAAAGGCATCTCGGCGCACAGCCTGGAGGACCTCCGGCACAAGGTAGGGGCCAGCCTCCCACTGCCTCCGATGTCCAGCTCCAAGGCCTGCCTGGGGTTGCGCAGGGAGGGACATCCCAGGGAAAGAGACTTCCCTTCTGTAACCAGTGCCGGTGGATTGCTAGTGCCTGCCCAGAAAGCTGTGGGATTGATGAGTGATGCCTGAAGGGGGACAGGTAGGGCAGCACGTCCCAGTTTTGCTGGACAGACTCTTAGGATCCCTCTTCCAGTAGTTCTTAAACTTGTGCAAGGCTGTTTCATAAAGTTTGTGAAACACTAAATTAAGAGGTAAGTATTTTGGTGCCAAAAATTTTTGAAGTCTGCTATAGTTCTTTCTTTTAAGCTTTATTTTATAAAGATTTATTTATTTGAAAGGCGGTGTTACAGAGAGGGAGAGGCAGAGAGAGAGAGAGAGAGAGAGAGAGAGAGAGAGTGTCTTCTATCTGCTGGTTCACTCCTCACATGGCTGCAACCTCCCAGGGCTGGGCCAGGCCAGAGCCAGGAGCTAGGAGCTTCATCCGAGTCTCCCATGTAGCTGCAGGGGCCCAAGCACTTGACCATCTTCTGCTGCTTTCCCAGGCAATGAGCAGGGAGCTGGATCTGAAATGGAGCAGCTGGGACTGGAACTGGCGCCCATATGGGATGTGGGCGCTGCAGGTGGCAGCTTTACCTGCTGCACCACAGCGCCGGCCCAGTTTTCCCATAATGCACCATCATGAACTTTTGAAGACCCCTTCACAGACATGGATTTCAAAATTTTTCCTTTATAAAAAAAAAGAATTTTTTTTTTTCCTCTTTAGTGGGTACTGCAGCAGATTCTTGTAGCCACAGGACTGAGGGGCATCTCTGAGGAACACAGAGACACAAAGATGGCTCGGACCTGAACCTAACTGAGGGACGGGGGAGGACGTGGGCCTGTCCAGACTGCAGCGGGTGGGGGTGGGGCCGCACTTGGGGTTTCATTTTAAAGGCTAACAAAAAAGCGGTGCAGGGCTGTTATTGTTGTAAACCAACATGAAACAACCATAAACTAAGAAAAACTGCAAGAACAACGCAAAATTTTTCCTGAATCTGGAGCGCAAGCTGTGAACCTGCTCCCTGTTGTTCCTGAACACCTCAGTGTATCTTCTGATAGAACCTCGACACGACCTTTACATTCAGGAAAAGTACTGTACATGACAAGAGTTTAATCCTGAGACTCCACTCAAGCAGGCCGATTGTCCCACTGATATCTTCTGTAGCAGAAGGGCCCAGGTCAAGTTCAAGTGTGTGTTTAACTGCCTGTCCCTTTAGTCCCCAGTCTGGATCAAGCCTCACTTGCCTTGACTTTCACGGCCCTGAATGCTGTGGCTGTCCGCGGAGTCTGGCATTATCTCCTCCATTCAGGGTGTGGGGCAGCCTGTCCCTGGGGCAGGCATTTTGTGCCGAGGTTAGGAAGCCACTTGGGAGGCCTGCATTTCGTATCCGAGTTCCCGGTTCAAGTGCTGGCTCCTTCACTTCTGAGCCAGCTTCCTGCTGATACACACCTGGGAAGCAGCAGGTGATGGCCCACGTACGAGTCCCTGCCGCCCACACGGGAGACCCAGAATGAGTTCCTGGCTCCTGACAACAGCCTGGCCCAGTCCTGACAACTGTGGGCATTTGGGGAATGATGGAGGATCTCTCTTGGTCTATTTCCGTCTTTCAAATGAAGTGAGAATAAGTTTGGTTTTTTTTTTTTTTTTTTGACAGGCAGAGTGGGTAGTGAGAGAGAGAGACAGAGAGAAAGGTCTTCCTTTGCCGTTGGTCCACCCTCCAATGGCCGCCGCGGCCGGTGAGCTGCGGCTGGCGCACCGCGCTGATCCGAAGGCAGGAGCCAGGTGCTTATCATGGTCTCCCATGAGGGTGCAGGGCCCAAGCACTTGGGCCATCCTCCACTGCACTCCCGGGCCATAGCAGAGAGCCGGCCTGGAAGAGGGGCAACTGGGACAGAATCTGGCACCCCGACCGGGACTAGAACCCAGTGTGCTGGCGCCGTTAGGCGGAGGATTAGCCTGTTGAGCCACGGCGCCGGCCAAAAATAAGTTTAAAAAGACAAAAGAAGCCATTCTGAAAAGATCCATGTTGTATGATTCTCTACGTGTGAAGTGGCCAGAATAGGCAAATCCACAGAGACAGACGGTAAAGGGGCGTTTGCCATGGGTTGGACAACGCTAACGGGCTCTGGGTCTCTTTTTGGGGTGATGAAAAGGTTTTGAAGTTAGGCAGTGGTAATGGTTGCACAACTCGGTGGACAAACTAAAAACCACTGAGTTGTACAGTTTACAAGGATGAATTTTATGGTACAGAAACTGCATCTCAATACAGTGTTACGTATATGATCCCCCCCCCCCCCAATATCTTACCGGACAGCACTGACCTAGACTGTAATCCTGCAGCCAGGCACCAGGAGGTCTGTCAGTCTTAGGGGGGTGATCCCACTGCCGAGAGCCTGGCCCGGGCCCAGCCCACCGGTTTTCTGCCAGCCACGCTGATTGCTGGGAGTCTTCCTCATGCAAGCTCTGTGGCTCCGTGGGGACGTCAGACATCTGTCATCTTGTCTCCCAGGTGTGGGACGCCCTGAGGCTGGCGGACAAGTCCTTCTTGCTGGTGCTGGAGGAAGACGGCACCATTGTGGACACAGATGAGTATTTCCAAGCCCTCTCGGGGGATACGGTGTTCATGGTCCTCCAGAAGGGGCAGCAGTGGCAGCCTCCGTCAGAACAGGTGAGGGCAAGTAACTGGGAGCCTGGGGGAAGTCCCCGAGGGGTGTCTTGCTGTAGGGCACTGGCACTCTCTCCTGCTCCCAGAAGCCCACCAAGAAGATTGATGTGGCCCGTGTCACCTTTGACCTGTACAAGCTACACCCTCAGGACTTCATTGGCTGCCTGAACGTGAAGGCAACTCTCTACGACACGTACTCGCTCTCCTACGACCTGCACTGCCACAGGGCCAAGCGCATCGTCAAGTGAGTCGGCAGGGGTTAGCGGGAGATCTCTGTCCCTCTAGCAAGTAAAATGTATTCATAAACAGAAGTTTTAAAAATAATAAGCTGGAGTCAGCCCACTGACTTAGTGGAGCTACTAGGTTTTAAAAAATTACTATAGGGGCTGGCGTTGTGGCAAAACAGCTTAGGCAGCGCCTGTCATGCTGGCATTCTGAATGGGTGCAGGTTTGCATCCCGGATGCTCCACTTCTGACCCACCTCCCTACTAATGCTCCTGGGAAAGCAGCTAAGGATGGTCCAAGTGCTTGGGCCCCTGCACCCATGTGGGAGACCCAGATGAAGCTCCTGGCTTCAGCCTAACACAGCCCTGGCTATTGCTGCCATTTGGGGGAGTGAGTCAACAGTTAGAAGACCTTTCTCGGGGCGCCGGATTCTGTCCCGGTTGCCCCTCTTCCAGGCCAGCTCTCTGCTGTGGCCAGGGAGTGCAGTGGAGGATGGCCCAAGTGCTTGAGCCCTGCACCCCATGGGAGACCAGGAGAAGCACCTGGCTCCTGCCATCGGATCAGCGCGGTGTGCCGGCCGCAGCGTGCCTACCGCGGCGGCCATTGGAGGGTGAACCAACGGCAAAAGGAAGACCTTTCTCTCTATCTCTCTCTCACTGTCCACTCTGCCTGTCAAAAAAAAAAATAATAATAAAATAAAATAAAATAAAGAAGACCTTTCTCTCTCTCTCTCTCTCTGTCTCTCCTTCTCTCTCTGTGACTCTGCCTTACAAATAAATAAATATTTTTAAAAATAAAAATTATAGTAAAATACAAGGTTCTTCAAAAATGCTGTGAAAATGAATTAAAAGATAACTTCACTTTGGCACAGAAATTTGAAAATCAATTTATGTTTTTTCATCATCCACATTTCCCACAAACATATTACTTATATATATACCACTTTATTTATTTGAAAGGCAGAGACAGTTGGCAGAGACAGAAACAGAGCAATCTCCCATCTACTGCCTGCAACAGCTGGGGCTGGGCCAAGCTGAAGTCAGGAGCCAGGAGCCCATCCAGGTCTCCCTCCGAAAGGCAGGAGCCCAAGTACCTGTCTCTTGCTGCCTCCCAGAGTGTGCATTAGAAGGAAACTGGAATCAGGAGCAGAACTGGGATCTGAACCCAGGCACTTTCACAGGGGACACAAGCATCTCAACCCCTGGGCTGAACACTCATCTGTATCCTAACCGTTTCTAAGGCTATAGTTCAGTGGTGTTAAGTGCACTCACAATCTTGTGCAACTGTCTGTTCCCAGAACATTTTCATCATCCCAAACAGCAACCCCGCACCTATGAAGTAACACTGCCCCTCCCCTTCCCTAGAGACCCTGGTAACCTCTTTGCTCCCTCGGTCTCTACCACTCTGCCTGTTCCAGGGCCCTCACCTAAGTGGATTACTATACCCCATCCCATGTGCCGGGCTTCTTTGGCTCAGGGTTCCTTCATGCATGGAGCAGGGTTTATGTCTTTTGAAGAAAACTAATGTTTCAGGCTAGTGCGGGGGGTGCAGGTCAGGGGCGCAGGGAGCGATCTGTCCTGTTTTTGACCCGAGTGCCTTCTCATTCCACCCAGGGAAGCCCTGCGCTGGGCCCTCCTTGGCATGCGGGCCACAGGCCACATGCTGCTCGGCACCTCCTGGTACATGCAGAGGCTCCTGGACGCCGAGGAGGACGGGCAGCCGCCCACGGGCAAGGCCTCAGCCCTGCTCCCCGCCTGCCTGAGGATACTGCACTGAGGGTGCTGGGCCCTGGAGGTCCCCCCGCCAGCACTCCCTGGGGTCACCATGCTCCGTGGGTCACACACACAAGCCTGGCAGCTGTCCAGCTTCTCCGCACACTGCCCTCCTCTGTGCACAGGCCCCTGACTGAGGAAGCAGGAGGAAGGGCTGGGAGCCCGGAGTGGGTCAGCCGGAGCAGACCTCCGGGCTCCTGGCTGTGCGAGCGTCACCAACCCGACTGGGGTCGGTCACTAAGCCTGCCCCTTAACCACATCTTCCCACGCTGCATTGTGAGGATGCTGCCTGCTCCTGAGTGGTCCAGCCCACCAGCGTAGGATACTGGAGATTTCACAATAAATTATTTTCGAGGATTTCTTGTCTTTGCCAGTGTGCTCTGGGGTGGGGGTGGGCTTCTCCCAGGAAGCCTGGAGAAGGACAAAGGAAGACAAGACTCTACCTTGGAGCCACTCCTCATTGCGGGGTCACAGGGTCACAGGAAACAGCACTCTTTCTGCACAACAATCAGAAGTTGATTTGGAATTAGATTCCGTAGAATTGAGACTTACACAGACCCTCTACTCTAGTCAGTACCATTAAGGGCCAATTCCCAAGGACATCTGCATTTCAGAAGAGATTTGATTGGAGGGAGAGGATCAAGTGCTATTCTCATTGTTCTTTATTTATTGATCTGGTTTATCTGAAAGGCAGAGCAACAGACAGCAAGTGATCTTCCCTGCTGGGTCTGGGCTGCAGCCAAGAGCCAGAAACTCGAACTGGATCGCCTATGTAGGTGGGAAGAACCCAAATACCTGAGCCATCACCTACTGCTTTCCAGGGTGCACACCGGCGGTAAAGCCAACTGCCTGCGATGCCAGCATCCCCTGGGGGCACCAGCTTGATTCCTGGCTGCTCCACTTCTGACCCAGCTCCCTGCTAATGTGCCTGGGTAAGCAGCAGAAGATGGCCAACGTGCTTGGGTCCCTGCACCCGCATGGGAGAGGCAGAAGCAGCTCCTGGCTCCTGGCTTCAGATCGGCCCAGCTCCGGCAGTTCCAATCACTTGGGGAATGAACCAGTGGAGCGAAGATCTCGTTCTCTCTCTCCTCCTCTGTAACTCTGCCTTTCAAACAAAATAGATCTTTAAAACAAAACCGAGGGGGCAGGACTCAGTGCCAGGCACCAGGATGTGGGCTGGAGATGTCCAAGCTGCGGCTTAACTGCTGTGCCCCGTTTGCCTTGCTCTTATAATGCCTTAGGGTCACGTTTGGTAATAACCCTCTAGGTGTCTAAGTGGGCAAGTGCTCCATCCCCGGGTCCCCAGCCTCCTGTTCGCGTTCTGGGGGTCAACTCGGGATTTCTAGGAGCTGCTGGCAGCCAGAGGAGCTCAGTGCACTGCCTGCGAGCTGGGAAGCCGCAGCACCAGGCAACGCAGACCAGACTGGGGCTCTCAGACCCAAATACTGCGTCATTGCATAACCCCTGCTCAGAAGCCTATTTGGAGTTAGTCAATTCCAGGACACAGGTCTGGGTTACAGCGCTGCTGGGCTGGGAAGCTGCCAGAGCCCGCCAAGGCTGAAGGGCTCCTGCTATTCTGGGCTCCCTGCTCTGGGAGCTGCTTCACGGGCTGGGCCTCCTGGCATGCAGACGTGATGTTTCCATCAGCACAAAAGCTAGGCTGGAGCTGCAGCTGACCTGCTCCTCCTGACAAGTCCTGACAGCTGGGCGACAGTGAGGACCATGGAGGGCTTGGCATCTATGCCAGGCCGCCTTCCCCTGAGACCCAGTGTCAGGAGTGAGTCCTGCATGATTGGTCTCTGGGCCTTGAGCCCTCTCTGCTCTGGGGGATGAGGGGCTCAGAGATCAACAGTGGAAGCGGAAGGGACAACGAGTGGGAAACTGCAGCCTTTGCTGTGGCTGGGGACAGGGGAGGAAAAGTTCCAAGGAGCAGGGTGAGAGAGCTGCAGTCTCAGGAGGACCAGGGAGGGGTGCAGTGAGGGAGTGGCAGGGGAGGGGAGGTCCCCGTGGTTAAGAGGCTCTGCCCCAGCCCTTGGCCTCAGGCCTTCTGTTGCTACTCCAGTTGGCAGTCATGGGAAGGCGTGGGGCCCGACAAGGCACAGGCACGCCCTCCCAGTTGAACCCAAGAAAGATCAAACAAAACACTTTTTCTCCAAACTTCTCACCAGTCCCATCAATCCAAGGACACTTAAAAAAACTCATGGAATACAGAATTTCAAGATTCTGGTACACATACATTTTGAAATGCATGCATAGCTTTTTCATAATATCTTTTCCATGAGTTTTTTTAAGATCCATCATACAAATGGATTTTCCTCTTCCAATCTATCTCTCTGCTTATGGCCTGGGAAAGCAGTGGAAGACAGTCCAAGCTCTTGGGTCCCTATACCCACTCTGGAGACCTAAGAAGCTCCTGGCTCCTGGCTTCAGACTGGCCCAGCTCCAGCCACTGAGGCCATCTGAGTGAGCCAGTGGATGGAAGACCTTTCTGTCTCTCCTTCTGTCTATAATTGTGCCTCTCAAGTAAATAAAATCTTTTAAAAAATACTATTTAAAAAATGTTTTCACATCAAAATAAACTTATCTTTTACATTAAAAAATTTTTAATTTTTTATTTTTTGACAGGCAGAGTGGACAGAGAGAGAGAGACAGAGAGAAAGGTCTTCCTTTGCCATTAGTTCACCCTCCAATGGCCACCGCGGCTGGCACGCTGTGGCCGGTGCATCACACAGATCCGAAGCCAGGAGCCAGGTGCTTCTTCTCCTGGTCTCCCATGCAGGTGCAGGGCCCAAGCACTTGGGCCATCCTCCACTGCACTCCTGGGCCACAGCAGAGAGCTGGCCTGGAAGAGGGGCAACCGGGACAGAATCCGGTGCCCCGACTGGTACTAGAACCCAGTGTGCTGGCACCGCAGGCGGAGGATTAGCCTATTGAGCCGCAGTGCTGACCATCTTTTACATTTAAAAAAAGATTTATTAATTTGAAAGGCAGAGTTATAGGGAGAGAGACGCAGAGACAGATCTTCCATCTGCTGGACCACTCCTCAAATGCCTACACAGCTAGGCTGGACCAGGCTGAAGTGAGGAGCCAGGAACTCCATCCAGGTCTCCCTGCGACCCAGCCATCATGGCTGCCTATCAGGGTGTACATTCGTAGGAAGCTGGAATAGGGCGTGGCACCAGGACTCAAATCCAGGCACTTGGATAAAGGATGAAAGAATCTTAACCTCTAGCCTCAAACCTACCTCTTGACAGATTTTTAAACTCTCTGTCTCTATGTATGCATGCAAAGAAATTGATCAACGATGTAACAAATATAAGCAGTTCCAAAGAGTAAACACGATCACTTGTCTTCCCCGGCCTTATTCCATCGCTGGATGCAAACTCATCCATTTGCGTATCCCTTCAAAAGCAGAGAAATGTATCACTATAATGCATAACTATACATCACATGCACACACTCACAGCATCCCTTTCAATGTTTGAATACTTGAGTCACTACTCAAGACTTCATAGAGATCTGCCCACTCTACAATCCACGGCTCCGGGGTACAGATGTCTTACAACTGATTTAGCCACACGCCCATGCATGGATTTAGCTTTACTGGTCGGTTATCGCTAACGGAAACAACAAATTAGAAATCCTAGTTCTGTTAGTGAATTAAACACACAAAGGATACAGCCTTGCAGGCTCCAGTGCAGTGGCTCAGTGGGTTAAAGCTCTGGCCTGCAACACCATCTTGGCTGCTCCACTTCCCATCTAACTCCTTGCCAACAGGCCTGAGAAAGCAGCGAAGGTTGGCTCAAGTGCTTGGGACCCTGCTGCCCACGTGGGAAATCCAGAAGCAGCTCTGGCTCCTGGCTCAGTCCTCGTTGTTTTGGCCATCTGGGGAGTGAACCAGGCTCCTGGCTTTTGCCTGGTACAGCACCGGCCACTGGAGGCCGTTTGATGTGCGAACAGGCACTCTCCATCTCTCCTCAGTAACTCCGCCTTTCAAATAAATAAATCTTTAAAAAGCACACCGCTTGCCTGTGTAACTCTAATTGTAGGACAGAACCCATTTTCTTCTTTGCTTCTGTAGTTATTTCTCTTACTTTTTCCCTCTGCTCCCCAACCTCTGTCTTCCCACCTTTTCCTGCTGTGAATTTTCAAAAAAAGATTGGGGCCCGTGCTGTGCTGCAGGGGGCTAGATCTCAGCTTGTGTGGCACTGGCATCCCATGTGGATGCCAGTTCATGTCCTGGCTGCTCCTCCTTCGATTCAGCTCCCTGCTAATGTGTGTGGGAGAGCAGTGGAAGATGGCCCAAGTGCTGGGACCCCTGCACCAAGGACAGGAGACCCAGAAGAAGCTCCTGGCTCTGGACTGGCCCAGCTCTGGCCACTCAGGCCATCTGGGAAAAGAACCAGCAGACGGAAGACCTCGTTCTGTCTCTCCCTCTGTCTTTCTACCTCTCAATTAAATATTTTTTTTTTTTAAAAATTGCATTTAGGCCAGCGCCGTGGCTTAACAGGCTAATCCTCCACCTTGCAGCGCCGGCACACCGGGTTCTAGTCCCAGTTGGGGCGCTGCATTCTGTCCCGGTTGCCCCTCTTCCAGGCCAGCTCTCTGCTATGGCCCGGGAAGGCAGTGGAGGATGGCCCAAGTCCTTGGGCCCTGCACCCGCGTGGGAGACCAGGAGAAGCACCTGGCTCCTGGCTTCGGATCAGCACGATGCACCTGCCGTGGCGGCCATTGGAGGGTGAACCAACAGCAAAAAGGAAGACCTTTCTCTCTGTCTCACTATCCACTCTGCCTGTCAAAAAAAAAAAAATTGCATTTAATACTGCTCTTACATCAGAATAAACTTATCTTTCACATTTTAAAAAACACTTATTGGGGGCCGGCGCTGCGGCTCAATAGGCTAATTATCCGCCTTGCGGCGCCGGCACACCAGGTTCTAGTCCTGGTCGGGGCACCGATCCTGTCCTGGTTGCCCCTCTTCCAGGCCAGCTCTCTGCTGTGGCCAGGGAGGGCAGTGGAGGATGGCCCAAGTGCTTGGGTCCTGCACCCCATGGGAGACCAGGAGAAGCACCTGGCTCCTGCCATCGGATCAGCGCGGTGCGCCGGCCACAGCGTGCCAACCGCTGCGGCCATTGGAGGGTGAACCAACGGCAAAAAGGAAGACCTTTCTCTCTATCTCTCTCACTGTCCACTCTGCCTGTCAAAAAAAAAAAAAAAGATTTATTGGGGGCCAGCGTTGTGGCATTGCAGTGCCAGAATCCCATATGGGTGCCGGTTGGAGTTCCGGCTGCTCCACTGCTGATGGCCTGAGAAAAGCAGTGGAAGATGGCCCAAGTGCGTGGACCTCTGCCACCCGTGTTGAGACTCAGATGAAGCTCCTGGCTTGGTCTGGACCAGTGCTGTGGCCACCTGGGGAGCGAAGGAGCAGGTGGAAGATTGTGTCTGTAATAAACAAATCTTGAAAGATAAAAGTGTTACTCCGAAAGGCACAGGTACAGAGAAGGAAGAGGGAGGGAGAGGGAGAACGCGGGTCCCCGACGTGAGCGCAGGGGCCCAAGCACCTGGGTCACCGTGCAGTTTCCCAGACCACAGCAGGGAGCTGGAGGGGAGGCCGAGCAGCCGGGGTGCGCACTGGGAACTGCCTCGCGGGGTGCCGGCATCAGGCAGCGGCTCAACCCGCGGCGCCGCGACACGGGCCGTGGTGAGCCAGTTCCTCCCCGCGGCCGAGCACCGCCATGGCGTGACCAAGATGGCGGCGGGCGAGGCGCCGGGTCTCGTCAGCCCGGTCAACTTCCCGCCGCGGGCCTGCGTCTAGGCGGTCACTTCCCGCGCGCGAGTGCGGGGCGGCGGTGAGCAGGGGTCCGCACTGCGGAAGCCGGGGAGGGGCGGCCAGAGCCGGGCCCGGCGCCCACCCGGCCCCGCGCGCCTCCACCCGAGACCCCGCCTCCTGCCGGGGAGCCTGGCCCCGCCCCCCGCGCAGGAGACCCGGATGCGGAAGCCGGCGCCCGGCGGCGGCGGCCATCTTCCCTCTTAAGTGAGCATCTAAGTGGATTAAACACACTCTTAACTCGCGGCCCACGAGGCTCATTTTCCCCGCGGGCCTCACCACAGACAGTCCAAGCTCTGCCCGGAGCCTGGCCTCCCCCGCGTCGCTCGCCTAGCGGCTGTGGATCTACCCATCCCTGACCGGACGAACGCGGCAGGGCGGCGGCCGGGCAGCCTTGACCTCTCACCCCGGCTTGGCCCTAAGTCAGGCCCTCCGGTCGCGGGCCAATCCCGCTGCTCGGTACCTCAGTCTCCCTGACAGCACGTGCTCACGCGAACGCCGGGACTCCCGGACCGTCAGAAAACGGAGCCCGGCTCGCTCGGCCGAGTGACGGTCAGAGCTGACCAATCAGCGCGCGGCGAGGGGCCGCGGGGCCGCCTCCCGGGCGCGCACGCGCACTGTCCCGGCTCGGGCGATGAGCGGCACCCGGGCCTTGGGCCGCGTCCGGGGCGGCTGGCGGCGATGGACAGGGGCGCGTGCGGCGACCCAGGATGCAGGCTTTGGCGCCGAGGCCCGGTGATTCCCACAGACCCTGCTTTGTGTAGGAGGGAGGCTGGGGCGGGGTCGCGATCGTGCGTCCCGGCTCGCCCCGAGTCTCGGCTGCGAAGTGCGGCCCCGCGGGACGTGGACACGCGGGGAGCTCGGTCCGGGTGCTCGGAGGCGGCAGGCGCGGGAGGGCCGGAACGCGGGCGTCAGGGGAGGTGAGCGACGCCCTGCCGCTCAGCCGCATCCTCTGCAGGTCGCGGCCCGTCGGGGACCAGCCTTTCCCGGGCCTGCCGCCGTCCGAGACCCTGAGCCGGGAGCAGCTGGTGGACGTGCTGGGGGCGGCCGTGCTGGACCGGAGAGGTGAGGCTGCAGGCACAGGCCGCAGCCTGGCTGTGCCGCCCGCTGGGGCGCTGGAGGGGCGGCAGTGGTAGGAGGGCAGAGTGCAGGTGTGTAGAGAGCCTTGCGGGGCTGGCACTCCGGGACTGCAATCGCTGTAATAGTCAAGTAGTTTATTGATGCACAAAACACGAGCTTTAGGGCCTGGTGCTGGGAAGGAGCCAATAAAGCTGTTGCCTGCAGCGCCAGGCGCGCGTTCGCATCCCGGCTGCTCCACTTCCGGTCCAGCTCTGCTGTGGCCTGGGAAAGCAGCAGCGGATGATGGTCCAAGCGCTTGGGACCCTGCACCCGTGTGGGAAACCCAGAAGCTCCTGGCTCCTGGCTTCGGATTGGCCCAGCCAGTTTGGGCAATGAGCCAATGGATGGAAGTACTCATTCTTTCAAATAAATAAATCTTAAAAAACAAACAGGATTTGCACATTATTGATGATTCTGCTTTTTAGATTTGAAATGCAGAGTGATGGGGGTGGGGGGAGATGCTCTTTCGTCTGCTGGTTTACTCCCCAGTTGTCAGTAATGGCTTGGGCTAAGCCAGGACAAAGCTAGGAGCCAGAAACTCCATCCCGGTCTCATACGTGGGTGGCAGGGTCCCAGGTACTTGAGCCATCTTCTGTTTTTCCACGCACACTGACAGAAGCTGGGACTTGAACCCACACTCCTATGTGGGGTTCCACATTGCAGGCAGCGGCTTAACCTGCTGTGCCACAACGCCAGCCCCACATACAGGCTCTGGAGTCAGCCATACGTACGTTCAGGGGTCAGCTTGCTGTGTGGCTTCAGGGAAACCCATTTCTTCGTTTGGTGCCTTGTTCATTTCCTCAGGTGCCGATCATGGGCTGTGTTCACGGCAGGCTACGCCATGCTGAGAGAGCTGTGGGTCCCACCCTGAGCAGGGTTACTCAGAAACTGAGTGAGGGAGTGACCAGTGGTCAGTGCTGTGCATGACCCACACCGGGCCGTTACGGAGACACGGCTGTGTGGGGGGCACGGCCTTAGTCTGGGGAGCCAGGCTGCTCTGTGTCGTGACGTGACAGGCCTCAGGATCCGGGACAGGGCACAGCACGTGCAGAGGCCACGGTGGCAGTGGGCTTGGAGCATGTGCGGGCCCAGCACTCACGTCTGCAGGTCCTTTTGGGACCGAGCGCTAACGTGCACCATGGCTTCTGCATTTGGTGTTCGTGTTGTTTCAGGACCTCTGGTGACACTCAACAAGCCACAGGGTCTGCCGGTGACAGGTACGGCCAGGGCGCACGGAAGGGCATGCAGGGAGAGGGGGTTTGCGTGTCTGAGGGGGGCGCAGGGCAGAGGAGGGGAGCTGTGGGACGGAGCTTGGGCCTGTGGGAGCACCTTGCACCTTCCTGTCTCTTTCCAGGAAAACCAGGAGAGCTGACCTTGCTCTCGGTGCTGCCAGAGCTGAGCAGGTCCCTGGGGCTTGGGGAGTCGCAATTGCAGGTCGTCCAGGCACCTGGGAAGTGAGTGGGGGTGACAGGAGGGTGGGGGCAGGCGTCCACCTGCAGCAGGAGCAGGCCGAGACCGTGAGGTGTCTGAGCCTCTGCAGCGTCACTCTGCGAGTGCGGAACGTGGATACCAGTACTGTGCTCACTGTGCAGGCATCACGCAGGCATTACTAGTCGATCCTCGGTGTTCCGTCTCTACCATCAGTTGGAGATGGCGTCGGAGAAGAAATATCTCTGAAATTCTGCAGATTCACCTGCGTATTTGTAGGGGATCTGATTGAGTTCATAGAGATCAGTTTCCTGGGGGACTGTCACGGTAGACACGCAGCACTTGGTGCTCGGTGTTGGAACACGGGCTCCGAGCTCCCTGGGGGCCAGGGAGAACGGGCAGCACGGTCACCTATGTAGCCTTGTTGGTCAGGAGGACGTCTGGCCTATGGTCCTGGCGTTACTGTTTGGCCTTAGGTCAGTGTTGCTGCTTGGGGTCTCACGTCTGGGGCTGAGCCCAAGGGAGTTTGTGTGACTGATCCCCTTCCTCCAGGGAGATCTCTGGGCTTGTACTCCTCTCCAGCTGTCCCCAGACAGCAAGCCGTCTGCACAAGTTCTTCACGCACTCACGGAGAGCCCACAGACCCACAGCCACCTACTGGTGAGAGGTGTGGCAGTCCTAGGGCCGTGGGGAGGGTTCCGGGAGCAGCTTGGAGACCTCCTCCCGCCCCTGTCCCAGGGCCGTCACTGATGGGATCCCAGCCACACCCGAGGGAGAGATCCAGGCAGTGCTGAAGCTGGAGCGCGTTGATGGGATTGATCTCGTGAGTGAGCACGTGGGCAGCGTGGAGGAGGGGTCCTCGAGATGTCTCGCACTGACAGGCAGGGAAGAGGAGGGGTCCCCCCAGGTGGATCACACAGAGGAGGGGCCCCCAGGTGGATCACACAGAGGAGGCGTCCCCCCAGGTGGATCACACAGAGGAGGCGTCCCCCCAGGTGGATCACACAGAGGAGGCGTCCCCCCAGGTGGATCACATAGAGGAGGGGTCCCCCCAGGTGGATCACATAGAGGAGGGTCCCCCCGGATGTATCACACAGAGGAGGGGTCCCCCCAGGTGGATCACACAGAGGAGGGGTCCCCCAGATGTATCACACAGAGGAGGCGTCCCCCCAGGTGGATCACACAGAGGAGGGGCCCCCAGGTGGATCACACAGAGGAGGCGTCCCCCCAGGTGGATCACACAGAGGAGGGGTCCCCCCAGGTGGATCACACAGAGGAGGCGTCCCCCCAGGTGGATCACACAGAGGAGGGGTCCCCCCAGGTGGATCACACAGAGGAGGCGTCCCCCCAGGTGGATCACACAGAGGAGGCGTCCCCCCAGGTGGATCACACAGAGGAGGCGTCCCCCCAGGTGGATCACATAGAGGAGGGGTCCCCCCAGGTGGATCACATAGAGGAGGGTCCCCCCGGATGTATCACACAGAGGAGGGGTCCCCCCAGGTGGATCACACAGAGGAGGGGTCCCCCCAGGTGGATCACACAGAGGAGGGGCCCCCAGGTGGATCACACAGAGGAGGCGTCCCCCCAGGTGGATCACACAGAGGAGGGGCCCCCAGGTGGATCACACAGAGGAGGCGTCCCCCCAGGTGGATCACACAGAGGAGGGGCCCCCAGGTGGATCACACAGAGGAGGCGTCCCCCCAGGTGGATCACACAGAGGAGGGGCCCCCCAGGTGGATCACACAGAGGAGGCGTCCCCCCAGATGTATCACACTCACAGGGAAGAGAGGGCCCCCAGGTGTACCACACTGACAAGCAGTCAGGGGCTAGGTCCGGGAGGCCGGCTCTCCTGTCCCCTTAGGCAGGTGTCGGGAAGGGAAGATCTGGGTGAAGCCCGGCTCAGCTTGGCTGGCATCACAGGTCCTTCCCGTGAAGCCCCCATCCCGGAGGGACGTCCTAGCAAGTGTCAAGAGGACCCTCAGCCACTTCCGTGTGGTGGCCACGGGCTCCAGCTGTGCCCTCGTCCAGCTGCAGCCTCTGACAGGTGGGTGGAGCCCCAGCCAGCTGTTGGAGCAGAACTTGGCTGGGGCGGCCAGGGGGAGATCTGATGGACTCCAAGGGCACAGGTGACCAGGCCCACGGGACCTAAGAACGGGGTGGTGTTTCTCCAAAGGAAAGGGGAGGCACGGTTCTGTGGGCCCGCAAAGGCAGCTGCCCACCCTCCACCCTGTCTCTCCTGCTGCCCAGGCTTCCCCAGGCAACTGCAGGTGCACATGACGCTCCAGCTCTGCCCTGTGCTCGGGGACCACGTGCACTCGGCCCGCGTGGGCACCGTCCTAGGCCAGCGCTTTCTGCTGCCAGCTGAGAGCACCAAGCCCCAGAAACAGGTAGGGACGCCCACTTGCCTGCACCGCCGGGGCTGGGGCTGGGGGCTGTGCTCCTATTTTGCCATGTGACCTCGGGCGAGCGACACTGCTCTTGGGGGATTCATTCCACCCTTCTGTTCAGTCGGTGACTGGTTGCTGGCACCCTTCTCCTTCTGCCACGCTTTGAATCTGGGATTCCTCTGCTCAAACAGTAACTCCAGAGTCTCAACACTGTCACTTCCCTCTCATGTCAAATGCAATGAATGGGCGTGGGTTTGGCTCCAAGCAGTTACTGGGGGACATGGGCTACTGCTGACCCAGCGAGATGAGGGGAGACATTGTAGGTAGGTTCGCGTGGAGGGGGGCTTTACGGCCTAGAAGTGGCCCGCAGTCTTTGGCTCACGTTCCGTTGGCTCAGTCACACATCATGTGTGCCCGGGATGTGACTGGCAAGCCCCTAGCCACAGTGGGAGTGCCTGTGTGCGTGAGTATGTGAGAGAGAAGAGGCAGGAAATGAATGAGTAAAAGCTCAGGTCATGGAGGGAGGGAGGGAGTGGTAGGCTTACCCCCATCTCTGCTGGAGCTGGGTGCTGTCCTGGCTGGAACTCGTACTCAGGCTGCCCTGCCCCACCCACCCCAGGTCCTGGATGGAGCTCTCCTCCGACGCCTCCAGCTGACCCCCTCACAGGCTGCCCAGCTGCCTCTGCACCTGCACCTACACCGTCTCCTCCTCCCAGGCACGAGGCCCGGGGATGCCCCCACCCAGCTCCTGGCCCCCCTGCCCCCCTATTTCTCCAGGACACTGCAGTGCCTGGGACTCTGCCAGCAGCAGTCCCTCCTCTGCTCCTGATGCCCTGGGGGTGGGCCCGTGGCTGCGGCCAGGCTGCAGAGCACGCACCGAGGCCCTGGGCTCCGAGGTCTTCCAGTCCCAAGGTCAGAGCCTGGCCCTCTCCCTGGACTTGAGATAATCAGAGTTCCTACCTCGTGGTATGCTGTTGAGGGTTTGCTGCAGGGTTGGTCACGGACCATGCGTTCTGCCACGCGGGAATGCCTTTTTCAGTGGTTTTCCCTGATCCTGGCCGGGAGGAGATATTAGATTAAAAAAAAAAAAAATAGTGGTAAAATACACAAAACTTTACCGTGTTTCCACTGTCAGGTCATTCTGTGACAGAGTACACTCACATTCTCATGCGACCACCACATCCACCTCCAGAAATGTCTTGCAGAGCTAAAACGCTGCCTGTTAAAACACTGACTCCCCATTTCCCCTGCCCCATTCCTTCTGTCTAAAATTGATTGGTCTAGGTACCTCGTAAGCAGAGATAGTAGGTATTTTACTTTTTAAAAAAACATGTGAAACAGGCATTTGGAGCAATGGTTGGCACACAGCTCGTATCAGAGTCCCTGGGCTCAAGTTCTCGCTCTGATCCCACCTCCAGCTAATACACACCCTGGGAGGCGGCTCAGGAACTTGGGTTCTCACCTCCCAGGTGGGAGGCTGGAGTGAACTGCTGGCTGCTGTCGGGCATGCACCTACCCTGGCTGTTGAAGAAAACTGGGAGTGAACCAACAAATTGAAGGTCTCTCTTGGCCTTTCCAATAATGTTTTGTAAAAACTGAACTATACGAGACGAACTGAGCTCCTAAAACCTTTCTGTGATTTAAAGAATGATGATATGGGGCTGGTGTTGTGGCACAGCAGGTAAGCCACCACCTGTGACACCAGCGTCCCATGTTTTTGATGGGTTTGAGCCCCACCCACTCCACTTGCAATCCAGCCTCCCTGCTAATGCACCTGGGCAGTGCAGGATGGACCAAGTGCTTGGGCCCCTGCACCCATGTGGGAGACCCACATGACGCTCCTGGCTTCAGCCTGGCCCAGCTCAGGCCCTTGTGCCATTCCAGGAATGAACCAGCAGATGGAAAGAGCTCTCTTTGTTTTCTTTTTCTTTTTTTTAAATCTTTTTTTTTTTTTTTTTTTTTTGACAGGCAGTTAGTGAGAGAGAGACAGAGGGAAAGGTCTTCCTTCCATTGGTTCACCCCCCAAATGGCCGCTATGGCCCATGCTGTGCCGATCCGAAGCCAGGAGCCAGGTGCTTCCTCCTGGTCTCCCATGGGGTGCAGGGCCCAAGCACTTGGGTCATCCTCCACTGCCTTCCCAGGGCACAGCAGAGAGCTGGCCTGGAAGAAGGGCAACCGAGACAGAATCCGGCGCCCTGACCGGGACTAGAACCCGGGGTACCAGCACCACAGGTGGAGTATTTAGCCTAGTGAGCTGCACTGCTGGCCAAGAGTTCTCTTTCAGCATTTCTCCATAACTCTGCCTTTCAAATAAATAAAAATAAGCCTTATGAAAAAACACCTGGAAATACATACTCATTTTTCGAGGCCTGAAGTCCAAAGTCAAGGCTGCAACAGGACCACTTCCCACAGGAGGCTC
This sequence comes from Lepus europaeus, assembly GCF_033115175.1. Taxonomy (NCBI): domain Eukaryota; kingdom Metazoa; phylum Chordata; class Mammalia; order Lagomorpha; family Leporidae; genus Lepus; species Lepus europaeus. The sequence continues at coordinate 7,478,806 of NC_084835.1, read as the reverse complement.
CTGGGAGAATCTAGGATTTTCTAGTGACTCCTTGTGTCCCTGGGCTCGCATGGCTCCCACCTTGGCCCCCATCTTCATCTGGCCTTTGAGAGCGCTGAGAATATTCTGCCCTGGCCCACTGGCCTGGAAACCAGCAGGTGCAAAAGGACTGCTCGACCATGGCACTGTTTCTTGGAAGCAGGAGCTGAGATTCCGTGTGAGTGCTCATCCCGCGCCGGGAGGGGACGTCAGCTTGTCCCGCGTCTGAAGCCTCCACAGGTGGCTGCTCCCTCACACTGTACACGCAGTCTGCTTCGTACGCGCCCGACTCAGCCTCTCGGCTCATCTTTCACCAGGACTCCGTGCTGCCTAAAGCTGAAGTAATTCCCTGTGCTCCGCGCTCCTGCTAAGCTGTTGTGTGGAAGTTAATTTTCCAGCCAGCCAGGCCCCTAGGAAGATGAGAGAGCAGTCTGCCCGTCCCACACCTCGCGACTTCTCTTCTGCCCTGCCCGTGTCATTCAGGATGACCTCCGAGGTCCTTGCTTTGACTCTCCTGAGGGCAGAGCCCAGGCTCCAGGCAGAGGCTGTCTCGGGGACCGCCACTGAACAGACAACTGGAAAACACTGCTGTTTCCCACAAGGATGTGGTCTGTTGGCTATTTTAGGTGACAGTGGCTGCTGGCTGAGGCATGGTCAGGCCCACCCACTTCCCCTGTGTCTCCTGCTGTGAGTGTTCCCACGCCCACACAGTGTGGCCCATCTCATCTGTCCCCTGGGGCTGGGGACTTGACATCTGACTGTTCTGGAAGTGCGTCCCTGCCTCCCGCTCACTGCCACACGGTCGTGGGCAAGCCCCATCTCCCTCCAGACTGTCTCCTCTAACATAGAGGTTCCCGCTCTGCCCCCTGCAAATCCGAGAGGGAGGCCCGGGTCTGTCACTCGGTGGGAGCTGTGGGCCTTACCGCGAGGGAGAGCTGCTGAGTTGGCCCAGCTCTTGCTCTGACCCTGGAGAAGAGAGCCGAGGCCCCTGCTCCTCATCCCCCTGACAGCAGCAGAGCCAAGCCCTCTGCTCCTCGCCCCCCAACGGCAGCAGAGCCGAGCCCCCTGCTCCAGGCCCCCCCGACAGCAGCAGAGCCGAGCCCCCCAACAGCAGTGGAGCTGAGCCCCCTGCTCCTCATCCCCCGACGGCAGCGGAGCCGAGCCCCCTGCTCCAAGCTCCCTGACGGCAGCAGAGCCGAGCCCACAGCACTTCACCTGCTCCTTTTATTTGGCACTGGACCCAGGACGGGGGGCAAGTGGGATCAAAGCAGGGGCTTCCCTAGCCGCATATCTCCCATGCCCCTCAGCCCCCCGAAGGTGTTGATAAGGGACAGGGGCTCTGGGAGGCCTAGCTGCTTCATGGGGCACGCCTTGGCCTTGGATTTGTCACCGCGTCTGGCCTGGACCTTCCTGTGGGTATCAGGGAGGGCTCCGACGTCAAACGGCAGATGCCACAAGGCCCTTCCAGGACGGGGGCTCTGAAGGCGCCGGGGAGCAGCAGCCTCGGTGTGAAAGGAGGGAAGAGAGGGAGAGGATCAGGAATCCGTCTGGAGAGCGGCCCTCCCACCCTGCCCCGGGGCTGGCACTGCCCACCAGGGGGCAGTCACCGTTCAAGGCCCACCTTTGTTGGCTTCAGGACGCCGGGTGCCAGCTTGAGCTCAGGGTTGGGTGGGAGGGAAATGAAAACCTTGGCCGTAGGTAGAGTCGTCAGGGCCTTGCCTGTGGTCGACAGGGCCTTAGAGCCCAACAGCTTGTGGGAGTGCAGCCTGAGACCCCGCCCCTGGGGCCAGAGCACACGGGGAGAAGGCAGCCGGGCCTGGATGTGGAGGCTGGGGAGGTGGTAAGGGGCTGTGGGAGCAAGGGAAGCTCTGAGGAGGGCTGGGAGGCCCTGGGCTGACCAGCTGCCCCAGAAGGAGGGTGTGGAGGGTGGGGCAGAGGGAGGGGCGAGCACAGACAGAGCCCTCCCGGGTCCTTCTCCAGAGACAAGGGGAAGAACACAGGGTTTGGAGTTCAACAGACCTGGGTCTGCATCCCAGCTCTGCCCCTTCTGAGCTGTGCAACCTCGGGTAACTTCCTTAAACTTCCTGATCCCTCAGCTGGAAAACGGGAGTAGCAGCACCCACCTTGCTGGGCTGCTGGGAGGACAAAGGAGGCTGGCTGGGTGGGGGCAGCATGGCTGCTAGGTGCTCGATCAGTACCAGTTCCCTCCCTGAGGAAGGGCAGTGCCCCGGGGGAGACAAGCTTGGGCTGGGGGAGAGCGCAGTCTGTCAGTGAGTCCTGGCTCCTGTGTAACCACCTGGGGGTGCCCGGGCTGGAGGGACACTGCTCATCTGGCTGCTGGAAATATCTAGAAAGCAGGCTCTGCGAGTGGTGGCTTTTACTTCTTACTGCAGGCTCTTTGGCAGGGGCAGGGCTTGGACAGCAGGACACTGGGGTGTTTGGGGAGCACAGTCTTACCCAGGGCCTGGGGGTTCTTCGGACTCAATGGCAATCTGTCCAGGGGGTGGGGTTGCCTGTCTCCACTATCAAAGGTCATGGTGAAAATGCAGCCCATCCTGGAGCCGGAGGGGTCCCACTTCCGGAGACGGGGGTGGGCCAGGGCGGCGGCACTTTTCGCCTTGCCTTTCTTCCCCTTTCCGGGGACCGTGGTGGTGGACGTGCTGTCCGGCTTCTCAGCGTGTCCCTGGCTTCTGGGCCCAGCAGCGTTCCTAGAAGAGTCCTTGCCTTCCCCAGCGCCTCGCTGAGTCGGCAGGTGAGGGAGAGCCGGGCGGACCCTGACCCGCCGGTGACACATCGCCAGGGGCTTCTTGATGGTGCAGCCTTCCACCAGGAGCCGGGTCCCCACATACTGGGGCACCTCCACGACGGGCTGTGGGCAAGCAGACGAGACGGGGCCCGCTCAGCCCACGGCACCGGTACCTCACGGCCCAGCAGGACTCAGGGCAGAAATGAGTGCAGAACTTTTCCGAAGCATCTGGTCGGAAACGGAAACATCTGGGCCGAGGCACAGGGAGGTGCCAGCCCAGGAGACCCACTGCGGTGTCCAGAATCACAGAGCCCCACGGGCTGCTTAAGCGGGATGAACGGCGCAGTCCTGGCCAGGCCACCCCCGGCACCATCCTTCCCACCGCCCTCCCAAGTGCCTGTGGCTCGCTGCCGAGGGCCAGCTTCCTACAGAGAAGCTCAGTAAGGATGCCAGACAGGTCAGGGGCTTGGAGTCCTTGGAGTGACGGCTGAGCCCAAGCCACAGCGAGCAGAGGCTGAGGGCTTTAAAGAAGGCAGCCTGCAGACAGCAAGCAGCTGACTGGCGGGGCAGAGGGAAGTGCTCCCTACCGTCTAAAGTTCCCCTAAGCCGGCCAGGTTCCAGGAGCGGCCACTGGGCCTGGCTAGCAGCCTCCTTCAGGCCTGGGGCCCTCCTGAGGGGTCTACAGTGTCAGCAGGGGCTCCTGACTGAAATCTCTCTAAACACCGCAACACCGGGGAGCCGGTTACAAACCCGGCTGCGTGCGCACCCCAGAACCCCAGCTCACCTGTGCAGAAGGGTCTCAACCAACAGAGAAGGTACCTACAGAATTAGAACCTTACTGTTTGAACAGGCAAGAACCAAAACTGTATCAAAACAACCAGGTGAAAAGCATGGCAGGACACCATAATTTGCATAAGGCCTAAATCTCACCTTACAGTGTAATTAATAATTGCAAAGGGAAGGGTGCAGCTTATCACAGTGAGATCTGGCAGCTGCTACCTTAGCCCACAGTCAAGTTTCACACCAGTAATCAGGAGACGCTCTAACAAAAAACATCCAATCCGAATTCCAGCAAGCTGTCTGACCTAGCATCTACATTACAGGACGTCCAGACAATACAACACCAAGCGCAACACCACCGCGAAGAACCAATCGCATCAATGCAGAGCATGGGACAGTTCTACAAACAACTGCTGGGTCCCTTCCAAGACCCGAGTGGTGGAGAACGCTCCAGAGGCATCCCAGATTCGGACAACTAGAGACCAACCGGGGCCAGTTGTGCGCCTTGATTAATGCCGGCCTAACAATGAAAGCCAATCAGCAATGAGGGCCAACAGAGGACAACTGGTCATGGGACAAGGCAGGTGCACAGGCCACAGAACCACCTCTAGGGGCAGGGGCCCCTGGCAGCCCATGCCTCTGCAAGACACCTCTGCTCCACAGTGGGACCTTTCCCCTGGCTCTGCCGTCATCCCACACGAGCGCCGGTTCATGCCCACTTCCAGCCCAGTTCCCTGCTGATGGCCTGGGAAAAGCAGTGGAAAATGACCCAAGTGCTAGGGCTCCTGCCATCCACACGGGAGACCCAGATGAAGCTCCTGGCTCCTGGCTTTGGCCTGGCCATTGCGGTCATCTGGAGGTGAACCTGTGGATGAAGATCTCTTTCTGTATCTTGCTCCCTTTAATCCATAACTCTTTCAAATAAATAAATAAAATCTTTAAAAAAATGTTATAAGTAACTTTAACAAAGAGGAGGCCACTAAGGTCACGTGGTCAGCTGGCCCCTCCCTGCAGCCGACCTCAACAGAAGCTGAGTGCTACTGCCACTAGGGAGACCCCCTGCAGGGCGAGACCCTCTGCCCTGAGCAGCCGCAGATGGGTAGGGGTGCACGTGATGCTGGGTTCGTCTACAGAGCCCGCAGATATTCTCAATGTGCCTCCAGGGCACAGACACCTCACTGCACAGCCACAGGGAGACCACCTCCAGGGCACAGACCCCATCACAACAGCTACAGGAAGACCACCTCCAGGGCACAGACCCCTCACTGCACAGCTACAGGGAGACCACCTCCAGGGCGCAGACCCCTCACTGCACAGCCACAGGGAGACCACCTCCAGGGCGCAGACCCCTCACTGCACAGCCACAGGGAGACCACCTCCAGGGCGCAGACCCCTCACTGCACAGCCACAGGGAGACCACCTCCAGAGAACAGACCCCTCACTGCACAGCCACAGGGAGACCACCTCCAGGGCGCAGACCCCTCACTGCACAGCCACAGGGAGACCGCCTCCAGGACCCACACCCCTCACTGCACAGCCACAGGGAGACCACCTCCAGGGCGCTCACCCCTCACTGCACTGATGAGAGGAGACCGCCTCCAGCGCACAGACCCCTCACTGCACAGCCACAGGGAGACCGCCTCCAGGGCGCACACCCCTCATTGCTCAGCCACAGGGAGACCACCTCCAGGGCGCAGACCCCTCACTGCACAGCCACAGGGAGACCACCTCCAGGGCGCACCCCATCACTGCACAGCCACAGGGAGACCGCCTCCAGGACCCACACCCCTCACTGCACAGCCACAGGGAGACCACCTCCAGGGCACAGACGCCATCACTCAACAGCCACAAAGACCACCTCCAGGGCGCAGACCCCTCACTGCACTGATGAGAGGAGACCGCCTCCAGCGCACAGACCCCATCACTGCACAGCCACAGGGAGACCGCCTCCAGGACGTACACCCCTCACTGCACAGCCACAGGAAGACCACCTCCAGGGCGCACACCCCTCACTGCACAGCCACAGGGAGACCACCTCCAGGGCGCACACCACTCACTGCACAGCCACAGGGAGACCGCCTCCAGGACGCACACCCCTCACTGCACAGCCACAGGAAGACCACCTCCAGCACACAGACCCCTCACTGCACAGCCACAGGGAGACCACCTCCAGGGCGCAGACGCCTCACTGCACAGCCACAGGAAGACCACCTCCAGGGCACAGAACCCTCCCTGCACAACCACAGGGAGACCACCTCCAGGGCGCAGACCCCTCACTGCACGGCCAAAGGGAGACCACCTCCAGGGCGCAGACCCCTCACTGAACAGCCACAGGGAGACCACCTCCAGGGCGCACACCACTCACTGCACAGCCACAGGGAGACCGCCTCAAGGACGCACACCCCTCACTGCACAGCCACAGGGAGACCACCTCCAGGACGCACACCCCTCACTGCACAGCCACAGGAAGACCACCTCCAGGGCGCACACCCCTCACTGCACAGCCACAGGGAGACCACCTCCAGGGCGCAGACCCCTCACTGCACAGCCACAGGGAGACCGCCTCCAGGGCACAGACCCCATCACTGCACAGCCACAGGGAGACCACCTCCAGGGCGCAGACCCCTCACTGCACAGCCACAGGGAGACCACCTCCAGGGCACACACCCCTCACTGCACTGGTGAGAGGAGACCGCCTCCAGTGCACAGACTCCTCACTGCACAGCCACAGGGAGACCACCTCCAGGTTGCAGACGCCTCACTGCACAGCCACAGGGAGACCACTTCCAGGGCACACACCCCTCACTGCACTGATGAGAGGAGACCACCTCCAGGGCGCAGACCCCTCACTGCACAGCCACAGGGAGACCGCCTCCAGGGCGCAGACCGCTCCCTGCACAGCCACAGGGAGACCACCTCCAGGGCGCAGACCCCTCACTGCACAGCCACAGGGAGACCACCTCCAGGGCGCAGACCCCTCACTGCACAGCCACAGGGAGACCACCTCAAGGGCGCACACCCCTCACTGCACAGCCACAGGGTGACCACCTCCAGGGCACAGACCCCTCACTGCACAGCCACAGGGAGACCACCTCCAGGGTGCAGACGCCTCACTGCACAGCCACAGGGAGACCACTTCCAGGGCACACACCCCTCACTGCACTGATGAGAGGAGACCACCTCCAGGGCGCAGACCCCTCACTGCACAGCCACAGGGAGACCACCTCCAGGGCGCAGACCGCTCCCTGCACAGCCACAGGGAGACCACCTCCAGGGCGCAGACCCCTCACTGCACAGCCACAGGGAGACCACCTCCAGGGCGCAGACCCCTCACTGCACAGCCACAGGGAGACCACCTCAAGGGCGCACACCCCTCACTGCACAGCCACAGGGTGACCACCTCCAGGGCACAGACCCCTCACTGCACAGCCACAGGGAGACCACCTCCAGGGCGCAGACCCCATTACTGCACAGCCACATGGTGACCGACTCCAGGGCGCAGACCCCTCACTGCACAGCCACAGGAAGACCACCTCCAGGGCGCAGACCCCTCACTGCACAGCCACAGGGAGACCACCTCCAGGGCGCACACCCCTCACTGCACAGCCACAGGGAGACCACCTCCAGAGAACAGACCCCTCACTGCACAGCCACAGGGAGACCACCTCCAGGGCACAGACCCCTCACTGCACAGCCACAGGGAGACCACCTCCAGGGCGCACACCCCTCACTGCACAGCCACAGGGAGACCACCTCCAGGGCGCAGACCCCTCACTGCACAGCCACAGGGAGACCACCTCCAGGGCGCAGACCCCATCACTGCACAGCCACAGGGAGACAGCCTCCAGGGCGCAGACCCCTCACTGCACAGCCACAGGGAGACCACCTCAAGGGCACACACCCCTCACTGCACTGATGAGAGGAGACCGCCTCCAGCACACAGACCCCTCACTGCACAGCCACAGGGAGACTGCCTCCATGGCGCACACCACTCACTGAACAGCCACAGGGAGACCACCTCCAGGGCGCAGACCCCTCACTGCACAGCCACAGGGAGACCACCTCCAGGGCGCAGACGCCTCACTGCACAGCCACAGGGAGACCACCTCCAGGGCACAGACCCCTCACTGCACACCCACAGGGAGACTACCTCCAGAGAACAGACCCCTCACTGCACAGCCACAGGGAGACCACCTCCAGGGCACAGACCCCTCACTGCACATCCACAGGGAGACCACCTCCAGGGCACAGACCCCTCACTGCACAGCCACAGGGAGACCACCTCCAGGGCACAGACCCCATCACTGCACAGCCACAGGGAGACCACCTCCAGGGCGCAGACCACTCCCTGCACAGCAACAGGGAGACCACCTCCAGGGCGCAGACCCCTCCCTGCACAGCCACAGGGAGACCACCTCCAGGGCGCAGACCCCTCACTGCACAGCCACAGGGAGACCGCCTCCAGGGCGCAGACCGCTCCCTGCACAGCCACAGGGAGACCACCTCCAGGGCGCAGACCCCTCACTGCACAGCCACAGGGAGACCACCTCCAGGGCGCACACCCTTCATTGCTCAGCCACAGGGAGACCACCTCTAGGGCACAGACCCTTCACTGCACTGATGAGAGGAGACCGCCTCCAGCGCACAGACCCCTCACTGCACAGCCACAGGGAGACTACCTCCAGGGCACAGACCCCATCACTGCACAGCCACAGGGAGACCACCTCCAGGGCGCAGACCCCTCACTGCACAGCCACAGGGAGACCACCTCCAGGGCGCTCACCCTTCACTGCACAGCCACAGGGAGACCACCTCCAGGGCGCACACCCCTCATTGCTCAGCCACAGGGAGACCACCTCCAGGGCACAGACCCTTCACTGCACTGATGAGAGGAGACCGCCTCCAGCGCACAGACCCCTCACTGCACAGCCACAGGGAGACCACCTCCAGGGCACACACCCCTCACTGCACAGCCACAGGGAGACCACCTCCAGGGCACAGACCCCTCACTGCACAGCCACAGGGAGACTGCCTCCAGGGCGCAGACCCCTCACTGCACAGCCACAGGGAGACCACCTCCAGGGCGCAGTCCCCTCACTGCACAGCCACAGGAAGACCACCACCAGGGCGCACTCCCCTCACTGCACAGCCACAGGGAGACCGCCTCCAGGGCGCAGACCCCTCACTGCACAGCCACAGGGAGACCACCTCCAGGGCGCAGACCCCTCACTGCACAGCCACAGGTAGACCACCTCCAGGGCGCAGTCCCCTCACTGCACACCCACAGGGAGACCACCTCCAGGGCGTAGTCCCCTCACTGCACAGCCACAGGGAGACCACCTCCAGGGCGCAGTCCCCTCACTGCACAGCCACAGGGAGACCACCTCCAGGGCGCAGTCCTCTCACTGCACAGCCACAGGAAGACCACCTCCAGGGCGCAGACCCCTCACTGCACAGCCACAGGGAGACCACCTTCAGGGTGCAGACCCCTCACTGCTGTGTGGTGCTGCGGGGAGACCACCTCCAGGGCACAGACCCCTCCTCATGTAGCTTTCAGTCTCTTTCTGGGAAATGCGTGGCAGCAGCAGCAGTACAACACAGCAGCTACCACCAAACTGACCTTTACTGCACATCCAGGCACTGGACAAGTGGTCTTTCATCATGAACACCCTAGCATGCTTAGGGGGTGATAAACACAGCCGCCAAACCCCGTGTCACAGTAACCGTGGCCCAGGGACTACCATGGACTCCACTCACATCCATCACTGAATCCTCACCAGACAGGAAGTAGGCACTGTTTTATTACCGCTCTACAGAGGGGAAACTGGGATCCCTTGTGTCTGGTCAAAGTCTCAGGGTCACAGCCACGGCTCAGGGACTGGCAGTGCTTTTTGTTTTTTTTTAAGATTTATTTATTTATTATTTTATTTATTTACAGATAGAGTTAGTGAGAGAGAGAGATACAGAGAGACAGAGAGAAAGGTCTTCCTTCTGTTGGTTCATCCCCCAAATGGCTGCTATGGCTGCAGCTACACCGATCCGAAGCCAGGAGCCAGGAGCTTCCTCCTGGTCTCCCATGTGGGTACAGGGCATAAGGACTTGGGCCATCCTCCACTGCCCTCCCGGGCCACAGCAGAGAGCTGGCCTGGAAGAGGAGCAGCTGGGACTAGAACCCGCACCCATATGGGATGGCGGTGCCTCAGGCGGAGAGTTAACCAAGTGAGCCATGGCACCAGCCTCTTCAGATTTATTTATTTGAAACATTTATTTATTTGAAAATCAGAGTTACAGAGAGGCAAAGGCAGAGAGATAAAGACAGTCCATCTGCTGGTTCACTCCGAAAATGGCCACAACAGCCAGAACTGGGCTGATCTGAAGCCAGGAGCAGGAGCTTCTCCTGGGTCTCCCATGCGGGTGCAGGGCCCCAAGGACTTGGGCTATTTTCCTCTGCTTTTCAGGCCATATCAGAGAACTGGACCGGAAGTGGAGCAGCCAGAACCTGAACCAGCGCCCATACGGGATGCTGGCACTGCGGCGGCGGCTTTACCCACTGTGCCACAGCACCAGCCCTGGCAGTTCTCTTAATGCTCTGCTTTGTGCTTCCCTAGACATGTGAGGGCACCTCAAACAGTGAGTGGAAAAATGCAACAAGAATTTAAGTTTAGGGGCTGGCATTTCGCTAAGTGCTTGAGACACCCAGTTTTCTATGTCAGAATGCCTAGGTTCAAAACCTGGCTCTGGTTCCTTACTCCAGCTTCCTGTTAATGAGATGCTAGGAGAAAGGAAGTGACAGCTCCATAAGTGGATTCTTGCTACTAACACAGGAGACCTGGGTTGAGCTCCGGCCCCACCCAGCCCGGTCCCCAGCTTTCGCAGTGATTTGGGAAGTGAACCAGTAGATGGGTACTCTCTCCCTTTCTCTGGAAGAAGAAGGAAGAAGGAAGAAGGAAGAAGGAAGGAGAAGAAGCAGCTTCTTTTGGTATAAAGATTTTGAAAGCCACGTGTTTTTCTTCATAACATGTATTTCCGGTGAACTGCTTGATGACCCCTCAAAGTACCCACATTTCATTCTCCCAAAGCCCAGGAGAAAGCACAGCCACTGCCCAGGGAAGCTGAGGCCCTGGAGGGCAAGCAGCTGCACTAGGTCAGCGTGGCAGGACCGAGCCCTGAGCCTAGGCCTTGTGCCTGGTCTGAGCACAGCGGCCTGCCCTCAGGGTGGGACTACCCAGTACGAGAGGCTGACTCCCTGGGGGCCCGCCCGCCTCACCTGCTTATAGATGAGCTCGAAGGCCCCCGTGTCACAGCTGCGGTCCAGCCGCCGGTCGATGACCACGCGCAGGGTGTCTGCTTGCACGCAGGCACAGAGCCGGGACGTGATGGGCGTGGAGGGCGCCATGGAGGGGCTGGCGTTGATCTCGATCAGCCAGGGCTGGAAGTCCTCCCCAAACACAAAGTCCGCCCCGTAGAGCTCGAAGCTGGCCTTCCGGCACTGCACGGTGTCCTGCGAGGTCTGCAGCGCGTGGATCACAGCAGCCTTCATGCCAGGCACGATGACGCTGGACCAGGCGCTGGGGGCCCCCATCTCCTTCAGGTGGGCCTGGAACTTCTGGCTGCACCACATGTTGTCTGCGGGCAGCATTGGGTGCCGGTGGCACGAGTTCTCCAGGTGCTTCTGGATGGAGTTGTTGCACAGGTGCACCGCGCTAGGGCAGGGAGCAGAAAGCTGAGCTAGGACAGCCCAGTGACACAGAGGACCCCACCTGGGAGGGGGGAGGGAAGGACCCAGGCCTGTGCCCAGCACACTTCCGGGGTCAGGAGCAGTCAGGTCCCTCTGAGGAGCAGCAGCGGGCACCACACTGAATGCTCTGTGCCTCCTCTCCTTAGCCCTCCCAGTGCTTGGAAGACAGAAGATGGGTAAGAGGATGGCCCTGCAGGCACCATCTTCAGCAGTGGCCAGTGTGAGGTCTCAGGTGTCACTAAGCCTGCGTGCTCCCGGCATCTGTGAAACGGGGTTGTAACAGCGGTCGCTCCGCCCAGCTTTTATCAAGAGTGACTGCGGGAGCAGACACACGGTGCTTATATATTCACGCACACAAAGCCTGCATCATACATGAAGTGCCCATCACTGAATTTCACACTGGTGCCTCCATCCTCCAGGTGGGGCTCCACGGGGCTTACAGGGAGGTTTTGTTTTGTTTTTTTTTTGACAAGCAGAGTGGACAGTGAGACACAGACAGAGAGAAAGGTCTTCCTTTACTGTTGGTTCACCCTCCAATGGCCGCTGCGGCCGGCGCACCGTGCTGAACCAAAGGCAGGAGCCAGGTGCTTATCCTGGTCTCCCATGGGGTGCAGGGCCCAAGCACTTGGGCCATCCTCCACTGCACTCCCGGGCCACAGCAGAGAGCTGGCCTGGAAGAGGGGCAACCGGGACAGAATCCGGTGCCCCGACCGGGACTAGAACCCGGTGTGCCACAAGGCGGAGGATTAGCCTAGTGAGCCGCGGCGCTGGCCTACAGGGAGGTTTTGCTTGACCAAAGCCACACAGCCTGGAAGCTGCAGCCTCTACCCCACAGCAGCACTGCATCTTGCCTCTCTCCTCTCGAACGCCTCCTGGCCACCCTCTGCCTTGTGGGACATTTCCTTCCCCATAGCCCGTGCCAGCTCTCCATCTGCTAGTTAACTTTACTCCTGTGTTCACTGCTTGTCTGTCTCTCCCAGAATGACAGCTCTTACAGCTGGGATCTTGTTTTGTTCAGCACTGGGTCCTGAGAGTCTAGAATGCGGACGGCACAGGGCACACACTCTGAGTAGCTGTCAGGTGGGAGGGAGGCTGGCTGGAGCCCTGTGGGGCTGCACGGTGGGTGCTCCTGCCTCTTGGCTCCCCAGGTCCCGTGCCCCACAGGGAACTGAGCAGCGGGACTCACTTGTCCAGATTCTTCAGGGAGAAGGGCTGCGTGGAGAAGCGGATGTAGCTGTTGCGGTAGAACCACACAGTGAGCGGGTTCCAGTCGGTGACCAGGAACCACTGTCTCAGGTCAAACTTGGTGCCGAAGATGAGCAGGGGCCGCTCGATGTACTTCTGCACCACCCACTTGCCGTCTTTCATCATCAGGGGGTTGCAGTCCACCAGCTTCAGCATCTCCTCCAGGTGGTCCATGCACATGATGCCTAAGGGGGAGAGGGCAGCAGGGCTCAGGGGGCGAGGCCAGGGCACCACGCGCAGCACACCCTACGCTCTCAGCCCTACCGGACGGAGTGGGCCAAGTGGGCGAGGCCGCCCCCCTCCACTGCAACCTGTTCCCTCTGCCAAAGGTCAGAAGTTGCAGCAACATCAAAGTCTTTATGTTTCTAAGTTTGGTTTGATTGACAAGGAATCTATAGAGATAAAAATGGGCTTCTGTGATGCATGTGCATATACATTACTTATTCTCCAATAACGGAATGTAAGACCAAAGCCAGTTTCAATACAAAAGAACACACAATAAAAAATGTCTCCTTCTCCAGCGGCTGCAAGTGTGGCTTGAGACCCACACGTGTTGGTTTCATGGGATTCCACAGAATAAAGCCACTCTGTGTCTGCAAGGGTGCTTGGCACCCGGAAGTGTGAGTGAAGGTTGAGTCAATAATGACAGTATGTATCAAGGTCGTTACACACGTGTGGGACAAATTCCTAGCTGCAGATTCGCTAGCCCCTAGGTGTGTGCTGGCTTCATTTTATATTGCCAGGAATGCGCAACCAATTTCTGGTCCCAGAAAGACTGTAGAATACCAGGTGTTTGCCCATATCCCACACAACACTGCTCGTTGGTTACATATTTTAGACATTCTCCTGGGTAGGAAATGGTGCCTAATTCCGCCTCTCCTCCTAAGGAGTGAAGAATCTCAGGCCTCCACAGCACGGTTTGGATGCTAGTAAGGTACAACCCCAACACACACACTCGCAAACCAAGTGCACTCCTTCAAGGTTCAGCCCCCAGAGCAGCCTCGTCACCTTCCAGAGACACTGCCGAGGCTGGCACTGTGGCACAGCAGAGGAAGACGTGGCCTGTGACACCAGCGTCCCACCTGAGCAGTGAGACTCAGCTGCTCCACTTCCGATCCAGCTCCTTGCTAATGCAGCTGGGAAAACAGCAGAAGACGGCCCAAGTGCCTGGGCCCCTGTCACCCAAGTGGGAGACCAGGATGGAGTTCCAGGCTTCTGGCTTTGGCCTGGTGCAGCCCCAGACGTTGTGACCATTTGGAGAATGAACCAGATAACAGAAGGTCGGTCTCTCTCTCTCTCTCCATTTTTGTGTCTTTCCCTTTTTCTGTAACTCTGCATTTTAAATAAATAAATATGTGGGTTTTCCCCCCAAACCCTCACACATAGGGTCAAATGATTTTCAGGTTTTTTTTTAATTTATTAATTTATTTATTTGAGAGGTAGAGTCACAGACAGAGAGGGAGAGACAGAGAGAGAGTCTTCCATCTGCTGGTTCACTCCCCAAATGGCTACAACAGCCAGAGCTGACCGATTGAAAGCCAGGAGCTTCTTCTGGGTCTCCCACGAGGGTGCAGGGAGCCAAGCATTCGGGTCATCTTCCACTGTCCATCTGGGATGCTGGCACCAGAGGTGGAGGCTTAGCCCACTACACCTTAGTGCAGGCCCTTTCTGCTTTTTCTTTTTAAGATTTATTTGGTTGTTTGAAAGACTTACAGAGAGAGAGAAGGAGAGAGAGAGAGAAAGAGAGAGAAATATTCCATCTGCTGGTTCACTCTCCAAACGGCCACAATGACTGGGGCTGGCCCAGGCCAAAGCCAGAAATCAGGAGCTTCTCCTGGGTCTTCCACATGGGTACAGGGACCAAGAACTTGGGTCATCTTCCTCTGCTTTCCCAGGCACATTAGCAGGGATCTGGATTGGAAGTGGAACAGTCTGCACTTGAACCAGCACCCATATGGGATGCTGGCTCTGCAGGCGGTGGCTTATCCTACTGAGCCACAGCACTGGCCCCAAGTAAATACTTTTTAAAAAGGCACAGACAAAATTGTGCCTGGTTCTCAAATGTCCACAGCGCACTCGGCACAACTGCCAAGAACAGGTTGCCTTGTATGAGCCAAGATCAGACTGACAGAGCAATTTCATTTCTAGAAATTTACCCTAAGGCAACAAAAGGAAAAGTCCACAAAGACCTCTGCACAAGATGCTCCTCACAGCATTGCCTCCACCAGGAATCAATCAACAAAAAATCTGCACGAGAAAAGGAAGAAAAAGACAGGACAGGATGTCCAACAACACAAGACTCCAAGGCAGAACCACAGTGAGCCAAGAGGGCCTACACCCTCCCTCTCCGCACAACTCAGACGTTCTAGGTCAGGACGGGGGCCACTCCAGGGAGGCCGAGATACAAGAAGGGCCCTCCAGGGTGCAGGTATCTTGTTCCTTGACCCTGGGAGCCGTGGGCTGGACGTTTGTTGATGCACTTGATGTGTACGCCCACGACGCGGGTCCTTTTCAAGCAAGTGTATCCTACAGACACTTCAATTAAGTATTTTTCAAACAGATAAACAGTAGCATTTGGTGCTAGGTACCTGGAGAGTCGCTGTCTTATTCTGTCTCCATCTGTGTATGTTTGAAAGGGTCCCTAAAAGGATGTTTAAAACAGAGAACAAAAACCACAGCTCTGATGTAGAGTGATTTCCAAGTTCTATTGCTAAGAAAAAAACTGCAAAACAGAAAAGTCTCGTACTAACTGATATGGAAAGATTATAAAGAGTGAAAAAGGGGAGGTGTGGAATAACGTGCTTTTGTGTAAAGTGCACATACACACACACATGCACACGCACACACTCCAAGTGCGTGGAAGACAGCACAGAAGGAAACATCTGAAGGTGAACGGCAGTTATCTCCTTTTGCTTGCTTCTTCGTAGTTTTCTGTACTGTTTGGTTTTTGCTTGAATAATGAGCATGCATTTTCACGACCTGGCACCAAAGCCTGTGAGTACATTTCTGGAGCCCCTGCTGAAGCACCACCCCAGCTTGCCGGCGCTCCTGTCCGAACGCCACTTGAACTTGGCTGGGCAGTCACAGGAACAGCCGTACACAGGATCTGACCACACACACCTTTTACTCATTCAGTCCTCACACGGAGGGGCTGGCTCCCTAAGGACGAGGCCAGGAGAGCTTGACTCACCTGCCGGAAGTCTTACAGGGAGCAGGGCATGTGACCCCCTGTGGCCCCTGTGGCCGGAATCAGTCACTAAATGTATCTCCACTAGAGAAGGGAAGTCCAGGACAGTCCATCCATCAACAGGAGACACCACAGCGGCGACACCTGGGTTTGACCTTGTGGGTGTGGCTGCCACCATCCAGGACTCTAACCACTCTGCTGCAACCCACAAGGTCGCATTGGTCAAATCTGAGAGCCCTGAGGTGCCAGGCTCCTGAGTGCCCGCGTCACCAGAGTCACCTCAAGCGCTAACCTGAACTCTGAGGCTGGGGAGGAGGCGTCTGCTCTCACAGGGAGATGGCTCTGGCCCAGACACCAGGCTGAGTTTCCACTCCTTCATTTAACCCGCACCCCACTGGAAGTGTCAGCATCATCACAGAGGAGGAAACAGGTCAGAGAGGGGACACGTGGAGTATCACTAACAGGGCTGGGACTGGAGCCCGGGCCTCACGTGGGGAACCTCGCCGCGGGGTGAGGTGCAGGGAGCAAGGGCTGACCCCCACCTCGTCCACGGGACTTGGCTCCTGGCTTCACGATCCAGACGTTGCGATCCCCTTCCATGTCCATCTGGGGTACCACGGCCCGCAGCCGCTGCAGGATGTCCTCACAGCGCTGGACCTGGGCGTCCCGGTGCCTGAGTTCTGCTCCCTCGCTGTGGGGAGATGACGGGACTTGGGCAGGGCTGGGCCTGGGGGCAGGTGGTGGACAGGACAAGGGGAGTCACAGGCCCCTGGCCATGGTCCAGCCAGCCGCAGTCATGCCCTCCCCTCAGAGACCCAGGTGGGTCTCTCCAAGCCTCCCTGCCACTCTCACGCCACTCCCCCATCCTAGCCACCCAGGCTATGGGAAAGAGAGAGGCTGGGCAAAGTCCATTCCCTTCAAGCCGCTCCCCTACAACGACACTCTGCAGCTCTGCCACCTCTCTTCTTCTTAGGTTAAAACTGCCTCTTGGGGGGCCAGCACTGTGGCAAAGCAGGTAAAGCCTCTGCCTGCAGTGCCGGCATCCCACATGGGTGCCGGTTCTAGTCCTGGCTGCTCCACTTTGAATCCAGCTCTCTGCTATGGCCTGGGAGAGCAGTGGAAGATGGTCCAAATCCTTGGATCCCTGCACCCACGTGGGAGACCCAGAAGAAGCTCTTGGCTCCTGGCTTCCGATCAGCGCATCTCCAGCTGTTGGGGCTAATTAGGGAGTGAACCAGTGGATGGAAGACTTCTCTCTGTGTGTGAGTGTGTGTGTGTGTGTGCAACTCTGACAAAAAATTGCCTCTTGTAAAATCCAATCATTCTAGCTCCCAATGATGGGGCTTGTGTATGTGACAGGCCCTGCACCAAAGGCATTCCACATGAGGGTCTTCAACAAGTTCATGGAAAATGTGTATAATGAAAAAAAAAAAAAAAACACGCATAGATTTCAAAATTTTCTACACCAAAGTAAACATCATTAATTCCATTTTTTCATGAACTGTTTAAACTACCCTGGAATTTCCACTAATTCAACGGCCCTGCTGGGCAAGTTCTACTCATTCCATTTTAGCCTGGAGAGCCGAGAGACTTGCCCAGGCCCCTCTGAGCTGCGGCTGAGCCAGGACTGCTGCCTCCTGGGACTCCCTCCCCTCCCCAGCAGACTGGCTGACAGGCGGGCGCCTCCTCAGCACCTCTGCTTCTCTCCTGGCTTGGTCTCTCTTGCCATCACCCAGCCCCCCAGACACAGACGCTCACATGGGGACCGTCTGTGTCTTCTCATTGGGTCACAGCTCTGGGCGAGTGAGGACGTCGGTACCGTGCTTTGTTGCATTCCCATGGCTAAGCACTGCATGGGGCACCCCTCGGGAGTGCCGAAACCTGGTTAAGTGAGCGGGCGGCTGGCTAAGCAAGCGCCCCAGCAGGAGCACACTGAGCAAGCACGCTGGACAGACAAGGACGCAAGGTCAGAGACCCTGTTCCTCACAGGACGGAAAACATCCGCAGCTGAACCCAGTCACCGAGCACCCCACGTGGCTGCCTCACCCAAATTCTCCTTGCTTCCAACAGAGCAGCAAGGAGGCCTCCACTGGGTGCTGACCCCTCTTTAACATCTGAGCCTCGAGTGTCTCCAGCCATGCAGAACTCACTCTCTCTCTCTCTCTCAATGTTTACTTAAAAGGCAGAGAGAAAGAAAGAAATTATCTTCTGTCTGCTGGTTCATTCCCCAAATGCCTGCAACAGCTAGGCTGGGCAGGCTGAAGCCAGGAGGCCAGAACTCCACACAGGTCTCCCGTGTGAGTACAGTCAAAACGTGAAGCCACCACCTGCAGCCTCCCCGGGCATCAGCAGGAAGCTGGTTTGCAAGGCTGGGGGCAGGGTCTTGATCCCAAGCACTCTGATATGGATGCAGGTGTGCTAAGCAGTAGCTTAACTGGCTGGGTCAAGAAGCCTATTTCTGGGGCCAGTGTCATGGCACAGTGGGTAAAGCCACCACCTGTGATGCCGGCGTCCTATATGGGCACCAGTTCAAGTCCTGGCTGCTCCACTTCCAATCCAGCACCCTGCTAATGCATCTGGGTAAGCAGCAGAAGATGGCTCAAGTCCCTGGACCCCTGCGACCCTTGTGAGAATCTGGAGAAGCTCCTGGCTCCTGGCTATGGATCAGCTCAACTCTATTTATGGCAATTTGAGGGAGTGAACCAGTGGATAGAAGATCTCTCTCAATCTCTGTTAATTCTGCCTTTCAAATAAATAAGTAAATCTTTTTAAAAAAATGCCCACCTCCTTTTTATCTTTTAATGACTTATCTGCTTATTTTATTTGAAAGGGAGAGTGATACAGAGAGGCAAACAGAATTGACTCCTACAACAGCCAGGGCTGGGCCAGGCTAAAGCCAGGAGATAGGAACTCTATCCGGGTCTCCCACAAGGATGACAGAGGCCCAAGCACTTGAGCCATCTTCTGCTGCTCTCCCAAGGCCATTAGCAGGGAGCTGCATTGGAAGCAGAGCAGCCATGGCTAGAACCAGCACTCATATGGGATGCCCACGTTGCAGGCAGCAGCTTAACCCACTGTGCCACAAAGCTGGCCCCTTGCTCCATCTTTTAATGAGGTTACAGTAGCCACTGGGGCAGTGCCGGAAACAGGAACAACCAGATGAAGGGAGCTTGGCAAAGTCATTCACACGAAGTCCCAACAAACTCCTCTGTGATGTGGTGCAGGCAAGTGTCACGTGAAGGGTGAAGGGCAGTTTAGGAAAGGTTCCTCTCTCTTCTTTTTTAAAGATTTTAGTTATTTATCTGAGAGGTAGAGTTACAGAGAGTGAGAAGGCGAGACAGAGACAAAGGTCTTCCACCTGCTGGCTCACCCTCCCAAATGGCTGCAATGGCTGGGCTGATCCGAAGCCAGGAGCCAGGAGCTTCTTCCAGGTCTCCTATGTGGGATCAGGGGCCCAAGGACCTGGGCCATCTGCCACTGCCTTCCCAGGCCACAGCAGAGAGCTGGACCAGAAGTGGAGCAGCCGGGACTAGAACTGGTAACCATATGGGATGCTGGCATGGCAGATGGAGGATTAACGCACCCCACTGAGCCACAGCATCAGCCCCGAGAGGCTCTTCAACATGATAGTATGTTTTTTTTTCCTTTTAAACATTTATTTATTTTAAAGGCAGAGTGACAGGGTTGCAGATACAAAGACAGCTTCCATCAGCTGGTTGACTGCCCAAATGACAACGCCTGGGGCCAGGAGCCTGGACTCTATCCCGGTTCCCCATGTGGATGCAGGGCCCATGCCCTTGGGCCATCTGTGCTGCTTTTTTTAATTTATTTTTTCATTTTTTGACAGGCAGAGTGGACAGTGAGAGAGAGAGACAGAGAGAAAAGTCTTCCTTTTTCCATTGGTTCACCCTGCAAGTGCCACTGTGGCTGGCACGTTGTGGCGAGCGTGCTGCGCTGATCCGAAGCCAGGAGCCAGGTGCTTATCCTGGTCTCCCATGGGGTGCAGGGCCCAAGGACCTGGGCCATCCTCCACTGCACTCCCAGGCCACAGCAGAGAGCTTGCCTGGAAGAGGGGCAACCTGGACAGAATCTGGTGCCCCGACCGGGACTAGAACCCGGTGTGCCAGCGCCGCAAGGTGGAGGATTAGCCTATTGAGCCACTGCACCGGCCATGTGCTGCTTTTCAAGTACATCAGCAGTGAGGTGGAGCAGGAGGGGAGCAGCCAGGACTGGAACTGGTTCTCACTTGGGATGCCTGCGTTGCAGGTGGTGGCTTAACCTGCTGCACCACAACACCAACTCCAGCCATATGGCTTTACACTTAGTAAAAAGGAGATAAAACCTGTGGTTTTTGTGGAGAATTGACCTTGATAAAAGACTGGGTGGTGAGGCATAGGTTGACAGATCGATAGATCGACAGACAGAGGCAGAGTGGGGAAGCAGCACACACTGGCTGAATGTAAGAGCGCTGAGCCGCCGGCGCCGCGGCTCACTAGGCTAATCCTCCACCTTGCGGCGCCGGCACACCGGGTTCTAGTCCCAGTCGGGGCACTGATTCTGTCCCGGTTGCCCCTCTTCCAGGCCAGCTCTCTGCTGTGGCCAGGGAGTGCAGTGGAGGATGGCCCAAGTCCTTGGGCCCTGCACCCCATGGGAGACCAGGATAAGCTCCTGCCATTGGATCAGCGCGGTGCGCCTACCGCGGCAGCCATTGGAGGGTGAACCAAAGGCAAAAGGAAGACCTCTCTCTCTGTCTCTCTCTCTCACTGTCCACTCTGCCTGTCAAAAAAAAAAAAAAGGGCGCTGAGCCACTCGGCGCCGTGTGTATCTGCTGTGTGACACAGGGCTTCACGGGAGTCCTGACTTCTCTCAGAAGTCCACACACCCCTCTAGAATTTGCCCCTACACTGGAAATAGAAAGGCCGCGTGTGCCTGACACTGTGTGTGGTCTAGCATGGCCGTGTGACACTCAGTTTAAGAGGGGCGGCTCTGCCTTGTCTGGTGGCTAAGGGGTCACCCAGGGGCCATGAACTATTTGCTCCTGATCTGAGTTTGTTGATTATGCCTTTATTCAACGCTCGTTAGTTCTGCAGCCCACCCTGCCCCGGACCCCGACTGAGTAATCAGATCTGCCCACCCTGCCTGTCAACACCACCCCCCCTGCCTGCAGCTGCATGGCCCTGGAGGGGGCACAGGCTTAGCAGGGGCTCGGGAAGTCCGTGTTGGCAAGAATTCTCTGCCTTCAGGGCCCTCCTCCCTGCAGTCTCTCTCCAACTCCTCTGCCAAGTGAAGTGTCCAAACCACGCCAGTCTCATCCCTGCTCAGGAACCTCTCCCAGGGCCAGTGCTGTGGTGCAGGGGGTAAAGCAGCCACCTGCAGTGCAGGCATCCCATGTGAACGCCAGTTCGAGTTCTGGCTGCTCCACTTCCAATCCAGATCTCTGCTATGGCCTGGGAAAGCAGTAGAAGATGGCCCAAGTCCTTGGGCCCCTACACCTGCAGGGAGGACCTGGAAGAAGCTCCTGGCTTCAGATCAACGCAGCTCTGGCCATTGCGGCCAATTGGGGAGTGAACCAGTGGATGGGAGACTTCTCTCTCTCTCTCTTTCTTTCTCTCTTTCTCTTTCTCTCTGCCTCTCCTTTCTCTGTGTAACTCTGACTTCCAAATAAATAAATCTTTTAAAAGAAGAACCTCTCCCGAAGTGTGTTCCACAAACACTGCCCTTCAACACGCCGGATGTGAGGGTAAGCGCCGGGGTCACGTGCGTGGATGGGGTGAGTATCTCGGCACAGGGTTCGTCAGAGTGCTGGGTTTCCTCCCAATCCTCGCATTCTGCTAGTGTGTACCCTGGGGGCTCAAGCAACAGGGTCCCTGCTACTCACATGGGAGACCTGGACTCAATTCCTGGCTCCTGGCAATGAATTCATGCCCCAGCCATGGCCACTGTGGGCATTTGGTGAGTGAACCAGCGGGTGGGAGCTCTCTGTGTCACTCTGCCTTTCAGAAACAAACAAACAAAAAAAAACTTTTTGAAAAACTGTAATTAAAATACAAGCTTCTTATGGCACAAAACATTCTGCGGGGCCAATGTTGTGGCGCAGCAGGTTAGCCCACTGTGACACCCACATCCCATATCAGAGTGCTGGTTTTAGTCCCAGCTACTCCACTCTGGCCCAGCTCCCTGCTGATGTGCCTGGGAAAGCAGCGGATGATAGCCCAAGTACATGAGCCCCTGCCACTCATGTGGGAGACCCAGATGGAGTTCCAGGTTCCTGGCTGCAGCCTATCCCAGCCCCAGCCACCACAGCGATTTGGGAAGAAAAACCAGCAGAGAGATCTCTGTCTCTCCTCTCTCTTTGTTCCTCTGCTTTTAAAATAAACAAATCTTTGAAAAGAAATTTTTGATATCTATGCATACAAATGGTCATGAGAAAGTTCATGAAAAATGTATGTAACAACTACGGGCAGCGTCATGGAAAGAACTTGTTTGTTGTGAACTTCGTCAACACCAATCATATGCATGGATGTCAAAAACCTTTTTGCACCAAAATAAACTTTGTAAAAAAGGATTTGTTTCATTATTTATTATTTGAAAGCCTGCAACTCCATCCAGGTCTCCCACAAGGGTGACAGGGGCTCAAGCCCTTGGGCCGTCTTCTGCTGCTTTCCCAGGCACATTAGCAGGCAGCTGGATCGGAAGCAGAGTGGCTGAGACTCGAATTGGCACTCACATGGGATTGCTGGCAACGCAGGCAGCAACTCAACCCGCTGCACCACAATGCCCACCCCTACATTTATTTTTTAATTCCATTTATTTATTCGAAATTCAGAGCTACACAGAGAAAAAAGGAGAGACAGAGAGAGAGACAGAGAGAGAGGTCTTCCACCCAATGGTTTACTCCCCAACTGGCCGCAATGGTCAGAGCTGTGACCATCCAAAGCCAGGAGCCAGGAGCTTCCTCCGGGTCTCCCATGTAGGTGCAGGGGCCCAAGGATTTGGGCCATCTTCTACTGCTTTCCCAGGCCATAGCAGAGAGCTGGATTGGAAGTAGAGCAGCCAGGACTAGAACTGGCGTCCATATGGGATGCTGGGACTGCAGGTGGTGGCTTTACCTGCTACACCACAGTGCCGGCCTCTTAATCCCATTTTTCCATGAAGTTTTTGAAGTACCTTTGTATGTACAGGACACACAGCATACCCATCTCTCTTGGGTGTGTACACTAATAGGTTCTGGAAGCTTCTGTGCCAAGGAAGTCGTGTGACTTGGTGTAACCCAATTTCTTCCAAACTTGACTGAGCACAAAAGCCCTTTCTCACCACGTTTTGCACTTTCCATAGAATCTGCAGCCTGTGTGCCCTTCTATGGGAAACAGCCTCCAGGATTAGACCCAGATGAGTTCAGTTCCTGTTGTGTGAGTAGATTCCATGAGCCTGTGCTGAAAACACACTGCAGATTATCCTGTTGATCCCACCCTTGAGGCAGAGATCATTTGAAAAATACATTTTCCATTTGAGAAAAGTGGAGCTCATGTTCCTGAGTCACAGAGTTTAGAAGCTGCAAAGCCAGGACTTGAACTCAGGAGCGCCTGGCCACACAGGCCACGACCCTGGCAACTACACTATGCCAAGAACCAGGGAGAGGGGCTTGCGCCCCACCATGGCAGCAGTGGGGGCCTTCAGGGTTCCTGAGCAGCAGAGTGGGGAACACAGCTGGGGGGCTTTAGGAGGCGGTGGGGCCCACACCCCGACTGCAGGGTACTCACTGGACCACCTGGTAGTAGCGCTGCAGGAAGAGGGACCAGCCCTCGGGGCTCCAGCACAGCGGGGCCCCCACGTCCTTGTCGATGTCCAGGTGGGCCAGGCTGCTAAGGTGCTCCTCGCACGCACTCAGGGCCTCGTCCACGAACTCGGGGGACACGGCGAGCGGCTTCTTCTGTTTCTTAGGTTGTTTGTTTCCTGCAGAGATGGGAGCTGCGTCACTATTCTGCATCGCAGCAGGCAACCCGGCACACGCCACAGCGCCCACTGCCCCTAGGCCTGTCACCTACCTGAGGCGTCCCCCTACAAACAGTCTCCTGCTGCCCTGGGACTTGTCACTCACCGGAGACCTCTGCACTTGCTCCTGGGTGTCCCTGTCCCAGGCCCCATCGCTCACTGGAGGATCCCTGTTAAACACCCCCAGGGCCTCCATGGCACGTGGATCCCCAGCACACACCTGCGGCCTCTCCACCTCCGGGACCTCTCATGCACCTGGGAACCTGAGCCTAGGTGAATCCAGATTTACACGAACCCCCTCCCTCAGGTCTGATGTGACTTCCTAGGGTCTAATGTGTAACAGAAATCTGGGCCCACTTGCAGTCCTAACAGACTCCTACAGTCCTCTTCACAGCAGCAGTTACCAACCACATGTGCAAAGCTACCACGTGTGAGGCCGACACACTCCCCAACACTGGCAATGCCTTGAAAATCCTGAGGCCCTCCAAGCCCTGCAGCCTAACCTATTCCTGAGCCCACCCCCATGGAAGCTGCAGCCGGGGGCGTCTGGCCGCAGGAGGGCCCTGGGCCCCATCACGGTACGTAATGATCTTCCTGGTACCCGACACACCCAGGAGACAGCCGCCGGGAAGCCTTCCCCTGGAAAGCAAGGGTTGGCCTTCTCCCCACAGAGCTGCTTCAGCTCCGACAGACCCCGGATTCCAGAATGGAGAGGCCCACATGTGGGTGCCAACTCCAGGAGAGAAAGGGCACGTGACATGGGGCCAGCAGTTAACGGTGGGTCCTCGGAATCCCTTCCGCTCCTAGCTGCTGTTCCTTATCCTCGGCACGAGGGGTCCTCAAGCCACTGTAAGCCTCCTGGCTTCACTGCGGCCCCCAGGCGCCCTCTCCGCCTCACCTCTGTAAGGTGCCACGCCTCTGGAGGGCTGAATGAGGCTAGGAGGACAGGTGTGTGGTGACGGGGACCGAGAATGCACGAGGAGACGGACTGGAGGATGGACAGGTGGTGGGCGGGAAGAGGCTGACACGGGGTAGGCAGATGGGTGGAAGGAGAGGTAGGAGAGTGGGGAGCAGGCAGATGGAAGGGGAATCTGCAGCTGATGGCGGGGAGGTGACGAGGACATCAGCAGGCAGTGGACAGGACAGGGGATGGGTGGGTGGATGGACAAGGTGGCGGGAAGCTGTGTCAGATGGGCACAGACGTGGAGACGAATGGCAAGGTAGGTGGGCAGGGGAGTGGAGGTAACGCAGTACCCACCTGGGGCCTCTTCTTTTTCGGCCTGGACAGAGTATGACTTCCATTCGGATTTCACCACCAGCTTGAGAACGTTGCGGGCAGCTGTCAGCCAGAAGTCCTCTGCTCCCAGGGCAGGGGATACCCTGCTCAGCCCCCAGGCTTGACGCCTGTTCTGGTTCCGGAACCTGACCATCACTCGCCCCACTTTGGAACTGGAACCCGACCCCACCTCTCTGACTCTACAACCTAGTTTGGATCCTGGCTCCTGTTTCGGCTGCAGAACCAGGCCAAGGCTCTGAGCTGACCTGGCCCACAACTGCCTTCAGAACCTGAGTTCTTCCGTTCCTGATCCACTTTGATAATTCCTCTGGACTGAGCACCAGAACCTATTTTAGACTGGGAACACAATTTAAACCCTGGGTCTAAATTCTGACCGGAATACAACATAGCCTGGAGTCGGAACGTATTCTCCCTTAGAAACCCAAAGCTGACAACTTTTTTAGACCCTGATTCAGCCAATGGAATTGGAATCTATCTCAATCAACAGAATGACTTTTAGGACCTGCTCCAGAATCCAACTAAGCTGCTCAGGCTTGTTTAGGAGAGGGTTGGTGATGCTGGAAGGCTCACTGCGGGAGGGCCCGGTGGGGAGATGAGAAAAGGGACGGCGGAGATCTGCCGGGCAGACGAGGGCAGGGAGAGGCCCCGGCTCTCCAACACAAGCCGAGCTTTACGCTGCCCCTGGGCCTGAGGGTGCAGCAGAGCCACGGGAGTCTCCTTACCTATGAAGGCCTTCTTGTCATCCTCAGCCCCCAGACGGTAGCAGCGTGGGAAGAAGGAGTCAGCATCGGCCTCATCGAACCAGGGCAAGTTGCGCAAATTGACACAGAGGCCCACCTATGGAGTCAGCTGCTGAGGGGCAGGGTGGGACTTGCCCGGAGAGCTCCACAGGACTGACATGTGTCCAGAACGCGCAGAGAGGCCCCACCTGGACACTCTCAGAGCCGTCACCTGCCTTGATGTGCTCACAGCTCTCTCCCGATGCCTGGGTCACCCCCTGTGCCCATGACGCCCCTCACCAGTCCTGTCCACTCTCTCATCCCCAACCACTGGCCACCTTTAGGAATCCTACAATGGCAGACCCCACTTACAAAGCTCTTTGGCTCCGGGTCACAACCCGAGGAGGCGGGCCTTACTGGCAACCTTATTTAAAGATGAGGGAACTGGGGCTGAGAGAGGCCACATCATTGCTAAGCGGCCCGAGGAGGCAGAACGGATCCACCAGCCTGACGCGCTCTGCTTAGGAGGTACGGACCCTCTTGCTCAGACTCCGGACCTCGTGTTTGCTCTGGCTCCAGATCCCACGAGAACCCTGGAGCCCATTCTGCTCATTATGGCTACACACGCAAGGCCCCCTGCGGGGGCTGGGCCTGAACGGAGGCCTGTCTGCCTCTGGATCCTGAATTATACACCTCACCCTCTCCTGAGAACTCTGCTACTGACGAGCAGCAGGGAGCAGGGCTGTCAGCCCAAGGCCGGGGGCCAGAGGCTGCCCCGTGCACCCTCCCAGGGAGCTCACCTTGGTGGTGAAAGCGCCGGCCCGGGCATAGTGGTTTATGATCTGATCCTTGGAGAGGAAGCGATAGTCCAGCACGTCCCGCCGAGTCGTCCAGATGAAGTAGGGCGTCTCGTTGCGAACCATGCGAGACTAAACAGGGGAGGAGATGGGGACGCTGGTGTGGGCGGCTCGGGCTAAGGTGGCCTCTTCCCATCCTGCACACACAGCAGCGCGGAGAACAGAGGGGAGATGGTGCTGCTGCGCCCCCGCCCACGTGTAAGAAAACGCATCCCCTCCTCGAGGTCACACACTTGGTGAGCAGAAAACAGGCCAGTGGTCGGCCCCTCTTGGTGCCCCTAAGCACAACTGAACGCCACACCTCGTTCCGGCCCCTGGCCATCAGTGGCCTGCCCAGTGCAGGAAGGTGAGTCCAGGCTGACGGGCACACAGCGGGTGGCACTCTCGCACGGACCCCACACTTCCCAGGTCATCTCAGCTACTCCTCACCACGACCCTGGCAGGGGGGCTCCAGTTCTCATGTCACAGTCGAAGGAGCTGAGGCACGGGAGCAGTGAGAGACTTGCCCAAAGGCTCACAAGCTTGAGCGTACGCAATTCGCAGCACACAGCGAAATCCCTGACACAGCGAAGGGGCAGTTTCACATAGCTCAGCGTCCCAAGCAGTGGCACCAGGATAAGCACCCCTGTCCCCGTGACGTCCACATAACCCAGAAGGCCACAGCAGCCTCCCGCAGATCTGTCTAAGCCCCTCACTCCAGCCTGCACATGCCAAGGGCCGACAATGGAGAGGAACAGTAGAGTAGTTCCAGGTTTTTTAAATTCATTCGGGTGGCAGAGGAGGAGAGACAGTGCTCCCATCAGCTAGTTCACTCCACAAATGCCCAGAAGCCAGGAACTCAGTCCAGGCCTCCCACATGGGTGACAAGGACCCAAACATCCGAGTCATTTCCCGCTGCTTCCCAGGGTGTAGATTAGCAGGCACCTGGAACTGTAAGGCCAGGACTCAAGTCAACCCCGATAGGGGATGCAGGTGTCCCAAAAGGCTTCACTACTGTGCCCGTGTCCACTCCAAACTATGGAAGGAGGCATTAGCACGTGTGGTGACCGCGCCAGCTTCTGACGCCCCCAGCAGAGTTCTGAGCCCCACGGAGTCCCTCACCACTCTGCAGGCCTGCCCACGGTTCTCCTGACCAATGGGAAACTGAGGCCCGGAGAAGGAAAGGACTTTCCCGAGAGGACCCTGCTGGACCCCGGGGCTCTCGCCCTCGTGAGACTGCCCCTGCCAGGCCCCTGCTTCGTCTCGGCCCCCAGCCCTCACCATTAAGGCATGTGTCCCCTCTACGTCATCACATTCCAGAACACTTTCGAAGCTGAAGGGCGGTGGTGGCCGGGACTCCTCATCTGCATCGTCGTCTTCTGTGGGTGCAGAGCCTGATGAGGCCCCTGTCCTTGCCCTCAAGACCCATCAGGCCTCAACCCCAGGACCGTGGGACCCAAAGGGAAGGGACCCACTGGGGCGGGGGGGGGGCTCCACTCACCATCCTCAGGGGTGTCACTGTCCCCCACCCCTGAGCTATCCAGATCCTTGTGGGGTGGCAGCAGCGTGCTGGCGTTCATGTGATGGACCATCCTCTTCTCCACCCAGCCCCTCTGGCGCAAGAGAGAGCGGATCACCGGGTAGTGGCCTTGGATCATGAAGACCTTCTTCTGCTGTAAGGGGAGCAAAGACGACTTGCTCAGGAAGCACTGCCTGAGCGACAGGCAATGACGGGGCAATGGCGGGCCGGGCGCGGCCTCCGCCTTCGAGACACTCTTAGGTTGCAGCAGGTGACAGACACAGCTCATCAACAGGGAGAGACGCTCACAAACACACGTAGTGGTAACAGTTCACCTGTGCTGCCCATCTATTATGTGATAGGCAGCGCTTTCAGGGCACTGCTAACAGCATCGTGCACTTTTGTTAGAGAGTTAGCCCCATTTTACAGGTTATGAAACAAACGCACAGATTGAAGGGCTCACACAGTGGTCACGTGGAAGAGCCGCCTGGCTCCAGAAACTTCAGACTGAATGGGGATCCCGAGGAGCCCAACATCGGGGGACTGCGGTCTGGCGCTGTGGCGCAGCAGGCTAAACCCCCACCACACGAGGTGGGGGCCTTCTCTGCTTCTAACTCTGTCATGGAATACAAGTGCACTGCAAAAAGTTCATGGAAAATGGAATTAAAAGGCAAGTTTATTTTGGTGCAAGATTCCTTGAGATCCACACATAGCTTTTCATAAGATGCATTTCCCATGAGCTTTGGACCCTTGTACACGGTCAGGGAGGCTGGCAAGGAGCCCCGGGCTGGGCTGACAGCAGGTGCTCCGGCCTCACGGCTGCAGAGAGCTCAGCAGGAGCTGAGAGGACGACAGGGCAGGCAGACCCTGGACGGTGGAGGAGACGGTGGCTGGGCTGCAGGGGGCTCTGCTGGCCGGGACCGCACTTCAGCTTGTACTAAGAGTAGCATGAGGCGCACCGGCTAGTGAAGAGGGAGCCGCGGCCATCCAGGTACAGACAGAGGGGTCAAGGGGAGGCAGCCCAGTCAGAAAGAGGCGTGGTTTACACGGGAGAGCAACAACAGCACCCCGGGAGCAGGGGGCGTAGGGGCTAGTGTTAGGACCCAGTGGGGTGAGCTGCCACTTACATCGGCACCCTGTAACGGACAGCCAGCTCAAGTTCTGAGAGTTCTTACAAAAAAAAAAAAAAAAAAAAAGAAAAGAGGCTAGTTACAGCAGGGATGGGCGAAGGTCTGAGAGTTGAGATCCATGTTGGAAACGGAGACCATGGGGGAGACGTGTGTGTGAACAGAGGAAAGATCAGAGTCTGGCTTGAGCACCTCAGCCATGGGCAAGGCCAGGGGCTGGGAACAGCGGACTTGGACGGGGACATCACACCTGGTGTGGGATGGAGTCTGAAACAACAGCTTCTCTGGGTGGAGAAGAAGGGATCTGGTCTGGCAGGCTGGGAGGGAAAGGGCACGGAGGTGCAGGTCAAGTACTGGGGTTCCTCGCACACCGGGAGGCTGCTCCTAGCTCCTTGTTTTGGTCTGGCCCAGCACTGGCTATTGCACGCATCTGGGGAGTGAGTTAGCACATGGAAGATGTCTCTTTCTCTCTGTCACTGTCTTTCAAATAAATTTTAAAAGCTAAAAAAAAAAAAAAAAAAAAAGCAACTGGAAAGCAGCAGCAGGAGTGTGCACGTGGACGGCAGATGGCCAAGGGGCCAGGGTGGGCAGCGAAACGTGGAGAGCCTGAAAGGGGCTATTGGATTCGACTTCCTGGAGGTCACCAGCAGCCTCCATGTCTTCCCATGGGAGGGGGAAGTTCAGGGAACCAGAGCAGAGGGAGTGGAAGGGGGAACGTGCACCTGCTCACAGACCATCCCACCAAGTGTGGCCTTGTGGAGGGAGCTGCACCGACAGGAGTATCTGAATGCACTACAGGGATGCAGGCTGAGCCACCTCCAGGGCCCTACGTCCCCCAGCAGCCCTCTGACCTTGACAGCCCTCTCCACGTGGAGTTTGGCATTTTTGAGCCGGCCCATGTGGTGAGAGGCCTTGGAGACTCCTCCCCAGAGGCAGAGGGAACCTGCAGAAAGAGGCAGAGTAGGGTAAGCTGGGGCGTAGCCTGGCGCCCCGTCTTCCTCTTCCCTCCACCCCAGTGTCCGCGTCCTCGCGGCGGCCACGGGCTCACCGTCCCGCAGCGGGGCATCATCCAAGGTCAGAGCGTGCACCGGGCCCAGGGAGTGGGGATCTTCAGCGCTCTGGGCGTGGGGGCCCGGGGCAAGCTTCTCGAAGGCCTGGTCGACAGGGCGCGCAGGGGCGGGGCTGCCGCCTGCGCAATCCGGCCTGGCGGAGGCGGGCCCAAGCCATGGCAGCCTCCCCGGCGGTGGCAGCCTCCCGAGCCGCTGCTGGGAGTGGCGCGCCCAGGGCCAAGGGGCGGCGGAACTGATGCGGGGCTCAGGCGGCTGCAGCTCCCGTGGCCAACCGCCCCCCGAGCCGCCCTCTGGGCGGTACCAGGCGGCGGAGCCCAGGCGTGCGGGCCCCAGCTTCCCCGCGCACAGAAGCAGGGCCGCGCCAGGGCCCTGCATGAGCCCTCCCCGCCTCCCTCGGGCGCTCCGCAGCCTCTGCGAGCTCGGCCCTCGTTCCCAGCCCCGCCCTCTGTTTCCTGTCGCCTTGGAAACCATTCTCTGGCACAGAGTGTAGGTGGCGGGTTCGGGACCTGTCCCCCTCCCCCCTTCCTCCAAGGGGCTGGGCTCAGGGCCTCTGCTGCCCCACACACCCCTGCTAGACGGGAGCTGAGGGTTGGCAGAGCCGCGTGCTGCTCTGTCGGTTAATACTGGCATGCTAGCTTCTCAGGCCACACTTGTGTGCCTGGGACCTAGGGGCTTGGGTCGTTCCGCAGATGATCCCCGACCTCAAGGAGTTTAAAGCCCAACGTGGGGAAACAAAGTAAAGGAATGGAAGGGTAAGGAACAAGGCACGCGCTGAAACCAGGAGAGAGGCAGGTGTTAGATGTGGCAATCAAGGATGCTCTCAAAACGTGCCAGAAGCTAGGAGTCACCAGGGGAACCCAGAGGAGCAACATTCCAGGCAACAGCCCTGGGGAGGCCAGATGGGACCCACAGGGCCTGGCAGAGGCTGTGAAGGTAAGGACTGGGGACAAAGCCAGGGCAGCTTATGGGGCCTGCGGGGTGGGGGTGGAGAACAAGGTGCAGCCCACAGCTCCACTCCCAGTGACTTTGAAACAGAAAAATAAAAACAAAACCCAGATCATCATTTGGGTCGACTAAGGGAGAAATTATGAGCAGAAACTAGTTACCCCAGGCCAAAATCATTACGTAACCTTTTTTGGAGATAAGAGGCAAAGCATCACAGGGGAGAGATGGCTGCAAGATGTTACATAAGTTGCCTCCAATTAGAGAGGCGACAATGGAACCCAGCCTTGGAGGGCTGTCTGCTGGTCACCACAGCACCCAACAAGGGCAGCATGGCAAGTGCAGTCCGGGGAAGAGGACACAGGTCCAAGTGGCTAGCTTTGTCGGCTACAGGATGCAGCTGCTCTTCAGGGAACCTGGGCCCCCACTTACCTGTCTGGCAGACTAACCAGAGATCACCTCCCAACACCTGCCCCCCACCCCTACGCAGGCTGGTGACTGGGCTTGCCAAAAGGCAGGGCCCCCGGGAGAGGCCTGGCAATCACCCAGTGTACACTCATCAGGCTACAAACCTGGTTCTAGGGACTTTGGACCTTGGGAGAGAGATCTGTGAACAATGAGGGTTCTGCCTGGTTCGGACCGACAATGCCCTCTTGTGAGAGCTGCCGAGTGCCCAGCTGCCATACCCCCGTGGCCATCCAGCTTCACTGGGAGCACCTTGCCCATTCACTGCAAAGCCAGAACGCAGCCATGCGCCTCATTCAGCAAGCAGGGGACAGGGAGGTCACAGAGGTAGTGTCACAAAGGACAGCTGCTCGAGGTGCCCCCGCCCCAGCCCTTCCTCCCCTCACCACCACCTTGTCCTCTCCACGCCCTTGGAAAGCTCAGCACCAAGGCCACCTCGGAAGCTTTCCCGACACCCTCTCCTAAGACAATGCCTCTCCCAGGGCCCCCTAACTTCCGACCGTAAGTCTGTTTACACACGCAGCTCAGCAGATCCCCAGGTCTCTTCCAGGCCAGGACGCCATCCTCTGTGGCCAGCTTGCTGGGCTTGGGCCGGGGGAATGCATACACAGTACCTATGCGGCAGGGGCCGTTCAGCCACTTCCCTGCTCTACAGAGGCACCCAGTACGAGAAACTCGCTCACATCCAGAACCGAGTCGGGACTCAAATGGCTCTGCTCCTATTTTCTCCACCCAGCTGTTCTGTGAGGACAGAATGTCCGTTCTGTGCTGGTCACCTGAGCGCCCGAGCACTTGACATGGCACCACGGCTACTAAGACACAATTTTAAACTTTACGTAACTGAAATAAACAGCTATGTGCACAGTGACTGCTTCAGCAGAGACAGACCCCCACCCTCCTGCCATGGCTGACAGGCTTGGGTCTCACGGAAGCTCGTTTTTCTCATCTGTAAGATGGGATCAGTTTGGCCCACATGAGATCATTCGGTGACAGCACGCAGCTCTGGACAGTCAACGAGAGCAGTTTCAGAAACAGGGAGGAGCTCTCTCTGGGCTGGGGCCACAGGCAGGGATGACAGCAGGACCAATCACAAGTCTGTGCCTGGTCCGAGAGACAGAAAGCCACGCCGCCCCTCCTCCAACATACACACACAGAGCACAGACCTCATGCAGCCCCAAAGGGGCAAGAAGAGACTTTAATTAGGGGAGGGAGGTCCACCAGAATCAGGAGAGAAGACAGCGCGCGTGGGAGCAGAGGAGCCAGAGCAGGCACGAGGCCCGGCCAGGCAGCACTGCAGGACTCACCTCTACCTCGAGCGCAGGCACTGCTCTGACAGGTGAGGCCAAATGGTGGCCCCTTGCAGCTGGGAGGCCACCAGCGGCCACCGCAGCCGAAGGTGCCTGGCTGTTGGGTTGCAACTTCTAGCTATGGCTGGTGGTCACCCATTCAGCCCTTGTCCCCAGCCAGTACTGGCTGGCCATCCTCAGGCAGAGCTCAGGAAGCTGGCAGGGGGTCCCCGCCACTTCTACTTGGCCCACGGAGGCTCAGGAGTAAGAGGGCCAGGGAGAGGAACTGGAGTTGAAACCTTCCTCGCTCCCCGCCTGGGGTGGCTCTGGGGAGGGAGAACGGTCGCCTTCGGCTCCAGGCCCGCCCAGACCCACGGCGACCAATAAGGTACAATCACTGAGACCAGTCACGGCCACTGGAGGTGGAGGTTGTTTGTTTAAAAAAAAAAAAAAGACAAAAAGGTTACAGTCTCCTACAAGCACAGAGTTTAAATTTCAAGACGTTAAAAAAAAACCTGTCCCGGCCCAGGGGACTGAACATCAGAAGCCAGCCTGACCAGGCACGTGTGGCCTTGGGGCACGTCCATTGCTGCTTTCTTGCCCAGCTAGCAAGCACACCACCCCCTCCCGCACCTAATGCCCACCCCAGCTCCCCGCCGTCGCCGCCGCCGCTGCCACCGCCACTCTGGGGAGTGAGTCCAGGACGCCTTCGTAGACACACGCAGAGACACGGGGGAGTCTGAGGGGGAAGGCCGCGAGATCCAGCCCGATGGTTTAAAACTGTCAAGAGAACCAAGAGGCAGTGAATGGTGGTTACCATGGTGTCCTGGCGCACCTGTTCTGCGGCTAGTGGCAGTTCTGAGAGCCGCCGCAGGGCTGAGACCAGGACACCCTACAGGCCCGCTTTTTGCTAATTCAGCCAGCATTCAGCAGTGACCTGTGGGAACATAGGCCCCAAACCCTGCACCTGACCAGGCAGCGAGACAACAGCGATGACGGCGCCTCCACGGTTTCCTGGGGTCGTACCCTGGAGGCGGCACGAGAGAGCTGGCAGCGTCTTGCCTGGTGACCTGAGGCTGCCTTCTCATCTCGGGCCTTCAAAGAAAGGTCCCCCGAGGACCCAAGGGAAAGAGGCCCAAGAGCTGGTACTCTGTCAAGCTGTGGGCCACCCTAAAACCAGGACAGGCCCTGGAAATAAAGTCTCCT
This sequence comes from Lepus europaeus, assembly GCF_033115175.1. Lineage (NCBI taxonomy): Eukaryota > Metazoa > Chordata > Mammalia > Lagomorpha > Leporidae > Lepus > Lepus europaeus. The sequence continues at coordinate 7,444,633 of NC_084835.1, read as the reverse complement.
GCCCTCAGGTACCCCTGATAATACCCATAATAGTCCTGCACATTTTACAGACTAGAGTTTGCAATGTGCCCCTGGCTGATTCAGATCCAAGGTGAGCACTGTTTGGCACGAGCAGTGTTTAACACAATATGAGGCCGGCGCCGTGGCTTAACAGGCTAATCCTCCGCCTTGTGGCGCCGGCACACCAGGTTCTAGTCCCGGTCGGGGCGCCAGATTCTATCCCGGTTGCCCCTCTTCCAGGCCAGCTCTCTGCTGTGGCCTGGGAAGGCAGTGGAGGATGGCCCAAGTCCTTGGGCCCTGCACCTGCATGGGAGACCAGGAGAAGCACCTGGCTCCTGGCTTCCGATCAGCGAGATGCGCCGGCCGCAACGGCCATTGGAGGATGAACCAACGGCAAAAAGGAAGACCTTTCTCTCTGTCTCTCTATCTACTCCGCCTGTCAAAAACAAAACAAAACAAAAAAAACAGAATATGGCTGGCCGGCGCTGCGGCTCACTAGGCTAATCCTCCGCCTTGCAGCACCAGCACACCGGGTTCTAGTCCCGGTCGGGGCACCGATCCTGTCCCGGTTGCCCCTCTTCCAGGCCAGCTCTCTGCTGTGGCCAGGGAGTGCAGTGGAGGATGGCCCAAGTACTTGGGTCCTGCACCCCATGGGAGACCAGGAGAAGCACCTGGCTCCTGCCATCGGATCAGTGCGGTGCCCTGGCCGCAGCACGCCTACCGCGGCGGCCATTGGAGGGTGAACCAACGGCAAAAGGAAGACCTTTCTCTCTCCCTCTCTCTCACTGTCCACTCTGCCTGTCAAAAAAAAAAAAAAAAAAAACAGAATATGGCGAGCAGCCAACCTTGAACACTGGGGGTGCCAGACACAAACACAGGCTCCTCAACAGCTGGGGGGGGGGGGGGGGGGCTGCGTAGCTCTTCAGATGAGGGTCTGTGCACCAAGCGCACACCATACAGGTACTGACCCAGCCAGATGCTGCGAGGCCACATGAGATCTTTGAGGCAGACCTAGCTTCATGTTCTGGCTTCTCTACTGTTATGGGTCCTTGGGAAGGTGACTTCACTCCCAGAGCCCTGGTTCACTCAGCTGCAGAATGGTGGCAACCTTGGGTTCAAAGACTGACTATGAAGTCAGACATGTACACAGGCTTTCTTAGCTACAAAACTCTATAAAAACCGTAGCTGTCGTAAATAACTCAATGTTGAACCAGCAGGCCAACCACTAACTTGGTATAGGAGCCATTCTCCCTCACAGCTGCCTCTCAAGGCCTGCTGGTCCTCTGGGCGTGGTGAGCTTGCTCCACACAAGGTGCCCGTCTCGTCCTGTACTCTGCTACCCTGAGAGGCCAGGGGAGCTGCAGCCTAGCGGAGAGGTGCAGCGGCCTGCAGGCTGAGGAGCAGATCACACCCAGGTGGTCTGCGGCTGCGTGCCGGCAACACGGTTATCTCTGTGCGCTGGCCACCTCCCCCGGGGCAGCGGGAGTAGTTTCCATTTTTAGGAATGAATCCCCGCTGCTGCTGGGCCAGCTCTGCGTGCAGTGATCGGAGTAAACACTGAGTTACCATCTAAGGAGCACAGTCAACTCTGAGTGGAACATGTCAACAAACCAAAGATTGTTTGGAAGAAAAAAAAACAGGAAGGCACATCCCGCACGTCTGAACAGCACCAACAGTGTCCTCAGCTCCTCAGCGTGAACAACGGGGCTGCAGGCCTTTGGTCAGGAAGGCACGGACAACTCCAGAAGGATTTGGACGGCCCTAGTCATGAAAGTGATGAAAACCAGGCCAAGGAAGTCAGACTTTAAGCCTCTGAGAGACACTGGGAGAAAATATTTAGTCTACAGCGTGACTGACTGTGCAGAGGCCTGGGAAATCCTCGGGGCTGCATCTGCTTCGTCTGGGGCCTGAACTAGAACAGGAGAGCACTCTGCAGACACCTGCCGTGTGTGCGTGCCCACAGAGACTGACAGGCACTGCACACACCCCCATCAGCCTCACACAAGCGCCCACCATGCCCGGCGAACCTGCCACGCTCACCGGGGAACGGGCTGTTGGCAGCATTCTGCCAGCAGGCGCTCACTTCCCCACACCCCCACCGCTCCTTCCCGTGTGGCAGGAAACCAGGAAGCCCCTACTTACGTTCTTGAGGAACTCCTCCGCCACGATGCGCGCGCGGGCGTTGACTGACAGCTTCATCTCACTGATCTCCTTGTCGATCTCCTCCATGAAGTGGATCACAAAGTCTACCAACTTGTGCTTGTACATCTGCTCTGTGTGGAAGTTGGTGATCAGGAAACTGATGTCGTACCCCTAGGGAGAAGGGAGAGAACTGAGCGCCCGGGCGCCTGGCTGCCCATCCTCTACTTGATCCACAAGCTTCCGGACGACAGGGATCCGCTCACAGGTGACAGCCGTCAGCTCTGGAGGGTGCCTGTCCTGGATCCAACAACCGAACCCGGCTGACGACACTGCGTCCAGACCTCTCCGCAAGGCTCTGTGCAGCACAAACAGCTTTGCATTCAGAGTGAGTCAGAGGAGAGAGAAGAGGATTTGAAATCTGGTTACAGGAGAAGCTGACCAAACAGAGAACGTGTGCTCCAGAGACAAGACTCAGGAAGAGGATGGGATAGAGGTCTTCTACTACTGGGGAGAAGGGGCGTCGGAGAGTACCAGAAGAGAGAACCTGGCACAAGGCCAACTGTGTCACGTGTCCGGGGCCAGCACTGGCTCAGGCACTGTGGGTATTACAAGTCGACCTCCCGGGGAGTTGGGAGGCAGAGCCCATCGAGCCCAGTCCTAGAAACCACCTCCGGCCCCCAGGAACAGAGTCCCAGGTATCAGAAACACGAGGAGCACGGAGCCTCACCTCCACTGGTTTCCTCCGAAGGATGAAGAAGTTCTCTGCTCGCATCATCATGAAACGCATGAACTTGTGGCACAGAATCTTCTCTATCTCATCAGCCTGGTGCGGACAAAGGAGAAACGTGGTCTCTCCAGCTGAGAGCCCCACGTCGTGAACCTGACAGCCTGGTCTTCTGACCCCCGTCTTCCCAGGCTTCCTGGAGGCAGCGGGGTTTGGCACTGGGAGCGATCACTCTGACAGGAGGGGGTACTGCAGGGTCTCCCCACCTTTGTAAGGGGTGCCTGTAATCCCACCACACCCATCCGAGAGAGGGAATTCTGGCTACACACAGCCGCTTCTCAGGCCTCTCAGGGTGCACACCTACATTCCAAGCTGCCTTTCCCTTCCTTGTTTCACGAGTGCTTCATCCCCGAGTGTGGCCTAGTGCCACCGGGGATCAATCCTAGGTGGTAGCTATCTGCTTTGGTAACACTCAACATCCAACACCCTAGGTGGTACCTATCTGCTTTAGTAACACTCAACATCCTACAGACAGTAGTATCCAATTGGAACGTAATAACATTGTTTGCTTTTACTGTGTTTCCTTTTATAGTTACCTTCTACTGCAGCAAGTAATACTGTTTTTCCACTTAAGGCATAAAGTCTCTTTTCAAAAAAATTTGAGTAAAAGGAAGCAACTCAGTTTTTAAAGATCTATTAGATGGGGGCCAGTGCTGTGGCGCATGGGGTTAAGCCGCCATCTACAGCCACCATCTCACATACAGGCACCGGTTCAAGTCTCAGCTGCTCCACTTCTGATCTACTGCTATGGCCTGGGAAAGCAGTAGTGCTTGGGCCCCTGTGCCGACATCTGAGATCTGGAGGAGGCTCTTGGCTCCTGGCTCAGGCCTGGCCCAGCCTCGGCTGCTGTAACCATTTGGGGATTGAACCAGCAGATGGAAGATTCTCTCTCTCTCTAGTTTTGACTCATAAATAAATAAATAAAATAAAAATAAAAAAAATCAGGTGAACAACCAGCCTAGTGGTCTGGAGGTGATGGATAACAAAACACTGCCTAAGCAAACACACAAGAAGTGGCACTTTTTCTTTTTTAACCCCAAGTCTCAGTTTCAGAGACAGCTTTGCTGTGAAACCAGTACCAGTGCTGCTTACTTTCTCAAACCACATTCCTAAGGAACGGTTCCACGGCCCAACACCAAACCGGCCCACAGCCTGGGCTGCTGCGCTTCCTGCCTCCTAACCCAGACCAAGGCTAGAAGACGGGTGTGGGGTTGGGGTCTCTTCATCCTACTGACTGTGGAGTCTGGCCAATCGTCTTGTGAATACATTCAAGGAAGCAGACCCGGGGTTTCCTGCCCCCCATGTCAGGCACGCTGATCGCCCGGCTGGGGACAGACTCACCTGCTTCACGGCAATGCTGACCCGCACGGAATTGATGGAGCCCTCGATCAGAACCTTCTCCTTCTCATTCCTGCTGATGGTAACTGGTTGCAACAGGAGCTCTTTGCTACTCCTGAAAACACAGAGTGGCAGAGACCTCTGTACTACAGAGGGACAGCACAGTGCTGACCCACAGCGGGTCCTGAATCCTGAGCTGAGACCACCGTCTAAGACGAGAAGACTCACAAGCAGGCCTGCTCCAAGACAGGGTAAGGGGCACGTTCTCCAGCAGAGAGTGCAGGCTCCGGAGTCCGGACCCAAAGGGCTGCAAATCCAGGCATCTCTGCCCCCTACTGGGCCAGTCACCCTGCTGGAATCTCAATCCCCTCTCTGTAAAATGCCTCTGATTCCTATTTTTTTGGTCACGACTGAGAGTCCACAAGGGTCAGCCGTCTAGCAGTCTGTCTGCCACATGGCAGGAACTCTACCAAAGAGCTCCTGTGAACAGCCAGAGGCGACAGTGTAGCACCGAGGGAGCGACCACAGCACTCGCCTCCGTCTGGCCTCCTTTCATCATCTATCCAGAGTGATTCACTCGCTCGCCACCGGACCCCATCGGTTTAGATCACTGGAGACACTCTGAATGGTAGTTAACCACGCTGGCGGGAGCTGGTACACCGTACAATGCCTGCACCGGGTCTGAGGGTCACCTGCATCCCACACAGGAGTCAGTACCCTGGCCCTGGCTCCCATTCCAGCTTTCAGCTAGTGCAGACCCCAGGAGGCAGCAGACGCCGATGACTCAAGTACCTGGGTCCCTGCCTCCCCTGTGGGGGACCAGATGGAGTTCCCGGCTCCTGGTTTGTGCCTGTCCCAGGCCTGGCTAACACAGCATTTGGGGATTGAACTATCAGATGGAAGATCTCTGTGCTTGTCTCTCTGTGTTGCCCTGCCTTTCAAAGAAAATAATTTAAAAACAAACAAACAAATGCTAGGACCAAACCTATGTGTTCACGAACTTTGTTTTAAACGTTATTTGGGGGGCCAGTGCTGTGGCGTAGTGGGTAAAGCCACTGACTATGGTGCCAGCATTCCACACAGACGCTGGTTTCGTTCAAGTCCTGGCTGCTCCACTTCCAATCCAGCTCCCTGCTTATGTGCCTAGAAAAACAGTGAGAGATGACCCAGGTATTTGGCCCCTACACCCATGCAGGAGACCTGGAGGAAGCTCCTGGCTTTGGATCAGCCCAGCTCCGGCTGTTGCAGCCATTTGGGGGGTGAACCAGTGGATGGAAGCTCGCTCTCTGTGTACCCTTCTCTGTGTACCTGCTCTCTGTGTAACTCCGCCTTTCAAATAAGTAAATCTTAAAAAAAAAAAAAAAAATTTGGAACATGGTGAAAAAGGGTACAAGCTAGGACAAAAGTTGATCCTTAAATCAGGAAAGGATGGAGACAGTATTTCCTGTAACTGAATTCTCCCAGTTCTTCCTAGGCTGTCAGTGGCTTTGGCAACACCACCGGAAACTTGCACAATCAGCCCCCCTCTGAGAACTCACACCTGCATCGAGTCATCTTGGCCCCAAGAAGCTTCTCCCCTGGGTCCTGTCCCGCCAACCCACTGACCCTGTTTCCTCAACTCCATCAGCAGCCACCATGCACCTGGTGGCAAGACAGACTTCGTCAGCTGTAGCTGTCCTGACAGCGCCGGGACCTAAGTTCACTGCACCCTCCAGCCAGGAACCAGTGCGGGGTGCTGTCCCCCCGAACCTTTCCTTCCCTACCTGACTTCCACCTCCGGCTTATTGTGTCGTTCCACGACCTGCGAAGAGAAATTTTCCAGGCACAGGGCAGCCTGCAGCGTGGCCCGCACGGCACTCAGGTAGGGGCGAAGAGTGGCAGTCTGTAGGAAAAGACCGAGAGGCAAGGGTCAGAATCCACCGAGCCACAGTCTACAGGGTCAGAATCCACGGCGCCAGACCCACTGGGAAACCCAGAAAAAGCTCCTGGCCCCTGACTGGCTCAGCTCTGCCTGTTGCAGCCACTGGGGGCCTGAACCAGTGGATGGAAGACCTTTCTTTCTGCTTCTCCTTTTCTAATTCTACCTCTCAAATAAATTAAAAATCATTAAAAAAAGAATAAAACCTAGTGGCCCTATCTTCAACAGTTCAACTGCTTGGTGTGGGCAGTAAGCAGCAGGGGGTAGAGAGAGTAACTAAGACATAAAGTGTGAAATAACTCCAAGTTGTCTTCATCAGCAGAAGAAACTGGTTTTGACATGAACATGGAAGAAGGATGAGGAGGCTGTAGCACGAGGAGGAGGAGGGCAGGACACTCCCAGGAGGGCCAGCCGCTAGCTGCACTGGCCAGTCCTCCAGAGCAGCCACGTCCTCTCTCCTCAGGGCTGTGCGTGCCGAGCCCACCCGCTGCAGGCTTCCTTTGTCTAGGACATCACCCACACCCTCCTTCCTCAGAGGCTGCCCCAGCTTCCCTTCCCAGCAGTGACTCCGAGGCACCCACACAGCCTCCCCGTCCCCTGGGCTGACCTCTCCACCGGACTGCACACGCTCAGGACACAGCTCAGGGGCCCTAACCTATTCATGTCCTAACCACTTCCTGTACAACGAAGGAACCTCACGAATGAATGAATGGCACAACAGGGCAGCAAGAGCTCCAGAGGCGGAAGCATCTTAGATGGGCAGACAGGGCTGCAGCAGGCGGGATCGGGCGGGATCGGGCCGGCTCGGGCCGGCCAAGGCCAGGCTTCACGCTCCACGCGGGAAGTAACTATCATGGGGCTTTCTGAGGGGGAAGTGACAGGGCCGCAGCTGCACGGCGGCTGCCCCGAGAATGGCTGGGGGCCGAAGTGACCTGCACAGGACCGAAGCCAGCACGGACCGGCGTTGGATGCCGGCATTACCAGAATCCCAAAACAGCGCCCAAGAAACTGTTTCTTTCATACAATGAAAAGGTAACAAATTAACTACTGACACATAGGGGTCTCAATGCAACATTTTAGAAACTCCACTGAAACCCGACCTACTGAGGAACTCCATTCGTAAGACAAGCTAGGAAAGGCCCAACAGGGTGGAGGGGACCCCGTGGTCGCCTGGGGAGGACAAGCAAGGGACGCGAGTTACCTCTCCCGGGCTACGGAAATGTCGTGTATTCTGATCTCAGCAGCGGTTCCGGGACTGTTTTTGGACAACAATCTCCCAGTAAACCCGCAGGGTGAATGGCGGGTGGCCTCTCCCGATACACCTGCCCCTTCACCGGTCAGACATAACCTCACCGCACGCCTCAGCCAACCTGAACGTTAGAGACACGTCCTCAACCGGAAAAAAAAGGAAACCCCAAGCTTCTAGCTGGGGTTCGAGGACACGACATTAGCCAGGGCAGGGCACGCAGGAGCAAGGCGGGAAGCGGAGCTGAGTCCCGAACCACAGATCTAACTGCAAGGTGTCCAGGCGACATCCAGGCGAACCTTACAGGGCTGGGAGGACAGATAGCGTTCACCGACCCGGAAGGTGCAGACCGAAATGTGTCACAGGGAGGGCGGTGGCGCCTGCAGCTCTCAGCGCCCAGCAACACCCACACACATCCACCCAGAGGCTTTGCAGCAGGGTCGGGGGGTGGGGTGTGGAGCGGCAGTACCCGAGTGGACACGGCTCTGACCACAGAGGGGCCTGGGGGGACCAAGCAGAGGGGACGCCCGCCCTCGGACACCGTGGGGTCACGCCGGCCGGAGAGCACAGGCCAGGCACTGCTGGGGATGGCGAGGGGCCCCCAACACACGGCTCGCGCAGCCTGCAAGGATCCGGGGCCTACTGCGGGCCCCACTTCCGGCCTGCTCCACGGCTCGGGAACACTCCCCACGCGCCTCGCCAGCCCGCCCGCGAGGCCTGCTTCTTACCGGCGAGCCCCCCGCGAGCCCCTTCCTCACTCTGGCCGCCGCCCCGCCCTCCTCCTCCCGCCCTCATCGTAGCCCCACATCCCCCGGCGCCCCTCGGCCGCAGGCCTCCGCAGCGAAGCGACATCGCCCCAAGACCCACAGCCTCGAGGCGCACCCGAGGGGGGTCCCCGGCCGGGGGCCCGGCTCCCTCACCATCGCGGGCGCTGGCTGGGCCGGAAAGCGGAAGTGCGGAAGTGGCCAGCCCCGCGACGCCTGCCCTTTCTCGAGCAGCGCAGCCGCAGTCTCCGCCCGGACTTCCGGACGCTACCATCCGCGTCCTGCGCGGGGGTGGGGCGCGCCTAGGAGCACTCGGGTCACCGAGGAGTTTTCCCGCGGGGGCTGCCTTGGCGCTTTGAAACGCTTGCACTGACAATCCTCCGCGCCTACGCCAGGCAGTGTCTGCGCAGCTGTCGCTGAGGCTTCGGCTTGCTCGTCGCCTTCGCCACAGCTTTCCCCCCAGTCGGGCAATGGTACGGCCCGACCTCGGGTTGGGCACCAAATTAGGCCAGGCCGAAGCGGAGGAGCCCGACGGCCCTTCCGGCGCTGCGCCCCCATCTTCCCTCGGGCCCCTCCTACCTGCCGCCTCTGGGGCTCGGCGGGGCCGACTGCGGCGCGGAGGGCTCGGCCGCCGGCCCCGCCCCCGCGGGCCGCTCGCGAGGCTTCTCCGAGGCCTGCTTCCCCCTCTGGGCTCGCCGGTCACCCGCACCCCCGGCCCGGCACCGCGGGCTCGCCCCCGCGTCCACTGCGGTGGGGCCCGCCCGCAGCCGGCTCCGGGGCGCTTGCTCGGGCCGGCAGAACTTCCCGCGGCCCGCGGGCCCGTGCGAGGCCGCAGTGAGGAGGCCGTGGGGGGCAGAGGCTGCCTTAGGGGATTCCTGGAGGCGGGACATTGGGGCGCCCTGCGGGTGGAGCTAGCCATTGAGCAGTCCAGGCACCGCTCTGGGCTGCTGACGGGCATCGTCTGTTAATCCTCAGAACATCCCGGGGAGGTAGGTACTGTCGTTATCGGATTTTGAGAGGCAGCAGTCACCTGCTTGTGTCCCCATTATGCAGCTGGGAAGACTGAGACTCGGGTTAGGTCCTACGCTCAGGGGCACGTGAGTGGAGAAAGTGCTTGTACCCAGGGCTGCCTGGCCTACCACCCACGTCCCAGCTGACTCCCCGAGACAGGGAGGGGGGAAAGGTGGAGTGGGGTGAGACACGGAGCACAAGAAGAGAGCGCTTGGAATTCAGAGACCATAGGGACTGAAGGGCGGAGCCTTGGAAGAACCGCACTTCGGGCCCGCCATGCTGGCCAGACGGGCACACTGGACTCCCCCTGCTTTCTGTGGGTTTGGTTTTAAGGCAAGAGAAAGAGACAGACTTTCCATCCCCTGGTTCTTCTGACTCCCCAAATGCCGGTACAGGTCTAAGCCGGTAACTCCATCTGGGTCTCCCGCACGGGTAGCAGGAACCCAAATACTTGAGCCATCACCTGCTACCTCCCCAGTCCTGTTAGCCGCAAGCTGGGTAGGTAGCTTGGACCCCTGCCAGGCGCTTGGATATGGGATAGTGCCATCCCATGTAGTAGCCGAATCACCGTGCCCACCGCCCGTCACCTGCCTGGGGTTACACGGCGTCTCAGAAGCACCCTGCCGGGGTCTCAGATGCCCCCTTGCTCGTGGGGTTGGGTGGAATTCACAGACAGGAGCTGGTCGGTTGCTCCAGGCCTCGCTGGCGCACAGTGGATGCCGTGGAGCGGGAGCTGGGCTGTCAGCCTTGTCAGCCAGGTTCCCGGAGCCTGGCGTCCTGGCCCAGGCTGCTTCTGGGGGACAGGGCCTGGGCTTTGCTCCCGCTGCTTCACCCCCCATCAGTGCTGTCTCTGCGACTCCACAGGCTCCCTTCTGCTGGGCCATGAGTGAGCTCAAGGACTGCCCCTTGCAGTTCCACGACTTCAAGTCCGTGGACCACCTGAAGGTGTGCCCCCGCTACACAGCGGTGCTGGCCCGCTCCGAGGACGATGGCATCGGCATCGAGGAGCTGGACACCCTGCAGCTGGAGCTGGAGACCCTGCTGTCCTCCGCCAGCCGGCGCCTGCGTGTGCTCGAGGCCGAAACCCAGGTGATGCCCCGGGAAGGGGAGCTCCCCACAGGTGCACGGAGACTGCAGCGCAAGGCGTTGAGTGAGCACCAGGGACCGATGCTGGAGGACAGATCTGAGCCGGGCCCAGGGACAGGAAATGCATAGGGACGTGAATGAGCCTGGAAAGTTGCAGGAGTTCTGGTTCGCTCCGCTCTTACCGACTCCGCACTCCCCACTCTCCTTTGCTAGTCCTAGAGTGGTCCGTTAGGAGCAGGGCGGACAGGTACCGAGCGACACTCAGTACCAAGCTGCAGCGGGGAGACCTGGATTTGAATCCGGGCCTGCACACTGGCTCATGTAGCGTTTGCCAGCTCTCTGACTTGGCAGGAGTTGGTCTCCTGCCTCCAGGCATCAGTTTCCCTGTCTGCACGGTGGGATGAATAATACAAGCTACCACAGTGCTTTAACAAAATATTTATTTGAAAAGCACTTATTTATTTGAAAGGGAGAGATCAGAGAGATCTTCCATCTGCTGGTTCACGCCCCAGATGGCCGCAACGGCTGGGGCTGGGCCATACTGAAGCCAGGAGCCAGGAGCTTCTTCCGGGTCTTTTATGCAGCTGTAGGGGCCCAAGGACCTGGACCATCTTCTGCTGATTTCCCAGGCCATAGCAGAGAGCTGGATCAGAAGTGGAGCAGGGGCTGGTGCTGTGGCGTAGTGGGCTAAGCATCCCTTTGTGGTGCCAGCATCCCATATGAGCACCAGTTTGTATCCCAGCTGCCCTTCTTCCGATCCAGCTCTCTTCTATGGCCTGAGAGAACAACAGAAGATGGCCCAGGTCGTTGAGCTCCTGCACCAACGTGGGAGACCTGGAAGAGGCTCCTGGCTCCTAATTGGTGCAGCTCCGGCCATTGCAGCCATTTGTGGAGTGAACCAGTGGATGGAAGACCTTTCTCTCTGTCTCTCCCTGTCTCTGTCTGTAACTCTACCTTCCTCTTAAATAAATAAAAAAGAAGTAGAGAAGCCAGGACTTCAATCAGCGCCATATGGGATGCCGGCACTGCAGCTGGCAGCTTAACCTGCTACACCATGGCACTGGCCCCTATCATAGAGGACTTACCATGTGAGGACTTAAAAAGAATTTTTGCAAGGGCTCTGCGCAGCATCTGACGCTGAGATGTTAGGCGTTGGCGTTACCCTGGTTGTCTTTATTCCCAAGGCCTGTGTGCCGGGCGGACACTGTGCAGAATCCTGGGGAGCTGGCATGGCTGAGATAGCGAAGGTAGCTGTGCTCTGCTTGAAGAGCCAAGGTGCACTGCTCCCCCGGGACTGGGCTGCTGGAATTTTCTAGAGGAGGAGGAAGGGACTGACGTGGCCCTGGGAATTCCTGGGAGTGTCTGGCGAAGGGCCGGGGCACGGTCAGTCGTATTTCAGCATCGAGAAGCCAGGGAATGGACGCTGCTGTGGTGACGTCGGAAGTGAAGTTTGCTTTCGGCCACCAAACCCTCACCGTCAACCTGCCTTTCCAGGGGCTGGGCATGCGCTGGGTGCGACTGGCGTGGATGGATCAGGACAGACAGGGAACAGAATGGTGAGAAGTGTGAATGAAGTCCAGTGAGATGGGGTGCTGTGGTGCAGTGGGTTAAGCTGCCGCCTGCCATGCCAGCATCCCATATGGGTGCTGGTTCATGTCCCGGCTGCTCCACTTCCCATCCAGCTCCCTGCTAATGGCCTGAGAAAGCAAAAGATGGCCCAAGTGCTTGCGCCCTGGCCACATGTAAGAAACCCAGAGGTAGCTCCTGGCTTCTGCCAAGCTGCCAGTTGGGGAGTGAACCAACAGATGGAAAATTATGTGTGTGTGTGTGTGTTACTCTGCCTTTGAAATAAAATAATTTTTTTAAAGATTTGTTATACATTTGAAAGAGTTACAGAGAGAGAGAGAGAAATCTTGCATCTGCTGGTTCACTCCCCAGATGGCCACAAAGGCCAGGGCTGGCCCAGGCCAAAGCCAGCAGCCAGGAGCTTCTTCTGGGTCTCCCATCTGGGTGCAGGAGCCCATGTACTTGGACCATCTTCCAGTGCTTACCCAGGGGCGTTAGCAGAGAGCTGGATCAGAAGTGGAGCAGCTGGGACACAAACCAGTGCCCATATGGGAGGCTGGTGCTGCAGGCAGCTGCTTTACCTGCTATGCCACAGCAGCGGCCCCGCAAAGGAAATGAATAAATCTTTTTTTTAAAGAGAGAAGTCAAATGAGATGGCACAGAAACGTGGCCGAGTTTTGAAAGATGAGCAGAATTGGTCAGTTTGGGGATGAGGAGACCCCGGAGAGCCTCCTGGGGCTCTGGCTGCTGCTGTCCCCACAGGGGAAGAGCTGTCCTGTGTCTGCCCCCCTCCCACTCACTGCCGGTCTCTGAATTTCAGATCCTCACTGACTGGCAGGACAAGAAAGGTGACCGACGGTTCCTCAAGCTGGGTCGAGACCACGAGCTGGGAGCCCCCCCCAAACACGGGAAGCCCAAGAAGCAGAAGCTGGAGGGAAAGGCGGGACACGGCCCCGGCCCCGGCCCCGGGCGGCCCAAGTCCAAGAACCTTCAGCCCAAGATCCAAGAATACGAATTCACCGATGACCCAATTGACGTGCCACGGATCCCCAAGAATGATGCCCCCAACAGGTTCGGGGTCAGACAACAGAGGGGGGCCCAGGACTCGGGCAGTGGAGGTGCTGAGCGCCCAGGGCAGAAGCTGGGGCGACCCCGGGCCCCCACCCAGGATCTGCCTCTCCCACAGGTTCTGGGCCTCAGTGGAGCCCTACTGTGCTGACATCACCAGTGAGGAGGTGCGTACGCTGGAGGAGCTCCTGAAACCCCCTGAAGACGAAGCTGAACATTACAAGGTACAAACCCTGGGCCTCCATAGACCCGGTGCAGAGCGAGAGGGCTCAGGGTGCCTCGGAGTCCGAGACGGCAAAGGCCCACGTGCCAGCCCCTGGGCACCCCACAAACCCAGCAGGCACCCAGCTCCAGCGCTCAGCGGTGTCCTTGCGCCACCTTCTGGGAACCCAGCCAGATCTGCACTTCCTGCCCTGTGCCCCCACCTCCATCCCCTCTGCTCTGGCTCAGCCCTGTGCCTCTTCCTTCCACAGGGGCCTCTGTGTTTCTTTAGGACAAAAACCAAACATCAGACATCGCCCGTTAAAGAGAATGCAAAGGCTTGGGGGTGGGGTGGGGAGGCTCCTGCAGAGGTCGCCTGTCAGGATCAGGTGTTTGTGACGTGGTCCTACACCCAGGCCTCCCCGGGCTCCCGTCAGGCACTGCAGCGACTGTCTGCCCCACTCCCCCTCCAGTCTCCTGAGCCACGGCCCTCCTCAGCCTGTGTGGTGCAGCCCACCAAGCACACTGCCCTCCCTCCGGGCTCACACAGGGTCCTCCAATCCCAAATGCCCTTTCCGATCGCCTAGCAGGAAGCAGGTCTCCCTGAGGCAGCTGCGCACCTTGGTCGGCCCCTCTTACTTCACTCACCTGAGGGGCCGACTGTGCATTTGGCAGATACGCGGCCCCTTGTCGCTTTGCCTCCAGTCTGGCCCCCTGCTGACACATGCGGGCAGGTAGTGAAGGTTCCTGGGGCCCTGCCAGCCACGTGCAGGACCTGGACGCACTTCCTCGCCTAGGCCTGGCCTGGCCCTGGCTGTTGCAGGCATTCTGCCTTTCAAATTGGTAAATAAACAAATCTTTTTTAAAAAATGAAACAAATGAGCCAGGCAGTAGTAAATTCAATCAATGCAAAGGTAATTTCCACCCCCCACCCCCCTAACCTTTAAAACCCCTTCTCTGGAGCTAACAGCTGTGACCTGACAGTCTCGCCCTGATGGATTTTTCCGGATTGTTTTACGTCTTTGTACATGTGTGTCCTGCTCGAGCTGGAGTGTAGATCTTGCCTCCCTTGGCCCTTCTCACGGTACCTGGCACTGGCCTTGACCCCGTTCCACAGGCGTGGGAGACAGACAAGCGAGCGCACAGCAACGCCAAGTGCACAGAGAGGCCCCCCCAGGCACGGCCGGCTTGGCCCCCCCGCTCGGCGCCAAGTGCACAGAGAGGCCCCCCCAGGCACGGCCGGCTCGGCCGCCCCGCTCGGCGCCAAGTGCACAGAGAGGCCCCCCCAGGCACGGCCGGCTCGGCCCCCCCCACTCAGCACCAAGTGCACAGAGAGGCCCCCCCAGGCACGGCTGGCTCGGCCCCCCCACTCGGCGCCAAGTGCACAGAGAGGCCCCCCCAGGCACGGCCGGCTCGGCCGCCCCGCGCGGCGCCAAGTGCACAGAGAGGCCCCCCCAGGCATGGCCGGCTCGGCTGCCCCGCGCAGCGCCAAGTGCACAGAGAGGCCCCCCCAGGCACGGCCGGCTCGGCCGCCCCGCTTGGGCCGCTCAGGGCCGGCTGCTGTCGCCCCGCAGATCCCGCCCCTGGGGAAGCACTACTCCCAGCGCTGGGCCCAGGAGGACCTGCTGGAGGAGCAGAAAGACGGGGCCCGGGCTGCAGCCGTGGCTGACAAGAAGAAAGGCCTCCTGGGGCCGCTGACCGAGCTGGACACTAAAGGTAGGCCCCTCTCGCCCTGAGTGCGCACGCCCGCCCGGAGTGCGCCCCCGGACTCCGCCCCTGCCCGTCTCTCTGCCGGCTGCAGACGTGGACGCCCTGCTGAAGAAGTCAGAGGCACAGCACGAGCAGCCGGAAGACGGGTGCCCCTTCGGCGCGCTGACCCAGCGCCTGCTTCAGGCCCTGGTGGAGGTGAGCAGCCCAGCCCCGACGGCAGCCTCTGCTTTCTCCCCAACGTCTCCGTTCGTCTGGAGCACATGCTCAGACGTACACTGAGCACAGCGTAGCACAGACGAGCATCGGCTGCCGGCCTGGAGGTGGCCAGACGAGAGTTCCATGTCCAAGAGGCTGCACTGGCCGTGCCGGACCTGCGCTCCCCTGGAGGCAGCCGCTGTGCCACTTCCCATCACTAGGTCTTGGCTGAGGTTTTCCCATGCCTGTCCCCAGAGGAGGCCAGGAGAGTGGGGAGCCTGGGAGGCGCTGCTGGCTGGAGGTCCCCCAGAGGTAGACCCCGCTGCCTGAGCTGTGTTGTGACATCCCTGGCCGGCCTCAGCCGGCTCCTGTGGCTGACACGCGCTAGTTCTTTTCTCTCCTGTAGCAGCCTGGGGCACACACCGCAGGTGCACTAAGGTGGGGCACAAGAAGGCTTCCTCACGCCATCAGATAGGCCCCCCACCGATGTAACCGTGGCCCCTGCACAGGGCGCCGTGGGCCCCAGAAAGGAGCAAAGAGGAGTGTGTGAAGGGGCTTTCTGGGCCACGACCAGCTGTGGCTCTCTGTGAATCTCTCCCTGGC
Organism: Lepus europaeus; assembly: GCF_033115175.1. Classification (NCBI taxonomy): domain Eukaryota; kingdom Metazoa; phylum Chordata; class Mammalia; order Lagomorpha; family Leporidae; genus Lepus; species Lepus europaeus. Next base: position 7,429,001 of record NC_084835.1, on the reverse strand, counting down.
CGCAGGGGAGGCTGGGAGGTGCAGAGGGCTGGGCAGGCCCCCGAGCAGCACTGGGGAGGAAGGGAGAGCCTGGGCTCGGACAGCGGCAGCCTGGGCCGCGTCCTCCACACTGTGCCAGAAGCATGGCCCACGCTTCTGTAAACCCCAGCCATTCCCCTACCGCCACCGAGTGTCACCACCACTCCCCTGTCCCTGGCAGAGCGAGGGATTCCGGCGTGAGGGACGCTGCCCGGGTCCGTTAGGGGAAGCTCTGGGGACCCCGGGCCGGGGCGGCAAAGGAAAGCAGGGTGCTGGCTTCTGAAGACCCCCTGTTCTGCCGCCTCCCAGGAGAATATCATTTCCCCCATGGAGGACTCCCCCATTCCTGACATGCCTGCCAAGGAGTCGGGGGCCGACGGGGCCAGCACCTCCCCCCGCAATCAGAACAAGCCCTTCAGGTGAGTGCATCCTGTGCACGCCCACAGCTGGCGCCCGCATCCCTCTGTGTTGGCATCAGGAAGGCCCCCGCCTACAGGCCGGGGTCAGCTCAGTCGTGCCCGGGAGAGGTCTCGGGCAGGAAGGCTGGCCCGGGGCTCTGACCCGGGCAGAGCGAGGTCGTCTGTCGCAAGCTGACGGGATGCTGGCGTCATGGCGGCAGCCCATGTTTCTGTGTCTGGATGCACGGCGCGGGCAGGCACCTCCGAGGCAGAGCCCCCGGCTGGCACTGGTGTCCTTCCCCGACAGTGTGCCACACACCAAGTCCCTGGAGAGCCGCATCAAGGAGGAGCTGATTGCCCAGGGCCTGCTGGAGTCGGAGGACCGCCCCGCGGAGGACTCCGAGGACGAGGTCCTGGCCGAGCTGCGCAAACGGCAGGCGGAGCTGAAGGCCCTGAGCGCGCACAACCGCACCAAGAAGCACGACCTGCTGAGGTGAGCGGGCGCCTCCGGGCCCCACGCAGGGTTCCCGGCCACCTGGAGAGCCGAGAGCAGCAGCAGACCCCGGGATGGACGGGCGGCCCTCGGTCCTTACGGTGAGGAGGACAGGCTGACCCTCGTGGCTGTCGCTCCGTGTGGGGCGTAGCCGCGAGGACACACGTGCTCCGCTCTGCTGAGCCTCCTTGGGCCGCTCTGTGTCACACCCCGTGCAATCACAAAGAACCTCCGACAGAAAGTCTGGAAGAGTGGGTAATGTGCGCACTGACACCCCCCAGGCTGCTCCGGTGACACGGGTGGACATCTCTGGTTTTTATAGGCCTATCACCAGAAACCACCCAGTGCCTTGGGAGCCGTGATGTGGGAGTCGGTCCCAGTGCTGTGCGCTTCATCACCTCCCGGCCACCTGGGGCCACGGGGTCCCTGTGAGAACACAGGTGGCAGCAGGAGGGAGATGGTGCCCAGAGCTGCCCTCTCTCCTGGGAGGCAGTGCAGCATCCGGGAGCCCGGCCCCTGGCTTCTTGCTGGAAGGTGCCATGTGTCTGCCTCACACAGCTCCTCTCACATGGGGCTGGGGGCTGGGGGCTGGGAGGAGGCGGGCAGAGGGCTTGCAGGCGTGTTTAAGGGGAAGGAGACTCCTTCCGTCCCAGCCAGCCCGGGTGCCGGTGTTCCCGTGCTCACCAGGTGGTAGAGGCCCTCGCTGGAGGCCACACAGCCGGCAGACAGCCCAGCTGAGGCTCGAGCCTGCACTGTGTCCTTGATTCTTTATAGTCTATGTTCCTCCCAGTGATGAGACACGCAGGTGAAGGAGGAATCAGGCGAAGAGAGAGAGGGAGAGGAGAGGGAGTGCAGTACAGAGACGCCTCGGGGGCCAGCGCTGGGGCGCAGTGGGTATGCTGCTGCTGCTTGCAGGGCGTCCAGTATCTGAGCTCCAGTTCCCAGCCCCAGCCTCTCCGCTTTCTATTCAGTTCCAGGCTAATGCACCTGGGAAAGCAATGGAAGATGACCCAAGTGTTTGGACCCCTGTACCCACGTAGGGGAACTGGATGGGCTTCCAAGATCCTGGCTTCAGCCTGCCCCAGCCAGTTTTACTTATTTATTTGAAAGTCACAGCTGCAGAGAGAGAAGGAGACACAGATCTTCCATCTGCTGCTGGCTTATTCCCCAGATAGCTGCGATGGCCGGAGCTGAACTAGGACCACCATATGTGTCTCCCATGGGGGTAGAGACCCAGGCACTTGGGTCATCGTCCACTGCTTTTCCCAGGCCATTAGCAGGGAGCTGGATCAGGAGCAGAGGAGCCAGGGCTTGAACCACCACCCTAAAATGTGGGGCTGCCCCTGGGAATGGAGGCCCCCCGCTGTGGGTCAGCGTCAGCCCTGGTGTGGATATGTTTTTAGAGACTTTTTTTTCCCGAGGGGTTTTAAGTTCATAGCAAACTGTAGAGGAAGGGACAGATTTCCCACATAGCCTTTCCACACCCACGCACAGCTTCCCCTGTGGCCAACGGGGGTTAATATTTGAAAGAACTTAGAATAGTGCCCAGCGCACAGTGCCAGTGAACCATGGTTCATCACCTTTGCCATGGGTCACGGGCGCGTGGCTGGCTGGTCCCCACAGGCTGGCGAAGGAGGAGGTGAGCCGCCAGGAGCTGAGGCAGCGGGTCCGCATGGCCGACAACGAGGTCATGGACGCCTTCCGCAAGATCATGGCCGCGCGGCAGAAGAAGCGGACCCCCACCAAGAAGGAGAAGGACCAGGCCTGGAAGACGCTGAAGGAGCGCGAGAGCATCCTGAAGCTGCTGGACGGGTAGCCCCGGGCCACCTGCCCCGGCCTGGGTCTCTCCCCTCCCCTGCAGGGTGCTGTGGCTGCTCACTGGGCGCTGACAGGCAGCCTCCCGGGGAACGTGGCCCTGCGTGGCCCTGCGGGAGTCTCCTGCAGCCGGGACGCGGGAGGCCCTGCTGGGCTGGCTCGGGCCCAGTTCCTGCTCAGTCCCTGGGAAGGGGCGGGGCTTCATTTCTGGCTCTTTCTACTCCCCTTCTCGGTGTCCCCCTCCCTGAACCTCCCCCTCCCCCTCCCCCTCGAGGACTTCTCCCTTGTGGTTTTGTAAAGTGCAAACTTAAGAATAAAGTGACTGCTGTGGTTTTTCAAAAAAAGCATCCACGGTCTGAATGTCAGCTCTCGTGGGTGGGAGGAAGCGGGGGGGGGGCAGTTTCGGGGCGTGCACACTGGTGCTCACCAGGAGGAGCTCTGTGGACATGCGGGGCTGCCGGGGACTGCTGCCAGGGGCTCGTGGCTCAGGGTTCAGAGGTCTGGCAGCTCAGCAGCGCTGCTGCGACTCAGGTGTCTCCACGTGGCCTCCCCCAGGGTCAGCCTTGGCCTCGGGTGGGTTTCCCTGCAGCTACCGGGTGGCAGCGGGTCATGCTCAGCGCAGGAGGGAGCAGCAGCTGGCTGGTCTCACAGCGGTTCCTCAGTCACTGTGGCTGGAGATGGTGCTACAGGGCGAGGGTCAGAGTGGGGCCTGCTACCCTGCTCAGCCCCAGCTTGGGGGAGAGAGAACCAACAGGATCTGTGTGGGAAGGGAGAAGGGGACGCAGATGAAGTGAATGCTCCCTGCCTCATGCTGTGCCCGGATTAGTCCGAGAGAATAAGACAGAATAGATTTATCGTGGGAAGGTTGAGGTCCAGGCGGCGGGGAGGGGTGGGGTGCCTGGGGAAGTGACCTGTGAACTGAACCTCCAAGAAGGCGGCATCTCTCTTTCTGGGGGAGAAATGCCCCGCCCGCCAGGGTGGACCCAGCTTAGCCAATCAGCACCCCACCCTGCTGGCCACGGTGATTGGTTTGGGGAATGGGCGTGTGACCCAAAGCTCGGCCAATCAGAGGCCTTCCGCAGGATGGCTCTGTGAATGGGAGAGGATTTTTGGATCATAAACCGAGACAGTGAACTCAGGCCACCCCGGGAACTGTCTTCCTGCCACGTGGACGAACCTGCGTGAGAACAGCCAGCTTGGCGAGGCAGACGGAGGAGGCGCAGAGCCGGGCAGGTGTGCTGGGGGCCCGGTGCCCTCCGTGGAGCGTCCTGCCAACAGCAGCCCACGGATGCTGCTTTTGGCTTCGCCAGCTGTCCCGTGTCACCAAAACGGGGCTTGGCTGATCAAGGAAGGTTTTGACAAAAGGAAGGAAAAGGTCCCGACAGAGGAGAGCCTGGGCCCTGCCTCCCTCCAGAGGCAGGGGCACCCGTGTAGCTTTTGGGTAACTCGTCCCCAGCTTGCTCAGGGAGAAAAGACCCTCACCCGGGAAACGACAAGGAAACAGCTGTGATGGGACGATGAGGAAGTGCCCAGTACGCGTTCACTAGGGACCGGGCACTCTTCGAAAGTCAGCCAAAGACCTAGTCGCTGAGCTCCACTCACAGGGGAAGCAGCCGCGCTGGATGTCACACCGGGACTCGACGCGGGCCATTTGACTTGCACAGCGTCTTCAAGGCACAACCCACCCGCCGTGAGGCCCTACAGGGCTCCCTGCTCCCTGCTCTCCATCGGCCTCTCACGTCTGTGTTCATTAGGCCAGAACATACGCATGGTGGGGGGCGTAGGCAGAGAGTTCCAGGAACAGACAGTTGTGTGGAGGAGGTGAGATGGGAGCTCAAGCTCCGAAAGTGGGTAGAATTGTGAGTGAGAGGGAGGTAGATACTATAAATAGAAGGAAGCGCCTTCGAAGACTGGCTGGCTCCTTAGGGAAGGAACTTCCAAGCACCCGCCGAGAGAACGTTCCCTCTGCACACCTCCTCTCTGCCAGGCTTCTACCCACACACCTTGGACACTCGCAAACACCTCCAAGGTGAGCAGGCACCACCTCCAGGTACCGCCACCCCGACCACTCCTGACAGCCTGTGTCTGCTCCCGAGGACGTCTCTCTCATGGGATCTGCAGGAAGCTGCGTTTAGATGAGGAGGGGGAGACTCTCCAGTACCCCACATCTCCAATTTACATGTGAAACAGCCTTTGGGGAAAAGCCTTTAACCTTCGGAGTCATCCTCGGTGGGTAAGATGGTTTTCCCAAGGGTGGGTATTTACCCGAATGGTCAGACACATGGCCTGGGTGCTATAGCAGTCTCTGACTTCAGCTTCCTGCTACTACAGACCCAGGGGAGGCAGCAATGGAGGCTCAAGTAATGAGGTTCCTGTTACCTCCATGGAGACCGGGGTCGAATTCTTGGCTCCCAGCTCCTGGCTGCAGCCTGGCCCAGCCTCAGCCCTAGAGGGCATTTGGGGAGAGAACCAGCAGATGGGAGCATGTGGGAGTAAGTGTGTTTGTTTTTTAAATGAAAGAACAAATCAAAAAGCACGCCTGCTTCTGCAGAGGCCCGAATGCCTGACAAGGAAGAGACTTGCAGAAGCACCACGTGAGTGGGGGTGGAGGGGGTAAGCCCTGACCCACAGCGGGTCCCCCGCCCCGTGGGCTCGGAGCACTCAGGGGCCCAGGTGCTCAGGCGAGAAGGGTTTGCTGGCTGGAACATAATCAGGGGACAGAGTTCTTTCCTGGCCTGGGGCTCCGGACCCCACGAGCACGAAGCACACAGGGGCTCGTGCAGTAACTCCTCGGCAGACAGACACTGCACTGGCTTCTCCCTCTGTGTTTGCCTCCGTGGTCAGGACCTGGGCCAGACAATGACTTAACACAGCTTGCAGGGCTGGGAAAGGCTCCAGGGAGGGAAGGGGACGGAAGCTGCTGGGCAGAAGATTCCAGACAAGGAGGTGTGAACAGCTGGCCTGCTTAGCGAGGTGAGAGCGCTGGGCGCGTGGCGGGGAGCAAGCTGGAAAGTAGGCCAACAGCCCAGGCCGGGAGCTGTTCCCCAGGTCCCTGGGCTGCAGCATGAGCAGGAACCTGGACAAAAACGCAGATCCTCAGGCCCCAGTCACACGGAATCAGAAACTGCGGTATAGCTCTCTTCACTACTTAGGGAGAAACGCTCAGTTCCTCTCACATGTCAGCTCTCATAAGACACAAGCAACACACCTGCTCTTCCAAAAACTACAACCCCCACTGCCCTGGTCACACATTCCCAGGGGGCTACTCTCTACACTGGACAAGTGCTTTTAAACCGATCACCAAAAACAACACAAAAACCCAAGCAAAGAAAAAACAAAAGCCAAGATGTTCTTACCTAGGAGCTGCCATAGAAAACTCCTACAGTACACCTCTATACCTGGCTAAGACACACCTAACACACCTAATAATTGTTTTTAATTGTAGGAAGCCTGAGGGGCAGACCTGTAATGCTGACCCCTTCTTAGTTAGGGTGACTTTTCCTAGCTGCTTGCAAGAGAGTAGCAGGCAGACAACCAGAGGATCACACTGCAAGGAGGACTCTAATCCAAGAAACATGCTTAAAACTGCAGTATCTCCTTACTTAGGGTGAGTTTTCTATGATCCAAGAGGTTTTCCCAGGTATGTTATTTGCATTTTGGGGCGGAGCTAGGCAGATTATGCCCCCTTTATCTTAGAGGACTCCACCATATGCCCTGGGGCCAGTTCTTTGGGGCTTCTGTCCTAGCTGGTATGGTGGGCTCCTGGCACACCAACCCTCTTCAAACGACTTGCTTCCTTCCTTTCTCTTCTGAGTGTGCTGTCGGGAGAAGAGGTAGGTGTGCAACATGAGCCCACCGAGAACCCCGAGGCCAAGAAGTGAAGAAGGGGACCTGCACTGTGGCACAGCAGGCTAAGTTGCCAGCATCACACTTCAGAGCGCTGCTCCCAGTCCTGTCTGCTGAGCTTCCAACCCAGCTCCCTGCCGAGGTCCCTGGGAAAGCAGAAGAAATGCTCCGGCGCTTGGTCCCCTGCCACCCAGGATGCCGTAACAGCAGGTTAGGCTGTTGCTTGGGATGCCAGCCTCCCAGGTGAGTGCTGGTTTGCGTCCCAGCTGCTCTGCCTCCCATCAGCTTCCCACTAATGCACCTCAAAGGCAGCAGGTGATGGCTCCAGTATTTCATCACTGCCACCCACGTGGGAGACCCGGAGGAAGCTCCTGGCTCCTGGCTTTGGCCTGGCCCAGCCCTGGCTGTTGCAGCCATCTGGGGAGTGAACCAGAGGAAGGAAGACTTTCCTGTCTCTCTCTCCCGCCCTCCCCCCCCCCCACTCTGTCTTTTACATAAACAAATGAATCTTTGAAAAGAGTGCATTAGAACAACTTATGTACCGGATTCCAGACTGGGGTGTGCGGTCACAGATCAGCGGGTGAGGTGAGGTTCCCTGCGGTTTTTACACTCCATAAGGGAGCCAGGGTGGGAACCTGTATTGGAATATTTTTTTTAAGAAGTATTTATTTATTTGCAAGGCAGAGTTACAGAGAGGCAGAGAGAGAGAGAGAGAGAGAGAGAGAGGTCTTCCATCTGCTGGGTTGGAACATTATTCTTCTTTAGGAGCAACTCTGGGCCGCTTCCTGGGCTACCAGAAAGACCTGCAACGGCTGCGGTGTCAGAAGAGAGCACAGCGGCCAGCTTGCCTGTGTTGTGTGGACGACGGGGCGACGGGCTCGTAGTGGAAAACACTCCGCGGCGGGAGATTTCTCATCGCACCTCTGATGAGCACGGGGCGCGTGGGGAGGGCACGGGCTTCCTCCTCTGGGCCTCCCAAGGCCCACGTGGCAGAGCACAGACCACTGTTCTCCTTGTTTATAGATAAGGACACTGCGCACAAGAAGTGAGAAGCGGAAGGGCGCTTCAGACTGTGCTAGGGGGCCGCTTTCCCCTGGCCTGCCAGCTCTGTGGGCATGTGGGGTGAGGGTCGGTGGCTACGCAGGAGAATCACTGGCCCCTGAAAGTGCCCGTGAGAGCTGTGAGCAGTTGGTGGGGGCCAGCAAACACCCAGGGACCTTGAGGCTCCTGCTCCCTCCCAACAAAGGGAGGAAGTAGGGGTAGGCAGCTAGAGGGCCGCAGGGACCCCCCTCAGTCAGGAGCTCGCCCAGAACCTGTGGGACAGGAAGAGGGAAGGAACCATTTGCAAAGCAGCTGTCCTGGGGCAGCCGGTGTCGCACTGCACCAGGTGAGTGCGGGGTGGGGGGGGGGGGGGGGGTCCCAGCAGCCACAGGGCAGCCAGCCGGGGGGTGTGAGAGCTGTCTCAGCCTCAAAATAACCCTGCAAAGCAGGCACGACCAGGGCTGTGGTCGTGGCAAGTTCCAGATGAAGAAACACCTCCCAGGTGATTCCAACTCCCAAACTTCCGTTCGTGTTAGCACCGACTGTGCAGAGGGTGAGGAAAGATGTGGTGGCATCACATTTAAAGTCACCTTTCCAAAAACGTTTTAAATGAACAGAATCTGCTGGATTTGTCTGGAGTTTCATTATGTGTATTTCAAAGACGGAGAGACAGAGGGATGCAGGCTGAGAGAGCCGTCATCGGCTGGTTCACTCCCCGTCATTGGCACCATCCCTGCTGACCCCCAGGGTCCGTGGCAAAGTCAGGAGGCAAAGCTGGGCCCTGAACTTGGCCCGGGCGCTCCGGTAATGGGGCACCAGCTTCTTCACCGGTGTCACAGCTGCTAGGCTAAATGCCACTCCCACCCCCACCCCCACCCCTCACCCATGCTTTGTTTAGTTTTCCCTGGAAATATGTTCCCTTGGAGTGAGGGCTGCAGGAGGAAGTGTGCCCATGTGAGTGCACACACACACACAGGCTTCAAAGTTCTGGACAGTGTGTACCAAGTGTCACCACAGGTTACCTGGTACTGCCTTTGGGCCTCCCTGGGCCCTCCCAGCAAGGGGTCCAGTAATGCAGCAGGTCACGGGCGTGGCGTGTCCCTCTGTCTGTGGACATAGGAAACTGGCTGTAGCTCTCCTCCTGCAGGGGTTCGCTGGACAGCTGGGGCTCCCTCCCCTCAGGATGCCTGCCAGGCAGAGGAAAAGAGGCCATCAGACAAAGAGGAACCGAGACAAGGAGAGAGGAGGGAAGGGAGAGAAAGCCGCTGAGAGCGGCATCTCCAGTCCCGCCTCTGAGACCCAAGCCCAGTGTTTTCCTCTGCCCCGTGCCAGCCTCCCGGAGCCGAGATTCCTGTGCGGTGACGCTGCTCTAGGTGGGGGATTGGATACTTGTGAGCAAGCGGAAGAGCTGCACCAGCGGCTTCGTGTGCATTTCTGGTCTTTTCTGTCGTTGTCTTGCAATGACCATGTAGCATTTGTTTAGTAGCAATATTTAAACAAGAAAGGACAGAGAATGTGTTTGGGGAGGGAGAGAGGGAGAGGGGGAGAGAGAGGAAGGAGGGAGAGGGAGAGGGAGAAGGAGAAGTGTTCCAAAGCAGGAAGAATATTGCACAAGCCCCCAAGACAGCAAGGAGGGCCCTCACTGACAGGAACTGGTGGTGTGGCAGCCGCAGCTCAGCGGGTCGGGAACAGGAGGGCTCCCTGGGCCGGGAGGCTGAGGTCTGGGAGGGGGTAGTGACCACTTAGTCCCCTGTCCCTGGCTAACGCTGGACTTGTGAGCAGCACTTGCCCGAGCCCAGTTCTCCGGATTTGATCTACAGTCTTCCGGGCAGGCCACAGCCATCGTCTCACAGAACTGTCACGAGAATTCCAAGTCAGTCATCAGTATTCCCATATTCCAGAAGAAAGGGGCTCGGAGGGGGAAGGAGGACACAGACCAGTGGGGCTCCAAAGCCTCTCTTTGAGCCTCAGCCCCCTCGATCTCTCATCTGTAAAATGGGCATAACATGGGGCGGGGGTAGGGACACTAGCCAGGAGTAAGCACATCTGACAGGAGAAGGAGCCGTTGGTGGAGGTGGGCCGGTCCGAGCGATGCCCTCAGCACTGGCCCCAGGGCACCCAGTCACTTTCCCTCAGGGCCCTGAGTTTGTCCCCCAGGATGGCCTGGCTTGCTTGGTCTTGGGCCAGGTCCATGGCTCCTTGCCCGCGGCCACGGAGCCAACTTCAGTCCCTCTCCTCCCCAACCTGGCCCCCAGCCAGTCCCCAGCGCCTGCCCAGTCACGTGGCACTTCCATCCCCGCTGGCCTCCTCCTTCGGGTCCCAGATTGAATGCCCCTCCCAGTCTCTCCGGGCACCAGCCGCCTGGGCCGCCCTGCCCCTTCCCTACCGGCCCCCATTCGCCCCCCAGCCTTTCCTTGGGGCACGGAGGGTGGCGGGAAGCTGCCCTAGGGGAGGTCCCAGAGCGGTCTGCAGGAAAGTCTACGGGGCCACACGACGGTCCGCTCCGGCCTTGCCGCTGCCCACCGCCCCAGTTTGAGGCTTCCCTGCCCCTGGGCCTCGGTCGTCCGCTTTGGGAAATGGGGTCCCACCGGAGCCGAGGGGCGGGGAGCCTTTAGCTTGGGGTCCCGCAGCCGCGCCCCTCCCCGGCGCCAGGCGCGCGTCCCTGGGCTGCAGGCTCCTCCTCCGTTGACATCAGAGCCGCGGGCGGGCGCAGGGAACCGGCCGCGCTCCGAGCCCCAGGAGAGAGCGGGCGGCGGCAGCGAACGGCGGCCGGAGCTCGCTCCAGCACCTCGGGCCTCGCAGCCAGCCCCGCGGCGGGGCAGCCGCAGGTACCGCGGGGCCGCCCGTGCCTGCCACTGCGCTGGGGACCCGCGGCCCGGAGCCAGCGAGCTGGCCGCCGGTGGACAGCGCTGGGCCTCCGTCCTCACCTCCGCCCCAGCCTCCGCAGGTGCCAAGCAGACCAGGTCGCACCCGCGGGAACGGCGGCGGCCGGGCCGAGGGCGGGAGGGCGCGGTCGTCTGGAGGGAGGATGGGGGCCAGCGGAGCGAGCCTGAGGCTGCAGCGCGCGGACTGCAAGGGTTCCCAATGGGTGGGGTTGCCGTCGCGGGCAAGCGGCCCGGCCGCTGCGTGTGCTGGGGTCTGGCCCCGAGGACAGTGAGTCCGGGACGAGGGCAGCCGGAGTGCCGTGCGACCGGAGAGCCAGAGCTTCTGGGAGCCAGGGCAGCGGGCACAGGGTGTAGAGCAGGAGTGAATATGGGATGCCTGGGGTGTGTGGGGGAGTGCCGGCTGCTGTGGGGTCTGTGAGAGGGCAGTGTGGCTGGACAGGCAGGTGTCCAGCTGGAAGGGTGCCTGGGGAGGGTGTGTGTGTAGATGACCCTGTGCGGCTGCAGGTACAAAGCGTGCTGGATCCCGGGAACGGCAGGCCTTGCCATTTGGGGGTGTCTGGTGCAGGGATGCCCGAGAGCTGGGAGGGTCCCCCGGGCTGGCTCTGCCCCCAGAGCTACCATCCAGATGTCTTTCCTGGAAGTTTCTGGCCCTGGGATGGGTGACCAGGTGCCCCTGGGAGCAAGGTCCCATCCCAGGCAGGAGTCTCCCGCCAGGGGAAGCAGGCCGGGTGGCCCCATGTCACTCCCCTGGTTGGGGAGAGGACAAGGAAAGTGCCCGCCCTGAGGCTACAGCTCACACCAGCCCTGTGTTGGCTTCTTCCTGTGTGGGCCGGAGACCCTGTTCTCCCAATGCACCCCATGGCTCAATCCCCTCCACCAACTGAGCCCCCAACATGTTTAGCTGGAGCCCCTCCCCCGCTCCCCTCCTGGGTGTCATCTGGGCAACTCTGAACTCAGCCCATTTCTCAGCACGGTCTCCCCATTCATTCCCCTCTGATGAAGGCTCCCGCCCTCTGCTGCCCGGTGAGCTGGGCTCGGTAGACGGTAGACGAGGCTGGGTCTGGGCTGGACAGAGCGAGCCAGGAGGGGGCAGGTTTCTCAGGCTGCTGGGACCCAGATGTGGAGTGGGCAGCAGAGGCCTGGGGAGCTCCAGCTGTGGCTGTTGTTGCCGTGGTAACAGGGCAGCAGGAGCTATTTAAAAACGTGGCTGAGATATTGCTGGAAGCCTAGGCTGCCAGAAACCTGATTTTCAGGAGGCCAGGGTAGGGAGGAGGAGGAGGAGGGAGAGGAGACACCCCAGCAGTTCCCAGGGTGGGGCCAGGCTGTTGCTGGCTCTGCAGACAGGGGCGTCCTCCAGGCACTGAACTTGTGTCAGCTGCTCTGAGGTTTTAGGTACTGGCTTTGCAGCGGGCACTGAGAGACTGGGACCTGAGCTTGAATACCTGAACAAGGGGCTGCAGGAGTCTGTGGGAGCGTTTTGCTGCCACCATGAGAGACGTTTCTCTAGGCCTGAGGATGTACTGAATGGATGTTGCTGAATGAGCCAATCGGAAGTGAGCGAACATTGAATGGTTTTGTCAAGTGAATGGATCAAGGAGTCAATAAACGCAGGTTGAATGGCTGAACTGTGTGGGCAAAAGGTTCCCAGACTGCAGGCTGGGCCCCTCTGACCCCCTCCCCCATTCTCTTTCCCAGGAGCCCTGGCTGTGGCCGGGGGGCAGTGGGCCATGCCGGGGGCAGTGGACGGCTCCAGCTGGAAGCAGGCGGAGGACATTAGGGACATTTACGACTTCCGCGATGTTCTGGGCACGTGAGTCTGGGGGCAGGAAGGGGAGCGACTGTCTCGGAGCTGGGAGCATCCTCACTCCTGGGCCTGGGTACCTGGGGGAGGCTGAGTCCAGGGTGGGGCTTCCTCTGGGCACTTGGTCAACACTTCCTGTTGCCTCCAGCCCAGGGACTGTGGTCAGTGACCTCGCTGGGCCCCAGACTGGCCACAGCTTTTCCCTCCTGGCTGCCAGTGGGTGGGGCCGGAGCTGCCCTTGCCACAGCGATGGATTCCCTGCTGAGCAGGAGGAAGTTGGGAGAAGGAAGCAGGCAGTACAGCCAGCTTCCTGCTAAGAGCTGGGGGTCCCGGCCTGGACGTGGGGCTGAGGCTGGGGCTGGCTCTGCTGCTGGTGTGGGGAATCCAGAAAGAACTCAGTAATAACCTGGTCTCTGCCCCTCGAGTTGATCCCAGATGCGACAGGGAGTCAGACCCAGCCCCACAGGAAATGAGAAGAGGCTCTGTGCTGGGCTCCGGGGGAAACTAGAGAGGGCTGCGGCTTCCTCCAGGGGAAGACTCCTTGGAGCAGGGGCCACTGGGGCTGCAGACGGAAAGATGGGTAGGCACCCACGTGTCAGGGAGGAGGAAGGGCACTTCAGGCAGAAGCAATAGATAGCATAAGCAAAGGCCCAGAGGCACGCATGGTAGGTGTGGAAAGCGGTCAGGGGACCAGAGGAAGAAGAGGAGGAGCAGGTGAGAGCTGGATGGTATCCCATGGCCATGCGCAGGCGATCCGGACCTCCGGCCAGTCCGCAGTTCAGGAGTCATCCTGGCTGCAGTGTGGGGGGGGCAAACTGGACCGGGCAGGTTATCAGAGTCACTGATTACCCGATGGCCTCTCATCACGAGAGATGCTTTTCCTGTTCTCCCGGGGAAATCAAGGAGATGTGGAACAAGTGCAGGAAAGCCTCCTTCATCAGTGAACTTGAGTGTAAGTGACTTTGCTCCTAAGGGTGTCCACACTTCTGCTACTTAACCCCAGGAGGGAGCACACAGGTCCCCTGAGGATTTGCTGAGATGCAGATTCTGAGTGATGTAGGTGAGGCTTGAGGGTCTGTGGGTCTAGAAAGCCCCCAGGTGATGCCAGTGGCTCCTGAAGATTCTGGAGGGAGTTAAATGAGCCATGACTCCAGCTGGCTTCAGCAGGAGGAGACATCCACCGTGCACATACCCCAAACCCTCAGGGGTCGACGTCAGGCATGGCTGGATCTAGGGGCCCACGATATTAACAGCAACTGCCTCTGGCCACTTCCCGGGCCTGATTTTCTTTGCCTCGCCTTCATTCTCCAGCAGGCTTTCCCCAGGGGGTGGCAAAGATGAGCTCCAGGCTTACGCCTTAACGGCCCAGCAGGAAAAAGCACCTCATCCCCAGTGAGCTAGTTACTTGGTTTGCATCATCTGGTCAGTTACTGTGACTAGGGGATACACCTGGGTGTGACCACGCCTGGAGCTGGATTGCGGGAGGCCTATCCCGCCTCCTTGCTCTGGAGGTGGCCCCCGAACTCCTAGGCGGTGGAGGGAAGCTGGGACCCAGTTCCTCACCTGGCAACTCCTCTCTCCCGGCAGGGGAGCCTTCTCGGAGGTCATCCTGGCCGAGGATAAGAGGACGCAGAAGCTGGTGGCCATCAAGTGCATCGCCAAGAAGGCTCTGGAGGGCAAGGAGGGCAGCATGGAGAATGAGATCGCAGTCCTGCACAAGTACGTGCGCCCGAGCCGGTGCCTGCCCCGGCTGACCCCGCCCACGCCGCCCTTCCCCTGCTCTGGACAGCTCCCAGGCACCTGGTGCCCCCCACCGCTCATTCAGGAAACGGGAGTAATAACCTCCAGCTGGCCGGGGTGTGGGGGGCTCTCTTATCTTGAGCACCCGGCAGCAAATGTGACGGTTGTCACTCTAATGCCAGTGCCTTGCCGTGGCCCTTCCCTGCACACGGCCGGAACCCTCATATCTGAGCGGCTGCTACCCGTGGCCTTACCTCAATCCCCTGACACCTGCACACACATGGAAGCCATTGAGCAAGTTAAAATACCTGACTGCTGAGCGCCTGCCCAAACCCAGCACCCACTGTGCAGATGGGAAATTTCTCACTCTCTCTGGGAAATGTCAGGGGCTGCTGGCTTGCAGTCTCTCCCCCTGAGCTTCCCTACCACCCTGGGCAACAAAGAGATGCTCATTTCTGCTGTCAGGGTGAGCATGGAGGGAACGAGGCCCAGAGAGGCCAAAGGTTTTCTGAAAGCCACACAGCAGGTCTGTGGCAGAGCCGGTCCTCCTCCAGGCCTGTCACCACGGCTGGATCATTTATTGAGTGCTCTGAGTATGTGGCAGGCAGCGTGGCGATCCCCTCGCCTACCTCTCACGGGGCCTTCACCCCAACCCACGGCAGGGGTGCTGTCACTGGTGTAGTTGTATGGATGAGGAAGCAGAGACCCCATTCAAGCCCTCGTGGGCGAGTGGTGGAGCTCCGCCAGTGTGCAAGCTGACAAACACAGGAGCCCAGAAAGCACTGGGAAGTCCCTGAGGGCGGGTGCCACCAGGCGAGGTGGGCACGCACAGGGAGGTGGTGGAGGCAGGACTTGCAGCCAGAGGCCAGTGTCCACCCTTGGCCGTGCCCACTCAGAGGTTAGAAGGCATCCTGGGGAAGCAACTTCTTCCTTTGGGGCCCACACGTGGCCTTTGGCCCGAGCAGATGTGCAGGCCATGGGAAGCCACCTTATTTCTCCTTTCAGGATCAAGCACCCCAACATTGTAGCCCTGGATGACATCTACGAGAGCGGGGGCCACCTCTACCTCGTCATGCAGCTGTGAGTGGCCCCGCCCCGGCCCCCCTCCCCCTCCCCCCTCCCAGCCCACCAACTTGGCCAGACTGCCCTGTCGGCACTGCAGGGTGTCGGGCGGGGAGCTGTTTGACCGCATCGTGGAGAAAGGCTTCTACACGGAGCGGGACGCCAGCCGCCTCATCTTCCAGGTGCTGGATGCAGTCAGATACCTGCACGACCTGGGCATCGTACACCGGGACCTCAAGGTGGGGCAGCCCTCACCGCCGGACCCTAACTGGGTTTTGGGGCAAGTCGCTTTGCTCTTCGAGGCATCAGTTTTCCTCATCTGTGAAATGGGCCAGCAGGGATGTGGTCAGGAGGAAATCGGTAAACACTAACCCAGGGCCTGGCACACAGTAGGTGCTCAAAAAGGACTCCTTTAGGGATTTGCAAAACACACCTGGAGGCTTCAGAAATGTCCCGTCCGACACTGCCATGGTCCTGGTCCTTTGCTGAACTCTGGCTTCCTTGGGTTTCTTGTTATGCCTGCAGCTGAGATGGCAAAGACGGAGCTTTTTTTTTTTTTTTTTGGGGGGGGGGAGGCGGGCCCTGGGGGAGGCAGACTGTAGCACCTTCTAAGTAGCTCTGAGCCCCCCTGCTCTCCACCCTTCTGCCCCCCAAGCCAGAGAACCTGCTGTACTACAGCCTGGACGAGGACTCCAAGATCATGATCTCCGACTTCGGCCTCTCCAAGATGGAGGACCCGGGCAGTGTGCTGTCCACGGCCTGCGGGACCCCTGGATACGTGGGTGCGGAGGGCCCTGGGCTGGGGCGGTGGGAAGTGAGGCAGCGGCCGAGGGCTGTGGGCAGAGGCCTCACCGTCGCCCCGTTCCCTCCGCAGCCCCCGAGGTCCTAGCTCAGAAGCCCTACAGCAAGGCCGTGGACTGCTGGTCCATTGGGGTCATTGCCTACATCCTGTAAGTGGGGGCTGGGCTCCGGACTCGTCCTCTCCCTGCCCTCCCGTCTTCCTCCCTCTGCTGTCCCCTGCTCCCACCCCTAGGAAACCTGCCGGCTCATGACCAATAGGACTTTGTTCCAAAGATACTATGTTGCAGGCATTGCCAAGCACTGGGCTATAGCCGAGACCCCACCAGACTCAGGGCCTGTCCTCAGGGAGACAGTGAAGTTAATGCAATCTGTCAGACAAGGAGGATCAGGTCGGAAAATGCTGAGAGAAACCCAGCAGGAGCGGGGAGCAGGCCAGGAGGCGGGGCAGGCGAGGGTGGGAGGGGCTTGAGGGGGGCAGGATGAGCAGCCCCAGCGACAGCAAGGCCAGCGCAGCTGGACAGGAGCCAGGCAGGCAGAGAGGGGCAGCCTTTGCGAAGGGCGGCCTCCGTCCTGTGGGTCCCAGCTGGCCCCTGGGACTGCCCCGGAGCCCACGTGCACCGGAAGTGGAAATGAGGGTGCGTTTCTCCCTGCCCAGGCTCTGCGGCTACCCCCCCTTCTATGACGAGAACGATGCCAAACTCTTTGAGCAGATTTTGAAGGCCGAGTACGAGTTTGACTCTCCTTACTGGGACGACATCTCTGACTCTGGTATTCTGGGCCCCGCCTGCAGCGCCTCCGGCCGGTTCTACCCCACACTGAGCACCCAGCCACCCAGCCTGGTGCCTCCCTCTGCTTGGCCCCAGTCTGAGAAAGCCCTGGGCACTTAGTCTTCAAACATAGTATTTCTGAGACACCTCCCTCCGACTGCCTTCCCAATGCCTAAGGCACCCCGACACGCATTCCCCACTCCGGGAATGCTGTGTGCCCCAGTAAGTCTGCAAGCCCTCATCACTGAGACACCGCAGCGACAGGCCTGAGCTCTCTGCCCCAGGAGCAGGTGTGACCTTGGGCCGCTCGGCAGCCACTGCCACGCTCTTTTGTTTCTGTCCTGGGGGTTCAGCCAAAGACTTCATCCGGCACTTGATGGAGAAGGATCCAGAGAAGCGGTTCACCTGTGAGCAGGCCTTGCAGCACCCGTGGTGAGCACCCCCACAGGCCCCAGGCTGGGGGGCCCCCAGGCCCGTCTCCACTCTCCCAGACGGCCCTTCCACTCTCCTGCCCTAGGATTGCGGGCGACACAGCTCTAGATAAGAACATCCACCAGTCAGTGAGTGAGCAGATCAAGAAGAACTTCGCCAAGAGCAAGTGGAAGGTGAGCCCCAGCCCCTCCTCCTGGGCCTCAGACGCCTCCCCACCCCACCCAGGCTCAGCTTGCACAGCACCTGGCAGCCGTGAGCGAGCACACAGGAAGTTCTGAGACGCCTGCTGAAGGGCCCTTCGTTCCCCCAACAAGCACTCCGACACCGACTCCATTCCAGAGCCACAGCTCTGCCGGAGACCCTCAGGGGTCGGCCAGCAGCCGGGCCAAGGGCACAGTGTCAGAGCCACGGGGTGCTAGGGCAGAGGGGGCCGTTTGGGGAGGTGCAGGGCTCAGCCAGTGGAACAGAGGGGTCAAGAGGACTGGATGCCGGGAGGCAGGGATTTAAGGGTCTCAGATGTAGAGGGCAGATGGGGGAGGCCTGGGAGGCCCAGCAGGAGGCCGGGGCAGAGGTGCAGCCACAGCAGCAGAGGCCAGCAGCTGGCCCCGCAGGCACTGGGGAGGTGGAGGTGACACAACGTGATGACCAGCTGGACACTGCGGGAGAGACATCCCAGGGTGCTGCTGGGGACAGAGTGGACGGTGGGACCGCCACTGAGAGGATGCCTGGGGCAGGAACATGGCTGTGGGATAGTAACGTGGGTGTGCTGAGCACACCCAACACACACACATACACACCAACACACACACACACACACCCCAATATACACACATGCACAGCCAACACACACCAATACACACACATGCACACCCAACACACACACACACACCCCCAACACACACACCCCAATATACACACATGCACACCCAATACACCATGGCTGTGGGGTAGTAACGTGGGCGTGCTGAGCAGGCAGTGATGCACGCACACCCCAACACACACATGCACACCCAACACACACACACCAATACACACACACACACCCCAATATACACACATGCACACCCTACACACCATGGCTGTGGGGTAGTAACGTGGGCGTGCTGAGCAGGCAGTGATGCACACCCAACACACACACACATGCACACCCAATACACACATGCACACCCAACACACACACACACGCACCCCCAATATACACATACACACCAACACACACACCAACACACACACCAACACACACGCACCCAACACACACGCACACACACACCCAACACATGCACAACACACACACCCAACACACGCACACACGCACACCCAACACAGACACACACACACCCAATATATGCACACAACCACCCCAACATACACACATACACACTTCCAACACACAATACACCCACATCACATGAACACACACACACACACACACAGAGCGAGCTACGTGACCTGCCTGCCCCTCGGTTTCCTCTGGAAATCCCACTAATCCTTTCTGCAGAGTTCTTGTGAGAACGCCTGTGTGGCCAGAGGCAGTGCTCAGACGGAGCCTGACACGGTGCCACGCAGGGCCTGCCCTCACGTACGCATGCGGACTCATCCCAGGGGCCCGTTTACGTATGTGCACCTCGCAGGAGAGGGCACTGGTAGCCGTGAGGGTAAATACGCCACGTGACGGGCAGAACCGAACAAAGCCTGCAGGAGCTGGCAGCCACACTCGACGGCAGCCAGAGTGCCGCGCGCCTCCCTCTCGCCTCTCTCCCCACAGCAAGCCTTCAACGCCACGGCCGTGGTGCGGCACATGCGGAAGCTGCAGCTGGGCACCAGCCAGGAGGGGCAGGGACAGACGGCCAGCCACGGGGAGCTGCTGACACCGGCCACGGGGGGTGAGGACGGGGCTCTGGGGCAGGGACAGACGGCCAGCCTCGGGGAGCTGCTGACACCGGCCGCGGGGGGTGAGGACGGGGCTCTGGGGCAGGGACAGACGGCCAGCCTCGGGGAGCTGCTGACACCGGCCGCGGGGGGTGAGGACGGGGCTCTGGGGCAGGGACAGACGGCCAGCCTCGGGGAGATGCTGACACCGGCCGCGGGGGGTGAGGACGGGGCTCTGGGGCAGGGCGCGGGCGGCCCGGGCTGGGGGGGGGCATACCCCTCAGCCAGCTCCATCCTGTCCCCACACAGGCCCAGTGGCTGGCTGCTGCTGTCGCGACTGCTGCATGGAGCCGGGCCCGGAACTGTCCCCCGCACTGCCCCCGCAACTCTAGGGCCCGGAACGCCTGCCCGGGAGGGGTGGTGGCAGCCTGCATGGGGGAGCTACCTGCCCCACCCCCTCACCCCTGTCGCTGCCATCCTCTGTTTTCCATACAAATGTTTCTATTTTATTGTTCCTTCTTGTAATAAAGGGAAGAAGATAAAACCACAGCCAGCTCTGTCTCTACACGTGGCACTGGGGCGGCCTGGCCGTGCCGGCTGACTGCCAGTCTGGGGGTTCCATGCAACCTGGCCGTGCCGGCTGACTTCCGGTCTGGGGGCTCCGTGCTGGCCATGCCAGCTGACTGCCAGTCTGGGGGTTCCGTGCAACCTGGCCATGCCAGCTGACTGCCGGTCTGGGGGCTCCGTGCGACCTGGCCGTGCCGGCTGACTGCCGGTCTGGGGGCTCTGTGCAACCTGGCCGGGCCGGCTGACTGCCGGTCTGGGGGCTCCGTGCGACCTGGCCGTGCCAGCTGACTGCCGGTCTGGGGGCTCTGTGCAACCTGGCCGTGCCGGCTGACTGCCGGTCTGGGGGCTCCATGTGACCTGGCTGTACAGGCTGACTGCCGGTCTGGGGGCTCCATGTGACCTGGCTGTACAGGCTGACTGCCGGTCTGGGGGCTCCATGTGACCTGGCTGTACAGGCTGAATGCTGGTCTGGGAGCTCCTGGCCCTGAGGTAGTTGCAGGCCTGAGGGCGTGGGGAGCACAGAGCCGCAGGGAGGGATCCCTGCGTCTGGGCCCCCACCTAGTCTTGGGGCCCTTCGCCGTCCTTTCTGCGCTTAGGTGGCGGCTCGCGGGCACGGTGGGGCTGGCGCAGGTCAGCACTGAACAGTACCTGAGGGGAGGAGGAGCGTGCGCTGGGGTCAGGGCTGAGGGGCGGGGCGGGTGACAGTGTGGGGAGCGGGAGGAGAAGGAACCGTCGCTCACTCACCGCCTGGGCCCAGCCTGCATAAGGTCCCCACAGGCTCCGGAAAAAGTCCCCTGAATGACAACAGAATCAGTGAGCGCCTCCTTCCCCCATGGCAGAGAGCGGGTTTGAGGGGGAAGGGGAAGGTGGTCGCCCGGGCCAGCCCCACACGCCGCTCCCTCTGCTCACCCAGCTCCCTGTTGGCCTGGGGGCTGGGGCCCCTGGCCTGGGACGCGGTGGGCTGCCAGCGGTAGTCACGCCGGGCGATTTGCCACACGTGGACGTCCACGGGCACCGCCTGCGGCTTGTCCAGGGCCATCAGGCAGATGCAGTCGGCTACCTGGAAGGACAGGGTGCGCTGCTGGGGAGCAGTGGCAGGGCCCGGCCGACTGCACGCCCCCCGCTCTGCTCAACCAGTAGCATTCTCTATTTTTTTAAAAAAACAACTTCTGACATACAAGCTATGCAGACTTTTTTTTTTTTAAGAATTATTTATTTATTTGAAAGGCAGAGTTACAGAGAGAGAGAGGGGGGTCTTCCATCCGCTGGTTCACTCCCCAATTGGCTGCAACGGCCAGAGCTGCGCTGATCCAAAGCCAGCAGCCAGGAGCTTCTTCTGTGCCTCCCACATGGGTGTAGGGGCCCAAATTCTTGGGCCATCTTCTACTGCTTTCTCAGGCCACAGCAGAGAGCTGGATCAGAACTGGAGCAACCAGGGCCAGTGCTGTGGTGTAGCGGGTAAAGCCACTGCCTGTAGTGCTGGCATCCCATGTGGGCGCTGGTTCAAATCCCGGCTGCTCCACTCCTGATCCAGCTCTCTGCTATGGCCTGGGAAAGCAGCAGAAGATGGCCCAAGTTTTTGGGACCCTGCTCCCACATGGGAGACCCAGAAGAAGCTCCTGACTCCTGGCATCAGATCAGCCCAGCTCCAGCCATTGCAGCCATTTGGAGAGTGAACCAGCGGTTGGAAGACCTCTTTCTCTTTGTCTCCCTGCCTCTGCCTCTCTGTAACTCTGTCTTTCAAATAAATACATAAATCTTAAAAACAAAAAAAAGGCGGGGCCAGCGCTGTGGCATAGCGGGTAAAGCCTCCACCTGCAGTGCCAGCATCCCATACGGGCGCCAGTTCGAGTCCTGGCTGCTCCACTTCTGATCCAGCTCTCTGCTGTGGCCTGGGAAAGCAGTAGAAGATGGCCCAAGTCCTTGGGCACCTGCACTCACGTGGGAGACCTGGAAGAAGCTCCCGGCCCCTGGCTTTGGATCAGCTCAGCTCTGGCCATTGCAGCCATCTTGGGAATGAACAAGCAAATCAAAGACCTCTCTCTTTCTACTTCGGCCTCTCTGTAACTTTGTCTTTCAAATAAATAATAAATAAACCTTTAAAAAAAATGAAAAGTAGCATATTTTCCCAAACACTGTTAGTTCTCTTGCAATTCCTTCTGGAAATTTCTGCACATATACGAGTATAGCAGCATGCAGAAGCACTTGAGCAAGTGGACTTTCTAGAAATCCGTTCAAAGCAAGGTCCTTTATACTTTTTTCTGCATTTTTTTTTTCTAATACAACATCCGCTTACATCCTTTCTCCTTCCTGTTCTGCCCCCAGAAGCCAAGCCTCCCCCAGCTCCCAGCTGCCTGAGCCTCACCCTGGTGCCCACCCCGGGCAGGGCACAGAGGGCCTTGTGGGCCTCCTCGTAGGGGACCTCCCGCAGTCGCTGCAGCCAGGCCAGCCCGCCCGGCTCTTCCAGGATGGCTCGGGTGCTGGCACTCACATAGCGGGCCCGGTACCCCAGCTCCCAGCTGCCCGAGCCTCACCTTGGTGCCCACCCCGGGCAGGGCACAGAGGGCCTTGTGGGCCTCCTCGTAGGGGACCTCCCGCAGTCGCTGCAGCCAGGCCAGCCCGCCCAGCTCTTCCAGGATGGCTCGGGCGCTGGCACTCACATAGCGGGCCCGGTACCCCAGCTCCCAGCTGCCCGAGCCTCACCTTGGTGCCCACCCCGGGCAGGGCACAGAGGGCCTTGTGGGCCTCCTCGTAGGGGACCTCCCGCAGTCGCTGCAGCCAGGCCAGCCCGCCCAGCTCTTCTAGGATGGCTCGGGCGCTGGCACTCACATAGCGGGCCCGGTACCCCAGGCCCAGCTTCCTGAGGCGATCCTCAACCTCCGGCCCTGCGGGCAGTGGGGAGGAGAGCAGGGCTCAGCCTGGTGCGTGTGCCCTCTACCCCGCAGGGATGCTCTGTATAAGTTCCCCTCCACCTCCCTGCCTCTCAGAGACAGTAGACACTCGCAGGTGCAGAGGCACGGGTTAAAGCTTGGGTCCTGCCAGGCGACCCCAGTGCCTCCTCCCTGCCAGGCACTGGACGGGGACTGAGGACTGCTGTCCTGGAGGGGCTCCCCACCTGAGGTCCTCGCCCTTTCCAAACAGCATTCCCACCCGTGATCTGAAAAACAGCACAACGGCACAATAACAGCAGGGCCGGCTTCCGTCCCTGGCCCCTGCTGGGGGAGAAAAGGGCTCAAGAGAGGCGAAGGAACCTCTCGAAAGGACCTGCAGTGCTGGCATCCCATATGGGTGCCGGTTCAAGTCCCGGCTGTTCCATTTCTGACCCAGCTCTCTGCTATGGCCTGGGAAAGCAGTGGAAGATGGCCCAAGTCCTCAGGCCCCTGCACCCGCATGGGAGACCCGGAAGAAGCTCCTGGCTCCTGGCTTCAGCTTGGCACGACTCTGGCCATTGCAGCCACCTGGGGAGTGAACCAGCAGATGGAAGACCTCTCTCTCTCTCTCTCTCAGCTTCTGCCTCTACTCTCTGTAACTCTGCCTCTCAAATAAATAAATCTTAAAAAAAAAAAAAAAAAAAAAAAAGGATGGACCTGCCGCAGGTCTGGACGCCAAGGGCTGTGTTCTCAGCCGTGACACCACGCAACCCCACGGCAACTTCATTCATCCCCAGCCCTTTAGGTAGACACTGCTGTTCCCATTCTATAAATGAGAGAAGCTTTGAGATGTGAACACATTCTTTGAGGTCTCACTGAGCTGGGAGCTGAGGCTCAAGCCCAGTACAGCACCGACGCCACACTGCCGCTGCTCCACCTGCCTCCCCGGGCTGCTGTGGGGAACACACGTGTTCTGGGATGCGTTCACGGTGGCTGGGGGGGGGGGGGACCTTCTGCATGCTTCCCATGCGAGGAGCACTGTGATCCCTTACTCTGCCCCCATGACAACGGATAGGTCTCGGTGCTACTGTTATCCCATGTCATTAACGAAGCAACTCAAGCACAAAGGTGCTGAGTATTGTGCCCAATAAGAGCTTGTACTGAGGCCCAGTTTGTCTCCAGAGCACACACTCCTAACCCCAAACTCCCGTACCCCGCAGCAGACAAGTGAGGCGCCGGCATTTCTGGGATGGGTACGGATGGGATGTGTGTATGTGTGACTGGGGCAGGCCAGGCCGGGTAGTTCTGGATGGGGGCAGCTTTGGGGTAGGTGATGACCAGGGGGCGAGGGAACTGACGGAGGGCCAGGGGCAGGGAGCACCTGCTCACCGGCCAGAGCTTGCAGGCTGGGGAAGCCATGGTAGGTCACGTCGTCAAGCCGGGTGAGCCGGGGCCCGAAGGCCTGGCACAGCCGCTCCACCATGCCAGCGATGCGTGTGATGTTGTTGTTGGAGGAGCAGATGAAGGAGAACAGGCATTCGACGGGGTCCTGTCGCAGCAGCCGCACACCTGGGAGCAGAGGCAGGGTGTGAGGGAATTACCTGCTGCCGGCTGCAGCCCCTCCCACCCTCACATCTTAGGCCCCAGGGCCCCGGGGGATCCCAGGAGACTGAGGAGCAGCACTGTTAGAGAAAGTAACACCGGACCTCCCGGTCCAGGTCTACCCACGGCCTAGGCGCCACGGGGCAGGGATCTGCACCTGCTGTGTCCGCTGCTGTGCCCCAGTCACACAGCAGGTGCGCTGCGGATATTAACAGAGTGAGTGAAGTCACCTGCCCCAGCTCACACAACTAGGATTTTTCTTTTTAGATTTATGCTATTTATTTGAAAGGCAGAGTTACAGAGAGAGCAAGGGAGAGACAGAGACAAAGATCTTCCATCTGCTGGTTCACTTCCCAGATGGCTGCAGTGATGGGGACTAGGCCAGGCCAAAGCCAAGAACTCCACCCGGGACTCCCACGGAGGCGGCAGGGGCCCAAGTAGCAGCAGCATCTTCAGCTGGTTGCCCAAGCGCGAGAGCTGGGAGCTCGGTGGGGAGTGGAGCAGCCGGGGCTCCAGCGGGTGCTCACAGGGGATGTTGTAACCCACAGCCCCACACCAGGGTCGACAGCATCCGCCCGTGCCTGGGACGGTCGGCAGGATAATGATGCGCTGTGCTGGGCGCGCTCTCAATGGCTGCACGAGTGTCGGCTCCACACATGCTCATGGGACCCCCGATGCAGGCGTGAACTCCATTTTACAGATTGCCAAAGTGAGTCCCAAAGCAGTAGCCGAGTCAGTACACAAGACCCGCGCCCAGGGCCCAGGCCCCCGTACCCACCCTGGAATCTCCGGGCCACCTCTCGGAAGTGGGAGTCCACGGAACTCCAGCGGCTGTAGAGCTGCGCCAGGCTGACGTCCAGCTGGAAGTAGGCGCGCACGGCGTCCAGCTCCCGCGGCGTGGGCCTGGCCGCCCGGCCCTGGGGCCCTCGGTACACAGTGCAGCACAGGCGCTCCTCCGTCTGCGTCAGGGTCCACACGCGGCCGGCCAGCACGCCACTCCAGTGTGCGGGGCTCTGCTCTCTCCACCTGTGGGCTCCCAAGGACAGCACGGCCCTAGCACTCGGAGCCCCGCCTGCCCCGCATCCTACCGCCGCTGCAGGTTCAAAGCTGATTTTAACCGCAGAGAGTGCGGCCTCTCCTGCTGAGGCTCGCGGCACCGCAGGCTCGCCCGTGCACCCGCACTGTGCGGGGGTGGGGGCGGGGGTCCCGGGGGAGGGCCTCCCAGCAGCAGCTACTCACCGGAAGGACTGTCCAGACGCTAGGACCAGGTCCAGGCGCAGCTCAGAGCGTGGACACGGCATGGAGGCCCACAGGGCCGGGTCGGAGGCTAGAGTAAGGTGCCGCATGCTAACCTGCACAGAGAGCGGCCATCTCCACACCAGGCCCCGCCCCTCGGGCTCAGGCCCCGCCCCACGACGCGCGCTCCCCGCCCTCCGGCTCAGGCCCCACCCCCAGGGCCTCCGGGCGCGCACTGCCGCCCTTCGGCTCAGGCCCCGCCCCCACGACGCGCCACCGCCCTCCGGCTCAGGCCCCGCCCCACGACGCGCGCTCCCCGCCCTCCGGCTCAGGCCCCGCCCCTAGGGCCTCCGGGCGCGCACTGCCGCCCTCCGGCTCAGGCCCCGCCCCCACGACGCGCGCCACCACCCTCCGGCTCAGGCCCCGCCCCCACGAGCGCGCTCCCCGCCCTCCGAGCGTCTGAGGCGTTGGAGAGCGCGCGCCTGCGCCCTTCCGGCTTCCCCAGAGGCGGAAGCGCGGCCCGGGAACCGCTTATTTGACCCAAAACAGCCAATCCGAGGCGACCGTGAGACGCGCCGATGGCCAGTCGGGCGTGGCGGCGGCGGGCGCGCCCCGAGCCCCCGCCTCAGAGACCCGGCCGCCTCCCGCGACCCCTGCCGCCGGGAGGCCCGCACGCGGCTCCTGGGGCCCTGGCTCCCGCGTCCTGCCGGGCCGGGCCGGAGCCGACCCGGCCGCGGCGTCATCCTGGCGCCCCACCCGCCCCGGGGCGGCTGCCCCAGCTTCAGCTCGGACGGCGCCGGCCGGGGGCGGGACCCGGGGGCGCCGGGCACAGAGCGACACCCGCAGACACCCGCAGCGCGGCCCTGACCCCGCCGGCTGCCCCTCGGGGCTCAGGTCCCTGCTCCTGGCCAGAACCTCCCCTGGGGACCCCTGCCCTGGCGCAGGCAGGAGGAAGAACAAAGCATCCTGAACCCATGTTTTCTAAGAATCAATATATTTTCTTCCTTTGAAATAAATACAAACCAGTTTGAAAGGAGGGGAGAAATCTAGGGGACAGAGGGGAGCGGGGACAGGCCCCAGGCGTTTTTAGTACCAAATGACTCTGGCGCGACCCGGAAACGCAGTTACAAATGAGAATAATTTAAATTCTCCGATAATTACAGTATTTACAGCAGCAGGGGAGGGGGTCACCTAGTGCCCCTCTTCCGGCTGGACAGACATCAGTCCCACTGCTAGGCCGGGCAGATGCCCACTCGCCTCACACCTGCGGGGGCCTCAGGCCTCTGGGCAGTTTCGGATTCTCCGGGCACGAGCGGGCAGAGGTGGCGGGATGGCCTGTCTTACGCAGTGTCCTAACCTCGGCCCACCACCCTGCCCTCCACAGTGCCCTGAGGTCTCTGGGGCTCTGGCCCGTGGGAGCTCCCCTCTGCTGGCGCTGAGCCGCCCTGGGCCCTTGGAGTGTTCTGTACAGTCCAGCTGCACTCGGGGCAGGAGGGACCTCCCCCACCCAGCTTCCCCTGAGACTGGCCCCAAGACCAGGAATGAGTCAGTGCAGAGGCCGGCGCCACTCCAGGACAGCAGGCAGGGGGGGCCGCGTCAGTCGCTGTCGCTGGTCTCGCTGCTCTGCTCGCCCTGCACCTTGCTGCGGTGCTGCAGAGCCCGGTGGTAGGCGATCTGCACCGACTTGCGGATGTTGGACTTGCGGCCCTCCAGCATCTTCTCCTTGTCCAGGTCCTGGTTCACACCCAGAGGCACCAGCTTGGTCCTGGGCAGCCACTGCCTATGGGACAGAGCGAACGTCAGATAAATCCTCGCGGAGACAGCAAGAGCCAGCCCTCCCCACGCCACGGATTGACGCTCCGACCACCCTGGTGGTGCTGGGGTCCCGGACCCCAGCAGACAGTCCTCCCTCAAGGGACAAGAGCCCGCGGTCTGGGGTAAACACCGGCTACCAGGCGCACGAGCAGGACCCGACCCTGGGCCCCAGGCACAGCTTCCTGTGAACAAGCCTTCATGTGTCCAAATGGCAGGACCAGGAGCCAGAGCCTGACAGTCTCCCTGTGGAGGCTGAGGCGGGAAGGCCAAGTCTGGGTCTGGGTCCGGGTGGGGGCCCCCCGTGGGCGGCACTGTCGCGGATGGTCCTGTGGTTTCCAGCTACTGCCCACTCAGCCTCTCAGCCTCAGGTCAACACGCCCGTCTTGCTCAGAGATCTGTTCTGGATCCCGCCCCCGCCGCCACGTGATACCCAGTGTTCGGGAGTCCTGGCGGCCTGCCCCCGCCGCACAGGGCTGCATCCGTGCTGTGACGCGCACCACCTGCTCCCTTCCTTCCTTACCAGGTTCGTTTGTTGTCAAAGAAGAGGACGAGGTAGAGATGCTCTCGGGCTTCCTGGGTCATCTGCTCCCCTAGTTTCAGCACCTCCAGCGGGGGCACAGGAATGGGGACGCCATGGTGGAACACACCTTCTCGTGGCATCTTTGGGTCAATGATCTGAGGGTGCAAGAAGAGGCGGTGGGTCCAGTCTGCTGCCGCCCCACACGACATGGGAAATGGGGACAGAGAAAGGTTGCATGCGACTAGGGCTGCAAGGCTGACCCTTGGCTTCTGCCCACGCTATTTCAGAGCCCAAGGGGCAAAGAGAAAGGAAAGGGAGACCGAGGAGCCGACTGGGAGCCTCTAAACACCCGATACGCAGCATGTGCCTGCAGGCTGGTCGCCGAGGACCCGTGTCCACGGCGAGGGAGTAGCACGGACTGCGTCCTAGGACTGGAAGCCTACCAGAGCTGGGTACGACGGGTACCCCCGGCATTTGGCCCACACCAGGTCCAGAGCGTCCAGAGGGGAGTCTTCATCCTCGGACAGCCAGCCAGCGCTCCGGCCCAGACTCTTCCTCACCACTTCACGGGAGAGAGGAGGCCCATCAGCAGGCGGGGGGCTGACGAGGCCGGGCCGTCGGGACCCCAGCACCCCTGGCCGCGGGCGGGGGTACTTACTGCTGTGGCCCACGCCGCGGCCAGTGCCCACGGAGTAGGCCTCGTTCTCGGTGCCTGAGGTGTCTTCGCTGCTGTCTTCTGGGAACGTGCCCCGAGAGAAGGAGGGCTTGCCCCGGCCTTGCTTTGAGGGTGTTGTGCTGCGGACGAGAACGGGGAATGGCACGGTAGGTGTCCGGGCCTCAAGTCCCCAGGGTCCGCCCCTTTAGGAAAGCAGAGGTTTTAGGAAGAACTTCACGCTCCAACACCCCCGGGCCAGGCTGGTGACCTCGGGGTGGGGCCGTACTGCCCTGTGGTGAGGGGCAGCGCACACCCTCTCTCGAAGGAAACACCTGTGAGATCTAAGGATTCTGAAAAGGGAACACAGCGGCTGGAGGTTGTATGTGGCATCTCTGGATTAGTTTTTTTAAAAAATGCCAAAACAGGTGTGCGGACCAGACCCAGGCCACGGGGCACTGCTGCCGTCAAAGCATCGGTTTAACCCAGGATGCCTCCTCCTGCTTCTGACCCGCTTACTCCGCAGAGAACGGTGGGTCTGAGCCATCTTGCTCTAGGCCGAGTCGGCTGTGACCCCACTCCTAGCTGGGAAGCCCGGAGGCGAGCCCGGACCTGGGGGACGGATACCTGGTCCGGTCCGAGGCAGCGCTGCTGCTGCTGCTGCTGCTGGACTCGGAGTCCGAGCTGCTCCGGGGAAGGCTGCAGTCATTCCGGTAGACCAGGAAGCTCTTCTTGACGGGCTGGCTCCCACCACTAAAGCCGTTGGCCGGTAAGTCTTGGTTGGGGGGAGGGGAAGGAAGGAAGATGTAGATCAGAGGTAGCATGGGGCCGAGAGGGACTCGGAGCTTGGGTTCCCTGTCTGTGCTTGGCCAGCAGAGCTAGCTACGGCAGGTCCACCACAGCTGGCTGGAGCCCCGCCCCGCCCCTTCCTCCCGCAGCAGTCACTGCTCTCCGGACACAGGTGACCTCAACGGCAGGAATCCCCAAGGAAGTTGAGAAGAGAGAAGGTGAAGTGACGGATGGGAACCTGGCCGGTCAGGGTCTCCGGGTCTCAGTCCCCACTCTAGGATGAGGGGTGGCGGAAAGGAAGCCTAGCGTGCCCTTCCGGCTCGCTCTCTTGTGGCTGAGGCTATGGGGGGAGCATTGGCCGTGCTGCTCACTCTCTGGGGGGCTGGGTGATGGTGAGGCTCACCCATTGGGGGGTCTTCTGTGGACTTATCACTGTCGCTGTCTGAGCTCGAACTGGGCCGGGGGCTCCTACCCCGCTTGCGCTGACGCAGGGAGCCCATGATGGGGAGCTGGGGGGGCCCCACAGGGCTGCCTCCGTGGCTGGGGGTCATCTGGCTCTCCCGGTTTTTGGGGGGCCGGCCCGGCCTCTTGGGCGGTCCAGCTGTCTTCGGGTTCTTTTTGGAGAACAGAACTGAGGTTCTCCTGCCCACCTCATGTGCGGGGGTTGAGGACATGTTGGGACCCAGGCCTGGAGCAGAGAGAGAGAGAAGTAGAGTTGGTGAGGGGCCTGCAGAACGGCAGCTGTGCAGGGCCATGCCCTGGGTAGACAGGACCATTGCTGCAGCTAGAGGGGGAGAGGAACATGGACCGGCACAAACAGCCAGAGGGCAGCTGTGCAGGGCCATGTCCTGGGTAGACAGGACCATTACCGCAGCTAAGGGGGAGAGGAACATGGACCGGCACAAACAGCCAGAGGGCAGCTGTGCAGGGCCATTACCGCAGCTAAGGGGGAGAGGAACATGGACCGGCACAAACAGCCAGAGGGCAGCTGTGCAGGGCCATGCCCTGGGTAGACAGGACCATTACTGCAGCTAGAGGGGGGAGAGGAACATGGACCGGCACACAAACAGCCAGAGAGGCAGCTAAGAGGCCCCTGACGGGGGAGTGAGGGCGAAAGTGCGCTAGCTGTGCAGGAGGGACCTCTGCCGGTGGTGGCAGGGGCCGAGGGTGTGCTGCGCTGAGCCAACGTCTGCCCAGCTTTGGGGTCTGCCTTGCCATGGGGTTCAGACCTTTGCTTGTCTCCTGGCTGCTGCTCTCCTCTGCGGCACTGTCCGTCTGTCCGTCCTTGTCGCAGGCTGCTGGGTGGGGTGTGAGGCTGCCGCGGCTCGAGGGGCCGTGCCGCTCGGGCCCGTCCCGTCCCGTCTCCCGCTGGTGGGCCAGCTTCCGCCGCAGCGCCGTCATCTCCTTCTTGATCATCTTGGCGCGCCGTGAGCGGCCCACGCTCTGCTTGCTGGCGTTCACCTCGTCCAGCCGCTCCAGCAGCAGCTTCAGCTGCTCTTCCACAGGCAGGTGCTTCTGGTTCTCCAGCAGAACCAGCCGCTCGTCCTCTGCTGCGGGAGGTAGGGCCGGGGGGCGGGTCAGACTCGAGGCAGCCCTCAGGCCCCTCGAACCTGGGCAGGCAGCTAGAGACCCACTGTTTCCCCCTTGCCTCTCACCAGCAGCAGGTGTAAAACAACAGCCCCAAGGAGTGGGGTGCCGGCACTATCGATTCACGTGGTCTGGTTTCCTGGGGAGAGCCTGCCACTGCGCAGCCTGGCTGCGTGTGCCTACACTGCCTGCTCACAGGAGGGGACTTGTGGGAAGCCCTCCAGCCCTGGCACAGGCCTCTGCACATGCGTGTGACTTATCACCCACCATCTTCAGCGTGGTGTGGGGCCTCGTCTCCAGCCAGGTTGTGTGGGATATGCATGCCCGTCTCAAAGTCAATGCCCATTTTTTCTGCCTGGCGCCGGGCCTGGCGGAGCACGGCGCCACCTTGCTCACGGAGCCGCACTGCAGCACGGTAGAAGATGGTGTCCTTGGCGTTATACTTGAGGCAGTTGCTGACAATGAGGTTGAAGTCCTCCTCAAAGTCGTCAAAGTTCAGGTAGCGGTAAGCCTCCAAGTTCTGCTTCATGGTGAAAAAATCCATGGGCTTTTTGATGTGGTCCAGGTAGTCAGGTACCTGGGAGAGCAGGGTGGGCGTGTCCAAGTGGAGGTGAGCTCCTCGTTCCCCAAACCCTGCTCCTAAGACATGCTTCCAGTGCATCCAGCAACCTCCTCCCACCACACCTAGAGGCAGGCGGTAGCACAGAGGAAAGGACCAACGGATTCCAGTGCTGACGTCCCCAGTCACAAGTGTGACCCCGGAGCAGCTCAGCCTCTCCGGGCCTTCCTTCCCTGGAGAGCGGTGCTGAACACACACCCTCTCACGGAGGCCTGGGGAGGCCCGGGGAACACCAGCTTGCATCTCTGGCTCTCTGTGGCAGTGACATCGGTGAGGCGACTGCTGCCTCAGGCCCCTCGGAGAGGTCTGCAGTGAGGACCTGGGCCTTCAGAGCTGCTGCGTTAGGCCGGGCCCGCTGAAGCCTCTGTCCTGGGGTTCAGCACCCCAAGTGTCTGCCTGCCCTGGGACCGTCCACTTGGCAGACCGAGTCCCTGCCTCGGGGGAAGGCGTGCAGACTGCCTCCCATGCCGGGACCCTGGGTGGAACAGGGACGAGACAGAGTCCAGGCGAGCCGTGTGGCTCCGGTTCCTCTCGCCCTGAGCCACCAGCCCCTCTTCAAGGTCCCACCTAGTTCCTGGCCCAGACCTGTAGCGGGGTCCAACAGGGAGGAGCGGGAAGAAGGCGGGGCGAGGGGAAGGGGTTCTTACTTCGTCCGATTCGGTTACCTCGGACAGAGGGACCGGCTCGCTGAAGATGTTGCCCGTGTCCTTCTCCTGCAGCTGCTCCAAGGTCTTGCGAAGCAGGATGAGGAAAGGGGTCAGCTGCATCTCCATGGCGACCTGCTGCACCTTGATCTGACACACGAAAAGGCCCCACCGTCAGGACCAAGCCCGGCCCGCGACATGAGGTCTGAGACCCCCGCCCGGCTCCGGAACTTGCCTGCCCGAGCCTAGCCCCGTGACACCTCCCCAGCGATCGTGGCCTCACTCGTCCGTGCCCCCCCAGCTCCCTGCGTCACTCAAGCAAGGATTCCACTCTCACACTCCTGTGACATTCTGCTCCCATGGCCCGTATTAGCGGCCCTGACACAACAGCCCTATTGCTTCCTGGCTGGGGTCATGGAGTGTTGTCTTCTCCCGGTTCTGTTTTGTCCTGAGTACAACAGGGCTGGCCCAAGAGTACTCACCGTCTCTCTTTTAAGCTTCTCTCGCTTCCGGATCAGTTCCACCAGCAGCCGAGCTCGCTCCAGGTCGTGCCGGAGCCGCTGCCAGGACTTCAGCTGTTCTTTGAGGGCCCAGTTCTTATCCTCTGAATCTCTCTATTGAGGGAAGAGGGGGATCAGGAGATGGTGAGAGAGCCTACAGAAAGGCCAGAGGGGAGGAGAGATCCCAGGAAGCTTAGGTCAAGGGCACGTGAAACCGAAGGGGCAAGGACGAGTAATTTATTGGTGGCTCCTCCATCTCCATGCCCCTAGGACCTGGTACAAAGGAAATGGCTAGTTTGTGTTTGCTGAATGAATGAATGAATGAGCAAATGGGAACGAGCTGGTGATCTGTGAAACGCTGAGCTTGAGGGCCAGCGTAAAGCAGGACACAGCCTATGCCCTCTGCTATGGGAAGCCACAGCTGCACATCTTGCCTCTGTCCCCTGACCAGTTCCCCGCCCAGGGCAGCGGACACGGTACCCCGACTTGGTCACAGTTCCTCTGAGACTGCAGATGTGTCTGCAGGCGCCGCAGCAGCGGGACCCCGTTCCGTGACTGCCGCTTCAGTGTCCAGTAGCTGTGCAGCCTCTGCATAAACTGGCTCTTCCTCTGGATGCTCAGACGGTTGGTGATTTTACTAAGCCTGAGAAACAAGGGACAGAGAGAACAACCTCTTGGGCCCTGATTCCTGTAGGCAGTACAGGAGTCTCTGGCCAGTGAGAATTCCTGAAGGATGTGTCTCTTGTCAAAACAGCCTGGGATTCGGGCTAAAGGCGAGTAAGTGGTGCCATCAACAGCCTCACCACAGACAGGCAATCAAGTTCCCAGCCCAAGCAGGATCTCGTGCCCTGTGCTCGGGGCAGCCAGGGAGGCCTGGCCCGGCGCCTGCTGTAGTCAGTGCAGCCTATCTCACCTGGGACACTCCCTGAAAAAGTGCCTTAGAAGATTTTAAAAATCAAGTACAGGGGGGCCGGCACCACGGCTCACTAGGCTAATCCTCCACCTTGCGGTGCTGGCACCCTAGGTTCTAGTCCTGGTCGGGGCACCGGATTCTGTCCCGGTTGCCCCTCTTCTAGGCCAGCTCTCTGCTGTGGCCTGGGAGTGCAGTGGAGGATGGCCCAAGACCCTGGGCCCTGCACCCGCATGGGAGACCAGGAGAAGCACCTGGCTCCTGCCATCAGATCAGCGTGGTGCGCCGGCCGCAGCGGCCATTGGGGAGGGTGAACCAACGGCAAAGGAAGACCTTTCTCTCTGTCTCTCTCTTGCACTGTCCACTCTGCCTGTCAAAAAAAAAAAAAAAAAAAATCAAGTACAGGGGTCGGTGCTGTGGCGTAGCGGGTAAAGCCACTGCCTGCAGTGCCAGCGTCCCATATGGTGCTGGTCGAGTCCTGGCTGCTCCGTGTCCAATGCAGCTCTCCGCTATGGCCTGGGAAAGCAGCAGAAGATGGCCCAAGTCCTTGGGCCCCTGTACCCGCAAGGGAGACCTGGAAGAAGCTCCTGGCTCTGGGCTTCCAATCAGCACAGCTCTGGCCATTGCAGCCATCTGGGGAGTGAACCAGCAGATGGAAGACCTCTCTCTCTGCTTCTGACTCTGCCTTTCAAATAAATAAAAATAAATCTTAAAAAAAAAAAATCAAGTACAACTGTACTGAGATACCTGTACCAAATCAACCAAATGGCACGAGACTTGTAAATTACTGATGATCTGGGGCCAGCGCCGTGGCTCCATCAGGTTCAGCCACCATCTGCAGTGCCAGCATCCCATCCAAGCGCCGGTTCAAGTCCTGGCTGCTCTACTTCCAATCCCGCTCCCAGCTAACGGCCTGGGAAGCAGTGGAAAATGGCCCAAGTGCTCGGGCCCCCTTGCGCACGTGGCAGACCCGGAAGCAGCTCCTGGCTTCGGATCAGCCCAGTTCCAGCCCTGTGACCATCTGGGGAGTGAACCAGCAGACAGAAGCTCTCTGTCCGTCTCTCCCCACTCTGTAACTCCACCTTTCAAATAAATAAATCTTTAAAAAACACAAATTAATTAATGATCACAGGCCATGTGAGTAGCAGTCCACACCCTACAACTGCTTCCCTTCATTTCGTTTGCGCCTAGCGTCACGGTCCAGCCATATTTTTCCCATTGTAGCTGATGGGTTCCATCCTCTTTCCTCCTAACTTAACACACGACACCATCAAAACCAAAGGCACCCTAAGACACCTGTTACACCTGGCAGGTACAGGCTGATGTTCTGGCTGCTGATGTTCGGAGCAGGTCAGCTGCTAAAATAACCTCTTCTGGGATTTAGGTGGCTTTTTGTTTAACTTCTTTTTTTCTTTATTAGTCTAGCTCCTGACAGGAAGAAGGTAACCCAGTCCTGCCATTTCTCCTCCTAGGCTGTCACTTCCTCTCCAGGAGGCCGGCTTCTGCCCTCATCTGCCAGGCCACCTGCTCCCCACATACCTGTGCGGTGGTATGCAGGGCACTGACACCACAGGTGCTGCTGCCCGTTTCTCCGCCAGGATCTTCCGTGCCTTCTTCATCTTGATCCGGGATTTGGCCTTGGCCTTTTTGACCTTCTCTGAGCTCCAGCCCTTACCCTCATCCTCCTCTTCATCCTCCTCTTCCTCACCCTCGCTGTGGGACAGGGCAGGCAGGCGGCGTGCTGAGCCTGGGGGCGTGTGGATGTCACAGTAGGCCGTCTTTCGGACGCTGAAGGAGGTGCCGTTGGCACCTGTCTCCCGCACAGGCTCCATCTTCATATAGAGGCCGGCCTGCTGGGCGCACGTCACGTGGAAGGCTGTGTAGCAGTTGGCCTTATGGCACTGGATGCACGCCCCCGAGCCCCGCTGCTTGCAAATGTAGCAGGTGAGCTTCCAGCGGGCTGGCGGGATGTGCTCAATGCTGTCGATGGGCTCGAGGAAGACGGTGTTGGCGAAGCAGACCTCGGGGATCCACAGGGCACACACTACGTGGGCCCAGCGCCCGTCGTCTGTCTGCTTGAAGGCACCACCCTTATTGGGGCACAGGGCACAATCCACAGCGCGTGAGGGTGACTGCAGGCAGCGCCGGCACAGCCACTGGCCCTCGGGTATGTAGGGGACACCGTAGCACTCCTGGTGCACGGCCAGGTTGCACATGTCACAGAAGAGGATGACATTGCTGTTCTGGCACTCACCATCGTTGCAGATACAGCACACGGCGTCCTCGTCCACCAGTGCATTAGGGTCACCTTTGTTGTGACTCTCAAAGTAGGACTCCTTCTCCAGCCGGTCCATCAGGTACTCAAAGATCTCCTGCGGGATGGGGCTCACGCCCTCCGTCTTCCGCCGCTCGTTCATGATGTCCAGCCAGATGTAGTCCTCCTCGTCCATGTCGTACTCCACCTCCTCGTCCAGCTCCTCGGCGGACTTCTCAATGTACCTGTGTGCACACGGGCAGCTCAGCGTCACACGGCCGAGACGCCCCTCCCTCACAGATGAGCCCTCTGAATCGCTCTATGGAGGGCTGCACCTGCTCTGCGCTTGTGCCTTCCCAGGGGCCGTCTCATTCCACGCTCACCTTGACCCAGCTACTCAAGGAGGCCTGGGGAGGTTAACATACCCTGGGCTCATCTGTGACAAAGCGTGGAGTGGGGTGTGGACCAGGCCTGCTACTCCAAAGCTCATCTCCTGGATACATGACACCATTGGGGCAGAGGCTCCACCAGATGCCTAAGGGGCGGGGCGGCTGGGACCGAGAGGGAGTGTGGATGAAGGTCCTGGATGTCACTGGCAGACTGTACGTAACCTGTCTGGCAGCATCTGGGTCTCCCTCATACAGGCACTGCTGTGCTCTGGACAGCCTTGGCCGACCACCTGAACAGCTCCCATCTACTAAGCATTTACCAGGAGCCAGGCACCGAGCTGTCAGCCCCTGTAGCCGCACCACAGCCAAGGCTCAGTGGTCTCACTGTCCTCATTCCATGGAGGAGGCGCTGACAGAGCCGGCAGAACCTCCAAGGCCAGCAGGCGCCCCTCCCCCTCGCCATGTTCTGGGTAGCCTGGACTCCAGCCCTGGGAACCTCAGGGAGAGAGGGGAAGACCGGCGCTTCAGCTCCGTACAGACCGGACTGCACCCTGCCTCTGCCACACAGCGGCCCTCAGAACACCACCGTTCTTCTCTGACCCTCAGTTTTACTGCGGGCAGAATGGGTACTGATGGCACCTACCAGCTCAGACCGTTTCAGGAGTAAGTGGAGTTACAAAAATGAATGGGCTAAACCAAGTGGCACACAGTAGGCCTTGAAACATGCTAGCTCCTGTCGCCCAGCCTCTCTCCCCACAGGGGGAATGGGGCTCTGGGGCCAGGCAGCCAGGACCCTGTGAGAAGGAGCCACGCCCACGGGGTCCGGGCGTCATCTGGGAAGTGGCGATGCTGCCGTGAGCATGAAGTGAGCAACGTGCTGAGTTCCCTGTGCCACTAGCGTCGCGTAGCCCCACCCACACTGCCCCGTCACAGGACAGAGGAAGGGACCACACAAACGCTGCCGCCGTTTGTCGCAGGCACCCGGGGGCGGGGGGGTGCCTGTAGGAAGCAGCTCCTCGCTGAGCTCCTACCTCTTCCCCAAGGTGACTGCAAACTCCCCAACTCTGAGCATCTATGACTCAGGGCTGCTGAACCATCTGGCTCCCCCAGCCCTGTGCCAGCTCTTAGCACCACTTCTCACCCTTTTCTCTGCCACGACACGCATGACATCACGGGACGGTGCCCGACGCCCACAGGCCTGCGGAATTCAGGCTGCAGCATAGACAACAAGAGCGCTAGCAATGCGACTCCTGACACAGCAGCTGGCACGTCACCCTCTCCTCCTCTCCTCTCCAGGAGACATCAGAATGCTAACAGGGGCCAGTGCTGTGGCACAGCAGGCTAGCCTCCGCCTGTGGCACTGGCATCCCACATGGGCCCCGGTTC
This sequence comes from Lepus europaeus, assembly GCF_033115175.1. NCBI lineage: Eukaryota > Metazoa > Chordata > Mammalia > Lagomorpha > Leporidae > Lepus > Lepus europaeus. The sequence continues at coordinate 7,391,693 of NC_084835.1, read as the reverse complement.
AAGTCCCGTCTGCTCCACTTCTGATCCAGCTCTCTGCTCGGGCCTGAAAAAGCAGTCGATGGCCCAAGTGCCTGGGCCGCGGCACCCACATGGGAGACCTGGATGAAGCAGCCCAGCTCTGGCCGCTGTGGCCATCTGGAGAGTGAACCAGAGGATGGAAGACTCTCTCTCTCTCTCTCTCTCTGTAACTCTGCCTCTCAAATAAACAAGTAAATCTCAAAAAAAAATTTTTTTTCAGGCAAAAGGGATGGTATTAAAGGCATGACCTCAGATCTTGTCCAATTTATAAAAAAAGTAAATCATTTATAAAACTCGAGCAGTTTCACTAATGACAGAAACAAATGACAGGCAACACACTTGCCAACTGATTGCAGCGCAGCCACGGAAACTGCTCCCCGGGGAGATCAAGTCCCGGGGGAGGCGGCCTTCTGAAGAAAAGGGGCTGGGCGGGAGAGCAGACAGTGGGAAGGCAGAGCCGGCGGCACCCACGGAGGACAGGGAGGGAGGGAGACGGGCGGGCTAGTGTCAGAGCAGACAGTGGGAAGGCAGAGCCGGCGGCACCCATGGAGGACGGGGAAGGAGGGAGACCGGCAAAACTCCAGTGGGGAGGGACCGAAGACTCACCCTGGGCCACACGGCTGTGTCCCCGCAGGTCTGCCTTCTAAGGACAGAGATGTACTGTACTGTCACATGGACCGTCTCCACGGCACACCCCGTACCGCCACACGGACCGTCTCCACGGCACACCCCTTTACCCTGTACCGTCACACGGACCGTCTCCACGGCACACCCCTTTACCCCGTACCGTCACACGGACCGTCTCCACGGCACACCCCTTTACCCTGTACCGTCTCCACGGCACACCCCTTTACCCTGTACCGTCTCCACGGCACACTCCTTTACCCTGTACCGTCTCCACGGCACACCCCTTTACCCTGTACCGTCTCCACGGCCCACCCCTTTACCCTGTACCGTCTCCACGGCACACCCCTTTACCCTGTACCGTCTCCACAGCACACTCCTTTACCCTGTACCGTCTCCACGGCACACCCCTTTACCTCAGACCCGTCAGAACCTGGCCCTCGCGCTGGCTCCGTAAGCTGCGCCAGACTGCTCCGGGGCTCCAGGCCTAGGCTGTGAGCTGCGCTTTCCCGAGGACCTCCCCATGCAGGTTCCTCAGCACAGCGGCCCCGCCCCCTCCCTCGTCTTCTACCTCGCACCGAAGGGATTTACCTCTGTGATGCCTGTGACCCAGTGGGAAGCCCAGCCCCTGGCTGTCTTGGAAGGAATGGGATACAAAGAAGCCACGAAGTGAAAACAAGCAGAGGGACAGTACAGAACACATGCTGCTGACCCTGACCGCACAGGAAATTCTCCCACACCCGCAGTGCCCCCACGCCCCCACGCCCCGGCCTTCTCCCTCTCGCTGCAGCCGCTCTCACACAGCGAGGGAGCGGAGAGGAAGGGACAGCAGCAGGGCACAGCTCTGGGGCCACAGGACCGGGGTCTGACTCCCAGTCCAGCGACCTACCAGCACGGGCCCTTCCTTACGTCTGGCATTTTCTGGACTGGTGAATGAGAACCACACCTACTCTAGAGCCAGGAGACCAGAATGAGGAGTGGCTGCCCCACACTGAGCGCGGGCTGCCAGGGGCGGTGCAGGGAGCGGGCCCATCAGCAGGGTGCCGCTGCTCTCCCGGCCCTGGCGGGCCAGTGTTCCTCCACCGGGCTGGACCCCCGCCCCCTCCGGCGCTCGCTGGCTAGACAGCCTCCCCTGACCAGTTTCCCAGAGGCCTCACCGGTAGTAGGAAGTGGGCCGGGGCGGGGCGTCCGGGGTGTCCTGCTCCAGCTCCCGGTACACCACCTCGGGCAGCTTGGGCGTGGTGCTGGCAGGGGCGCCGTGGTGGTGGTGGTTGGAGTCCTTGCGCTTCTCCTTGCTCTTGTGCTTGCCGGCCTTGGGCGCGGCGGCCGGGGCCTCGCCGTTCTCCTTGTTGCTGCCGCTCTCGGGGGCCTCCTCGGGGGCCTCCTCGTCCTCAGACACCACGTCCAGGTTGTCGAAGATGCTGATGCGGTGCACGCGCCCGTGCAGGTCCACCTCCACCATGCGCTGCGCCTGCGCGTAGCTCATCACCTCACGGCCTGGAGACTGTGACACCTCGGAGGGGCTGGGGGACTGCTTGTTGGCCGGGCGGGACTGGCGCCCCTTCTTCTTGTGCCTGCGGAGCGGGGTCTGCTGCGGGGGGGGCGGGTTGTCGTGGTCATAGTGGTACAGGTGGTACTCGATGCCGCTGTAGCTCTTGTAGACCTTGCGGCAGGTCTCCACGGGGCACTCGTACGGTGGCTTCGTTGCCCGCAAGTTGTGGCAGAACGTCTTCACGTCGAAGTCCACCCCCATGCTGTCACATCTGGAACACACACAGCAGTCAGCACAGGCCCGCGGGGAGCCCCCGTCCTCCCCAGGAGGCCCGCGGCCTCGGCCCACGTCGTCCCTGGTCGCGCACGGTCACCCTGCCCCGTGTCTCAACTCCTCTCCGCGGACCTCCCAGGAGGCCGCCAAGCAGCGGGCGTCCTAACGCTGTCCTGCCGCCCCCAGCCTCCATCTTCTCCCCGGCGGGGCTCCAGGAGCTCTCCCGCCGTGGGGCGCTGGTTCCCGGTCCAGAGCCTGGTCGAGGTGCTGCCACTCCCTGAATGGACACCCCCCCCCACGACGCCTCCGCCCCGAGTGGCGGGCTCCTACTGCACAGCTCCGTCACGGCTTCTCCGCTCTGCCGAGGGGCACCGAACTTAAAGGGCAACCATTCTCACTCCCACCCCGCCAGCTACCACGCTGGCCGCTGTCAAGGCCGACCACAGCAGACGGGGCGCTGCACGGTGGACGCCAGAGCCGACTCCGCGCGGTCTAGCGGGTCGCAGCACGCACCGGCTCTCAGGTTTTGGAATAACCTGTTGCACGGACAGCTGCAGGAGGCCCCCAGCTTTGGAGCCGCCAGGCCGGGACGAAAGCTGGTTTTGCTCCCGGGGCCGGCAGAAGTGAGCGCTTCCTGCCCGGCCTTGGCGCTGCCGGAGGCCAGCCCGGCAAGGGCAGCAGCGCGGGAGCCCTGCACCCGCCCACGCTCGCACCAGGTCCCGCGGACACCGCCGGGAACGGCACGACCCCGGCTCCCGGGTGAGGGCGGGCGGACGGCACCAGCCTGCCCGCTGCCTGCCCCTCCGCCCAGCAGGGCCCTGGCAGGCAGAGCCGCCCCGAGCTCCCGGTGCTGCAGACCCACCGGGCCCTGCCTGCAGCTGCAAGCGCAACCCCAGCTCCCTCTGCTCCCCGCCCGCGGGCGCTCTCCCACCAGCCGGGGCCCAGGTGGCCGCCCAGGCTCGGGCAACACCCCGCGGGAGGGGCTGGGGGCTGCAGGAAGCGGGCCCGGCCCGGCCCCGGCCCGCAGGCGGCGGCGCTTCCCCTTTGTCGGGACGGCTGCAAGTTCCGCGGGGCTCCGGCGGCCCCCGAGGAGACACTGCTGCCCGGGATGCGCGCCGGGGGCGAGCGCGCTGTCCGCTCCTCCGGCGGCCGCGGCCACTCCCGCCCTGGCCCCAGGCCTGCACTCACCGGCCACCTCGAGTCCGGGCTCATCGCCGGGGGCGCCCGCCGGGGCTCCGACCCCTCCCGGGGAGGCCGGCGGGGAAAGGCGGGCCGGGGAGGGCGAACCCCCACGCTGCAGACCTCGGCTGTCGCCACCCCGGCCCCCCGGCCGCCCCACGCGCTGACCCCTGCCGCTCCCGGCCCCGCCGGCGCCCCCGCGTCTCAACTCCGCCGGCCGCGGCCCGTTTCCCCAGTCCCTAGGTTGCCTGGGCTCGGGACCCGGCGCGGCCGGAACAATAGAGGCTCCCGGAGGCAGCGCGGGGACAGCGGCGGCGGGGACCGTGGCGGCAAAGGCAGCGGCAGCGGCAGCGGCAGCGGCGGAGGCGACGGCGTCTGCGCAGGGTAAACGCGGCGCCGCGGCGCAGCCGGGCCGCACTTTCGCCACGGCTCGCTGCCGGGCCGCCGAGGCTCCCGCGGCTCGGGGGACGCTCCCGGACGTGAGGCAGGGCTCCTCCAGCACCTCCATCTCTGAGTCGAGCTTCTGGGCCCCGAGCCCGCGGGGGCGCGGGGGTCCGCGGGCGCCGGGCCGTTTGTGGCGAATCTGCGGACGCGGACGGCGAGCGCCGGGCTGGGCGTGAGGAGCCCGCCCTTCTCCCCTCCCCCTCCGCCGCCTCCCTCGCTGCTCCCGCCCTCCTGCTGGCGCGGCGGCTGCGGCGGGGACCTGGCCTAGGTCTCGGCGAGGGGCGGCGAGGCGGAGCCGGAGGCGCGGGGCGGGACGGGGGGCAGGCCCGGGAGCCGCAGGGACGCGGACCGGAGCCCGGGGCGGGGCCTGCCGCCGGGGCGGGGCTTCGTGGGCGGGGTCTGCCGCCGGGGCGGGGCCTGCCGCCGCGGCTCGGGCGGGAAAGGGCGGAGCCTTGCTCGGGCCTGCAGCGGGCAGCTGGGCTACGGACGCGCCCGGGGAAGACGCCGCGGGCGGCCCGGGCTCCCGGGTTCTGGCTGTGGGGCTCCGGGGACCCCGTCTTCTCGCCGTGCCTGTGTTGTCCTCCGTCACGTTTTCCCAAAAATCTCGACCTGTTGGGTGCGCTTCGGGGATCCGCGTGTGAGCCTGTAAACACGCGTGGAGTGCGGACCGCGGGTGGTCCCTGGCCCGCGGGGTCCCCGAGAGGACCCCGAGCGATGCTGCGTGTAGTGAGCGCTCACAGGAGACCAGGATCGCCTCAAGCAGCCCCTCGGGCCGGGGAGCCCTGTGACCACCCAAGGGAAGCTACGGGGCCTCCCTCCTGGGGGCGCGCACGCAGCTTGCAGCAGGCGCAGGGGTGACCCGGGCCCGTGCCTGGATGGGGCTGGGGGCGCGCACGCGGTCTGCAGCAGGCGCAGGGGTGACCCGGGCCCGTGCCTGGATGGGGCTGGGGGCGCGCACGCGGTCTGCAGCAGGCGCAGGGGTCACCCGGGAGCAGATGACGCCGGCCGGGCGCTGCCCACGCGCCCTCCCTCGGCGTGACCCCAGCAGGCAGAGCGGAGTAGATATCAGCTTTATTACTGGCACAGCGCAGGGAGGTGGCGAGCGCGCCGGGCCGCCGGGGAGGGGCCCTGGCTTCCAGCAGGAGCGGCGGGTGCGCAGCGAGCAGCGGGCGGAGTCCTCAGGGCTGCCCGGGGGCCGGGGCTGGGCTGGAGCCAGCGGGCGGCGGGGGCCGGGGCTGGATGTCCCTGGTGCGCATATAGGACAGCAGCTGTTCGGGGATCTCGGCCAGCACGTCCTTGGCCAGGCGGGCCATGCTCAGCACCTGGTTTCCGGAGCGGTCCACGTAGTCTCGGAATGGGACAAACTGGGGCAGGCAGACACGGGAGGGTGTGGGCTGCTCCGGCCCCACCCAGCCTGTCCAGTATCGCGTTCTCTCCCCGCGCCCCGGGCAGGCTCCTACTCTCCCCGCGCCCCGGGCAGGCTTCTACTCTCCCCACACCTTGGGCAGGTTTCCAGGTGGCTCTCTCCTAACTCGGCTCCCTCCTCCACTTTCTGCTGGACTTCTCCCCTAATGGGGTCGCACAGTCCTCATCCTGACCCCTCCTCCCACTGCCTTGGCCAGCCCCCTGGACTGGAAGCCCCTCCCCAGTGCCTCTGAGCCTACAGGCTCCCTAATCCTGGTCCCTTCTCTCTGAATTCTCTTCTTGGGTGACTGGGTACACTTCTGTGGCTTTAAAAACGGGTTTCTGCAGGCAAAGGGAGGGATGGGGAGAAGGGGAGGGGGCCAGGGAGGAAGAGCTGCAGAAGGGGGAGAGGTGAGGGGTCGGTGGGGAGATGGGGAGGAGAGGAGGCCCAGGAGAGGGGAGCGGCCAAGGGGAGGGAGAAAGCCACCTGTTTCTAAGGACGCTCAGATGGGCACACCCGTCCCTGGCCCCGCTGCACCTTGGCCCCGCCACCTCCTCACTCAGTGCTCGAGGACCCTCAAACCCAGCCGCTGGCAGCTGAGTGCAGGGCTCCCTGCCGCCCCCAACCCCAGCACCTGGGACCTGGTCCCACGCCCAGCACCGGCTCGTCAAGTGGGCTCTGCGGCCCGCTGCTTCCACGCTGACGCGGAGCTGCCTCCACGACAGGCACCTCGGGGGTCTCCCAGCCCTTCCAGTGCTCAATGGATGAGGGCGAGGGGAAGGCAGCGGCCCTGCCCCCCCCCCCCCCCACCTCTGGCAGGTCAGGTCTACCTGAACGATGTCCCGCTCTGCATAGCGCCCCCTGGAGGACACGCGCACATCGTCACCGTCCAACTCTTCCATGGCTGCAAAAAAAGACCCCCTGGCCTGCAGGGTCGACCCTCGCGCCCCTCCTCTCGGCTCCTCAGAATACCTCACGGCGGTATTCTAGTCCTGATATTAAACGCCGATACGGAGTCATCATTACTGCGCCTTGCCCACCTTCCCTCCTCCCAGGCACCCGGGGGTGGGGGAACAGCAGTGTCATTGGCTGTGGCTGTGGTGGTGAACAGGCGTGGAGCTGCCCGCGGGACCCTGTCTTTCCTGTGCGGCAGGTGTGAGTGCCCCAGCCACTGCCCGCCCAGCTCTTAGTCCTGCTCATGGACCGCCCCCCCCGAGCCGAACTCACCCTCAAACATGGCCGGTCCCACACCGACGATGATGATGGACATGGGCAGCGAGGAGGCCTGTGAGGAGAGGGGGTGGCTGGACCCCGTAGCCCTGACCCCTCCCCACAGCCTGCGAGCAGAGAGACACTGTTTCTCTTGATTCCACACTGTGCTTTTTTTCCCTAAGGATGCTTGCATGTCAGGCAGCTCTGAAAGATACAGTGTCTTTCTCTAGGGTAGCGGGCAGGTTCTTGACCGTGCGGTAAATTCACAAAGCTCTCCCAGCGGGAACAAAGGGCAGGCAGAGGTTCCTGAGCGCAGCCCGCAGTGGGTGCAGGCTCACGTGGCCCCCTGACATCCTGCGGGGCCTGGGCCTTAGAGAGCCTAGCCGGTGCTCACTCCAGCTGCTGCTCTTGCCTGGAGTCGCAAAGCCCTCTGTCTCTGATGCAGAAATCTTGCATTTTCCGCCAGTGTCCACACAACTGGCAGGCTAACTTGGTGCCGGCAGGTGGGGTAAAACCTCAGCCCCTCCCCAAGCCCTCGCACAGACTCACGCTGACGATGGCCTCCTTGGTCTGTGTCATGTCGGAGATGACCCCGTCGGTGATGATGAGCAGAACATAGTACTGGGAGCCATCGGAGATCTTGGCTGCAGCCCTGGGGGAGAGGCCGGGATCACAGTCCACCGGCAGCCTGGAGGGGTCTGAGCAGGGGCAGGAGCTGGGCCGCCTGCCTCCACCTGCGCTCCCCGTGCCAGGAGGAAAAGCAGGCCACCTCAGCCCTTTGCAGGGATGTGGACTTCAAGCCAGGAATGACACTGGGTGCTGAATGCTGGGATGGAAGGGGCACTGCTCTGACAGCGCACCCGGCATCGAGGGCAGCAAGGGTCCTTTAAGGCAGTGACACCGAGAGAGCAGCATGGACAAACGCCCGCCGTCAGGGGACTGCAGGCGGCCCACCCTGTCTGGAGCGCAGGAAGCGAGGGAAGCAGAGCGGGCCGGGGGCAGAGGGGCACAGAAGCCCCCTGGGGCAATGCCATTGGAAGAGCAGGAGCAAAGGCCCAAGGCGGCCTTCCTGCCCCTCCCCACCAAGTTCTCTCTCCCTTCTCCCTCTGCGGAGCACGTGTCCCATTGCCTGGGTGGTCGGTCCCCTGTGGTCCTCCCAGTCTGCTGCCGCCTGAGCTCCCTTTCCCGTCTCAGCGTCCCAGTTCTATCTGAAAAGGACTTGGGAAGCCATCAAGTCCAGTCCCCTGATCTTACACCTAAGAAAAGTGAGATCCAGAGAAGGCACAGAGGCAGTGGCTGACCTGTCCTCTCGACTTCCAGGCTCAGGTCCTGTGTGGATTGGAAAGGACAGAGCCGTGCTGTCTGCTAAGGGAGCCCCAGCTGCTTGTGACTAATGAAATGTGCGTTAGTGAGGGCCAAGGGCCGGAGCTTGGCGTAGCGGGTAAAGCCGCCACCTGCAGTACCAGCATCCCAGGGGCACTGGTTCGTATCCCGGCTGCTCCACTTCTGATGCAGCTCTCTGCTGTGGCCTGGGAAAGCAGTGGAAGATGGCCCAAGTCCTTGGGCCCCTGCACCCACATGGGAGACCTGGAAGAAGCTCCTGGCTTTGGAACGGCTCAGCTTTGGCTGTTGTAGCTACTTGGGGAGTGAACCAATGGACAGAATATTTCTCTCTCTGACTCTCTCTCTGTAACTCTGCCTTTAAAAAAAAAAAAGATTTATTTATTTGAAGAATTACATTAATGAAAAGGAGGCAGTGTTGTGGCTCAGGAAGTTAAGCCACTGCCTGCAATGCTGGTTCAAGTCCTGGGTGCTGCACTTCCAATCCAGCTCTGGCTAATGCGCCTGAGAAATCCACAGAAAATGACCCAAGTGCTTGGCTCCCTGCCACCCATGTGGGAGCCACGGATGGAGCGTCGGGTTCCCGGCTGCAGCTGACCCAGCCCTGGCCATGGTAGCCATTCGAGAAGTGAACCACATAAGTCAGAACTGTGGGCAAGGGCCCACACACGAAGGATGTGACAACTGGGGGCCCTGAGCGTCACGGAGGGGTCGGGAGGTGCACCTTTGCCCGGTAGGTCTGGCCGTGGGGGTGGCGGCTGAAGGGAGGGAAACGTGGGGGGTGGCCGCGCGCATCAGAGCCGTTCAGTATACCTCCTTCTACAGGGCAGGCACTTTGTCTGCTACTGATTTTAAACTGAGAAACTGGGGCTCAGCGACCCAAAGGATTGAGCTCCTGGTTCCAACAGCCTCCTCTCCTGGGCTGCCTGCTAGATGCCCTGCGTGGACTCTGTCCTTGCCCGGCACAGGAATGGCTCCCTGTTCATGAACGCCTTGGTGGCTGCCTCTGCACCCCTCACACGCCATTCCTGCTCCCAGCCTGCTCTGCGCCTGCTCGCCTTCCTCTCCCTGCCACCAGGAGGGGCTGTCTGCTCCTCCACGGCGCCCACGCCCTGTCTGCAGGGGGACCCAAGGCCACCTCTCCTGCCACATGATCTGCTGTATTAAGTACACTAAGACACTTTGTCCCCGAAATGAAAGCAAACAGCAATGCAATATGAGCAGAATATAAAACGTACAGAAATTTAAAATGCATTATAAAAGTCAGATCTAGAGACTTCAAAGACGTTCACAGCCTGGCTGCCTCGGGCTGTGCCCCTGGTTCCCCCAGGGGGCGCCATGACCGGCCTTTGCCGACAGCAAGTCTGGGGCCCTCTGGACTGCAGAAGGCAATGATTGATTTATATTTCTGTGCCCTGCCCAGGGCTGGCAGCTCCCAAGGGCAGGGGTTCGACCTGACGTCTGTGTGAATCTCCGGTGCCCAGCAGAGAACTGAGCACACAGCAGACGCCCTCGGAATAGCAACAGCGGTAATAACAGTGGCCGGGAGAGCTACAGGCTCAGAGCACTGAGGCGGCGGCAGGCGCTCTGCCAGGTGCTTGGCACATATCACTCAGTCCTCACAGCAACCCTGCTACAGACGTGCGTTCTGCCAACGAGGAGGCAGGCACAGAGAGGTCAAGAGTCTTGACCAAAGCCACACAGCTGGTGGCTGAGCAGGGCCTGCACTCGGCTGGTCTGGCTGCACTGCCCCTCTGCTGAACCGTCATTAGAAGAAGGAACACGTGGGTCAGGGCAGCGGCCCGAGAGGACGTGGAGGTCTCCCTAGTAACAACGAAAATCACGCTAAGGCTTGCAGTACCTGCACCGGTGAACAGACCCGGAGCCAAGTGTTGTAAGTGATTTGCCCTGGTTAGGGATGGGGAAGAAAGACAATCGGAGCCCTGGTCGTGCGCCTCGTGCCGCTGTCTCGGTCTGCGACAAACTGCATACGTGGTGGCGGTGGCCTAAACTTCCAATCCAGCCGAAAAACTCCTGCCACTTGGTGATGCAGGGAGCAAGGCCCGGCCTCCTCTGGCATGCGTGGGGCTGGTACCGGCACGGCCCCTGTGCGCCAGTCCTACGAAAGCGGGGCACGCAGCACCACGGCCGGTGCACTGCACGTGATGATTTCCTGTCCTGCAGTCTTGTTATTTTAACGCGTTCTCCCTCCGCTTATAAAGATAAATCGGGGCAGGCACTTGGCCCAGTGGTTAAAATAGCACCTGGGACACCCACATCCCAGGCTGCAGACCTGAGTTTGAGCCCAGCTCCTTCTGCGATTGCAGCTTCCTTGCTCACGTGCGCCCTGGGAGTCGGCGGCTGATGGTTCAAGGAGCTGGGTGCCTGCCGCCCAGGAGGGAAACCCAGATTGAATTCTGGGTTCCTGGCTTCCCCACCCTGACCCAGCCCAGGCCACTGTGGGCATTTGGGGGAGCGAAACAACAGACACCCCAAGCGGTGTCTTAACTGCCAGCACCACGGACGTTTCCAAGACCCCTCATACCTATTTGTCCATCCGCCTTCCTGCATGCCGTATCCAGGGGGTTTCCTACCTCATTTCTCTGTCTCAAACTTTCCACAGCAGTGCGTGTTACTTCTGTAACTAAGAATCCAAGAATCCTTCCACGAGCTGTAGCTGGATCTCTTGTAGTCATTACACCGTGGGGCTTACTTACAATTTTGATCCAGGAATTCTTTCTCTCTTTTAAACTCAACCAAGTTTTGTCCCATTTATATATGTTGCTGTATTTTTGTTTTAGTCCTATCCTTTTATTTTTAATACTCTCTGGGCTTTAAAATCATTCGATACATGATCTGAGTGTTCTTTGCATATTTTTACTCTGAATATCTGGAAAATTGCTCCTCTAGTTTTTAAACTATCATTTATTGAGCACCTCCTACAGGTCAGACACTATTTTGTTTGTTTACTTTGAAGACTTTATTTGAAAGGTGCTGCGACAGAGAGAGGGAGAGACAGATCTTCCATCTGCTGATTCATTCCTGAAATGTCTGCAGTAGCCAGGTAGGTAGGGGCCAGGCTGAAATCAGGAACCAGGATCTCCATCTGGGCCTCCCACATGGGTGGTAGGGGCCCAAGCACCTGGGCCATCTGCCCCTGTCTTTCCAAATGCATTAGCAGGGAGCTGGTTCAGAAACAAAGTAGCCAGGACCCAAACGGGCACCTGGATATGGGATGCCAGTGTTGGGAGCAGCAGCGTAACACACCAAGCCACGGCGCCAGCCCCAAACACTATTCTGACACCTCTTACAGGGTGGGGGCCTTGTGGTGGAGGATGTTAAGCCACTGCCTAGGACGGCTGCATCCCATATCACGTGTCTGGGACCCAGTCCTGACTCTGCTTCTGATCCAGCTTCCTACGAATGTGCACCCTAGGAGGCAGCAGGTGATGGCTCAAGTCATTGGGTCCCTGCCACCCACATGGGAGAGCCAGATGGAGTTCCTGGCTCCTGCAGTGGTCTGGTCCAGTGCAGGCTTTAGCCGGCATCGGGGCAGTGAACCAGTGGATGGAAGATCCCAACCCCCACCTCTGCCTTTCAATAAATAAAGCAACTTGTAACACGTCCTGCACTGCTGCGGGATGTGCATGTTGCTAACCCTGGGCAGAAGCCGTTACTGTGTCACCTGTGACTCCACCACCACACAGGAGCGAAGTGGAGGCTGAAATGGACTAAGCTGCTGAAGGTCACACGGTCATAGCAGCCAGCATCACACCCAGGTCTGCGCCTTCCCCACGGTGCTACTGGCTCTTTCTCTGGTTCAAAGGCAAGGCCTGGGAGCGGGGTTGGGGTGGATCCCTGACACACTGCCTCCCACAGCGAGGTACCAGGGAACCTCTTCCGCTCCGTCCCAAGTTCACCCAAGAGCGCTCTTGCCTCTCCTTGGGGAGTCAGCCCCCTGTGTGTGGCCCCTCACCTGGCCACCTGGTTGATGACAGGAGCAAAGTAGGTGGGCCCGTACAGCTGCACCGTGCGCAGGCTCTGGAAGTAGCTCTCTAGCACGCCCTCGATGCCCGCACAGCTGGGGTCCTCATCGTTGTTGTTCTGTGGAAGAACACGCAGGGGGCGCCCAGGAGCTCCTGATGCTCGGGCCCTTTCATGCCCCGCCCAGGCCCTGCGCTGCCAGCCTCACGGCTTCCTGTTCCTCTGCAGGCGCTTGCCCTCCCAGGAAGCTCCTAGCACGGGTGGACCGGACCTGGGGCACAGGGTGGCGGCTCTGGCCTTTGCACACCGTACCAGCGGAAACTGGTGGGAGATCCTTCCCTCTGGAGGCAGCTTGGCCCCGAAGCCGTAGGCAGGGAACAGCTTGTCACTGTCGTAGTCCTGGATGATCTCTCCCACCGCCTTGAGGGCCATGGCATAGGCGCTGAGCTGGTAGGGGCTCATGTAGTGCAGGGAGGTGGGCTGCAGAGGATTCCCTGGGGGGACACAGGAGCCCAGCCTTGCGGTCACCTGGACTACGCATCTGTTCACCTGCTTATCCTGGCGTCCATCTGCCCTCTCTCTACCCATTCCCTCCCTGGCCATTTTATCCACTGTTCATCTATCCACCTGTATCTGTGCATCTACTTATCCACTGATTTATCTGTCCATTCACCCACACTGACCATAAACCCACTTTTCAATCTACTTATCGCTCCACCTCTCCTCTCTCTTACACAGCCATCCATCCACCCATCCATCCATCCGTCCGTCCATCCATCCATCCATCCGTCCATCCATCCATCCATCCGTCCATCCATCCGTCCGTCCAGCCATCCATCTGTCCATCCATCCATCCATCTATCCGTCTGTCCATCTGTCCATCCATCCATCCGTCCGTCCAGCCATCCACCCATCCATCCATCCGTCCAGCCATCCATCTATCCGTCCAGCCATCCATCTATCCGTCCATCCGTCCATCCGTCCAGCCATCCATCCGTCCAGCCATCCATCCGTCCGTCCATCCGTCCACCCATCCATCCATCCGTCCATCCATCCGTCCATCCGTCCAGCCATCCATCCGTCCGTCCATCCGTCCATCCATCCATCCATCCGTCCGTCCATCCATCCGTCCGTCCAGCCATCCATCCGTCCGTCCATCCATCCATCTGTCCGTCCATCCATCCATCTATCTGTCTGTCCATCTGTCCATCCATCCATCCGTCCGTCCAGCCATCCACCCATCCATCCATCCGTCCAGCCATCCATCTATCCGTCCAGCCATCCATCTATCCGTCCAGCCATCCGTCCATCCGTCCGTCCATCCATCCGTCCGTCCAACCATCCATCTGTCCGTCCATCCATCCATCTATCCGTCTGTCCATCTGTCCGTCCATCCGTCCGTCCGTCCAGCCATCCACCCATCCATCCATCCGTCCAGCCATTCATCTATCCGTCCAGCCATCCACCTATCCGTCCATCCGTCCAGCCATCCGTCCATCCGTCCGTCCATCCATCCGTCCGTCCAGCCATCCATCTGTCTGTCCATCCATCCATCTATCCGTCTGTCCATCTGTCCGTCCATCCGTCCGTCCGTCCAGCCATCCACCCATCCATCCATCCGTCCAGCCATCCATCTATCCGTCCAGCCATCCATCCGTCCAGCCATCCATCCGTCCAGCCATCCGTCCATCCGTCCGTCCATCCGTCCAGCCATCCGTCCGTCCGTCCGTCCAGCCATCCATCCGTCCGTCCATCCGTCCAGCCATCCGTCCGTCCGTCAGTCCAGCCATCCGTCCATCCGTCCAGTCATCCATCTATCCGTCCAGTCATCCGTCTGCCTGTGGTTTCTCTTCCTTTCCCGACCATTCATACAGTCACATTATTTTACCCTTCTACCCACTCAGCCATTCCTATCCACCACCCACATACTTGTCTCTGGATTCTCATATTCCCTCACCCATTCTCCTGTCTATGTGGCTGTGACTTTACCAACTTAAAGATCTGTCCCTCTGCCTACCCACACATCTACATGTGCCACCTCTTGTGCCGATCTCTGACCCAGCTGTCCTGTTCACCCATCTGCCCACCCAAGCATCACTTGTCCAGATCCTGTCCTACACCTGCTCTCTCCCGTCTACCAGTTGAGCTTTCACCTTGGCCTTCTTTGACATCTGTACTCTCCTGTCCTCTCTGCCAACCCCTGTACCCCCAAATCTCTCTCCGACACTGCTACCCCAGTACCATCTCGGCTAGGCTTTATGTAATCCTGAGCCTCTTGGGGGGCTAGGTGGACTTGTACCCTCAGGTGGGAATACAGGCCAATGCCTAGTCATTCCCTTAGAAGCCCCCAGCCCCAATCCCACCAACACATGCCTTACCATTGGAAGCCGTGAAGTCAATAGCTACTGTGAAGTTCAGCTGTGTCCTGTTGGGGAAGTAGAGGGTTGAGAAGTGAGGAGCTGACCCTGGCTCTGCCAGGGCTTCTCCAACATCAGTGTGCACGTGGCCGGCCAGGGCTCAGGCTAAACCGCAGGTTCTAATCCGAAGCTCTGGGGTGGGGAAGCCTAACAAGCTGCCGACGCTGCTGGTCCCCGGACCACACGTTCAGTAGCAGAACTGTCTGTCTCCTGTGCGATGAGTGGATCACATGTGATCAAATCTAACCCTTGCTACAGTCCTGAATTATAATTAGGACTCCTGCTCTATGTTGCTGTGTAGTGAGAAGCAGACCACCCGCCCCAGGGGTGCCTGCCTCCCCTAAACCAAGCGGGCGGCCCCAGAGTCTGCTTGGTTCCTCCCTCTCCCTGGGCGTCCCCATCTTGACTGGCCGTAGCTTTTGTCTCAGCCCCAGTCAGATCACTGCCGAAGACCCCTGTCCTGGAAGCCGGCTCCCAGGAGATACTGGAAGCTGCGAATGGTGAAGTCGGCCCAGCCCGAAGACCAGGGGGGCCACACTGTGCGTGCTACGGAGCACGTGCTGGTTTCCCAGTGCACCCCATGATCTCACAGGGCCTTGACCCTCCGTCAACAAGGGAACTGGGGTTTCCACCTGGGGCTGGCCCATGACTCACCCTCCCTTGATGTAATCGACAAAGGTGAATTCAGAGTCGACCGAAAAGGAGAGCAGTGTCACCTGTGGGACAGGAGAGGCAGCCCTGCCACTTGGCAAAGGGCAGGGTGTGGCAGAAGGGACAGGGCACTGATTCCACCCCGTGCCCCAAGCTGTCCCACCCCGCGCAGTGTCTCAAGGGACAGAAAAGGGACATCGTCAGAAACACTCGGATTTCCAAAAGTACATTAGTAACTTGGGAAATACGACTTAGGGTTATCTTATTCATTCTGCAAAAGATCAAAACGTTTTCCTGGATGAGAAAAAATGTAAAACAAAACCTTAAGTGGCGCCACTGGTGTCCCTGCCCCAGCGTTTGCCATGCTGTGTTAATGGGAGGGAAACCAAGCAGCCGGGCCCCAGGGGGCACTCACAGTCCCCGAGTTGACATATTTCTTCTTCTTACACTTCTTCCGGGGGTTCAGCACCTGGTGTGGGGGGGGGCAGCCGTGCTGAGGACAGAGTGCAGGGGGACACAGGCCTGGGCCACCTGGGCGGGGCTGGAGCGCTCACCTCGTAAACCGTGAACTGGTTCTGGGCCTTGCTCAGCTCCCGGTAGCTGGTGGTGAACTCACCAATAAAATCATGGCTGCAATGGGGCCGGGGGTAGGAAGGCAGAAACTGAGGCTGGTTTGGAGCCAGGCCTGCCCAGTCTTTTATGCCCCCTGTCCTATGTCCCTACGCGAGCTGCAGGGCACTAGGCCTGGAGCTAGAAGGGGGCCAGACGAAAGGGAAGGACAGGGAAGAGACACTGAAGCCAAGCGACGGCTGAGGGAAGCCCTGGACTGCAGACCTCGGGGTCTCCCCTCCCCCTGCAGGCTTCCCAGGGCGTGCAGCACCTAGGAGAAGGGGCTGCCTGGGTTGGGTACACAGGGGAGTAGGTGCGGCGGTTCTACCTTCCGTCCCGGTCCCAGTCATACACATCAATCTTCACGGTTCTGCAACCGAGAGATAAACACAGTTTAGGTTGTGCATGGAAAATCCCAAAGACATCAGCTCCACCTAAGCCCGCACAGGCCATGCTCCCAGCCACCCAGCCTGCCCCTGGTCTGCCCGCTCCTCCGTCCGTGCACGTTCCCAGCCATCCAGGGCCATCACAACACCACCATTCCCATGCCACCACTCGGTGAGTCGTGCTGAGTTGCAGGCACTACTGCAAGTCATCCTAGCTAATCTAACAACAGCCCAAGTAAGCACATTACTCTTATTTTGGATAAGGAAACTGAGATGCCAAAAAGTAACCTAGCTACAATCCCATAGCTGGTGGTGGAGCCGAGAGCTACACTCAGACCTTCTGGATCCACAGACCTTATTCTCGGCGACCACGCCTGAGTCCTCCCATCTGTCCATCTACCGATGTCCATCCACCTAGCCGCCCATCTACCCGTACCCCTGTGAATCCAGTCACCTATTAATACACCTTGTTACCTATCCCACTGAACACCCAGCCACTCACCAACTCATTGAAACATGCAAGTATCCACCTGTCTGCATCCAATTTCCTACCCAATGCATAAAACCTGCCCGTCTGTTCACCTACTGCACAACCATCCATCCACTCATCCACGCTGAGATGGTCACCTTTTACTCTCCACTTACCCACCTGTCTCCATACTACCCATTCGTTAGTTCTTTGGCTATAAGCTTATCCATCTACTTTATGCCCACCCATCAACTAACTCATCCATGCATCCATCATCCATGTTGCTATCCACCCACTGCCTCACCACAACACTATTATGGATGGCACGTGTGTCATCGCTCTGGGGCCCAGGAACCCTCTGTACACCCAGTCCCCTGACTGCCCAGCTCGGGCTGACACAGACCTGTCGTAGTCTCCGTTGCACAGAGCCCGCACGGGGATGCTGAACGGCTGCCACACGGGATTCAGCGTGTTTTTCACAACCTCCGTCTTGTGGCAGATGGTGAACCTGCAGAGATGTGAGGGCTGGAACCTGCCCTGGGGGCAGAGACAGGGCCACATGCCCTTGGGGATTCCCGCCTGGCCCCCACTGGTTAAGTACGTGGCCCACATCCGGCCTGGGAGCTTGAGGGACTCACGTGCCATCCTCATTGCTCCTGTAAAACACAAGGAAGGGGTCTGACTTCCCGAAGAAGTCCTTCTTGTCCAGCTTGTTTGCACAGAGCTGCATGGTGGCAATGTCCTAGGGACGGGAAAGCCAGGCAGTTGACACCCAGAGTACCCGCTGCCTTTGGACAGTCCACTGACGGGGTCTGGCGCTCCGGGCTCGGCCACGTGGCCCTTACTGACCCGACAGTTGCTAAGCTCCTCTGCGGTCAGCAGGATGGTCCCGCACTTCTTCCCTGGCACACCCCTGGAAACAGACAGGGCTGCTCAGAGGGAGGGAGGACAGGTGACAAGGATCGGGGGGCCAGTCTGGGACTGGCTGGGCCAGGGGGTTCAGTCATGGTCCCCTGAATGCGTCCTCTTGCATCCTTAGGGGGGCTTCTGCTGAGAAACAGCCTGACTTTGCCTGGGGAGGGGTCTGTGTAGATGTCTCATAACAGCAACGTGAGGAAGACGTGGGATTTAGAGTCTGTGGACTCAGGGTGGATTTTATGACTTTCGAGCTGTGTGACCCTGGGAAAACTGCTTTCCCCTTCTGGAAAGTGGGAATCACGACACCTGTTGGGGCTGTGAAGCCATCCGAATGCCCGCCTGGGAGGAAGCAGCGTCCAAGCCCGGCAGACATGAGGCGACGGCATGAGTGTTCTCCAAAGCCGACCCTGGAGCCCAGTGCACGCTGGGCCCTGCGCCCGCTACCACCTGGCCACTCAGCACCCTCCAGCTCCCCTGGGCTCTGCTGAGCTCCTCGGGGACCACCCGGGGAGGGGGCCCAAGTGCAGTATGACGAGCAGCTCCCAAGGAGGGGAGGGATTTCCATTCAGACCCAGGGCAAAGGGCTGCTGCGTTAGGTCACAGCTATCGGGTCTGTGATGTCTATGAAAAGTGTGATCAGGAAAAAAAACTCCAAAACCAAAAACCGCACAGGGCTGCTGCTGTGGTGTAGCAGGTTAAGCTACCACCTGGACGCCAGCATCCCCTGTGTGCACTGGTCCTGGCTTATTTTATCTGGCTCTCTGCTAATGCTCCTGGGAAAGCAGCAGCAGATGGCCCATGTGCTTGGGCCCCTGCACCCGTGTAGGAGACCCAGGAGAAGCTCCTGGCTTCTGGCTCTGGCCTGGCCCAGCTCTGACTGTTTTGGCCATTTGGGGAGTGAACCAGTAGACAGACAATTTCTCTCTCTCTCTCTCTATAACTGTGACATTCAAATAAATAAATTATGGGAAAAAGAACCTAGAAGACAACTCAGGAGACAATCTAGATGACCTTGGGTCTGGTGATGACTTCAGATACCGCACCGAAGGCACAGCCCACGAACCACATAACTGGAAAGCTGCACTCCAATAAAGTTACAGGTTTCTGCGCTGGGGCCGGCGCTGTGGTGTGGCAGCTTCAGGTCTCTGCCTGAAGTGCCAGCACCCCATATGGGTGCTGGTTTGTGTCCTGGCTGCTCCATTTCTGATCCAGCTTCCTGCTAGCGGCCTAGGAAAGCAGTATAAATGGCCCAAGTGTTTGGGCCCCTGCACCCACGTGGGAGACCTGAATGAAGCTCCTGGCTCCTGGCTCCAGCCTGGCCCAGCCCTGGCTGTTACAGTCATGTGGGGAGTGAACCAGCGGATAGAAGATCCCTCTCTCTGTCTCTAACTCTCTCCCTCTCTCTTTAACTCATCCCAATAAATGAATACATTTTTAAAAAAATGGTCAAAAATAAAGAAAACAAGACAGCTGAGCGCTGCCTTTCACTGCTCCAGTCTCTGACCCCTGTGGACAGGGACTCTGCACCTGCACACCCAGAACCAAGAAACCCTGATCCTGCCGCCTCCGGGGGGTCTTCACATGCCCCACGTTCTCCCTCACTGCAAATTCCAGTCATCCATCCCTTCCTCCTGCTTCTTCCGCTGCCCTGCTCTCACTGAGCCGGACCTGCGAAACCCAGCTCTCTGCTGCCCCAGCCTGCACCGCGCAGCTCAACACCGGCAATTTATGCTGCCTGGAACCCCCCCACCCCCGTGGCTGCGCGGCTCAGTCCCCTTTGTAAACCGAGCGCCAGCCGTCAAGAAGGTCCTGCACTGCCTGGTGGTCACACCGGGCGCGCCGGCCCTTCCCTCTCCAGCTCTGCCAGGTGGCAGCTTCACTCCTCCGCTCTCCTCAGACCCCTCCTGCCTCCTCCCTGCCCCTCCCTCGGCTGGTGACCCTGTTTCCTACTCGCTGACAGGAGAGAAAGTCCACCCACCACAACACCTCACCCACTGTTCCCTCCCCCAACACAGCCGGGCCTGCCTGCTCCTCCCAGGGCTGTGAGCTCCCTGCTGTCCGTGCTGTCAGCCCCAGGCCACCCGCTCCAGCTACGCCTCCTCTCCTTACCTCCTGCTCCCTTCCAGTGCACACACAAATGAGGAACAGAACCGGAAAGCAGCTTTCCCCGCCCTCGCTTCGAGGACCCACCTTGTGACCGAGCTCATCAGCCTGAATCCTCGTTGGAAACCTGTTCCCGACTTCCTCCTTCCAAGCTTCTCCTTCTCCCCGCCCCCACCACCTCTCTCTCTCCCTTCCTTCAAATCATCCCAGGTGTTCAGGCCACAGGCTTTGGTGCCATCCTCAACCTGCTTCCCTCATACCAGTATTCAATTTGTCAGGAGCCCACTGGCTCCATCCTCAAAATAGATTCCGCGTCCGGGGCAGGCGTTCATCCCAGCAGCTAAGCCCATGACAGCCCACACCAGAGTGCCTGGGCTCAGTTCCTCCGGCCCCCAAGCCCAGCTTTCTGCCAACACAGACCCTTGTGTGTGTGTGTGGGGGGGGGGGGAGGTGACTACGATCCTGCCACGCACAAGGGGGGCCTATATGGAGCTCGCGTCCTGGCTGTGGAGGGCATCTGAGGAGTGAGCCAGCACACGGCACCCTCTCGCCTATCTGAGATGCATTTGAGAAAATTAAATACATACGCAGAACTTGACGGCCTCTCCCCTCCTTCAATGCTGCACCCCCGGGCACTGCGGCAGGCGCCTCCCTGCTTCCGCCTGTGTGCACCTAAGGTTTGTTCTCTGCTCGGCGGCCAGCAGCATCCCCCTGGAAGCCCCTCCAGGGACTCCCCTCTCAGGGGAGAAGCTAAGCAGCTCCAAGGACTGCCCTGGGAAATCTCTAGCCTCTCTGCAGTTCTCTGGCACCGGCAATGTATACTGCCTGGAACCCCCCCACCCCCATGGCTGTGTGGCTCAGTCCCTCCCCTCCTCCAGGTCGTGGCTCAGAGCTGACAGAGGCTTTCTCTCTGACCACCCTGCAGCACACACACCTCCACCACCCAGCACTTCCAGGTCCTCCTCTTCCGCCCGCTCTGCCTTTCCTTCCACGGCACTTCACGTCTTCCAACCCATTACATCATGGCTTCGCATGTGCGTTGTGCACACCCCCCCTCCCCTGCTAGAGTACAAGCCCCCTGTCGGCAGGAGGAGTGCCTTTGGTCCACCAGTGCCAGCCGGCCCCCAGAGAGCCGCTGGCAGTAGCTGTGGACAGGGCGTGGCTACCAAGTGCAGTCCCCAGTGACCCCAGTGCAAGTCCCTGAGGGGCTGAATTAGCCCAGGGAAGCTGTAAGTGGCCCTAAAGGAAAACGACAAGGTGAGAGCCGCCCCGGCAAGCGCAGTCCACACTGATGACCAGACGGTGTTCCTGCGGGAGAGGATGAGGAGGCCCCCTTCCCTGCCCGCACCCCTTCCCTCAGCTCACGTGAGGGGTCGCTCCACGCGGCTGCCCTGGCCTCCGATCACCTCTCCCAGGGCCAGGAACGCTTGTCCTAGGAAATCCTGCAGGGACGGCACGGGGACTCATGAGGCCAGGGCGTGGACTCCAGGCCAGGCCAGTCAAGCCGCTGCCCCAGACCAGCTGACCCTGGGGCAGGCGGCAGGGCTCCCGCCCATGGCCTGTGCTGGGGAAGGGGTCCGCAGGCAGCCCTGCTCCTGGGACCACCATCAGCCTCCTCCACCCCTCACCTGGCCCCTGCGCGCCCCACACACCCCTGCAGCCTTACCTTCTGTGGGCGCCAGCAGCGGCCGGGAGGGAAGAGGCACAGTGAGGAAGGGGCACTGGTGGGACAGGGTCAGGAGGGTAGGGC
Source organism: Lepus europaeus (assembly GCF_033115175.1). Classification (NCBI taxonomy): domain Eukaryota; kingdom Metazoa; phylum Chordata; class Mammalia; order Lagomorpha; family Leporidae; genus Lepus; species Lepus europaeus. Next base: position 7,370,418 of record NC_084835.1, on the reverse strand, counting down.
GGGGGTCTGGCCATGGGGAAGGAGGGTCATGGAACCCCTCGGAGTGTTGCTGTTCCCCGCTGCCCGCGAGGGGCCGCCTGCTCACCGGTTTGGAGATGTTGGTCTTGGAGTCCACGTTGTACCTGTCAAGAGAAGGGGGGGCGTGAGTCGGCCTGGTTGCAAGAGGGGCAGGGGTGGGGGTCAGAGCCGGGAGGCGGAGCCCAGCTCGGTGAGGGGCGGGGTCGGCCAGGACCCCGGGCGGGGGCCTCACACATCGAAGCGCAGATTCTGCTTTTCTTCGAAGAAATAGTCGAGGACGAATTTGCGCACGAAGTCCGGGTTCAGTGTGTTGTCAATCACCTCCGTCCGTCCAAACTGGGGTGGGCGGGCGGAGAGTCAGCGAGGGGCGCCCCTAGCAGGCGGCTGCAGGGCGCGGCCCGGGGCGGGGAGGGGGCGGGGGACTCACCTCCCGCCACTCCTGGCTGGCCCGGCTCTGCGTGTACAGCACGACCACTGCGGGACGGGAGGAGCGGGTCGGGCTGCGCCCCTCGCCGGCCCCTGCCCGCCCGGCTCCGCGCCCCGGTCCCCAGGCCCCCTGCCCCGCGCCGCAGCCTCCTACTAGGGTCGGACTTGGAGAAGGTGTCGAGGTCCAGCAGGTTCCTAGGGAAAAGCAACCGACGGACAGAGGGCGCTAGCCCCGGAGCCCCCGCCCCTCGTGTCGCGCCTCCCTGCCCGCCCCAACAGGGTCTGCGCTGTCCTCACTCAGCACAGCGCCGGAAACCCCTTCCCGGGACCTTCTCTCTGCCCACTGGACGCAGAGGGGCCCAGGAGAGAGCTCCCCTATCACTTGGTCCACCGGGCCCAGCTTCCTGGACCCCCGGACACAGCCCTTGAACCCGCAGGCTGAGGTCTCCTCTTGAGGTGGAGCAGCCCAGGAAGCCCCTCCTCGTTCCCGCCAGCAGCTCCCCGGTCCCTCGAGGCCTCCCCCCCCCCCCCGACCCCGAGGTTCAGCCCCTGCCCGCGCTGAGTGGGCCCCAGAGCCGACTGGGGCTGGGGCAGTGCCGGTGCCCAAGCCTCCCCAGCGCGGCCCGCTCACCTGCAGGACACGGTGATTTCAATCTTGGTAGCCGGGACGCTGCGCTCCGAGGCTCCGCTGAGAGACATGGCTGGTCGGGCGACCGGAGCCGCGGAAGGCTGAGACCCAGACCGCAGAGCTAGGGGCGTCCGCGGGGCCGGCCCATGTGTGGCGGCGGCGGCGGCTGCGCTCCCGCCAGCCCTGCGTGCGCTCCCGCCGCTCGCGCCCTGGCAGTGGCCGCTGGCGGCAGCAGCTCCAGATGGCAGCACAGCCCCGCCTGGCCCTGCAGGCGGCCCCCGCCCCATTGGAACAGCCTGAAGCCGGCCGAGACCCTTACCCAGATCCCAACTCCAATCTACGCCTCACCCCAAGCAACGGGCGCCCCCCACCGCGAGCTGTCCACGGTGCTGAAGCACTTGGGTACCGGTGGGCACGGGGGCTGCTCCAAGTTTCCCTCCTCTCACACAGGGTCTCCTTTAAGTTCCACTTGTTCCTAACAGCTGTGTGACCTTGGGCGAGTGACCCAACACCTCTGTGCTCATTCTCATGGATGAGCCATCCTAGCAGCTAGTTGGGGTGCTCAACATTTTACAGATAACCCTAGGAAAGCGGCAAGCACACGGCCAGTGCTGGATAAATGCTTGTTGGCATTATGGCCTCAGCATTCAAGCTGAGCGCTGTTGGGGCCAGACTGCTGAGGGAAGCTCTTAGGGCCCTGGACCCAGCCCTCTCCCCACACCTTTCAACTCTCAGGGCTTCACGGCTTGAGATGTGGACACTGTCCTGGCCACACTGGACGCCAGTGGCCCATGACCCCTCCAACAGAGGAAGGGAAGGTGAGCATGCCCTTCCCCTTCTCAGCCAAGCAAGGACCCAGCACCCACAAGGATCAATGCAGGCAGCCCTGGACACCTAACAGGTGAGCAGCCTCCCTAGGTGAAGAGGGTCCACGACTTCCAGCCTACCAGCCTGGGGAGTCCGTGTCCCCTTTTGCTGGGGGGGCCACTGTGGCTCGGGTTGAGTCTCCGGCTCCCTTCCTGTTCACCATACCCACCCACAAGGCAGGCACATGAGAACCTCCCCCCAAAGCTCCACAAGACAGGACCAGATGAGTGCAGGAGCAGCTGTTCAAAAGGACTTTGATTTTATTGTGTGATCAGTGTCAAACTGCCTCGTTTCAGTGCAAGTGACCCCTCCCTTCCAGGAAACCAGAATGGTGGGTGAGTCCTCTGCAAGGCCCCAGGGAGACCCTAGTTTTGGGAGTTGAGGGGGGCTCTGACAGAGTCACGGGTGGGTGTGAGGCAGTGACGAGGGCAGCAGTCAACAGTCAGGAGCTGGGGTAGGGAAACCCTGTCCTTGGCCCTGCTTAGCTTTGGGGCTGCTGTGTGTGTGACGGAGAATAGGGGAGTGACCCCCCCTCTGACCCGGAGGAACCCCTTGGCCAGGCATGGCTTTGATTCCACGAAGGGCTCAGCTAAGAGGAGCAGGAAACCACCATGGGCTGGCTGTTTCACAAGGCGCTGCTGCTGGCACCCCGCAGACCGACCCCACGAGCAAACTGCTCCAGCAGGCCCCCGATGGCACCAGACGGACTGGGGGCTGCGGCCCGGAGACCCACCGTGCTGCTGTATGCGGCCAAGAAGGCACAGCGCACCTCCTGCAGCCGAGTCTCCCGGCTGCTCAGGGCTGCGAGCCTGTGGGGAGGGAGGGAGAGAAGGAAGGAACACGTCACCCTGGACCAGACCCAGCATCCTTGTTCCCACTGCCCAGACAGCACTGGTCCTGTGGCCACACAACCACCAGTACTGGCCAATCCCTCTCTCACACTGTCCCTCTCAGCTCTCAGGCCACTGCGCTCACCCAGAACAGCAGCCACTTTTACTGGGGCAATGATCTGGCTCCGCTGGGATAGTACCCGTCTGTGACGCGGGGGAGGCAGACAGAATTCCCACTCACAGCTGTTGGACTCCTCTCCTCAGCAGGAACGGGTGGAGGCCCAGGCCTCAGCCTTGATGCCAGGACTTGACACACCTTGGGAAGGAGTGCTCGCCCTGGAGAGGCCAGGGCCCCCTGTTGAGACCTCTCTTCCCTGAGGGCTCGCCTGCACCTTCAGTCCTGGGTGTCATCAGGGACACAACCGGAAAGGTGCTGCTCTCCCACCAGGACCTCTTTCTCCTTCTTGGCCTCTACAGGCACTCATCACCCATGGAAGACAGCAAGCCCTTTTAAACCTGTCCTCACCCTGCAAGGACAGATCAAGGAAACAGATGTATGCTCAACTTATCAGAGCCTGGACGCCACAGGAAGCCACCTGATGTCCTGAAGGGTCTCTAACAGAGGAAGCCCAAGGTATACCCAGCCTTTGGACTCCAAGGTCAAGAGCACCCTTGGAGGCCCCTCGGAGATGAGCCCTCGCACTATACACTAGCCAGCACCACTAACTTCTTTCAGATTCTTCCCTGGGGTTGGCACAAGGCATTCCATCCCCAAGTCCCAGGATCCACAGCCCAGGGCCTGGGGCCCAAGGGGCAGGTCAGACAGGACCGCCAGAAGTCGGAAGTCGACCTGTGGCAGTGCTGTGTGACAGGTGGAGAAGCAGCAGGCTCCTGGGTCCGGGAGAACCTAACAGCTCTCACACAGTGCTAAGACGACAGAGCTGGTGCTGGCTCCCGGTGATGCCTGAACCACCCTGGAGTCTCCACAGGCACCTGGGGCAGACGTGAGGCCCTCAGTCACACAGCTCCTCCTGACGCTCATGTGGGAAGAACCTCCCATCCCATCCAAGTGCACTCTCACAGCCCGCACCTGTGAGGGCACAGACCAAGAAACGAGAACTGGAGCCCACAGCATGTGTGTCCCACGTGGACCAGGAGACAAGGGAGCTGCCAGCGCGTGCCCTGTCCAGAGATCAGCCAGGCTGGCAACCCAAGATACCACAGGCATGCAGAGTAGCTACGACTTGGACTAAGTTCTGTGATAGCAAGGCCAAGCATGAACTACCCTGACCCCCACCCCCACGACCCTGGCCCTCTTCCTGGAACCTCCAGAGCTGGAGGGTGGCTAGCTCAGAGCGCCGGGTGGAGGCCTCAGGAGGTTCTGGCCAGGTGCGCTGTGGCTGCAGCTGCTGTCTCCAGGCTAACCCAGTGCTGGTGAGGGTGCTTCAGGGAGCAGCAGGGGAATCTGGGCTTCCTCTACAGAAGGCTTTTAGGCCAGTGTGCTGAAAGCAGGAAGTCCCTACAGAACGGTCTGATATCTAAAAAAGTCAGTCTTGTTCAGGGCCTAGAGACATGGCTGCCGCAGGCACAGTGGCCTTGGAAGTCCCCCAGGGACCTCCCAGCTGCACTCACAGAACCTATGAATGCTGTCTTGGGATCAAAAGGTCTGGTCAGCTCTGGCACAGCCTCAGCTGGCATTCAGGGACCCTCTTCCTACCCACTGCCCAGGGCACATGGCCTCCACAATGTCAGCATGGGGGCTAGGAGCTGAGTCTGGGGATGCTGAGTGAGGCAGCTTGTCAAGGTGCGAGGGCGCAGGTGTGGAGGTGAGCAGAGGCTCCCCACGAGGCCCCTGAGGAGCCACAGGGGTGCGCAGGCTCTCCAGGCCAGCGGAGGCCCCTCTGCCTGACACGCAGGAGAGGGCAAAGCAGGCAGGCGGCAGGTAGCTTGTCCAGCAGCAGCAGCTGTGTGCATCAGGCAGAGGTGCTCCAAGAGCCGGAGGCCCAGCTCTGCAGTCTTGGAAAAAGATGGCTTACAGGCACAGGATCCAGGCTCTCTGCACCCTCTTTCCTGCCTGCAGGCAGACACAGAGGTGGGGGGTAAGCACCACAAGTCACCCCGCTCTGCCTGCGAGGAGCACAATGGGGCTAACCCAGCGCCATCCGGGCTCTGGCATAGGATGCTGGCATAGCCCCTCTCATGCTGGCACAGCCTTGGACAGAAACAGGCTCTCCAGCTACAGTCCTCCAGCTTTCCCTCACGCACACCCAACATGCCCATGGATGCCTTTTAGACACAACCTCAACGGATTTTCTGAGCCATCTTCCAGCCTCCTTCACCTGCAGGGTACGGCGGCTGGGGGCAGCCTCTGTGCTGTTCCTACGCAGCTGCCCTGCCTGCTCAGCGGCTGCGACGGGCAGGAAGCACCCTGCCTTCTGAAGCGAGACACTTACAGACAACTGTGAGGGAGCTCATCCGGGAAGCTGGGAGGCAGACAGGAGTCTGTGTGCAGGACAGCCCGCTCCTGAATACTGCCACAGCCCGTTACCATCTGCCAGCTGCCGCAGTCTGTGGAGAGAGAGGATCCGGGCAGGGGGTGGTCCACTGATCTGGGGCAGAGAGGAGAGAGGGGAGACCATGCACAGTGAGTCACACACTTGACAGGGAGGGGGCCCAGGCCACGGTCACGAGCGTCAACTGCAGCATCTGGAAGTGCTTCTCTGCAGGTGCAAGGGGAGCTGGGCAGGCTGTGCTCAGAGTGGAGCACAGGGCAGCGCAGCTGAGGACCGCGCTCTGCGCACACAGGAGCTAAGGAGCAGGAGGCAAGCACAAGGACAGGGAGTGCACACCAGGGTCACCCACAGTCCCCAGCACGCAGATCCCTGAGGTCCTGGCAGTGAGGACCACAGGCGTGTGGGGCTGTGGCGGGTGGTGACCTAGATTGTGGCGTGAAGGTTGGGAGCCCTGAGGTTCCTCCTCCCTCTGCAGTGCCTTCCAGGAGCCATCGTTTGTATTCAGGAGCATCAGCCCAGCAAACTCACTGGCCATGCCCACAGGGAGGGGATGGCTCAGGCAGGCAACGCGACAGCTCCATCAGGCCTTTTGCAGACAGAGCTTAGGGGAAGGGGAGCCAAGCACTGCCGGGTGCCACAGCTGCCACATCCTCCTCACGGCCAGCCAACCCCTCCCTCTGTCCCAGGCAGTGGCTCAGCCGGAGAAGGGAGGGGGCAGGGGGGCCTTCGGCAAGCCCCCTCCAGCAGCTGCCCAGTGGTCCCAGGCCCCAGGGGCCTCTTTTCTGATGCTTGACCCTTTACTCATTAATTCAGGACCAGTGGAAGGTGAACCCAGAAACAGAGCAGAGGCGTGAACAGTGAGGAGTGGAGCACAATGCTCACCGACCTTGGCCTACCCAGCTGACTGTCAAGGGTTCCTAGTCTGGGGGTCAGAATCTGCAAGCAGCTGCCACCTGAGTGTAGCTCTGCCAACCTTTAGCCATGCCCACATCCCAGACCAGACAGGGCAGCTTCAGATGGGCAGGAAGCTTGCCCAAGGCCCCACAGCCAGGGAGCCCTTCTGCACGGGAAGCCCCTGTAGCACCTGGTCTTCCCACGTGCATCCCTCCTCTGCTCCCAGTGTGAGAGGCTGTGCCAGGCACTGGAGCAGGACATGGTCTGCTTCTTGATGGAAACCTCAGGGCCCAACAAAACAAGGCTTCCTGGTGCCTGGCGGCAGAAGCCTGGCCAGCTCAGGCAGCATGCCCATCAGAGCGTCCAGCCAGCACAACGCTGCGAAGGAGCAGCTGGCTGTACCACTGATGCTGTCTGTGGATCCCTTCTCCAGGCGTGGCAGTTTGGGAGGAAACAGCTGCTCACAGCAGTGCTGGGGGAACGGCAAGGACGCTAACTAGAGGAGGCCACGTGGGATCAAGCATTTCTGGAGCAGGGAACACAGGTAAGTCTGTCATACTCCAAACCCACACCCTCAGGGCCAGACTAACACCTCTGAAGGGGACACCACAGCCAAAGGCATGCAGGTGACCACCTGGTGAGCCGTGCACCCGGGCTCCCACGGAGGACGCAGCAAGGGGGTGGGGGTGAGGAGGTGGGATTGGGGCTCAGGAGGAGCCTCTCAGCTACCAGCCATCTTTTGCAGACCCTGAAATTTTTCAAGAGTGAGCACACGGGCTCCAAGGTAGTCGTCCTACCCCGAGGTTTGTCAGAGAACTGGCTGCAAGGTGGCCATGCAGCTCTCCGGGTGGAGAAGAAGGGACCGCACCCAGAAGAGGAGCTCACGAAGGCCATTCTGGGTCAGCGGGCTCCAGGGGACCCCTTAGACACTGACAGACACCAGAGATGACACCTACCAGTCTCAGGCACAGGCAGGCAGCTTGCTTCCAAGATGCCAAGCCCCTCTGCCTGTACTCACAGCCAAGCAGCCCTCACACCGCACACCATGCTTCAGGGGTCGCCTGTCCCTCTCTAGAGGGGCTCAGACCTCTGCCTGGGGGGCAGCTCCTCAGCAACACTGCCCCCTCAGAGGGTGAAGCCCAGACCCCCTTCACAGGGCAAGGCCTCGCCTCCCCACCTGAGGCTGACACCCTGCTGAGAGCAACTCAAACCAGGTGCAGTCAAGCTAGTGCTTTCTGGAAAAGAGGGCAAGAACCCTGCCAGAAACAGAACAGGCCCAACCCAGGCACAAGCAGGCCTGGTGGGCTCCAGGCTCCAGATCAGCTGCTCATGAGCATGGTCTCACCACAGCGAACACTGAGCATCGGGAAAAGGACGAGGGCTTCCAATGTGCCAGGCATCAATCACTCACGCAAACCCTAACTGGCAGAGCCCAGGGTGACCACCCCCACTAAAACGGGACGGGAAAACCTGAACTCAAGGGAAGTGATTTGCCCAAGGACACACAGGGACTGGCAAATCCATGGTGGCATTTCCAGCCTGCCATGGGCTCGTTTTAGCAGTCCTGCACGGACTATTCCTCCCGATGAGGGGTGAGGACCTGCACCTGGACAGGTACAGAACTTCCAACTGCAGTGAAGCAGACTTCCAGTTCATGACAGCCAAAAGGGCCCCAGCGGGCCAGCACTGTGGTACAGCTGGTCGGGCCACACTGAGAGGCCTGCATCCCATACCCAGCACGTTTGAGTCCTGGCTCCTCGACTTCTGATTCACCTCCCTGCTAATACACCTGGGAAGGCAGCGGATGAGGGCCCAGATGCTTGGGTCCCTGCCCCCAAGTAGGAGATGAGGATGTTGTTCCTGGATCCTGCTTTCAGCCTGATGCAGCCATGGCTGCTGTGGCCATTTGGGGAATGAACCAGCGAATGGAAGTTGTCAGTAACTCAGCCTTTCAAATAAGTGAGAGAGACACACACACAGAGACAGAGAGACAGAGAGCTCAGACTGAAACCACAACTATCCACTAAAAGAAATAAGACACGGGTCCCCAGAGGCAGCTGGCAGCCACTATGCCACCTCTGGGGAAGCTGGCCAGAGGACACAGCAAGGGGAAGGAACCATGGGCCAATGGACTAGAACTGGATCAACTCCACCTGGAGGCCACCGTCGCACTGGACTTTCCCACCAGGTCTCCTCTGTAACAGTTCCAGATGCATCTTTGGTTCCTTCCCTTTGGAAACTTCTGAGTGACAAGGCTGCCAGAGGGGCTTGCAAGTACACAGCAAGGCAGATGTGGGGATTGCTAAGTCTCTGATTACGGATGAGAAAATGTCAAGCCACCAAGTCACAGGGAATCAGTGCGGCCAAGACCCAGAACCCTAGGCCGTGAGGAAGCCTGGATGGCACCCAATTCAAGCGAAGTCCCCCGACCCTCAAGTCCTAAGCCTAACTCCGACACTGCCAGTGAGGGTCCCAAAGCCTCTGCCCACGCACCACACCACGGAGGGGCCTCCTCCAAGCCTGGCCTTTCAAACACACGTGCCTGTCCCTCCACCAGGGCCCTGTGCATTCTCACAGGCCCAAGCAGAAGCCCCTGGGGCTCCACGCTTTTTCTCCGAGGTCTTAAGCAGATGATGCCTTTGGTTCTCGGTACTGATGCCGGGTCCTGAGCTGTGGCCCAACACAAGAACACGCCCAGCAAGGCCGCAGTCCCATGAGCCACAGGGAGCAGCTTGGCTTCTCCCCTCACGTGACCTGAGATGGAGCTCACTGCTTTTGAGGAGCAGAAGGTAGTGGGTGGGCAAAAGTAGCAAACAGCTACTTGCAGCAGGGAGTTCCTGGGGCTGCTAGTCAACCACTGCACCAGGCTGCATGGTGTCCCTGGGCCAAGTTCATCCACTCTCCAGGCAGCCTGGCTCCAAGCTGAGCTCCGTGGCAATGGTTCCCTCCCCCACAACCTCCAGCTGTGGACAGTACTGGGCAAGCACACTGCACCCTGCACACGACCTGTGAGTCAGGAGCAGAGACCAAGGCCATGCACTTGGTAACTTACAGAGAAAGGCTTGGCGCTCAGAGCCTGTCTTGCCCCTTCCCAGCCCTGCAGCTGGTCAGAAACGGTGCAGCACCACCAGAAGCTGCTGCTGGGGCCGATGCCACTGTCACCTGCAGTGCCAGCATCCCACACGGACACTGACTCTCGATCCAACTCCCTGTTGATGGCCAGGGCAAGCAGTGGACGACGGCTCAAGTGCTTGGACCCCTATGCTCACATGGGAGACCTCGAAGAAGCTCCTGGCTTCTGCCTGGCCTAGCCCTGGTCATTGTGGCCATTTGGGGAGTGAACCAGTGGATGGAAGACCTCTCTCTCTCTCTGTAACCCTTTCTGATAAATGAAATAAATAAAAATAGAAATCTGCTGCTGCTACGACAGCACCAGCCAGCAGCCTTCTGGGTGAGGGTACGGGCTTGGCTTGGTGACATCTGGTGCACCCACACCTACTCCTCAGCGGGACAAAGCCTCAGGGTTCCTTCTGCAGAGTGAGTCCTGCTTCCCAGTCAGGCTGGCAGAACGTGGAGCACACAGAACTGAGTTCACCGGGAGGGGTCTCTGGCTGTCAGACGGCTGTGCTACAGGGTCTCTTTCCTCCCAGACAGTTCCTCCATTGTATCGCAGACCTGATTGGCCATTGTTACCCACGAGGCAGGGAAGCTGATGACAGGATCCCTCATGCACTTTCAGATAAAAGAGACTAAATTAATTTTAATGTTAATGGAAATACACAATTAGAATGCTCCGTATCTGAATCATCAAGCTGTTCAACACCTCTGGCAAACAGGCCTGCGAGTGAGAGCCCTGTCACCTGGCCGACCCCCGGCCCCAGGCAGACACCCCCAGAGCAGACTCCAGAGCCAGCAGCTCACAGCAGCCGCCCTCACTGCCTACACCTGCAGCTACACTGCTCCGCTTTCCCAGCGTCCCACAGACCCAGCACGCAGGGCTCGGGAGCCCCGCCCCTTCCCGCCTCCAGAAGACAGGGCCTGGGGGCCAACCTGCACTGGCCCCAAGCACAGAGCCACCCAGTGCAGGCAGAGACCCACTGCGGGATGCAGGAAACCATCACAGGACTGGAAAGGGGCTGACAAAAAGCCACAAGCCACGGGAGAAGGGTGAGGGTGTGCTGCGTCGGCACAGACGCGCCCAGCACTGTGGAAAGTCCACTCTGAAGACCCACCCAGACACAGACAGGATCTCTGGGCTTCTTCCCAGGTAACCAGCAACCCCGCACACACTGAAAAGGCAGCAGGAATGGCAATGGCGTCACAGCTCACAACAGCAAAGGTTCAACGGCAGCCCTGTAGCCGGGAGCAGGTGAGGACAGCCAGGCGTGCAAATCAGGCCAGGGCGGCGGGCACACACCAGGCAGCAAGGGAACAGGCACAGGGGTGAGGGCTGTCTGCCTGGCACCAAACTCCCCTGGGGCCAGAGGGCTCGTGGTGGTGTTGTCTCTGCTGTGGCACTCACAGATGTGGGGTTCAGAGACTAAGGACCTCTGGGTGATGTGGCCCCGAGCTCCAGCCCACCCTCTCGCCTGCATGGGGGAGACCCTTTTTCCATCCTCCTGAGTCACCTGGCTTTACCAGGTGAAAGCTCACAGAATGGAGATGGGGGGAGTTCTGCAAGCTTTACCTGCGTACTGGCTAGGTACCGAGGAAGAAAACCAACCCCAACGTTTCGAGTATAGCAGGGCTGGCCCAGCGAGTGCTACGGACTCCACAGCTCAAGCTGTTTTGCAAAATGTCCCTTTCTCCCCGCAGTCTACTAAGGATCTCTGTTCTCCCCAGAAGGACTAGATGTTTTCAAACTTTAGAAAACAAAGCAGGATTCGGCACTGTGGCATAGCCGGTAAAGCCTGCAGTGCCGGCATCCCATATGGGTGCCGGTTCGAGTCCAGCTGCTCCACTTCCGATCTAGCTCTCTGCTGTGGCCTGGGAAAGCAGTAGAAGATGGCCCAAGTCCATCTCCTACCCGCGTGGGAGACCCAGAAGAGACTCCTGGCTCCTGGCTTCGGGTTGGCACAACTCTGGCCATTGCAGCCATTTGGGGAGTGAACCAGTGGATGGAAAACCTCTCTCTCTCTCTGCCTCTCTGTAACTCTGCCTTTCAAATAAATAAATAAATCTTAAAAAAAAAAAAAAAAAAAAAGCAAAGCAATTCATAGGACTCCTTCCTTGAAGACATGAAAGGGACCAAGTGGCACCATCACTCAGAAATGCTTTTCCCCAGGGCCAGGCTATCCTGGAATCATGTTTCACCTCACCTGGGAAACACAGCATGCTGCACGCTCCAGCCACACATGGTCCATCCAACCTACCTGAGACACTCCTCTTCTAGTGTGGCGTCCTCCACTGCTTGACCCAACACACACATCTGGCCTAAGTCCGTATCTCCTGTTCTTACTGCCCCCGCCATGTGGACACAGAGGAGCCAGAAGTCTCCAAGTACCTGATCCACACTCTCAGTGAGTGTGAACTCCACAGGGCACTGGGATCTTCCAAAGGTGATGGGTGGAGGTCACCCATCACACCACAACCACTTCCCAATGGCCCTGCCAGGGTGACAAAGGGTCATCTGAGCCCACTCTACAGACAAGTCCTTGTTCCATGGCCAAACACCAGGCCATTCTCTAAACAGTGGCACCCACAAGCTTGTCTGTGGCTGCCTCCTGAGAACACGGCCCCCAGGCCCAAGGCAAGGAGCCCCATCTGGGACACTACCTGACATGCTACCTCACGTGTCTTATTGAGGGGGAGGGCTTTGGCGCTCCTCACCTGGGTTTGGGGACCTCCAGGGGACTGCTACCCATTCTGAAAAAGTTGTCAGAATGGTTGGAGGACGAGGAGCTGGAAGACTTGGCCTCCACCAGCCCCTGGTGGGAGGGCAGGCGGTCGTCGGTGGGCTGCGGTCGGTTCCAGAGCACACTCTGTGGGGAGGATGAGTGACTCTTCCTCCTGCAGTGCAAAGAGCAGGGCTGTGGGCCGAGGGAAGAAGCCACTCGGGAGTGGGTATGTATCCTCTCTCCCTCAGGTTCACAGCCGTGGGCAGCAAGGGCTGGGTCTTTATGAAGGGACTGGGGCCTTCCTAAAGGTATGGATATACCACACCGGCCTGCTGGCCTGAGCACGTGACAGAGATCGGTACTTAACCCACTCCCCCCCCCCCCCCCCACCGTGGTACGTAAAGTCCTGAGCCACGGCCACTTCTCTAAGGAAGAAGTCATCAAAGTCTCAGGCTTCCCTGGAACAAGGCTGAACCAGGCTGCAGCTCCCAGTCGGGGCCGAGATGCCCGCTCACTTGTGTGTTCTTCTGCTAAACTGCTGTATAGGGAGCTCCTTTAGCCCGAGCCTCTGCCCCTGCCCACTGCTCAGCTCCACAAGCTGCTGACACTTCCTTCCACTGGGAACCCTAGCCCTTGATGCTCCTGGGCCATCTCAGGCAGTGTCCCTCACCGACCAGATGGCCGGCCTCCAAAGCCCAGAGGAGACAGCAGGGGTGGAGCTGTGCTTTCCGGCCCTCTGCCAGGGGTTCCCTTTATTCTTGCAGCTCCAGTCCGGCTCCCTGGGGCAGGTGGCCCTGGGCACAGCTGTAAGCCTGGTCCCAGGCTGGCCCCTCACCAAGCTGCCTGAGTGGGTGCTCCTGCTGGGACCAGCTCCACAGCCTCGTAGGTAAAGCTCCCAGCAGCTCCCGGGGAGCTCTCCATGACCAGGGAGAAGTCACTGCCAAGGCTGGTGGTGCTGCCGCGGTCTCTGCGTCCTGGAAGAAGCCAGCGCCGTCAGTTAGCCCATGACCTTCGCTGCTGAAGCCCTCCCATCTTCTGTACCACACAGCTGGAAAAAGCAGCGTCCAGAACAAGCAGCTCCTGTCTGCTGCACACGCAGGGCACGCAGGGGAAGGAGGCTGCTGCGCCCGGACTTACTGAGCAAGCAGATGTCTTCCACGGTGAAGCCTGCCTCCCGGGTCGGCAAACTCTTCCTCCTGTCAACAGGACCCAGGGATGGCCAGGATCTCTCCTGTCCCCACCCTTCACCCCTGCCCACCCTGGAGAGCGGTTCCGAGACGCAAGCCACCCATGAGGACAGGCCCTGCCTAAAGACACCAGGCCGTCTTGCAGAACTCACCCTGCCTCAGCCTTGTCAGCTCAGCCCTTAGAGTTCAAGTCCAGCCCAGCATGCTAGGAACTTTGACCAGGAAGACACAACTTTCACAGGGCTCCGGCATTTCACAGGCTGGGAGCAGAGTTGTGCCCTGCTGTGTGGGCTGCATGCTTAGTGGACTGGCTATCTACAGTGGTCCAGGGAGGGCAAAGGTCAGCTCAGGGGCTGGCTACTCCCTTCTCTGAGTCACCACATGGCACTCACTCGTCCCCAAAGCTGTTCTGCTAGCTTAACTCCAAGGAGACCCCAACAGGCCTCCCCTATAAAACAGACTGTCAACCGTAACCCTCATGAGGGGTCTGGCCTCAGAAGGCAGGCAGGGCAGGAACCGGGCAGCAAGCCCTGGCCGGCCCCGGAGCAGTCCTCAGAGGGCTGTGGCCCCAGTGTAGGAGCAGTAGGCCTCCGCTTACCTCTGGGTCTTCAGAGCAGAGAACTCCTCAGAGGTGATATGCTTCAAAAAATTGAAGCAGAAGAAGAAAATCTGAGGAAGAGACCAAGAAACAGGTCCCAGTAAGCAGACTTTCTCCAGGGTTAAGAAGCAGGAAGCAGAACTCCCTGGGGCAGGCAGCTGGCCACGATGGTCAACCCCTGCTGGACAGCAGCCCTGCTTTTGGGGGCCAGCGGCACATTCTGCTCTATGAAGTGGAGGGGGCTGAGGCAGGGTCTGGCAGGTGCACTGGACCACACCCCCATCCTGGGAACACACAAGGGCAGCCAGCGGCCTTCCCAACACACTTCAGGCTGGACACATGTTCTTGTGCTCTTTTAAGGACCTCAGAGAGAAAGGCTAGCAGGGAAGGACAGCTGGGAGGGAGAGCAGTGGAGGCAGCAGGAGACCAATAGAAGGGAGAGGGATTCTGGGGCGACCACAGCAGAGGTTCAGGAGAATGTGGCGGGGGAGGCTAATGTCTGGCCCATAGCACACCCTGACAGAAGCTGTGGGCGAGGCCAGAGGCCCCTGGTCTCTGGCTGCACCCCCACTCCCAAGAGCCATCCCCCTTCTCCCTGCAGCCCTGTGTTCTACTCCGGCAGCCTTCCCAGGGCTCCCCAGAGTGTGGTCCAGGTAGCTCTCATTAAAGAAAGGCCCACAGGGTGTCCCCCAGCCCCCTAAGACTTCCTCAAAGCGGGGGGGGCTGCCCAGGTCAGGCTGGCACGGACTGTCGTTACCTAAAATCACACGGTGTCTCCACCACGGCTGGCTCGGGCTTTAATATGTCAATGTTCTCTGCCAACCTCAAAGGCGGGGGAGGGCATAGGGTGGTGTTTAATGGGCACAGCTCTTCTGGTTTCTCTTAAAAGCGACTGTCTGAACTATGTGGTGAGGATGAGAGAACAATCAACTCTGCAGCTGAGACCCTCTTCTTGCTGATGGGGGGAGCTCGGGGGTTTGAACTCAGCCCCACCCTCTACCCTGAGACCCTGAAGGCAGAATCCGGCCTGCTGGATGGGGGAGGAGGGAGAAGCATAAAGGGCAGAATGTCCTGGAAATGTCCCCAAATGCGAGACTACAAAGAGGCTTTAGCAGATTTCAAGGCACTGGCGAGAGATCGTGGACGCCTCTGTGGAGCAGGCTCAGGAGCCCTGGCAGATGCGATAAGTGCTCAGAAGAGGGGATTGGGAAGAGAGGGACAAAAGGAGGTGGCTGGAGATAAGACACCAGGCGGGGCAGAAAGATGCTTTGGGAAGACGGGTGGGGGTGGGGTGTGCAAGAGAAAGCAGAACCCCGAGGCACCTCTACATTGGGCCTCTAGATGGGTAAGGGAGGAAGCAGTCGAGACCCAAGGTCGAAAGAACAAGGCCTAGTGAAGGCAGGGAGACTGGAAGGGGCCTGGAGGCAGCTGGCAGCCAGGAAAGCCATGGGGCTGAAAGGGCCGGGGCGGGGCAACAAGGCGAGAAGCGCCTCTGTGCTCTGGCTGTCACGATGGACACCAAGGACGACGTGCAAGCTGGCTCCAGAGCTGAGTGCAGAAAACAAGGTGGCCCAAAAGAAGAAGGTGGTGAAGAGAAATGACAAGTGAAGGTCATGGAACTGTCGGCGTGGCCGTGTGTGCACGCTTGGCAGGATGTACAAGAAAATGCCCCTAGACAACTGTCGCCTGTCCCTCTCGTCAGCCCTGAGCTGTGCTCCCAGCTGTGCGCAGCACTCACCTCCTCCCCCTTGCTGAGCCGATCCACCAACATGTGCCTGCAAAGAGGAGGGCGAGGTCAAAGACGGCAGCACCAGGATGAGGCGGCCAAGGGGAAGCTGGTCAGCAGCCACAGTACTTCCCAGGGGTGGGACTGTCCTGACCTGACACCCATCCCTGGAGCCACATCCCTCACACAGAAACACAGTTCCCAAGGCTCCAGCAAACCCCAAGCCCTGACACTCCTCCAGGTCTCACCCAAAGAGGAACCAGTCGTAGGCCACAGTTAGGTAGAGGATCTCAGCGGGCTTCAGGGATGTGTGGATGAGCCCATCCTGCAAGAGACCAGAGATGGCAAAGCTGCCTCCTCGGACCAGGTCCTCCCCTCCTCCCCACCCCTCCCCACAGTGCAGGCTGATGAGCACCCCTGAGAACGGGGTGAACCACACCTCTGCTGTGAGCCCCTGCCTCCCCCTCCCCCAGTCTTAGGTTCCAGAGACAAAGCTAACACACTCACAGGGCAGAGCTCGGCCACACCCTGAGTGCTACCTGCCCAGGGCCCGCATTCATACTCACAGCCCACAGGGAGAGGCGCAGGAGGGAGATGAAGAGTGGGGTGCGGTCCCAGCCGGAGATGCAGTGGACCAGCAGCCCGCTGTCGTCTGCTTGCAGCATGGAGGCCCACAAGAGAACCAGACAAGGCCGGTGAGGGGCGAGGCACCACCCCCAGCCCGCCTTTGCCCGGGTGCTCCCCACAGCTTGCCTCAGCCTAGTCCCAGGAGGGCTGTGCAGCAGGCACATGTCTTGTCTGAGGCCTTTCTTCCTTTCCCTGGGGCCAGAAGTCCAACCCACACCACCCAGGCCATAGAGGAGGGGCTGACAACACAGCCCCGTCCAGTGTTTCTCAGGGGGACACTGCAAGTACTCCAGGGTTACAGGAACTGTGGAACCTTTAAGTATCCCTGGCCAACATGCCCCACGTGAAAGCATCCCCTGCACTAGTGATTCCTACAACACCCAACGGATATTTCCGAAGCCCTCTGGAGGCAGTACTGTCCCAGCTCCAGGGGCAGGCATGGGACTTTGAGAATTAAAGCCTAGCCACCGTGCCTAGTTCAAGGATGAACACTCACCCTGAATGGGCCCACGTGACCTCTGACTCTCCTGGGAGCCCCAGGGCGCAGCTGGAATGGCTACCACTATCTCCTCTGAGGAAGCTCATTAGACACCTGGCTGCTCTTGGCCTTCTTGGTTGTGGGAGCCAATACAGTGCCACTGTTCTGGCAACTGCGACCCCACAGAGTCCTGACTGCTGCTGAAGGGCTGGAGTCAGCCCGTCCTGGAGAATGAGAACTGTCCAGGGTGCAGGAGGAGAGCACCCTGTGGGCTTGTGCAACCTCTACCCTAAGCTGGGACTGATCTTCCACTCAAGCCTCCTCTTTCTGAATGAGGGCTCGTCCCGAGCTGCACGTAGTGCTGGCAGCATGGCTCGAAGGCCAGCCGGGCCAGTGCAGAAACACCTGTGTGTGGCTGATGGTAGCCTCTTCACTTTGTCTTCCATGGGGTACAGCGGGCACAGTGTCCAGCCTGCAGACTCTAGGGAATTTCCAATCTCTCTCCCACAGAGTAAAACATTAGTGTGTGACACCCCCCCCCCACACACACAGAGTCGGGGGTCATGGGGTGAGAACAGCCAGTAGACACTACGGCCTGAGAGCTCAGGAAGACGCACACTCACCATCCCTGCTGACTATGGACAGCAGCAGTCTCAGGTAGTTTTGCGTCTGTTGCACCAGGTCCCAGCTCTGTTGGGGAGGACAGAGTGGCCAAGGAATAGGTATTAACTCAGAGCTGACGTCAAGGTGATTTAAAAATAAATCGCTCCACAGCAACAAGTGCAGACTGGGTCACAGGCCAGATCCCGAATCCCATAGAACCAGATGTTCTGACCCCAGCTCCGAGAGCTCCTTCCCCCAAGCCCGTCAACTGCCGTTCTCAGTGGTCCCATCTGGATGGGAAAGGCACAGGCTGCCACGGCCCCAGCTTCCAGCAGCAGCTGTTGGGCATCCTCTGGGCCCTGGCTCCAGTGTGGCCATCTTCAGACTCGGCAAAGGTGAGCAGAGAGCCCTGAGCCTGTGGCCAAATGGAAACAGCCATTCCTTCACCCACCATGACATACAACCAAGCAAAGCGGCAACCTTCCCTGTACTGCTACTCACTGCACATGGCCTTCTGATGAAAAATAAATGGAGCCTGTGTTTGCAGACAAAATCTTTCCCAACAGGAGGCCCACGAGGTGGGATCAGAGCTTCTACCCCAGACCAAGCCAAAGGCCCGGCCCAGATGCTGAGAACCAGCCAGCTCTGAACCTGAAATCCACAGAGGGGCCTGACCCAGTTTTCTCACCCACTTCCCTGGCTGGGGACAGCCCCGGCCTCTCCAGACTCAGTTGTCTGCCACTGTTCTGGGGCTGGGCACTTCCCAGGGGGGAGGGGAACACGGCACCTGTAACTGCAGTGGTTTTCCCAGGAACAGAGAACAGGCTCATTTACCCGACCCTCCCCCAGTCCCCTGAGAGCTCTGACCCACTTTCCGTAGCTCCAGAGACACGGCGGCAGCACAGCGCTGATGAAGTCATTAGCGGCAGCAGCACCAGGGTCTCTCAGCTCATCTGGCTCAACGTGCCCCACCCACTAAGGGCAACACACTTCCTCTGAGCTGCGATTCTCACCGGTGAGGAAAAGCAGGAGGGGGAGGCCGGAGCCACACAGCACAATGCCCAGTGAGAACTGGCGGGCACGGGAAGACGGCGGCAGCCTGGGAGGCAGGGACCAACCACGCTTGATATGCCACTGAGGCCAACAACCACAGTGGCTTCCGACGACCACAAGTTCCCTGTGCTACGGTGAGCCACACGGTGTAGAGGGATGAGCTGGCCGAGGCCCAAGGTCACACGGCTGGGTTGAGGGACAGGTCCAGTCCTGCAGGACTCAAGGTCTACTTCGCTAGAAATACGCTACCCCACAGGAGTCGGCGACAAGTTTAGACTAAGAACCAGACGTCTGAGGGGACTGTGATTGTGGGAGGCACCGGGGTGGCGTGCTAGGGTGAGCCCTGACTCGCATCCTGAGTGCTCCATGGAACGTACCAGGCAGAGGGAGCACATATGTCTCAATACCAGCACATCACACTGCCCCCGGAGGGCCTGGGCTGCAGACACAACAGCAAAGAAGTGTCCAGCCCTTCTAGGGTCGTGGGCCCTACACTGGGGGAAGTGAGGCCATCAGTTTAAGGCCTGAGGGCCTCGGGAGAACAGCTGAGTTGCAGTCCAGCCCCAGGCAGAGTTCCCCCAGCACACAGCATCCCTTCCTGAGGGGCTGTGGTCCTTGGCAAGCTAATGTGTGATACCCCTAGTCATACCTTATTCAGTAATATCTGTCACAGCCTGTACCTGCATGAGGAAAAAATGGGCCAGGTGGGACCAGCGTGGGGCGCAGGAGACAGCCGACCTGAGGTGTCTGCCTAAACTCCATGTAGGAGGAGGCCCGGGCAGGGGCTCTCAGCCCAGCAGTTTCGATGCCTGCAGGCCACCTCAGAGTGCCTGAGATCCATTCTCGGCTCTGGCTCCTACTTGTTCCCTACTAAGGTGAACCCTGGGAGGCAGCACTGACAGCTCACATAATCGGGTTCCTGCCACCCATGCAGCAGACCTGGATTGAGCTCCCCACTCCTAGCTGTGGCTCTGGCTGTTGAAGGCATGTAGGGAGTGAGCCAGTAGAACACATAACAAACACAAAAGGAATCCTGTGGTCCCTCAGGCCACTCAATCTATGTAGGCACAGCCTGGGACTGAGACCAGAGGGCTGGTGTCTGGGCGGCAACCAAACACACCGGCTTGCTGTCCTGCTCTGCAGAAACACCGCGAATGTGAGGGAGCCAGGACAGCGCCTACCTCGCGCACTCAGACGCTCGGCAGGTGCCCCGACACGAGGGGCTGAGCAAGCAGACACTGCGAAGTCAAACAGCCGCTGCTTCTACAGAGCTCCTGGTCCTCAGGACACACAGTGCCAAGGTGCTAGAGGAACACCCTGCTTCCAAGGATGGAGACCCCCAAGGCTGGCCCTCCAGACGCAGGGACGGACCCAAGAGGGGAGCAGGATGCTTTCTGGCGTCCACGGGCTGCTCAAGCTCTAGGCCCCAAGCTGTCTCTGAGCGAGAGATGCACAAACTGTGGGTGCCTTCCTGCTGGAGCGCAGAGCAGCAAACCTCTCAATCAGTGTCCACAGCTCAGTGGAAAATTCCACGAAAGATGTGCCTGGGGGGTTAATGGGAAAGATGCAGGCACCCAACCTTCCAGGGATGGGCAGGAGGAGGTGGACCAGGCAAATCTTCCTGCAACAGACACGGAGTCAGATCCTGAAGGGCAGCGTGTCAGCCAGACAAGCAGCTGGGGCAGGCAGCAGAGAGAGGGGAAGGCGGCAGCAATTTCAGGGCTACTGGTCCCATCTTTTTACCTTTTTTTTTAAAGGACAGACACACACACACACACACACTTTACATGAAAGGCAAACAAGAAAAAAGGAGAGGCGGGGGCGGGGGGAGGTATCTTCTATCTGCTGATTCACTCTCCAAATGCCCAAACAGGCAGGGCTAGGCCAGAGCCAGGAGCCAGGAGCCAGGAGCCAGGAGCCCGGAGCCAGGAGCCCAGAACTCCGTCAGGCTGTCCCATGTGGGTGGCAGGGCCCCAAGCCTTTTAGTCATCACCTGCTGCCTCCTAGAATCCATCAGCAGAGGAAGCTGGATCAGAAGCACAACAGCCAGGGCACAAACAGGCACTTCAGTATGGGATGCAGGCCTCCCAGGCAGCGGCCGAATCTGCTGCGCCACAATGTTCACCCCGACTGTCCCATCTTAAGCAGACGGCAGGTGAGACCGCTGGCAGCCCTGGGCCTGTGTGGGCTAGAGGGTGAGGCGGACCGTCCAGAAGGACCAGGGCCAGAGGAGGACAACAGAAGCCACTTCAGAGTTTCCATCACCAAACGAGGTCAGGCAGCTCTGCACTTCTCCCCAAACACGTATTTAAGAGGAAAAATGAAAAATGCCACTCCAGCCCAGATCTAGAAAAGCAGACTCTGAGGTCCTCTGGATACAGAACCCCTGGTGGATGCAAATCTTTGAATGAGTCCTGTTCAGAAAGTTCCGATTTTCCAGGCCAAGAGCAGTCAGGAGCTGGAGGGCACAGGCCAGAAGCTCTTTCCCTCCTGGGCTGAGAGCTCAGAGAGCCTAAGGGGTTCAAGGGCAGAGCTCAGACGTAAGGGTCGTGTGAAGCAGGTGCCACTCCCCTCACCTGATACTGGCTCCAGTCAATGTTCAGAGAGTGAGTCAGGAAGTCGGGGATGCTCAGCGGGGCATCGACGTAGTCCTGGGGAAACAAAGACGTCTGTGAGACTGGGCTGGGGATACCTTCAGGCTGTGGTGACTGGCAGGCTGCAGGCAGGAGGCTTCTCCACAGGGCTCTGCTTCCCTGGAGTGGCTGCCTGTGTGACTCCAACAGTGACAGCTGGGAGACCGAGTGACCAGGTGACTGCAGCTCCCTGTCGGCTGCAGCAATGGGCAGCATCCATCTACATCCAACCTTGGGCAGGCTTCCCATCCCCTGGACCTGCTCCCCACTTTCTCACAGGCAGTGGAGGGCAGAGGATGGAATGGCTGCCCTGTCGTATACCTGAAAACCTCCTGTACAGAAAGGGAGTGGTGAGAAGGGGAGAGGGGAGCGGAAAGCACAGAGGAGGACAACGAGACATGAACACAGCATGGAGATGAGGGAGAGAGAGACGTGATTCACCGCGGGAAGAAAAGAGAAAGGTAAAGGGAGTTATTTCCCCCAAACACGGCAAGCTGTTCTCCCGAGTCTCTTTTCACCAAGAACCCCCTGACCACCGTCACTGCTCCTACCTGCTTCCAGTTAAATATCAGCCCTTCTGCCATGTAATCCCGGTCCTTGTACTCCTTGAAAAATTCACAGCCTGGGAAAGAAGGAGAGAGTCAGGAGACCTCCAGCTCCAGCCCACGTCTCCTGAAGCAGCCTGGCCAGCCAGCTTTGCCTGCTGAAGGACCAGGGCCTCCAGAGCTCCCACACTCCCCACATTTCCACCCTGGTGGCTCCCAGGAGGCTAAGGCTGACAGCGATGAGAGCTCAGAGGTGCTCAACAAACAAGGAGCAGGTCCAGGGGCACCCCCGGTTCACAGCCTCCCGTGCTCCTCCCTGTAACTCTCTGAGCTCCCTGGTCACCGGTCACTCTTCCTCACCGTAGGTCCCTTTAACCTCCACATCTGCACAGTGCCAGCTGCAGCAAACAGAAGCCCGTTTCCCAACAGGAGGCCCAGCATCACTGAGGACTAACATGGGGCGACTGCACTCACTTAGAGGCTTCTGGGAGGGCTCCGTGTTCTGCCCCTGCACAGCACCTGAAACAGGTCCTCCAGGGACCCCCCGCCCCCGTCCCAAACAAAGGACAGCCTTTCTGTACCACTGGCTGGAAAAAGTCCACAGGGGTAAGAACTCAGGGACCAAGTCAAGAACAGGGCTGTGGAAACCTTTTCAGCTTCAAATCTCTGACAGTGAACAGCTATTTAACTTCTCTAATGGTTGATTTTCTTATTTCCAAGATGGCTGTTTAAGGATGAAGCGACACGTAGAGGACTCTGGCACAGCCCTGGAGCAAGTGCACTGGAGGCACACTGGCCCTTTGCTGATGCCACCGTCCCCATGTGAAGGAGGGAGGCCGGCCCTTAGGCCACAGCTTACCTTCGCTCAATCTGACCTCAGCACAGTGACGACAGGGACTATCCCTAGCCTCTCAAGGCTTCCCGGTGCCTTCAAGTCACAGGGCGGGGGGAAGGCACTCAGAGAGCAGCTGCTTGTAGTTATTATGCTCTGTTCATCAACTAGCCAGCACCTACCCAGGCCCCGGGGGACACCCTCCTAGAAACTGAAAGCAACACATGCTTGCCCCAATTCTGGGGAAGTGGCCACAAAACTGACAGGGCAAGTTCCTGGGAATACGGGAACGCTCCCTGTTGAGGGTGGCCTGCAGACCCTCCCGTGTGTTCCAGGCCCAGCTGGCCTTCCACACGCACTTCCACGCCACATCCCTGTGCCTTGCTGTGGCCTGTGAGGCCAAGAAACAGCCACAGCACAACACTGGAGCCTGTCCCCGGGGCTCTCCCGGGGAGAAAGGAGAGAAGCAGCATCGGACACAGGCTGGAGCTTAGGAGCCCGGGCTCAGAAGAGACACCAATTATCCCTCAGGGCTCTTGTGAAGTGCTCTTTATTCCTAAATCCAGCAGCTGAAGTCAACACTGCAGGCTCCGGGCTGAGCTCGGCCCAGCTCTGATGGAACTAAAATAGACTCGTACCCAGGGCAGTGCCTGACACGCGTCCTTAACAGGCTTCTGGACAGCAGGCAGGCGGGCAGGGGCTGAAGGGGCTGCGAGCAGCACCCACTCACGGAGCAGACCGATTACGACGCGTGCCGTGGCATTCTGCCTGTTGAGATGGGTGCCCTGAAACACCCAGGGCGGGTCTAAACACAGGCTGCGCAGACACGGCCAGAACCACCCTCACTGTGCACCGTGCCTGCACCACAAAGTCAATGCAGGGTTCAACTGAAAAGCCTTAAATGGCATCAAAGAGCACCTCATAGCTCGGTGCAGGGAAGTGGTAATTTTGTTTCTCTTTCTTATAAAATAATACAGGCATTTTTAGAAATTAAAAGAATCTATCAAGTAAAAAGTGCTTCTCCTGTCACCGCTTCCCTGGCTTCTTCGCCTTTTACTGGTTCCTCTGACCCTCTGCTCCCATACACATACAACCATCCGAAGTCAGATCTTACAATTCTGGCATATTCCCTCTACCCCGGACTGCAAACACGTTCCTTTTCCACCGCTGAGGGGACCGCTTGATTCTGTATCTTGTCAGGAGTCTAAGCTATCTCCCAAGACTGCACAGTACTTAATTCTGATGGATACACCACCACTTACTTAACCATTATTCTGACGAAGGAAAACCTTCCCTGTTTTGTATTTATAGACAGCAAGATGAGCATCTTCTACCCCAGATCAGCTGGATTACAGCCTAACAACTGATGAGAAAAATACCTGGGTGAGCGGTGTGAACACACAGACTCTTCTAATAAGACGCCTGTGTTACATTCCCGAAGCAGGGATATTTACTATTCTAGCATCCGTAGAGCTGAAATTTAAGCCAAAGAGGCACTACTCAGACAGTAATACCTTTTGTTTGGCAGGGAGTTCAGTCTGGGGAGGCTGACAGCACTCCCTCGGAGCTACCCAGGGGCTAAACTACACACACCTTGGGGAGGGCGCGCTGCTGCCAGGCCACTGCATCAGCACAACCTGGATCAGCTGAAGGAGCTTCCAGGCCAGAGGTGCCTCCCTGAGTCCATCCACCATCGGCCTGTGGTGGACTGAGCACCTGCTGCGGCTGAGTCTGGCACTTCACTCTGAAATAAGCGCCCTATCTGCTCTTATGAAAGAAGACACTGATGTCCAGAGGGCCTGAGGCACCATGCTAGTGACTCACGTCCAGGTCTACACAGCACCAATCACCAAGCAGGACAGAGACTCGAGTGGAGGCCCCTGGGAGCATGCCAGGTTCTCAGGGGCTGGAGTATGGAGCTCATAGCTTCTCTCCACTGAGGATCTCCCCCAGAGGGCTCTTGGAAAACCTGTATTGCCACGTGGCATCACCAGCCTGCTCTGGCTACTGGCTCTGCGGCTCTGAGACTGAGGAGAAGGGGTCCAACCTAAGAGAGCAGGCAGACGCTGGGGTGCAATGCAGAAACTTCTGGAAGAAGGGGAGCTGCCCTGTTGTCAGCTGACCATCTCATGCTGATGTCTGGCCGCGTGGCCTCCCTGCATGAACAGACAAGTTGTGCCAGAATGCTCAGCTGTCCTAAATGAGAAGTTCGTGAAAGGCCAGTGCTGTGGCATAGTGGCTTTTGCTGCTACTTGTGACTCCAGTGTACCATTGGAAGCAGTGGTTCAAGTCCTGGCTGTTCTACTTGTGATCCAAATTGCTGCCAATGTGCCCAGGAAGGCAGCAGCAGATGGCCCAAGTGCCTGGGAAGCTGCCACCAGGAGGGTGGAGGTACTCAGATGGAGATCCTGGCTCCTGGCTTTGGTCTGTTCCAGCCTTGGCTGCTGGGGTCATTTGGGGAGTGAACTAGTGGATAGAAGATCTCTCTTTGTCTCTCTGCCTTTCAAATAAATAAAATCAGGCTTTAAAATAAAAGTTCATGGAAAACAGTATTCTAATTTTATTTTGGTGCAAAAACTTTGAAATTCTCCCACAGGTTTTTCATGTGCATGTTTTTTGGAAGACCCCACTTATGCATGGATCTCACAATTGTTTTGCACCAAAATAAGCTTAACTTTTCATTTCATTTTCCACAAACCTTTTGAAGTCCCTTCACAGAGCTTCAGCATCCAGTTCAGAGCACGCATCCTTGGCCACAAGGTGCAGACACGTCTGTGTACCAGAGACAAATGCAGCTTTGTGGGTACCTAAGTGGGCTTTGCAACACGGTGAGGCCCCATACAATGCTGTGTTCTTCCACCACCAGCATAGCCTTGTCTGGAGCAATTTCCACAAGAACTCAACCTCTATAAGATACACACATAATGGCTCACGTCCCCATGGACCACTGCAGCAGAGTAGCTGCTGACAAGCAGCACCGATAATGTCGCTTTGTATTTCTATAGGACTTCCTGTGCCAGAGCATTTGATACGCATGATCTAGCCTGTACAAGAAAACCTGCAGTTAACCCTGCCCAAGTTCCAGCTGCCATGCAAGAATCAGGAGGCTTGGGAAGACGAAGCAGACTCGTCAACGAGGGCAGAGCCAGGAATCAACCCTGGATCCTGAATGGAAAGCCCATTCTAGGGCACTGTCCAACCTAAGCCATGACCGCCTATGACCACAGGTCACAATTAGCCACGCTGGCCGACACGAGCTCCTCCCAGAAGCTCCCAGGGCACCAGGGAGCCTGTCACTAGATGCAGAAAAAGCTCCCTACCTGGATAGGGGACGGAGAGGAGGGTGAAGTCAGCATAGCGCTGGGCTTTGTCCACCTTCTCAGAAGAGGTCACACTGTAAAACAGGGACAGTGTGTTACGAGATCACGACACACACACACACACACACACGCCCCACAGGATCTTCATAACTTAAACAACCTGGAGCTAAAAACTCTCCTTTCAGTTAAGAATGAGTCCCTTCAGCAGTGCTTGCTCTGAACAGGTGAGAAATCTTAACCTCTCGACTCCCTACTCCAAACATCTCCTCTGACAGTACAAGCCTCAGCTGAACCGAAGTTGCAGAAGCAGCTTCCAACTAAGCCCCACATCACACCAAGTGCAGCCATTCTGACCCAGGAGGGCGGAGAGAGGCAAGAGTCAATTATCAGGGATCAAAAAGGGACCCTTCCAGGAAACTCCCCAGGCTACTGCTTTCCCCAGTAGTCACCGAGGCCACCTCTGAACAAACGGCCTCCGAAAGGAAACACTGGGAACTACTGTGCCAGGTGCGGGGAGAAGAGGACACAGGAACACCCAGACGTCTGCAGGGCATCAGCTCTGACTTATGCTTCATCATACTTGATTTTCTCAATACGCTTTTGAGAGACAGGGCTCCCACTGCTGGTCACAATCCAAATGCCTGCCAACGGCTGCGGCTGGGGCACAGTGACGCTGGGAACTCAGTTCATGTTTTCCATTTGGGAATCAGAAACCCAAGTGCTTTAGCCATCACCTGCTACCTCCCAGGGTGCGCAGTAGCAGGAAGTTGGAATTGGAACTGAAGTCAGGACTTGACTCCGGGCACTCTGATATGGTATGTGGGTGCCCCAAGCGGTACCTCAATTGCTATGTGAGGCATTCACCCCTGCCTGATTTCCTAAGAAAATCTTTTAGCGTGTTAAAATCCTGGAAAAAACTACAATCTAATCCCACTAACCCAGGTTGCATTTTTAATCACGTTTTACATTAAATGAGTATCTGCTCCATGTATATTATTTTTAATAAAGCATCCCATGAAGTGAAGATTGAATATACACCGACTTGCTCCACTGAAAGACTCCAATTCACTGGAGAGGGAGCTGGGGGATGAGAGGGCGCAGAGCACTGGACAGTCACTAAGGCACCACTGTCACCAGGTGACTTCCCATCTCTGCACCTCAGCTTCTTGCATGTGAAAGGGGGCACTGTGTGAAGACACAGCCAGAGGAGGCACACAGCACTAGGCACAGGGCCAGCAGCGGCAACTTGTGCACTCTTCCCAGGCCTGCAAGTCTGTACTCCCGCGTGACGGTGCCCTATACTTACTTCATGCCAAACTTCACCTTCTTGTTCTCCACCATCAGGTCACAGATGTATTTGACTGACAGGTACCGAAGCAGCCTGATGTCATAGCCCCTGACCTTATCAAAAAGATGTGTGTCGCCACTCCTGAAACCAAGAGTCAGAGGGAAAGGTTACACGGAGCCTGGAAATGTCACTGGCAAGCATGAGCAGCGGGGTCCAGGGTGGGTGGTGGTGAACAGGCGACTACTCCCAAGCAGGTGCAGCCAAGGTGACTTTCTGGAAGATAACCTCGCTCTCGGGGACACATGTCAAAGAGAAGCAACTGGCAGCAAAACCGGGGAAGGGCTCTGACACTGCCTGGCACTGAGTCCAGATAATCTGAGTTCTGCTGGCTGCCGGTGCCTGTGGGCTCCCATCAGGGATCTCCCTCCAGCCTCTCCCTTGCCCCTATTTGTGATCATTTTCAGCACAGGACTCGATGAGAATGTGAGAGAAGTTCTTGAAGAAGACTTTTCAGAGCCATTTTGTCTGTGATGTGAAACCTGAGCACGCGCGTTCCCTCGCGGGCCTCCCAGGCGGAGAGGCTACCTTTCCATCAGTCGCACAGGCACAGGTGAAGGCAGAGCCAACAGTCAGCAGCCAAGGTTTCTCAGAACCGCCCGCTGTCCTGCTGCCCAGCCATCTCCTTGCCAGTAGCAGTGCACACCGCAGATGATGTGGCCAAGGCGGCGGCCGCCCGGCCTAGAGAAGAGCCCCACTTTCTCGAGCACAGGCCACGGTCTCTGCTTGCAGAGCTCACAGGAAGACCCCAGCCACAGCAACCCTGTCAGCACCAAGCCATGATCTGGGAGCTGACCTCATTGTGGGGCTCAAGCCACTCCAGAAACACACGGCCACGGCCAAAGGCTTTGCATGGGGCACAAACCACGCAAAGGGACTTTTCTGAAGTATCCTGTAGTAGTTGCTAAAGCATTAGGGGAGGGGCAGGAAGAGGGTACATCAGCCCACGTCCTCCCTCGGCAGCGGCCCAGACACTTTTACACTGGGGTTTCTTAGGTCACCCAGCTCGCAGCAGGGCCAACTTCCAGTCTCTGCACCTCATTGGGGACACAGAGCCCAGAAGGTGGGGTGGGGTGGGGACGGCAGCCCTCCCCTGAACCTCATAGCAAGTGTGCAGTGCAATAGACAGCAGGACATCCTGGCAGGTTTTAAAACAAAACCCAGTGCCAGGGCCCTGTCCCAGACTTCCAGGGACAGGAACCTGGGCCGGGGGGGTGGGGGGGTGGCAGGCTTTCTCTCCAAGATCCTGACGTGCGCTCAGGAAGGAGACAAACTCTTCAGGGATTCAATAATCAGCCTGGAGAGAAGACACTAAGGACTCCAACAGCCTATTCCGAGGGCAGAGATTTGAGATGGAAGGCAAGGAGCCCCTTGCTCGCCTGGGCCATGACTGGTTTATACCACCAGTGACCAGTGTGAAGACAGCCACCCTGGGCATACAACCCAGTCCCAACACAAGCCCCTGTCCCCTGCAGCCCAGCACTAACCGAAGAGCACAGTCCTCTTCTGTGACGTCCTCCACATCTGCCCAGGCGTCGTCTGCACCCCCTACAGAGAAGCCAGACTGTCAGCTTGGAGGCTGTGGCACGGGCTCCCCAACCCGTCCCTGTCACGCCATGGTGGGCAGGGCCAACCTGCATGCCTACCCCTCCGGTGAATGCCTGTCTGCCCCCAGCCCCAACAAAAAGAGGGCCGCTGGTCTCACCCAGCTCTTTTGCACCCTCTGCCTGGGCTATGGTGGCCATGGTGGCTCTTCCCTACCATGGGGTTCTTGCTGCTAGTCAGAGGACACCGCTCCACATTCACCTGAGAAAAAGTAGTTGTAGCCAGAGCGTCCATACAGCTCCCCCCATCCAGCCAGCGTGGCCGACCTGCAGATGTGCTGGGAGAGAAACACCATTTCAGGATCAAAGGTTCCTCAGGTGTGCACAGCTGACGGAACACCTGGGACTCCGGATTCTTCTGAGCCAGAAAAACAGGTCCCAAAGCGTTATCAGCACCGAGGCTCCGGCAGTCAGTCTGAAGGTGCCTAGAACTCAACCAAAGCCGCCACGAGGACAAGCCAGAGGCACCAGAAGTGCCTAAGATGTGTGCCACGCGCTGGGCATGGCACTGAAAAGCTCACTTCATCTTCTCATGGGAATATCACCAAAGCCTGTGAGGGAGACGAGGCAGGCAGCAGGTTTCACAGGTGACATGAGAAAAAGAGGTACAGGAAGGTTAAGGGAGGAAACAGGTGCAACAAAGAGGGGTAAGCTCAGATTTGTCCAAACCAGCCCCCCCACCCCAGCCTCCAAGCCTGGGAGCTTCCAGTTAGTGTGGGAGGAGCAACTCTGGGGACGGGATTTGTGTTTGTGTGTGCACCAATTAAGGGAGAATGGTTTTGCAGCTTTTAAAAAAATTCTAAAGGAAATATAAAGGCTATTACTGAGCTTAAATATTCTTACGCCACTTTGCTTTTCACTGAAGAGATCATTTGGAGGGTTAGACTTCCAGACATCAGACAGCTGCATCTCTAAACTGTGTTTGGGTGGGGTCACGGAAGGCTGCTTGCCGACTGGGAAGAAGGGAGCCAGGATTTAGTTAGAGTGGGAGCCGTGGCCCACCACAGAGCGGGCAGCTGTGAGGGGATAGAGCAGGTGGGGCGCACTTCTGAGTGCACCACATCTTTCGTAACACAAAAGCAACGTATACTCCGTGTAAACCAACGTCTCCAAAATACTGGACAGCCCCAGTCTGCGTTCGTGGACTCTCCCAGACCTGCCCACGGCCCGTCCTGGCTGCTGTGAAAACCCTTGCAGTTAGGGGACCAGCCAAGTCGTCAGGAGCAGTAAGTGGACCGTTAGCAGGAAAGGTCACTCCTCGGGCTGGGGACTCGAAAGAGGGGAGGCGGGCCTTGTGGCCATGTGACTGTGTGTCCCGCACATCATTGCCTGTCTACCTCAGCTGGGGCACCAGACCTCACTTCCCTCTGCACTTCTGTTAAATCCTTCCAGAGCAAGCATCCTCTCTCGGGCTCTCTCTGCCCACAACACTCCTCCCAAACCCGTTCTACCACTGCAGTGTTTTCAGGAGTCAAGGCAGGCAGCCCTAGGCTCAGTCAGACAGAGACCGAACAGACCAAGTCCCCAAGCAGGACACCCGACTCTTCAGGAGTCACAGGCCGGGGCCTGGGGTAAGGGCTTACTCCATGACAAGGCACACCCTGGACACCTGCTCCTTGGCCTCACAGCTACAATTCCTAACTCAGCTGTTCTGCATGCTCTGGACTGAAAAAGCGAGACACTGCAGCCTAACTCAGCCAAACAAGACGCTGCAGCTACTCCGGAAGGGGCTCTAACCCTGTGCACGGCCTGTTAAGCCACTCACAAGAGAGGCTGATCTCTGCTCTTCACACCTTAAGGGAGCAACAAGATGAACTGTCCCAGGTGAAATGGTCCAAAAGGAGAAAACGGCAGGCTAGCAACTTCATCCCTCGATGCTGGAACTCAGTCTTTGAGAACTTCTTAATCAGGTACTTTATTTCATCCAACATATCCAAACTACTGTCACCATGCAATCACTTTAAACATTATTTTTACTTTCTCTGCAACAAGTCTTCAAAATCTGATGTGCACTTTCCATTTAAAGCCTGTTATCAAGTAGGTTGCTAAATTTTTAGCATTTAAGGTAAACATAGATCTGCTCCCCAATAAAACTGTTTTTAAGAGAACAAATCCTGTTACATTGCTTCAGCTTTAAAATTTTTTATTATTACTTTTTTTTTTTTTTTAATTTTTGACAGGCAGAGTGGACAGTAGAGGGAGACAGAGAGAAAGGTCTTCCTTTTTGCTGTTCGTTCACCCTCCAATGGCCACCGCGGTAGGCGCACTGTGGCCGGCGCACCGCGCTGTTCCGATGGCAGGAGCCAGGTGCTTCTCCTGGTCTCCCATGGGGTGCAGGGCCCAAGCACTTGGGCCATCCTCCACTGCACTCCCTGGCCACAGCAGAGAGCTGGCCTGGAAGAGGGGCAACCGGGACAGGATCGGTGCCCCGACCGGGACTAGAACCCGGTGTGCCGGCGCCGCAAGGCGGAGGATTAGCCTACTGAGCCGCGGCGCCGGCCTATTATTACTATTTTTTAAATGGCCACAACGGGCAGAGCCACACCAATCTGAAGGCAGGATCCAGGTTCTTCTTCCCAGTCTCCCATGTGGGTGCAGGGGCCCAAGCACTTGGGCCATCCTCCACTGCCTTCCCAGGCCACAGCAGAGAGCTGGATTGGAAGAGGAGCAGCCGAGATCAGAACCGGCGCCCATATGGGATGCCGGTGCCACAGATGGAGGACCAACCTACTGTGTCACAGAGCTGGCCCCTCCAGCTTTAAAATCTAAACTAACTGAACTGAAACTGGACCTTCAGTCCCCAGCTGCAGCAGCCATGCTAAAGTGAGCTCTGGAGGAGGCAAGCTGGTCGCGCCACAGTGCTCTCTCTTCCTCTCAGGCAGTGAAGCCACTGACCTCACCACCACCACAGGACGCACTGCTGCACGCCACACGTCAAGCGCCAGACCTGGGTCACACAGGAGCCCCCTCCTGCCCGTCCCAACCCCCTCCCACTGCCTATCCACCCGTCTGCCTTCCTCACTGCAAGACTTCAGGGCACAAGGACTGTCTTTTTCACCTGTTTCCCCGGGACCCAGCACAGGGCCTCCTGGGGCAGCGAGGACAGCAGCCAGACGAGGTCTCTGCCCAGAAGCACACACATGTGGGTCTCCACAGGTGAGCACAGGCTGACTCGGGATGCTGGGAGGTGTGAAAGGGCACACTGTGGTGTAGTGGGTTAAGCTGCCACCTGCAGTGCCAGCATCCCAGTTCGAGTCCTGGCTGCTCCTCTTCTGAGCCAGCTCTCTGCTGTGGCCTGGGAAAGCAGTGGAAGATGGCCTAAGTGCTTGGGTCCCTGCACCCACATGGGAGACTCGGAGGAAGCTCCTGGCTCCTGATAGGACAAGCTCTGGTTGTTGTGGACATTGGGGAAGCGAACCAGCAGATGGAAGACCTGTCTCTCTCTCTGCCTCTCTGTAGCTCTGCCTTTCAAATAAATGAATTAAAAAAAAAAAAAAAGAAAGAAAGAAATGGCACGCTGCTTGGACGAGAAGGCACACAGGGAGAAGGCAGCAGGATCAGGGACAAAATCTCCGTGAACAGTTAGATTCCCAGAGCCTCCTCACAAGAATCCCTCGCTGAACCCTGTACCACCTTCTGCGACACACAGCCTGGGCCGTTCTCTCACAGGCCCTCCTGGGACACGGTCCTAGAGATCCACTCCCAGACCCCTACTGCACAAAGCCCCAAGGGTCTGGAGATGGCTGGTGTGGCACTTCCCAGACGCAGTCAGCAAATGTCCTCACGCAGGCCCCACAGACGAGAGGACCACCACACCCGACACCCGACCAAGCAATGCAGGTCTCGGCCACAGGACTTCCCAGTCTCAACGATGACAAGGAATCCGGACATCGAGGTTGGGCCAATCCGTTCTTAATCAACAGGCGATGCTTCCCACAAGCACATCCCGGGCGGGCACTGAGTGCAACACACCTGGGCAAACACCAGGTGGAGCGTTTCCTATGCTGTCTCATGAACGAGCTGCAGGAATTCCCAGAGCATGAGAACGTTCTCCAATGTGCTGACAGCTTTAAGAATAATCAAATAACGGATGCCCGCTTTCAGGGAACTGACTTCCATACATACCTTTTCCTAAAACGGATCTGCCCAAGAAAGAGTAGGGCTCAGAGCAACACTCTGACGGGGTGACCACAGCCGGGGCACTGGGGGCTCTGCTGCACAGATGAGTGGCCTGTGCCCTTGCTCCCTGTACCCCTCAGGCTCTCTGTACTTTAACCCACTCCCCGAGACTAACTTCCCCAAAATGCTGCTTGCCTTCTTTGCTTCCCTGCTGGAAATCCCTGCAGATCCCCCGCAGTGTCTCCTGTTCCCACCACCACGCCCTCACCCACACTGCATCACCTGCCTGGGACCTCGTCCTGCTCCACTCGGAAGTCCTGCTCGGCTCTCCACGGACCATTGGCCATTCAGTCAGTACCCAGTGCTGCCCTCTTTGGCAAGTCCCTCTTACACCTCACAGCACCCTAAATTACTGCACAGTGTGTGAGAGAGGTTCTGACTCCAGCTCTTGTGCTGTGTAAAGTAAACTTGACAAAGTTACATAATGACTTTGAACCTTTGTGTCATGTGTAAAACAGGAATATCCCTTACACCATAAGTGGGGAGGCAAACTATCTCAGCTGCTAGAATCCAAGCCCAGCCCACTTCACCTGCTGAGGGAGCTCGGGCCTGAAACAGGGCCCCACACCCAACACACTTTCAGTCCACACTTGGTGAATTAACCACCACAAGAGGAACGAGCAACAACATTTCACTCCACTTGGTTTAATCTACTTCACAAGCCTCTGATGCAGGCAGAGCTATTACTCTTACTTCTCAGAGAAGGAGCGAGGCCTCAGGCTGGAGGAAGTCAGAGAGAGCCAAGGGCTGAACCAGGCAGTGCAGCCCACCACACAGGACGGGCTGCTCGGCTCTGAATGCCCCTTTCCTGCCCACATTCAGTCTTCACTCACACTCAGTCTGTCACCAGGCATGCGTGTGGTGCATCAGCTGTTACCTAGGATGCCACCTCTATCAGCGTGCCTGGGCCGCAGTCCTGCCTCCACTTCGGAGTCCAGCTTCCTGCTAACAGATACTCTCCAAGGCAGTGGTAATGGCCCAAGTGCTCACACGGGAGACCTGGACTGAGACCCAGACTCCTGGCTTTGGCCTGGCCCAGCACTGGCTACTGTGCTGCAGTGAACTAGTGAATGGAAGACCTCTGTCTACTGTTTCTGTCTCTGCCTTTCAAATAAAGTGAAAATGAATAAAAATCAAAAAAGAAAGATCTCGTCTGTTTCTCTGGCTTGCTCTCTTCAGCACCAGGCACCCAGCAGCCCCCGGACCCCAGGCCGGTAAATGCTGTTAAAATGGCCCCATGCGCCACATCTAACAGGCGACCTGCAGGGAAGATCCAGGAGCAGGAGGCTACGGTGTGGGCCTTACCTTGCCCTTGAACAGGATCACCGGGCAGACAAACCGTCCCCTGCACCTGGCCATCTTGCTGCGGTTGATGAGGTCTTGCAACTTGCTCACCTGCACGGTGCTCTCGAACCTAACACGTGGGGAAGAGAGGCAGGTCAGGCTGGCTCCTCGCGGGGCTCTCTGTGTGTGTTCTCCATAAAATGTGGGTAAAAATACTCATCGGAAATGGAATGCATGCTTTAATTCTTAAATCCTACATAACTGATGTAGTTCTTCAGGAAAGACAAGAGTGCTGAGGAAATGTAAGTCACCTTGATTGGAGAACTTGGGGGAGCAAAGTGAGCTGAACCAAAGGTAAGGTACATGACCTACCAAAACACACACAGTACACTCAACACTGATCATGCTTACAATGTCCAGTTTCTTGGTCGCAGGGTAAGTCTGGTATCCTGGAGACCCTCTAGAAATCATGGGGCCATTCTTGCGACCTTTGAGGGGGTGGGATGAGACGAAGGCTCATGGCCCCCATGGCTGTAAGTCTGATATCCCAACACAGCCCCACCATCCTCAACAGTCGAAATAGCTAACAGGGCTGGGAACACTGGGACAAAGCAGGCGAGAGAGAAGCCACCTGAGGCACTGAGAGGCACAGGAGCCAATGCAGTAGTTTGGCAAGAAAGCTCCCCCAAGTCACACCACTATCAAGACTCACTTCCCTAAAATAGGGTCTACGCTCACAGACCCATCCACCAACCCTTAGGAGAGACCTGCCATCAGCCAGCCAGAGCTGCCAGCAGCATGAACAGCAGGGGGCAGCGACGGGAGCGCAGGACGCTTTCCCAGAAGGCAGGACAGCGGCGCAAGGGCGGCACGGCAGTCATGCTCCCTCCTGAGACCAGGCTTCAGGCCGAGGTCTGGACAGCGCAGAACTCCAGCTCACAGCACAGCGCCTGACCTGAGCCCTGGCTACTCCACCTCTGATCCAGTTGCCTGCGAACGCTCTCCTTGGGAGGCAGCAGGCGATGGCTTGAGTAGCTGGGTCCCTGTCCCTCATTGTAGGAGACCTCGCTGGAAGTCTGGGCTCCTGGCTTTGCCATGGCCCAGTCGTGGCTGCTGAGGGCATTCAGGGAATGAACCTGTGGATGGGAAATCTGTTTCTCATGGCCAGCTTTGTGGCAAAGTGGGTTAAGCCTCCGTTTGCAGTGCCAGCATCCCATTTAACTCCTGGCTGCTTCACTTCTGATCTAGCTCTTTGCTAATGTGCCTGGGAAAGCAACAGAAGACAGCGCAAGTGCTTGGGCTCCTGCATCCACGGGGGAGACTCAGAAAGAGCTCCTGCCTCCTGGCTTCAGCCTGGCCCAGCTGCCACCGCTGGGGCCATCTGGGGAGTAAACCAGCAGATGGAAGCTTTCTCTGTCTCTTCCTCTTTCTCTTTAAAATAAATAAATAAATAAATCTTAGAGAAAGAAAGTTAGTTGCTACGTTTTCTTGAGAATATAGCTGAGTTCAAGTTCAACAGGCTCTTTAAGCAAAACCCAGTTCAAGCGTTTGACAGTGCTGCAGAGTGTGGGGTGTATGAGGAGGACTTGGCTTTCCAGAGCGCATTTCTCTGGGAGGTGTAACTTAAGAAGCAATTTCTGTAACTGATTGTTCTCTGACGCACAGCACAAAGGGGAAGAGCAATGTGAAGAGCTCACAGGCAGTGAGGACCCCAGCCGGACTTCACACTCAGCTTGTGGACAACCCAGGGACGCTGCCTTCCCCATCTGTCTGCGAAGTGGAAACGCACCTCAGTGAGACAACTGCCGGCTAATTCACACTGCACAGGACACTCAACGGCAAGCACGGCACTTCCTCCACTGGCTGGTCCCAGGCCACTTTCCATGGATCTGGTCGGTGCTACCTATGACTTCCAAATCCCACGTAGCTCATACCAGGAGCTCTCCCTGAACCCTAAATGCCTTCGAGGTGCATCTGATACTCCCAGGCTGAGTCCTCCACTCAGCCAACCGTCCACAAAAGCAAGGCGAGGACACAGCAGCACTCCAAGGGTCCCTGGGGGTCTCAACGTAAAGAGGCCTCTTCTCATTAGGCCTGTTGGCGGTTCCCGATCACCCTACTCAAAGAACAAACTCAGTTTCTGTTCTCCCTCTAGTTCTTGTTTCTATTTTTGTCACCTCCTGTCCTTACGCTCTTTTTAGTAAAGTGCCAAGCAGTGAGCTGTGCCTAGTACATGATACATCTGAGTAAAATAACGCAGACTTAAGTATTTATAATAGGGGCACTGAGACTGCTGGTAACTTGCTGCCTGGAGGTAAGACTGCTCCTGAGGTTTATTTAACTGAGTTCCTTCTGGCTAGATTTTACTTTTCCCAAGCAACATTTACACCAAACTACTTTCAAAACAACCAGGGAATGGCTTTGTCACACAGGGGAAGCGTTAGCACACCAACAGCATGCCTCCCTCACTACGCTGGCTGTTCCTACCACGTACCCCAAAACTTGCTGAGAGAAAGGTCATAGCTGCTATTATTTGACACCAGACACAAAATAGGGCTCATGCTCACATCTTAGTCCACGTGAGCTGACCTTGGAGATGTCCAAGGTCCCTGAACAGGCTAAGCAGGGGAGCTGACAATTTAAACCCTGGTGAGCAGCCACTACATCCATGGTATTTCTGTATCTTGCTAATTTTTTTTTTAGTGATTTTAAAGCATATTTTCTTCCTATTTGAAAGACAAAGAGAAACACACACACACACACACACATACACCTACCTTCCATCTGCTGGGTCAACCCCTGATAACCTGTAGCACCCAACTCTGGGCCAGGCAGAAGCCAGGAGATAGGAACTCAGTCTGGATCTACAACATGGGTAGCAGGGACCCAACTACTTAAGCCATCACCTCCTGCCTCCCAGAGCGCACGTTTGCAGGAAGCTGTATGAGAAGTGGAGCAGGCACTCTGATAAGGGGTGCAGCTGTCCCAAGCCTACACCACTGTGTCTGCGATTTTAACCGGAAAGCGCTCCCTCTAATTCTGGCTCCTGCGATACTACTGCTGCTACTACGCGTTGGTCTAAGAGCTTCACTGTCCGGCTTCCGCTGACCCCTGAGGTCCATGACACAGCAGCAGCTGAGTGAACATGTGCTGAAAACGCACCTCAGCGCTTCAGAAGTCCTTGTCCACGCTTCTGCTTCCACACAACGGGGCCAAGCTGGGAAGGTGTGTGAACAGGAGCAGCTCTACTCTCAGTCTAACCAGTGCCACAGTAACACAAAACCAGGCGCTGAAAGAACCCGAACATTCCATTTCTTCCTACACGAGCCCCCTTCCCTTCAACAACAAACAGGCTCTGCCTGCTCAGTACCACCTCAACACCACTGCAAGGTACTGCGAGGAGTAGAAGCAAACCCCAGCAGCTCCTCAAGAGCTGTGCCTAGGGGCCCTGCAGGACAAGGCAGGACAGCCAGGCGGTAACGAAGGAAAAGACAGGCAGGTGGGCAGAGTCCAGTCAGCAGACCTGGAACTTCAGCCCAGTTCACTGACTGCCTCAGTGATCCTGGGCCAAAGCAAGTTACTTGTGTGGGCTTCAACGTCCTCAGCTGTCACCTGGAAGTGATACTGTCTGCCTCACCGAGCGGCTGCAGAACAGCAGCAAGGCCGTGTGTAAAGCCCGCACCTGCCGAACAGCAGGCATCAACAGCCGCTAGCTTCCTTCTCCTAAGGGCGGCACTGAATCAGCACCCAGTTCCTTTTCCCACCGAAAACTTCTCTTGGGAGATCAAGACAGAGTTCCTCAGTGGAGGGAGATAAAGGGTCTGCCACCCTTGGGGGCCTGTTAAAAAAGGCAAGTCCCAGACCCCACCTCAGATGTACCACAGGGGCCTTGGGCCAAGATCCCCCAGTGGCTGACTCAGCCTAAACCACTGTGACTAGAGCTGAGCCTCCAAGCAGAAGGACATCAGGTCACGGGGTCAAACCAGCGGCCAGCACTGAGGAGGCGGACAGGAGCGGAGGGACAAAGCAAAAAACAGAACAAACCAACATCTCTTGCTAAGAAAATTTAGCTTACAGGTTTAAGGCATTAGGAAAAGATAAGAACTATAAAAAAGCGGTTCAAAAACAGCAGGATTGGCGAGGCCTGGAGGCTCTGGAGTCCTGGCTGATTCAAGTGAGGACGCACCACAGCTTCTGTGAGCCCCCCGTAAGCCCTTGCTACGGGTTTTCTTAGGGAATCCACCACAGCCTCCTGAGATGGCCACCTGCACAGACGTGGCCACCTTGCACAGGAGTCCCTAAGGCTGAGCTGACCTCCCACACAGCTGTGCCTTCTCCGGCCCCACCCACAGGTCGTGGCCTGCAGCAGTCCCCAGCCTGTGGCACAGGTAAGACATCTAGGAGCGCTCCCACGCAGGGATTCTGGAAATTCTGATTCAGAAGGCTCCAGGGCCCCCAAATCTGTGATCTTAGCAAGTGCTCAGGAGATCCTGGCCCAGTCCCACCACTGCCACACCCACAGGTCCACACTCCCAGGCCTGATCACCAGGACTTCACCCAAGCTGGCCACAGCACACATTTCAGGGAAACTCCTGCTCAGCCTCCCAGACCCAGCCCAGAAGGCTCTCTACCATGACGCCTTCCCAAGCACTCACACCAGGCAGAATTAAGCATGACGGGGCTTCTCAAATCCCAGTGTGCATCTGAGTCACCTGGGCGTCTGGCTGCACTGTGCCTCTGGTGCAGGGCTCTGGGCCTGAGATCCTGCCCTTCTAGCAAGCCCCTGGTGCATGGGCAGCTGTGCGCTGAGCAGCCCGGACTGCTGCACTTCCCACCTCAGCTGCAGCACTCATCACGTCTCACCCACGTGCCGGGTGGGGTGGGAGGTCACATGCTGTTGACAACAGCTCCTGCAGCTCCACATCAGCAGCAGGCAGGGAGACTAGAGGTACCAACTTTGACCTCCAGAGAAAGCATTTCTTGGAAACAACGCTGTGATCGGTTGTTAGAGGCAAACAGCTGCCACCCTGCGCCTTGTGTCTAGCCTGGCAAGACTATTCTCCCACATAAGGCACCCAGGCCTTGGTACACTCTCAGTAAATGGTGACTCTTATTTCCAGCTCCTACAACAAACATGTCAGGCCTGTATTAGCCCCTCTATATTGGTGACTGCACAGTTATCTAGAAAGTTAGCTGTCCTGGCCGGCGCCGCGGCTCACTAGGCTAATCCTCCGCCTTGCGGCGCCGGCACACCGGGTTCTAGTCCCGGTCGGGGCACCGATCCTGTCCCGGTTGCCCCTCTTCCAGGCCCGCTCTCTGCTGTGGCCAGGGAGTGCAGTGGAGGATGGCCCAGGTGCTTGGGCCCTGCACCCCGTGGGAGACCAGGAGAAGCACCTGGCTCCTGCCATCGGATCAGCGCGGTGTGCCGGCCGCAGCGCGCCTACCGCGGCGGCCATTGGAGGGTGAACCAATGGCAAAAAGGAAGACCTTTCTCTCTGTCTCTCTCTCACTGTCCACTCTGCCTGTCAAAAAAAAAAAAGAAAGTTAGCTGTCCTGGGGCTGGCGCTGTGGTGTAGCAGGTATAGCAGGTGCCTGAGACACCAGCATTCCCTACCCAAGCTGCCTGTTCAAGTCCTGGCTGTTCCACTTCTGATCCAGCTCGCTGTTCATGTGCCTAGGAAAGCAGCAGAAGATGGCCCAAGTATCTGAGCCCCTGCACTCATGTGGGAGACCCCTAAGAAGCTCCTGGCTCCTAGCTTTGACCTATCTCAGCCTGTTGCGGCCATTTGGGGAGTGAATCAGTGGATGGAAGTTCACTCTCTCTGCTTCTGCTTCTCTGTAATTCTGCCATTCAAATAAATAGATAAATAAATAAATCTTAAAATAAGGACTTAATTGTCCTGACAGTAAGAATTAATTAACATGGAGTAGAGAACGGAAAATGGAAAAACTAAGAACATCTGTTAGTGAAACGGCACAGTCTTATCTGTGGTGCCATCTAAGCCCCGGACGCCACCTTAGGCTCTAGCCCCTGCTGCCACTGCTAGAAGCCAGGTGACCAGAGGCCCAACCACAGGTGTCAGCTCTACTCAACCTTAATGGGATTCACTGCTCCCCTGGCAAAGGTTTGACAGGACCTGTTCTCGAACACATGCTCTCTCTCTCTGTCTCTCGCCCTTTCCCTCAGGCCCATTGGGCTTCCCTCACCCACAATAAACCTTTTCTCTAACTCCAGTGTTTGGTGTTTTGTGACAGCCTTACACATCAGAGTTGGTTACAGAGTCAGCAAGTAGGGTAGCAGAATGTAAACTCAGGCAGTGCCACGCGACACTGGGCTCCTAACACTGCCCGTGGGAAACCTCCTAAGCCTGTCTTCACACAGCACGACTCCCAGCCACATGTGAAAAAGGGCACTGAGTGTCACAGACGTGAAGTCAGCTGTCCTAGGACAACAAGCTCTGGGGTGGGAATGAGAGGGAAATCTCGGGTTAGGATTCTGACCCTTCACTCAATGCCATGCCACCTTGACAGGGTAGCTTCCCAATCCCTGGGAAAAGTGAGCCCGCCCCGCGAGCTGCAGATTCCTGGCCTGGCGAAGAGCCGGCAGGGCCTCGCAGACATGCACGCTACGCCACACGATGCTCACGTGTCTTTCTCCTTCTCAGAGCTCTCATACTCGAGGAACACGATGTGCCGGGGGTAGTGGCCACAGATGTCCCCATTCACGTTTGGGATCACACTGAAACAGTAGTCTCGGCCAAACAGCTCCAGACATCGCTTCTCAATGCGCTCCACCTGCACAGAGGAAACAGAGAAGACGCTGGGACTCTGAGGGTGAGCACTGGGTCACTGAGTGACAAATGCCTCAGTGCTGGGAAGAGACACGAAGCTGGGTCCCAGCACGGTGTGGAGTTCACTAACTGAGGCTGGAAGGACTCTGAACTGCAGATACAACTATGTATGTCGAGCATTTAAGGTGGGGGGACTACAGCTTTCAGGCAGCCCCCAACCCATAAAACCATACAACTCAGGGTTCAGCACTGGAGCTGTCACCTGTGACGCTGGCATCCCACATGAGCACTGGTTCAAATCCTGCCTGCTTCACTTACCCTCCAGTTCCCTGCTGTTGTGTCTGGGAAAGCAGCAGGAGGTGATCAAAGTACCAGGGACCTTGCCACCCATGTAGGAGACCCTCGTGAACTCCCAAGGCTCCGGCCTTTGGCCTAGCCCAGCCCTGGCTGTTTTGGCCATTTGAGGAGTAAACCAGCAGACAGGAAATCTCCCTCTCATGGGGGTGGTGCCATGACATAGCAGGTGGCACTGGCATCCCATATGGGCACTGGTTCAAGTCCAGGCTGCTCAACTTCTGATCCATCTCTCTGCTATGGCCTGGGAAAGCAGCAGAGGATGGCCCAAGTCCTCAGGCCCCTGCACCATGTGGGAGACCTGGAAGAAGCTCCTGGCTCCTGGCTTCTGGCTTTGGATCGGCCCAACTCTAGCAGTTGCAGCCATTCGGGGAGTGAACCAGCAGATGGAAGATCTCGCTCTCTTTGTAACTCTGCCCTTCAAATAAATAAATCTTAAAAAGAAAAAGAAAGAAGACAATCTCCCCCTTTCTCTGTAACTCTACCTTTCAAATACAATATATCTTTTCTTAAAACAGCAACTATAGAGTTCTCCATGTGACAACAGCCAGCACTAATCTTCCCCCTCCCTGCCCTCCCCACTCACTAGTGAGGAGAAACTCAGTCAGTCCAAGCAATCACAGCTGCAGACAAAGCCGTCTCCTCCAACACCATTTGCTTATGAAACTCAAGGCACAGCTCACCCTGAAGTGGTTCCTGTTTTGTTCACAGTTCAGGGAAAAGCCCACGAGAATAAAGGTAAAACCTGTGACAGCTCACGTCTGCAGCAGAGCAGCAGACAGAGGCGAGGCCGGCACGGCTAAGTCGCTTCGACTCAACTCTTATCTCTGGAGGTGTCTGGAAGGGCAGAGGTCCAGAAAAACCAGACTTTCCAGGGTGGACACTGTCTTCCCGCCAAAGGCCGGCTGGGGATTTATAACATTCAGATCCTACAAAATCAACCTAAGAACTGGCCTGCCACAATTGGCTGGATTCTGAGTCCCGCCTGCGGCTGCTTTGGCAAGGCCAGACCAGGCGACTTCACGGCTTCATGTGGCCCGCAGGCGGAGGAAACCCCCTCCACCTACAGCCACTCACAAGACTAATGGGGAAGAAAAACTCACAGTGCACTGGAGCCTCATTAACAAACCTCAAAACACTGCCAAGTCCAGGCCTGCGGCACCTGCAGGATCTCTACCTCCAGCAGGTACCTCCGATGCCGCTGGACAGGCGGCCCCCCGGTGACGCTCTGCAAGACCACCGGTCACTCGGGCCAGTAGGTGCCACCAAACGGGTCCCAGCACAGGGACAGTTTCGTGGCCCGGGATGGAATAGACGCCACGGGACACCCTGGCTCTAAGGCTGCCGGAGCCACGTGGGGATGAGAGAAGGCTGGGTCAGTGCGCCTGGAACCTCCGGCCAGGCGTGGGGCGGGGACGACTGACCACACCAGGAGCCCTACAAATCCGGCAAGTAAGACTGGGGGAACCCGAGGGAAGAATCAAGAGGAAGTGAGACCCGCTTTCGACACAGCAGCGCGGCAGACGGTGGTCTTCCTGCTCTCTGGGGGAAGGAAAGGGGCGGCTGCGTCGGGCTGGGGCTGTGTAAGGAGACAGCCACGCGGCTCATCCCGCGGCTCCACCCGCCCCTGCCTCCAGCAGCCCCTGCCACCTGAGCTCCCACCTGCAGCAGCGCTCGCCCATTCGGACTTCCCGTCGGGAGCTTCCGACCTGACACCGGACCAAGCCCTCAGCGGGCACTGACGGCGTGGACGTGACCTTCGACCCTGCCCCTAACCTCTGGCCCCGGGTCTCAAACCTACACGCGCTCCCGGTTCGGAGCCCAGAGAACCCCCGCCTCGTGCTCCTCGGCGGACGCGCCCACTCCAGCCGGCCCCAGACCCCTGACCTCGGCCTTTGGCCTGTACCTCCCCGGCCAGCGCCCTGCGGCTCACCCTCGAGCCGCTCGTCCCGCTGCCGTCCTTGGCTCGGTACTGAGTCCGCGAGAACTCCTCCAGCAGCTCCGCGAGCCCCGGCTC
The DNA here is from genome assembly GCF_033115175.1 of Lepus europaeus. Taxonomy (NCBI): domain Eukaryota; kingdom Metazoa; phylum Chordata; class Mammalia; order Lagomorpha; family Leporidae; genus Lepus; species Lepus europaeus. The sequence continues at coordinate 7,327,229 of NC_084835.1, read as the reverse complement.
CTGCGGCGGCGGGGTGCTCGAAGAGCCCGAGTGTCCTGCCGAGGCGGCGGCGGCGGCGGCCCGCGCGCCGGCCATGGTACAGCCCCGCGTCCCGCTCAGCGCGCCGCAACCCAGCCCATGGCACCTGGCGGCATCCACTCCGACTCCGGAACCTCCCGAACCGCCTCAGCCACCGCCTTCCTCTCCCACTTCCGGCCCCGCCCCACTCCGCCGGATGTTTACGCCAGCCCTAGCCAATCGGAGCCCGGGACTGGCGCCCTGCCCACGACTACCGGCCCGCCCCTGACGCGGAGCGATCCAAGTGGTCTCGCGGGAGGAGTTGGCCTGCGCTCGCGGGGATGCGTGCTCCGCCCCTCGGGGTTTCCCCTGGGGAAGCCGGGATGAACCACTGAGGCTGCCGGGGTGGAGGAAGGAGCCACTGGGGAGAGGCTGGGGGGGAGCGGAATAACCCAACGCAGGGAGGAGAGGGGGGAACGCGGGGAGCCGCGCATCAGTGTTGGCGGCCATTAGAGCCGTGGTGGCTCACGTTACCTCAGAGCGCCGCTCTCCCGCGGCCCTTTGAGGGCAGTGCACTACCTCACGACCGCTGGGAGTCAGGTGAAAGTGACTGGGTGCCTGCGGTCTTCCTCCGCAGCGGGGCATCAGGACGTCCCGAAGGCGGGTGACGGGGCCGTGCCGGCGGGCCAGCCCCTCCGCTCCGGGCGTCCCTCACCGCTCACCGCTCACCGCTCACCGCTCCTCGCGGCCTGAGCGGTCCTCGGACAGACGGACTGCCGCCCCCGCAGGGCAGAGCCGGCGGTGCTGAGCGCGCCCTCCTCCGGCTGGGCACGCGGGGCTCGCGGCCTCCCCGGCCGGGCTGCGGGGCGGGGGATGGGCGGGGACGGGGCATGGACGGGCGGGGGGCGGACGGTGGACAGTGCAGTGGACCGGGCGGTGGGTGGTGCAGTGGACCGGGCGGCGGACGGGGCGGCGGACGGGGCGGCGGACAGTGCAGTGGACGGGGCGGTAAACGGGGCAGTGGGCGGGCGGTGGACGGTGCAGCGGACCGGGCGGGGGACGGGCGGCGTCCGGGCGGCGGGGGACGGCTTTCTCCTGCTCTCACGGACGGCCGCACGGTCGCAGCCGCTTTCCCCCACGCGGCCCGTGTTTTGCAGCCCCACAGGTCTTCATTCTCAGCGGTGCTCCAGTGGATGAGCGTGACAACTTCGTTTTGCTCAGTTGCTGACGTGCATCCTGCCTGGAGCCTTGAGCTGTTAAAATAGTGCTCCTATGCGCTGTTTCGGGGAGACACAGAAACTCTGTCAGGCAGATTCCAGGGAGCAGACCCCTGGGCTGTACGGTCAGTGCACGCACAACCCCTCGTGTGGTTACGGCACGGGAGCCATGTGGGGGGTCCACACCCTCGCCATCACTCGGTCCTTTTCATTTTAGCAGCGTTGGGAGAATGGATGGTACCTTGTGTTTTTAAAAACCAACTTTAGGGGCTGGCGTTGCAGCCAGCGGGTTAAGCCGCCACCTGCCATGCTGACATCACAATCCTGGCTCTCCACTTCCGATCCAGCTCCCTGCTAATGTGTGTGGGAAAGCAGCGGAAGATGGCCCAAGTCCTTGGGCCCCTGCACCCACGCAGGAGACCCGGATGGTGTTCCAGGCTTCTGGCTTCAGCCTGGCCTAGCCCCAGCCCACTGCAGCCATCTGGGGAATACATCACAGGATGGGAGATTTGGCCGTCCCTCTCCTTCTTTGCCTCTCCCACTCTATAACTCTTTCAAAACAAAAAAAAAAAAAAAAAAAAAGAAGAAGAAGAAGAAGAAAAAGCTGGCCTTATGTACAGGGTTTACACAGAAGTGCCCAGGTGGCCACTGGCCAAGGAGATACACAGCAGAAATGTCACTAGTCTAAGTGGGCCCGCTGACCACCAGAAAACGTATTAGCCACCCGGGCCTGCCTGGTAGTCACAGAAACACAGGTAACAGCGAACAACTTAACACACAGACTCAACCTGTTTACATGGACTTCCATAGGTTCCAACACTAGCTCTCTCTCTGCCCTTAAATACTTTTGGGGACCAAAAAACAGCTTTACTGAGGTATTGGAGTATGCACAGTAAAATTCACTACCTTTAATTGTACATTTTGATAGGTGTCGCCAAATTATAAAGCCACCACAATAAATCATTGCGAACATTTGGGCAGTGAACCAACAGCTGGAAGATCTCTCTCCCCTCTCTCTCCTCTGTATCACCCTACTTTGCAAATAAATAAAACTTAGAAAAAAATGTTGCCTACTTAGGTCCTGAAGATACAAAGGATCTTCAAAACGTTTATGGAAAAATGTGTATATGAAAAACTTAAGGGCTGACGCTGTGGCGTGGTGGGCTAAGCTTCTGCCTGAGGCACCAGCATCTATATGGGCGCTGGTTCGAGTCTTGGCTGCCTTTCTTCCGATCCAGCTCTCTGCTATGGTCTGGGAAAGCAGTGGAAGATGGCCCAAGTCCTTGGGCCCCTGTACCCGTGTGGGAGACCCAGAAGCTCCTGGCTCCTGGCTTCTGATCAGCCTGGCTCTGGCTTTTGCAGCCATTTGGGGAGTGAACCAGCAGATGGGAGACCTCTCTCTCTTTCCGTCTCCCTGTAACTCTGCCTCTCAGATACATAAATAAAACCTTTGAAAAGAAACAGAAAAACTTACTGAAGATATTGAATATCTGTGTCACCCCCAGAAAGTTCCCCAGAGTCCCATCCCAGGCTACCACTGGGTTAGGCTCTGTCTCTGGACTGTCCTGTGAGCGGAACCCCCCGTGAGTCCCCCTGTGTCTGGCTTCTTGCAGCAACGGTACTTTTTGGTTTTATTTTCCACTTCCCTGTTTAATGAAGCTGACCACCTTTCACGCCTTCAGAGCTAATTCTGGGCACTGCTTGTTAACCCTGTTCCCCCAGTTTTCTTTGGGGTTGTGCATATTTTTCTTGCTGGTTGGTAGCAGACATTGAATATTCAGGATGTGAGTTCTTTGATGAAGCATGTGCCCTGCACATATCTTCTCTCACTCTCTGGCGTGCCCTTTCTCTCTCCTCTTGTGCCTTCTCATAAACAGGACAACTTAACAGTAATATACTGTCAAGTTTATCCATTTTTTTTTTTCTTGTTGCGAGCACACTGTACACTAGCAGGTTAAAGAAATCTTCGCTTGGAGGTTGGTGTTGTGGAGTAACTCATTAAGCCATGCCTGCAATGCCAGCATCCCGTATGGGTGCTAATTCCAGTTAGGGCTGCTCCACTTCCAAACAAGCTCCCTGCTGGTGCACCTGAGAAAGCAGCCTGAGATGGCCCAGGTGCTTGGGCCCCTGCCACGCCTGAGGGAGACCTGAAGGAAGTCCTGGCTCCTGGCTTTCTACCAGCCCAGCTCTGGCTACTGGGGCCATTTGGGGAGTGAACCAGCAGATGAAAGATCTCTCTCGCTCTCTGTGTGTCTCTGTCTCTCTCTCTCTTTCAAATAAATATATAAACCTTGAAAAAAAAGGAAGGAAGGGAGGAAGGGAGGAAACCTTTGCCTGGAAGTGGGTATTGTGGTGCACGGGGTTAAGCCACCACTTGGGACACCTGCATCCCATATTGGAGGACCTGGGTTTGAATCTTATATCTGCTTCCGATCCAGCTTCCTGCTTATGTGTGCCTTGAGAGGCTGAAAATAGTGGCTCAAATACTTGGGTCCCCAGATGGAGTTCCTGGCTCCTGGCTTCAGCCTGGTATAGCCCCACCTATTACACACATTTGGAGAAAAAATAAGTGGATGGAAGATTCTCCCTATCGGTCTCTGAAGCTCTGCCTTTCACATAAAGTAAATATTGAAAAATAATTTGGGGGACCAGCATTGTATCAGGTAAAGCCGCTACCTGCAACTCTGATATCCCACATGAGTTCACACCCCGGCTGCTCCACTTCTGATCCAGTTCCCTGCTAGTGGGCCTGGGAAAGCATTGGAGTGGCCCAAATCCTTGGGCCCCTGCACCTGCATGAAGCTCCTTGCTCCTGGCTTGGGACCAGCCCAGCCCTGACTGTTGCAGCCTTCTGGGGGGTGAACTAACAAATGGAGAATGCGTCTCTCCCTCTTTGTGTCTGTAACTCTTTCAAATAAATATGATTTTTTTTAAAAAGGAAAAAAACCGTATGCATGAATTTCAACATTTTTTGCACAAAAATAGACTATCTTTTCCCATGAACTTTTGGAAGTACTCTTCTAGTTGCCTGGGCTTTACTTCTAGAAAGTTCTATTGTCATTTATTGAGGTCTATAGTGATACATGAGTGACTGTGTTGTTGTTGTTGATGCGTGTATTGGTGTGTGGTAGGAGTCACAGGTAACGTATTTCCATGTGAATACGCAGTTGCCCCTGTGAGGAGAGAAGGGCAGAACAAAGAGGAGACACAACATGGACTCACAGCCAGAACGGGTTTATTCAAAAACCTGAGAGATGGCTACCAGCTTCTCAGGCATGTACACAGGGGGCGAACATGTGGCAGAAGCAAGGGTTTTATACAGCATGAGCTAGCTGAGGGCCATGAGGGGATGGGCGAAAGGTGTTCCAGGTGGGAGCAGGGTCCCAAGCACCTGGGCCATCCTCCATGCTTTCCCAGGCCATAGCAGAGAGCTGGATTGGAAGTGGAGCAGCCGGGATTGGAACTGGCACCCATATAGGATGCTGGCACTGCAGGCACTGGCTTTACCCACTACGCCACAGTGCCGGCCCCTGCATGCTGTCTTTTTTTTTTTTTTTTTGACAGGCAGAGTGGATAGTAAAGAGAGAGACAGAGAGAAAGGTCTTCCTTTTTGCCGTTGGTTCACCCTCCAATGGCCGCCACAGTAGGCGCGCTGCGGCCGGCACACCGCGCTGATCCGATGGCAGGAGCCAGGTGCTTCTCCTGGTCTCCCATGGGGTGCAGGGCCCAAGGACTTGGGCCATCCTCCACTGCACTCCCTGGCCACAGCAGAGAGCTGGCCTGGAAGAGGGGCAACCGGGACAGGATCGGTGCCCCGACCAGGACTAGAACCCGGTGTGCCGGCGCCGCAAGGCGGAGGATTAGCCTATTGAGCTGTGGCGCTGGCCTGCATGCTGTCTTTAATCCATTCTTCTGGGAGTTCCCTGACCCTCTTCTGATTCTGAGTGCTGCTAATTCATGAATCATTCATTGCTGAAATCAACATTGCCAATTTTTAAATTTAAATATTTATTCATTTATATGAAAGGCAGAGCTACAGAGAGGCAGAGGCAGAGAAAGAGAGAGGATCTTCCATCTGCTGGTTCGCTCCCCAAATGGCTGCAATGGCTGAGCTGAGCCTATCTGAAGCCAGCAGCCTGGAGCTTCTCCTTGGTCTCCCACACGGGTACAGGGGGCCAAGGACTTGGGCCATCCTCCATGCTTTTCCAGGCCATCTTGTATAGCAGAGAGCTGGATCAGCAGTGGAACAGCAAAAATGAGAACTGGATGCCTGCACTGCAGGTGGCAGCTTTACCCTCTACACCACAGCGCCCCCACTCTGCTAAATATAAAACAACAACCCTTCTCTCCACCCCAACGCAAGGTGGAGCTATCGGCAGAAGGAGCTGGGCATAGCTGTGGTGTAGTGGAATGGGCACCACCTAGAATGCCTGCCAGCATCCCATATGGGCACAAGTTTAAGCCCCAGCTGTTCCACTTCCAATCTGGCTCCCTGTTAATGTGCCGGGGAAAACAGCAGCAGATGACCCAAGTGCTTGTGAACTAGCAATGAAGATCTCTCTCTTTCTCTTTCCTTCTGATTCTCAGTAACTCTTTCAAATGAATAAATAAAATAAATCTTTTGTTTTAAAGAGGGGGTGGCATTGTGGCATAGTAGGTAAATCTGCCGCCTGCATTGCCAGCATCCCATATGGGCACCGGTTCAAGTCCCAGTTGCTCCACTTATGACCCAGCTTTCTGCTATGGCCTGGGAAAGTACAGTAGAAGATGGCCCAAGTCCTTGGGCCCCTGCATCCCCGTGGGGGAACTAGAGGAACTCCTGGCTCCTGACTTTGGATCAGCGCAGCTCCAGCTGTTGTGGCCAACTGGAAAGTGAACCAGTGGATGGAAGACTCTCTCTCTCTCTCTCTCTCTCTCTCTGCCTCTCCTTCTCTGTGTTACTCTGCCTTTCAAATAACTAAAATCTTTAAAAAAAATCAGCAGGTAGCAGGTGCTGGAGGAAACATGTGCTGAAACAGGGAGGAGGATGCGAACCCTGAGCTGGGGGTGACAGCAAGGATATAAACTGTTTCCCAGGTGCCAGGTTATGGCTACATGGGTAAAGCCACTGCCTGCAATGCCAGCATCCAAAATGGGCACCAGTTTGTGTCCCAGCTGCTCTGTTTCTGACCCAGCTCACTGCTAAGGTGCCTGGGCAAACAGAGGAAAATGGCACAAGGGCTTGGGCCCCTCATCCACATAGGAAACCCACATGGATTTCCCGGCTCCTGGCTTTGGCCTGGCCCAGCCCTGATAGTTGCTGCCAACTGGGAAGTGAACCAGCAGACAAAAGATATCTCTCTGCCTCCCCGCCCCTCTCTCTGTAACTCTTTCAAATAAATAAATAAATAAACCTTAAAAAAAAAAAAACCACTGTTCTTGATGCCTATCTAAGTTTTCCCAGCCTTTTATGTGAGAAAACCTCAGACACACAGTGTGCAAACACAGGAGCACATTCTGCACCTACACACATCGGTGAACATTTTCTCACACTGGCTGTCTCCCTCCTCTTACCTCTGCCTGCCCCTCAAGCTGCAGGTCTGAGGCTTCACTCCCAACAGCTTCAGCGCACTTGCTGAGGACGGAGCCCTCGCCCACACAACCACAAACTGTTCTCAATCATCCCCCACTGTCATCCGATACCGTGGCTGGGAACGTGGACACGTCCTGTACCTACGGGATCCACACCGGATGCGTCAGGAACAGGAACGGCATTGGACAAGGGCTGTTTGATGGCAGTGCTCAGTCAGAACCTAACCCTTGTACTATTCACATGCACTCTGTGAATTCGAAACAAAGGTGTCCCAGAGACCGCTGGTGTGGAGCAGCGGGAAAAGCTGCCACCTGAGACACTGGCATCCCATCTGGGCACTCTTTCCTGTCCTGGCTGCTCCACTCCGATCCAGCTCCCTGCTAATGCACCTGGGAAAGCAGCAGAGGATGGCCCAAGTGCTTGGGCCCCTGCACTCACGTGGGAGACCCAAGTGTGGCTCCTGGCTTTGGCATAGCTCAATGCTGGCTGATGCGACCATTTGGGGAGTGAACCAGTGGATGGAGAATCTTTCTCCCCCCTCTCTACTGCTCGTTCAAAATAAATAAATCATAAAAGGGGGGGCAGCTGTGGTATAGCAGGTAAGGCTGCCGCCTGCTTTGCCAGCAACCCATGTGGGCACTGGCTCGAGTCATGGCAGCTCTACTTCCAATCCAGCTCTCTGCTATGGCCTGGGAAAGCAGTAGAAGATGGCGCAAATCCTTGGGCTCCTGCATGCATGTGGTAGACCTGGAGGAAGCTCCTGGCTCCTGGCTTCAGATTGGTGCAGCTTCGGCCACTGCGGCCACCTGGGGAGTGAACCAGTGAATGGAAGATCTCTCTATCTCTCTCTCTCTCTCTCTCTCTGCCTCTCTGTAACTCTGCCTTTCAAATAAATACATAAATCTTAAAAAAGAAAAGAAAGGAAAACAAAACAAAATGCCACAGACTAACACCTTTGTTCAGGATCCACCAGGCCAAGAGCTTTTCATTTTTTACCTCAATGGATCCTCTAACTTTTGAAATGAGGCCTATGTAGCAATTTTACAGGTGTGGAAGCAGAAATTCAGATGCTTTGAGTCACTTGTCCAAAGTTACGAAGCCAGAGTGGGGTGGGGAACTGGGCTGTGTTGGCTGTAAACTCCACGTGCCCCGACCAGCAGCACCTGTGCACAGAGTACCTCCCCCCCCCCCCCCCCCCCGCCTTGAACACGGCTGTTTATCCTGCACTGCTGAGCTCTGCAGCAGCCTGCTAGGGCGGTTTGGCAGGGCTACCTCGTCTCCGGGAGTCCCCTGTGGTCTCAAGCTTTCAAGAGTCATTCCAGGGGCCAGCGTGTGCTGGGGTCGGTAGAGTCACCTGTGGTGATGCCATCCCACACGGTGCCAGCTGGAGTCCTGGCTGTTCCACTTCCGATCCAGCTCCTTGCTCATTCCTCTGGGAATGTAGAGGAAGGTGGCCCGGGTGCTTGGGCCTCTGCACCCATGTGGGAAACCCAGTGAAGCTCCTGGCTCCCGGCTTCAGGCCACCGTGGCCGTTTGGAGAGTGAACCAGCGGATGGACGACCTCTCTCTCCCTCTCTCTCTCTAACTCTGGAGAAATAAACTTTCCAAAAAAGAAAGAGTCCTCTCAGCAGAGTCTGGGGATGGCGCCAGGCACCGCGGTCTAGAAGCCGAATCCCCGCTGACACGCTCGCTCCTGCGAGGCTCACAGCCCCAGGGGCCCGCTTCCGCTCTGCCCTCAGGAGCCCTGGGCAGTCAGCTTCTCCTCTCCCTGCTGGCCCACACCGGCAGCTCCTGGAGCTCTGGGGAATAATCGCTTCCCCGCACTTCCCCGCTCAGCCCACGCTCAGCCCTGAGCCCTGACCCCAGGAGTTCCGGCTGAGAAGTCCTGAGGAGAGGCAGACAGGCTGGGGGAAGGTCACACAGGGGTCAAGGCCTTCCATGGTCTCAGCGGAAGCTGCTCTCCCATGGTGAGCAGGAGGCAGTTGCTGCAGGCCTAGAGGGGCCCAGGGAATCTGAGATCCAGGATTCCCTGGTGCACCTACCCAAGGTGTACAGCTGGGGTGTCCAGGTCCTACCTTTGCCTGCTGGAGACATGAATTTACCTTCCTCGTGACTCCCCCACCCTAAGAATCAAACCTTGGGCCTGGTCTTGAGCGCCAGCTGCCCTCTGGCTACAGAGATGAGGGTCCCTCCCTCCTTCCCTTCCTACCTTCCTTTTTTTTTTGACAGAGTTAGACAGTGAGAGAGAGAGACAAAGAGAAAGGTCTTCCTTTTCCATTGGTTCACCCCCTAAATGGCCGCTACGGCCAGTGTGCTGTGCCAATCTGAAGCCAGGAGCCAGGTGCCTCCTCCCAGTCTCCCATGCGGGTGCAGGGCCCAAGCACTTGGGCCATCCTCCACTGCCTTCCCGGGCCATAGCAGAGAGCTGGCCTGGAAGAGGGGCAACCGGGACAGAATCCAGTGCCCCAACCAAGACTAGAACTCGGGGTGCCGGCGCCGCAGGCGGAGGATTAGGCTAGTGAGCCGCGGCGCCGGCCGATGAGGCTCTCTTTCAACACAACCATAGGGCCTTCTAGAGATTTCTACACAACTGAGAACCTCGCTGACTTGAACCTGCTGTGTCCTCACACTTCTGTGGAAGTGAATCATAGCCAGAGCACTACCCTCACAAGTCTCATCACTGCAGTGGCCCCTGATTCTTCCAACTCCTGGAGCTACAAGCTGGGGACTCATCACGGCTGACAGCAGGTGGGTGAGATGGGGATGCTGCAGCTGCCAGGGGCTACCTCCATTCCCCTCCCATCAGGAGCAGGCACTTCCTGCCTCCTAACTCCACAGCACACCCTCCTTCCCCACCAGGAGGTTATCCGTGGAGAAGCACTTCCAGCAACAAGTCCTAAGGTGTTGGTTCTCCCTGCAACAGTCCACGTGACACAAGTTTGCAAGTCATTTAATGAGGAAATGATCCCAAAAACTACCACAAGGAGTGGGAATTGAGATTAATAGAGAAAGCATGTCTTTATGGAGTGCATTAATGAGCGAGCGAGCGAGCGGTATGGGAAACAGGCTGATTGCTTGTGGAGCTGCTCAACACGACCGCAAAAGCCAAGCAGTGCGTGAAATGACTGCGGTGTCCACAGCAGCTCAGGCAGGCGGGGATTCCTGAGGCGAAGCCCGCAAGGTGGGTGCCACCCTCACCCTGGCTCTTTCCCTGAGAGCCCTTTTACTGGGCAGGAACCTAAGCAAGCAGGGTGGGAGTCTTCCCTCACAGACCACAGACTGGAACTTGAAGCAATCAATGGCTGGGATGTAGGGGCCACTTCTGAGAGAAGAGAGCCTTGGAGAAGGAGCCCCAGAAGTCTCCCTAAAAGGTCTGGGATCCTGGAGAGCTTTGCACTTGAGAATGCATGGGGCAAGATTCGGGCAGGCCTAGCACAGAACCTGGAAATAGGCAGACTTCAGCGGCTGTGTGCTGCTGGGGAGCCGGACCTGGGGCCTGTCCAGGCTGTAGCACTTGCTGCACACCTGGGACTTACGGTGGGCGTGGTTTCCAGGAGGAGGCAGCACACCTGAACGGCCGGCCTCCAGCGGCTGGCGTGGCACAGCACACTAAGCTGCCACTCACACCACAGCACCCCATGCCAGAGAGCAAGTTCCAGTCCTTCCTCCACGAACCCAGCTCCGTGCTAATGTGCTAGGGAACGCAGCGGAAGACGGCTCACGTATATGGGCCCCCGCACTCATGTGGGAGATCGGATGGAGTTCCTGGCTCCTGACTCCAGCCTGGCCCAGCTATGTGGGAAGTGAAACAGCAGATGGACGAGCTCTCTCTCTCGCTCATTCTGCCTGTCAAATAAACAAATAAATCCTGAAAAAAAAAAAAAAAAAAAAAGAATGCCCACGAGACTCAGTAAAAAAACACAGCAAGCCTCCAAAAGAGCATCTAACTACCTTCCACCCAGATAAATACATACTATTCACAACAACAGTTTATTTTTGTTGTAAGCTATTAAGCTATTAAATTTTGGATAATATTTTATAGATAAACAGGTAATATATATATATTTTTTTTGACAGGCAGAGTTAGACAGAGAGAGAGAGAGAGAGAGAGAGAAAGGTCTTCCTTTTTCCATTGGTTCACCCCCCAAATGGCTGCTACGGCCGGCGAGCTGTGCTGATCCGGCACGCCAGGTGCCTCCTCCCAGTCTCCCATGCGGGTGCAGGGCCCAAGCACTTGGGCCATCCTCCACTGCCTTCCCAGGCCACAGCAGAGAGCTGGCCTGGAAGAGGAGCAACTGGGACAGAATCTGATGCCCCAATCGGGATTAGAACCGGGAGTGCTGGCGCTGCAGGCGGAGGATTAGCCTAGTGAGCCGTGGTGCCGGCCAACAGATAATATATTTTGGCACCCGAAGTAGGACCATGGCCTCAATAGAAACTTTTTTTTTTTTAAATTTACTTATTTACTTAAGAGGCAGAGCTACAGAGAGAGGGAGAGACAGAGAGAGAGGTCTTCCATCCGCTGGTTCACTCCCCAAATGGCCGCAACGGCCAGAGCTGGGCTGATCCGAAGCCGGAGCTGGTGCCCATATGCGATGTACTACCACAGTACTACCCCACAGAAACTTAACACACAGGCAGGGCCCAGCGCTGTGGCGTAGCAGGTAAAGCTTCTGCCTGCAGTGCTGCCATCCCATATACGTGCCAATTCAAGTTTTGGCTTCTCCACTTCTGATCCAGCTCTCTGCTATGGCCTGGGAAAGCAGTGGATGGTGGCTTAAGTCCTTGGGCCCCTGCACCCATGTGGGAGACCCAGAAGAAGCTCCTGGCTCCTGGCTTCAGATCAGCTCAGTTCTGGCCATTGTGGCCACTGGGCCACTGGGGGAGTGAACCAGTGGATAGACACTCCCTCTCTCTTTCTCTCTCTCTCTCTCTCTCCGCCTCTGCCTCTCTGTAACTCTGCCTTTCAAATAAATAAATAAATCTTAAAAAATAAATAAAGAAAGCACAGGCAGCAGCTGAAGCTGGAAGAACTTGGACAAGCGCCCACAGGGCCTTGAAGAGACCCCAGGTGGACACCCACTGGCAACTAAGAAGCACCTGGTGAGGTCTCAAAGACACGGAGTAAAATGTTATTAGAAAGTGGTGGGAGGGGCCGGTGATGTGGCACAGCAGGTTAAAGCCCTGGCCTGCAGCGCTGGCATTTCATATGGGCACTAGTTCAAGTCCCAGCTGCTCCACTTCTGATCCAGCTCTCAGCTATGGCCTGGGAAAGCAGTGGAGGATGACCCAAGTCCTTGGGCCCCTGCACCCACATGGGAGACCCAGAAGAAGCTCCTGGCTCCTGGCTTCAAATTGGCTCAACTCTGGCCATCTGGGGAGTGAACCAGGGGATGGAAGACCTCTCTCACTCTGGCTCTACCTCTTTCTGTAACTCTTTCAAATAAATAAAATACATCTTAAAAAAAAAAAAAACGGATTTCTAAAAACAAAAAACAACAACAAAAAGAAAGTGGCAGGAATGAAACCTATCCTGAGTGAGGCAGAGTGCTGAACAGCATTGCTGCCTGCTGTCATGTGGGATATAAAACACTGGACTAGGAGGGCCGGGTTCTCCAGGAAGCCACCTGGCTGCTGCTTCTACTGAAAATGAAACGGGGTGGGCCGGCGCTGTGGCGTAGCAGGTAAAGCCTGCTCATGTGGGCACCGGTTTGAGTCCCGGCTACTCTACTTCTGATCCAGCTCTCTGCTGTGGCCTGGGGAAGCAGTAGAAGATGGCCCAAGTCCTTGGGCCCCTGCACCCATGTGGGAGACCTGGAAGAAGCTCCTGGTTCCTGGCTTCAGATCAGCGTAGCTCCAGCCGTCATGACCAATTGGAGAGTGAACCAGTAGATGGAAGACCTCTCTCTCTCTCTCTCTCTCTCTCTCTCTCTCTGCCTCTCCTTCTCTCTGTGTAACTCTGCCTTTCAAATAAATGGATAAATATTAAAAAAAAAAAATGAAATGGGGCAGGGGCCAGTGCTGTGGCGTAGTGAGTAAAGCTGCTGCCTGCAGTGCCAGTATCCCATGTCGGCTCCGGTTCAAGTTTCAGCTGCCTCACTTCCCATCCAGCTTTCTGCTATGGCCTGGGAAAGCAGTGTAGAATGGCCCAAGTGTTTGGGCCCCTGCACCCACGTGGGAGACCCAGAAGAGAATCCTGGCTTTGGATAGGCCCAGTTCCAGTCAATGTGGCCATTTGGGGAGTGAACCAGCAGATGGAAGACCTCTCTTTCTCTCTCTCTCTCTCTGTCTGCTTCTGCCTGTCACTTTGCCTTTCAAATAAAGAAATAAATCTAAATAAATAAATAAATGAAATGGGGTGGAGAGAGGTAAGCTCAAGGGAGGACTGAGAGAGGGAGCTGGGATGGGTTGGTTTACAAATTCCAAGCTCCTCCATATGGCAAGTGTATTTTAAAAATTATGTATTTATTTGAGAGGCAGAGCAACAGAGAGAGCCTTTTCCATTCACTTGGTCACTCTCCCAATGCCTGCAAAAGCTGGGCCTGGAAGCCTGGAATTCCTATGTGGTCACCCATGTGGGTGGCAGGGATGCAGGAATGTGGGCCGTCTTCTGCTGCTTTCCCAGGTGCATTAGCAGGGAGCTGGATTGGAAGTGGAGCAGCCGGAGCTCACTAGAGCTGTTGGTGCTGTGGGTGGAAACTTAGCCCTCTGTGTCACAATGCCAGCCCTGGGCAGGTGATTTTCCAACACAGAAATGTCTCGTGGGAAGCCCTAGCCCAAGGTATTCACAGGAGAAAGTGAGTCTATAGCTGAAACCATGAGTGTGACTGGAAAACGAACCTTCACTAAGGGCTTAGAAAGATCCAGTGCAGACAGGGAGAAGTCACCCCAACAACAGTTTCTGTGCGGCTCGGAGGGTGCTGTCCAGGACTCGGAGAAGCCCACGTGGGAGGAAGATTTACCGGGAAGACCCTGTGGCTGAGGCTTCGGTCTCCTGGCCAGAAGCTCAGACAGAGTGACCAGAGAGAACCGTCGCGGCAGAAACAGCCAGCGTGCGCTGGAAGACTGAGCCAGTGTGGAGCAAGAGCTGTATGTGTGGACGCCCAGCTTTCTCCCGGCTGGAGTACAGTAGAGAAGCCACTCAGCTGAAGAACCACTGACTTTACTGAAACAGAGCAAGGCCCCGCAGCAGAGCACGGACGCTGCAGGGCTATCCCCAGGTCGAGTCTCACTCAGGAGCTAACAACACAGGCCTCGCCGGGCTTCAGAAGTCCTGCAAACTCCTTAATTTAGTTAGTTGAAAGGCAGAGTGACGGACAGACACACAGACACACACACAGAAAGAGAGAGAGAGATCTTCATCTGCTGGTTCCAAATGTCCACAATAGACAAGGCTGGGCCAGGTAAAAGCCAGGAGCCAGGGACTCCATCTGAGTCTCCCACATGGGTGGCAGCAATCCAGCTATTTGAAGCATCATCTGTTGCCTTCCCGGGTGGATCAGCAGAAACCTGGATGAGAAATGAAGCAGCCACAGTGCCCACCACTGCTTTTGCCCCATTTTGGCACAGAAGTGTGTATAGTAGCTACTCGTTGTGTGCTGTGGTTATGGGGGTGGTGCGGTGAGGCAGATCCTTGTCTCGTTCACAGATCTTTGGGTCTTCAGATGAAAAGGAGCTGTAACTAAGGGGCAGACACCCACAGATGGTGATGAGATTATGGACTGCGAGCTGATATTGTGATGAGACTCCTGGGGGCCTTCGGAGAGGCACAGTCTGTTTTGCATATGGAAGGGACACACATAACTGGGCTGGCTATATGCAGACTATGTAGCAACAAGTGACAGTTCACAGGAATTACCACCACTTTGTACCTCATACTTCTCAGAATTCACAGGCTTGTATGGTGCCCTCCCACCTTGCACCAGGCTCGGCCCATAACCAACAGAACACAGTGGACATGACAGTGTGACTTTTGGGGGTTGGAGGTGCAATGAAAACATTTAAAATTAGTTGTGTTTATGGTTGCACAACTCTGACAATACTAAAAACCTCTGAATTGTCTACTTTAGAAAGATGAATTGTATACTGCATGAATTATTTCTCAATAAAAGCTATTAATAAAAGATAAACTGGGACTGGTGTTATGGTGCACCAGGTTAAGCCATAGCCTGGGACACTGGCATCCCGTATCACAGCACCAGGTTCGAGCACCGGCTGCTCCGCTTCTGATCCAGCTCCCTGCTAAAGCCCTTGGGAAGGCGGCAGAGGATGGCTCAACTACTTAGGCCTCTGACATCTATGTGAGAGACCCAGATGAAGTTCCAGGTTCCTGGCTTCAGCCTGGACCAGCTGTAGCCATTGCAGGAACTTGGGGAGTGGACCAGCAAATGGAAGACTTCTCTCTCTTTCTCTCTGTGACTCTGTCAAATATATAAATAAATCTAAAACAAAGAAACCATAAAACAATGTATGGTGATAAGGGTCAGAAGAGGAATTTTTCTGTGGGGGAGGGGATTATGAGTTGGGAAAAGGGAGAAGGGGACCTCAGGGCACTGGAAACGTCCTGACTTGACTACAGTGGCCGTTATACATGAAATGCACATGAAAACATCAGTGGATATAGCTAAGATTTATTCACTTGAACACAAAGACATTACACTTCAATAAAAATGTAACTCTATGGAAAGGAGATGAAGTGTTGACATATAACATTACATTGAGGAACCCAGAACACCTTATGCTAAGTGCAAGAATCCAGGCATGGAAGATGATGTATTGTGCGATCTCCTTAACAGCAAACAACCAGAACAGCAAATCCACCAGGTCAGCACGGAGATGAGTGAGTGCCGAGGACGGCAAGGCAGCACATGCCAGCAATGAAAGGTGGCAGCTAAGGAAGCTATCTTTTTGGGGTAACAAAAGAGGTCCAGGGGCCAGCGCTGTGGTGCAAGTTAATTCTCTGCCTGCAGTGCCGGCGTCCCAAATGGGCACTTGTTCGAGTCCTGGCTGTTCCTCTTCCAATCCAGTTCTCTGCTGTGGCCTGGGAAAGCAGTGGAAGATGACTCAAGTCCTTGGGCCCCTGCACTTACATGGGAGAACCAGAAGAAGCTCCTGGCTTCAGATTGGCACAGCTCCAGCCATTCCGGCCATTTGGGGAGTTAACCAGCAGATGGAAGACCTTTCTCTCTGTCTCTCCTTCTCACTGTCTGTAACGCTACCTCTCAAATAAATAAATAAAATCTTAGAAAAAACTTAAAAAAAAAGATGTACAAAGGTTATGTTGCAAGATTTTGTGTACAGATTAAACACCACCAAATTATATACTTAAAATGGGGGAAGTAGCCGGCGCCGCGGCTCACTAGGCTAATCCTCCACCTTGCGGCGCCGGCACACCGGGTTCTAGTCCCGGTCGGGGCACCGATCCTGTCCCGGTTGCCCCTCTTCCAGGCCAGCTCTCTGCTGTGGCCAGGGAGTGCAGTGGAGGATGGCCCAAGTCCTTGGGCCCTGCACCCCATGGGAGACCAGGAGAAGCACCTGGCTCCTGCCATTGGATCAGCGCGGTGCGCCGGCTGCAGCGCGCTACCGCGGCGGCCATTGGAGGGTGAACCAACGGCAAAAGGAAGACCTTTCTCTCTGTCTCTCTCTCACTGTCCACTCTGCCTGTCAAAAATAAAAAAAAAGAAAAAAAATGGGGGAAGTCTTTGGTGTGTGAATGATAGCCCAGTGAAAGTTGTTTTAAAAATGAAGACAAAATATGCTTTTCCACAAAAGCAACCAGACAATTAATTGCCAGCCCTCTTTATTCCAGGGAGCTCTCCCAGCTAAAAGAGAGTGATCCTGGGACTCCTACAGGACTCCAGGAGGGCAGGCAGGGCACAGAAAAGGGGCACGTGTGTGGACAGAGAAACAAACATAGACTGTTTACCACAGCAGCAATAAAAGTACCTCCTGGGATTTATAACATACAGTAAAATATGCAACAAAAGTAGCATTAAGAACATGAAAGGCCAGATTTCTGGACACATATAACTTAATAAAATCAAGGCACAAAAACACAGAAAACCAGAATAGATCAAAAACCAAGGCTAACATTGAATCAGTAATAAAGAATCTCCCAAGAAAGAAAAACCCAGGACCAATGGCTTCACTGATGAATTTTATAAAACTTCTAAGAACTAATACAAGTTCTTAAATTATTTAAAACAGGCCGGTGCCGTGGCTCAATAGGCTAATCCTCCGCCTTGCGGCGCCAGCACACCAGGTTCTAGTCCCGGTCGGGGCACTGGATTCTGTCCCGGTTGCCCCTCTTCCAGGCCAGCTCTCTGCTATGGCCCGGGAAGGCAGTGGAGGATGGCCCAAGTGCTTGGGCCCTGCACCCGCATGGGAGACTGGGAGGAGGCACCTGGCTCCTGGCTTCGGATCAGCGCAATGCGCCGGCCGCGGCGGCCATTGGAGGGTGAACCAACGGCAAAAAGGAAGACCTTTCTCTCTGTCTCTCTCTCTGACTGTCCACTCTGCCTGTAAAAAAAATTATTTAAAACAATTGAAATGTAGAGAAGCCTTCCAAATTCATTCTATGAGGCCAGCATTACATTAATTCCAAAATCAGATAAAGACACAACAAAAAAAGACAACTATAGTAAAAACATCCCTGATGAACACAGATGCAAAATACACTAAACAGGGGCCAGTGTTGTGGTGTAGTGGGTAAAGCCACTGTCTGCAGTGCTGGCTTCCCATATGGGCGCTGGTTCGAGTCTCAGCTGCTCCACTTCTGATCCAGCTCTCTGCTATAGCCTGGGAAAGCAGTGGAAGATGGCCCAAGTCCTTGGACCCCTGCACCCATGTAGGAGACCTGGAAGAAGCTCCTGGTTCCTGGCTTTGGATCAGTGCAGCTCAGGCCATTGTGGCCATTTGAGGAGTGAACCAGTGGATGCAAGACCTTCTCTGTCTCTCCTTCTCTCTGTGTAAATTCAACTTTCAATAAATAAATAAATCTTAAAAAAAAAACCTCAACAAAATACTAGCCAATTGCATCCAACAACACATCAAAAAGATCATCCACTCAGACCAAGTAGGATTCATCCCAGAATTGCAGGGATGGACACACAAATCAATAAATGTGATACATCACACACAAAATGAAAGATGAAAACCAAATTATTATCTCAATAGATGAAGAGAAACCATTTGATAAAATACAATATCCTTTCATAATAAAAACCTTAAAACAACTGGGTACAGAAGGCACATACCGGCCGGCGCCACGGCTCACTAGGCTAATCCTCCGCCGGCACAGCGGGTCCTAGTCCCAGTCAGGGCGCCAGATTCTGTCCTGGTTGCTCCTCTTCCAGGCCAACTCTCTGTTGTGGCCAGGGAGTGCAGTGGAGGATGGCCCAGGTGCTTGGGCCCTGCACCCCATGGGAGACCAGGAGAAGCTCCTGGCTCCTGGCTTCAGATCAGCGCGGTGCGCCGGCCGCAGCATGCCAGCCGCAGCAGCCACTGGAGGGTGAACCAATGGTAAAGGAAGACCTTTCTCTCTGTCTCTCTCTCTCACTGTCCACTCTGCCTGTCAAAAAAAATTTTTTTAATTAAAAAAAAAAAGAAAAAAAAAAAGAAGGCACATACCTTCACCTAATAAAGGCGACACGTGACAAACCCACGGGTGCATCATACTGAACAGGGAAACGCTGGAGGCCTTTCTGCTAAGTTCCGGAAGCAGACGATGATGTCCACATTCACCACTATTATTCAATACAGTTCTAAAAGTTTTAGCCAAGCCATTAGGCAAGAAAGTAAATCAGAGGGATACAAATTGGAAAGGAAGAAGTCAAATTATCTGTGTTTATAGATGACTTGATCCTTTATATAAGGGAAACAAAAGAACTGATAAGAGAATTGAACAAAGTTACAGGATATAAATTCAACACACAAAAATCAATAGCATCCTTATATAACCATGATGTTCTGGCCGAGAAAGAATGTATACGATCAGCCCCATTTACAATAGCTACGAAAATTTTAAATACCTTTGGACAAGTTTAGGCAATGATGTGAGAGATCCCTAATGATGAAAATTACAGGGGATGGCCCTGTGGCTCACTTGGCTAATCTTCCGCCTGCAGCGCCGGCATCCCATATGGGTGCAGGGTTCTAGTCCCAGTTGCTCCTCTTCCAGGCCAGCTCTCTGCTATGGTCCGGGAGAGCAGTGGAGGATGGCCCAAGAGCTTGGGCCCTGCACCCACAAGGGAGACCAGGAGGAGGCGCCTGGCTTCTGGCTTCAGATCGGTGCAGCACTGGCCATGGTGGCCATTTGGGGAACGAACTAACAGAAGGAAGACCTTTCTCTCTGTCTCTCTCTCTCTCACACACACTATTTATAACTCTACCTGTCAAATAAAAATAAATTAAAAATTTTAAAAAAAGAAAAGAAAACTACAGAACACTGGGACCGGCCTTGCCATGAGGTGCCTGCACTGCCAGCGTCCAACCTGGGTGCTAGCTGGAACCCCTGCTTCTCCACTTCCAACCCGGCTCCCTGCCAAGGCACCTGGCTAATGCGTCTGGGAAAGCAGTGGAAAATGGCCAAAATACTTGGGCTCCTAAACCCAGATGGGAGACATGGATTAAGCTCCAGGCTCCTGGCTTTGGTCTGGCCCAGCCATGGCCATTGCAGCCATTTTGGGAGTGAACCAGCAGATGGAAGAATTTTCTCTCTCTGCCTCGACCTCTCCCTCTCTATAACTCTGCCTTTCAAATAAATAAATTAAATATTTAAATTAAATAAATTAATATTTAAAAATGAAAATTACAGAACATTAATGAAAGAAGCAGAAGAAGACACACACACACAAAAGAAAAAATCTTCCATGTTCATGAATTGGAAGAGTTAATATACTATCTAAAGCAATTTAAACATCCAATGCAATTTTGAAGAAAATTCTAAGGGCATTCTTCGTGGAAACAAAAAATCCTAACTTCATGTGGAAACACAAAGACTCAAACAGCCAAAGAAATCTTAAGCACAATGGGGCCAGCGCTGTGGTGCAGTGGGTTAACGTCCTGGCCCATATGGGCATCAGTTCAAGACTTGGCTCTCCACTTCCTATCCAACTTTCTGCTGTGGCCTGGGAAAGCAGTAGAAGATGGCCCAAGTCCTTGGGCACCTGCACCCGTGTGGGAGACCCGGAAGAAGCTCCTGGCTCCTGGCTTTGGATCTGCACAGCTTCGGCCATTGCAGCCAGTTGGGGAGTGAACCATCGGATGGAAGACCTCTCTCTCTCTCTGCCTCTCCTCTTTCTCTGTGTAACTCTGTCTTTCAAATAAATAAATAAATCTTTAAAAAACAAACAAAAAATAAACACAAAGCTGGAGGCATCATAACAGATATTCAAGACATATTATAGGACTGTTATAATCAAAACAGCCTGGTACTGGTAAAAAATCGGTATGTGGACCAATGGAATAGACTAGAAACTTCAGAAATTAACACACATATTTACAATAAACTCATCTTTGACAAATGAGCTAAATTCATTCCCTGGAGAAAGGGCAGTCTTCAACAAGTGATGTTGGGAAAGCTGGATTTCTACCTAAAGAAGTCTGAAACAAGAACCCTGTCTCACACCCTATAAAAACATCAACTGACAATGGATCAATGATCCAAACGTAAGACCTAAAACCATCAGACTACTAGAGGAAAACAGAGGGGAAATGCTGCCAGACATTCGCCTAGTCAAAGACTTCATGAGTAAGACCCCAAAATCACAGGCAATACAAGCAAAAACAAACAGGATTACATTCAGATAACAAGCTTCTGCAAAGCGAAAGAAACAGTTAACAAAGTGATAAGGCAACTGACAGAATAGGAGAAAATACCTGCCAACCAGGCATCTGATAAATGATTAATATCCAGAACAGATAAGGACGTCAAGAAAATCAACCAAAGCAAAACAAAACAATCCAGTTAAGAAATGGGCAAATGGGCTTGCACGGTGGTGCAGTGAGCTAAGTTGCTCCCTGTGATGCTGGCTCCCAAACAGGAGCCAGCGTGAGTCCCAGCTGCACCACTTCTGATCCAGCTCCCTGCTAATGAATTTGAGAAAGCAGTGGAAGATGGACCCAGTATCTGAGTCCCTGTCTCCTTTGTGGGACACCCGGATGGAATTCACAGCTTCTGTCTTTGGCCTGGTCCAGCCCTAGCTCTTAGGGCCATTTGGGGCATGAACAGATCTCTCTCTCCCTTCCTGTATAACTCTGCCTTTCAAATAAATAAATACATCTTCAAGAAAAAAAGAGAGAAATGGGCAAATATATGCACAGGCATTTTTAAAGGTAAAAATGGTAACAGATGCATAATAAATTCTCAGGATCACTACCCATCACAAAAATGAAAATAAAAACCACATTGAGGCCAGCACTGTGGCTCACTTGGCTAATCCTCTGCCTGCAGCACCAGCACCCCGGGTTCTAGTCCCGGTTGGGGCGCCGGATTCTGTCCCAATTGCTCCTCTTCCAGGCCAGCTCTCTGCTGTGGCCCGGGAAGGCAGTGGAGGATGGCCCAAGTGCTTGGGCCCTGCACCCGCATGGGAGACCAGCAGGAGGCACCTGGCTCCTGGCTTCAGATTGGCGCAGTGCGCTGGCCATAGCGACCATTTTGGGGATGAACCAACGGAAGGAAGACCTTTCTCTCTGACTCTCTCTCTCTCTCTCACTGTCTAACTCTGCCTGTCAAAAAAAAAAAAAAAAACCACATTGAGGTTTCACCTTACCCCAGTGAGGATGGCTATCATACAAAAATCAAAAATAACTAGTACTGGCAAGGATATGGAGAAAAAGTACCCTAATACAGTACTGGTGGGAATGCAAACTGATGCAATCATTGTGGAAAACAGTACGGATATTCTTCAATTAAAGATAGATCTGCATATTACCCAGCTATCCCACTCCTGGGAATATACTCAAACAAAATTAATCAGCACATAAAAGAATTACCTGCACTCCCATGTTTCTAGCAGCTTAATTTAATCACCCTAGATATCCATCAACTGATGACTGGATAAAGGAAATATGGTATATACACAAAATGGACTATTACTCAGATATAAAAAAGAATAAAATCTTGACATTTGCATCAAAATGAATGGAACTGTAGATTATGATAAGTGAAATAAGTCAGCCTTAAAAGCACCATGTTTTCTCCTATTTGTGGAAGTTGGTATAGAATATGAAAGCTGTGCAGATGTCATACCATTTGGTATATCATTATAAACACCGCTCACTGAATTACACCACGGAGATGACAATGGACCCTTCTCTCCTCATCTTATGATCATCGTCATGAATTCTTCACTTAGTGACATTAGTATCTCTGTTTTTAAGAAAAAATTAATTTGATTTAAAAAAGAGTGTGAGAGGGGCTGGCGCTGTGGCACAGTGGGGTAAAGCCCTGGCCTGAAGCACCGGCATCCCATATGGGCGCCAATTCTAGTCCTGGTTTCTCCTCTTCCAATCCAGCTCTCTGCTGTGGCCTAGGAAAGCAGCAGAAGATGGCCCAAGTGCTTGACCCCCTGCACCCAAGTGGGAGACCCGGAAGAAGCAGCTCCTGGCTCCTGGTTTCAGATCAGCGCAGCTCTGGCAGTCACAGCCATCTGGGGAGTAAACCAGCGGATGGAAGAGATCTCTCTCTCTCTACCTTTCTCTGTAACTCTTTCAAATAAATTTTAAAAAAAATCTTTAAAAAAAAAGAGTGTGAGAGAAGTTAAATGAATTAAAGCATCACAAGATTTCTGCATTTTATGGAGAGTTGAAAAGCACAATTTAAAGTAGCTATAAGGGATACGGGTGTGGGCATTGCTGCACAGCAAAGTAAGTGACCGCCCACCTTCTGTATCTGAGTGCTGATTCGAGTCTCAGTTACTCTGCTTCCCATACAGCTCTGGCTAACGCACCTGGGAAGGCAGCAGATGATGGCCCAAGTACTTGGGTCCCTGTCACCCACTTGGGAAACCTGGATGGAGTTCCTGGCTCCTGGCTTTGGCCTGGCTCAGGTCTGGCTGTCTCAGCCATTTGGGGAATAAGCCAGCAGATAGAAGATATCACTCTGTCTGTTTCTCTTTCAATAAGTAAAAATAAACATTTAAAAAATAAAATTACATGTAATAAATCAAGGGTCATATTGTATCTTTACAGTAACTACTAAAAGAAAAGTAAAAGATGGCACAACTCAAAAGTTAATAGGGGGCCAGTGCCTTGGCTCACTTGGTTAATCGTCCACTTGCGGTGCCAGCGTCCCATACGGACGCCGGGTTCTAGTCCCAGTTGCTCCTCTTCCAGTCCAGCTCTCTGCTGTGGCACGGGAGTGCAGTGGAGGATGGCCCAAGTGGTTGAGCTCCTGCACCCGCATGGGGGACCAGGAGGAAGCACCTGGCTCCTGGCTTCAGATCGGCGTAGCTCCAGCTGCAGCGGCCATTTGGGGGTGAACCAACAGAAGGGAGACCTTTTTCTCTATCTCTCTCTCTCACTAACTCTATCAAATAAATTAAAAAAATTTTAAAAACGTTAATAAATAATGGAGGAACATACAAAGTAATTGATGAATGAAATGAAGGTGAGAAAGTAGGAATTAAGCAAAGATAGATATTCCATCTGCTGGTCCACTCTCCAAAAGGCTGTGACCATTAGGGCTAGGCTAGGCTGAAGCCAGGAGCCTGGAACTCCATCCAGGTTTCCCACATGGATGGTAGAGGCCCAAGAACTTAGGCCATCTTCTGCTGCCTTCCTAGGTTCATTAGCAGGGAGCTGGATCAGAAGTCAAACAGCCAGGACTTGAACTGGTGCTCATGTGGGATGCCAGGGTCACAGGCAGTAGCTTAATTCGCTGCACCACAGCACTGACCCTGAGATGACTAATTTTTGAACAGAAGCCAAGTTAAATGAACAGGCAAAGGTCTTTTAAAACAAATGTCATCTATAAGAAAACAGAATCTGAAACCTTATTTCACTCCATATACAAAATTTCATTTAAGTTGACCATACAGCTAAACACACAGCCCAAAATAAGAAAGTTCTGGATGAACAAAGAGAATATATAATGACTTGAGGTAAGTAATGACCTCTTGGGCAGAACATAGAAACCACTAACTATAAAGAAAACTGGGGGAATTGGACTTAGTTTTTGCTCATCAAAACATATCAGTCCAGGCGCAGGCATTTGGCCTAGTTCACACACACACATTACGACTCCTGTACCCCCATCAGAGTGCCTGGTTCGACCCAGGGCTCTGCCTCTGACCCCAGTTTCCTGTTCCTACAGATCCTGGGAGGCAACAGGTGATGGCTCTGCCCCCAAACACTCTGCCATCCACATGGGAGACTTAGACTCAATTCCTGGTTCTTGGCTTTGGCTCTGGTCCCAACCACTCAGGGTCTTTAGGGAGTCGTAATGTGGGTGAGAGTGCACTCTGTCTGTTTATCTGTCTCTGTCTCTCTAATACTACGTCATTACATGAACAGACAAGCTATATATAGACTGGAAAAAATATTTGCAACTCATATATTTGACTACAAAAACTATCTTCAAAAAGTACCCTCAAGTATTATAGTGTAAAAGAATTGATATTCATATTCCATGAGCTTTTTGAAGACCCCAGTATATATTATTTCAAATATTTTTCATTAAAACAAACATAACTCTATTTTCCTACAAACTTTTTGAGGTACCCACAAATATAAAGCATTTCTACAAATCAACACTTAAACAATGAACAACCCAAGTAGAATGGGCAAACAACTGGAGGACACATCACAAAAAGAGAATATAAGAATGGCCAGTATATGTGAAAAGAAAAGAAAAACTGATTCATTTATTTGAAAGGCAGAGTTACAGAGAGGCAGAAGCAGAGAGAGAGAGAGAGAGAGAGAGAGAGAGAGAGAGATCTTCCATCTGCTGGTTCACTTACCAAATGGCTGCAACGGACGAAGCTGAGCTGATCAGAAGTCAGGAGCCAGGAGCTGCTTCTTCTGGGTCTCTCACATGGGTGCAGGGGCCCAAGCACTTGGGTCATTCTCCACTGCTTTCCCAGGCTATTGCAGAGAGCTGGATCAGAAGTAGGGCATCTGGGACTCGAACTGATGCCCATATGGGATGCTGGTATCACAGGCAGTGGCTTTACCTGCTAAGCCAGGACACCGGCCCCAAAAGTTTCTTAACACTTTTCAAGAATTAAAAGCATGGCCAGCGCCTTGGCTCACTAGGCTAATCCTCTGCCTGCGGCGCCAGCACACCAGGTTCTAGTTCCAGTCGGGGTGCCGGATTCTGTCTCGGTCACTCCTCTTCCTGTCCAGCTCTCTGCTGTGGCCCAGGAGTGCAGTGGAGAATGGCCCAAGTCCTTGGGCCCTGCACCCCCATGGGAGACCAGGAGAAGCACCTGGCTCCTGCCTTCGGATCAGCACGGTGCACCGGCCGTGGCGGCCATTGGAGGGTGAACCAACGGCAAAGGAGGACCTTTCTCTCTGTCTCTCTCTCTCACTGTCCACTCTGCCTGTCAAAAAAAAAAAAAAAGATTAAATGCAGAAATCTATGTATTTATTTGAGAAGCAGAGAGACAGGGAGAGCAAGATAGCTCCCATCTGCTGCTGCTTCACCCACCTAGGGCAAGCAACAAACATCCTGGGGCCAAAGCCTGGACGTGGGAACTCAATCCATATCTCCCAGGTAGGGGTAGAAATCCTACTTGAGTCACCACTGCTGCCCCTCACCCAGGTCCACACAGGGAGTTAGAATCAGGAGCAGAGCTGGGACTTGAACCCAGGTCCACAGAGGGAGCAGGAATTCGGAGCAGATACGGGACTTAAACTCAGGTGCTCTGTATGGTATGCAGGCATCCTAACTGGAATGTCTTTTTTTTTTTAATTAGTTTGTATTTATTTGAAATTCATAGTTACACACAGAGGAGGAGAGACTAAGAGAGAGGTCTTGTGCCTGCTGGTTTACTCCCCAAATGCCCATAATGGCTGGGGTTGGGCCAGGCCAAAGCCCGGAGTCAACAGCTTCTTATGGGTTTCCCGCATGGGTACAGGGTCCAAGCACTTGGGCCATCTTCTGCTGCTTGTCAGGTGCATTAGCAGGGAGCCGGACTGGAAGTAGAGCACAGCCAAGTCTCTAATGATGCCCACTGTATTCCAGCATTGTTGGAGGAGGCATACCTGGTATGCTTCAGTGCTGGCCCCCTAGCTGGAATCTCAACCACTAGTCCAAATGGCTGCCCTATTTGCACTTTTATTCCTTATTTTTATTGTTCTAAAAGAGTTATTTATTGACCGGCGCCATGGCTCACTAGTCTAATGGTCCACCTGTGACACTGGCACCCCGGGTTCTAGTCCCAGTTGGGGCATCAGATTCTCTTCCAGGCCAGCTCTCTGCTGTGGCCCGGGAGTGCAGTGGAGGATGGCCCAAGTCCTTGGGCCCTGCACCCGCATGGGAGACCAGGAGAAGCACCTGGCTCCTGCTTTGGATTGGCACAGCGCGCTGGCCGTAGCGGCCATTTGGGGGGGTGAACCAACGGAAAAAGGAAGACCTTTCTCTCTGTCTCTCTCTCACTGTCTAACTCTGCCTGTCAAAAAAAAAGTTATTTATTTTATTTTAAAAGCATACAGAGAAAGAGACAGAGATCTCCTGTATGCTGGTTCACTCCCCAAATGGCTGTAATGACTGGTGCTGGATAGACCTAAAACCAGGATCCAGGAACTTCTTCTGGGTCTCCCACATGGCTTCAGAGGTCCAAGCACTAGGGCCATCCTCCATTGCTTTCTCAGGCACATTAGCAGGGAGTGGGACTAGAAGTGGAGCAGCTGGGACTCGAACCAGCGCTCATATGGGATGCCGGCACTGCAGACAGTGGCTTTACCTGCTACACCACAGCACCAGTCCACCTGTTAACACTTTTAATCAACATCAAAATGAAAAGTAAAACCATGGTGAGATACCATTTCCACTTACTAGAATAGTTAAAAGATTAAAAAAAAAAAAGTCACACCAAATACTGCGAGGGATGTGCAAGTAGCATACTTCCAGACTGCTGGAGGAACGTCAGCAGGTGTGGGCGCGTGGGAGCCCAGTCCATACACTAAGCTTATGCCTCCTCAAGACCAGGAAAGAAAATGTCCACACACAGACTTACTCAAAAACGTTCCTGGCAGCTTTACTGAAATACCTCACGTGGGAAGTAACCAACATCACCAAAAGTGTCGGAGGCCACCCAACAAACCACACGGAGACACGCAGCACTCAGTCAATTCATCACCACGTTTATTGCCTCGTCGCGTTCCAAGCCAAAGTAGGGGGCCCAGCGATGAGGGACTGGAGGCAGTCTCCCTGGGGAAACCCTTCAGTCTCCAGCAGCGAGCACCAAGAAACACAAGGATATATACCCCAGGCCCCATACAGATAACATTCATTATGTGCAATCATGCATAGCACAGGAATGAAACAAGTTTACAAGGTAGCAAAGATCAGGGTACAAGCTCTGCTGATAGAGCAAAGAACATCATACACCTTCATCAGAAGTCACATCCTGCCTGCAGGAATGTGTCTTGTGCCTTCAGAACAATAAGCACAGGATACAGGATTAGATAAGGGACAGCCTCAGCCTGCTGCATCTCATGTCCGGCCAGGGCCACTAGCCCCGACACAAAAGGAGATGGACAGGGCCAGTCCTCGGCACAGCAGGCTAAGTCACTGCCTGTGGCACCGGCATCACATGGGCACCGGTTAGAGTACCAGCTGCTCCATTTCTGATCCAGCTCCATGCTACTGCACCTGGAAAAGCAGAGGAATATGGTCCAAATGCTTGGGTCCCTGCACCCACGTGGGAGACCTGGAAGAAGTTCCTGGCTCCTGGCTTCAGCCTGGCACAGCCACATCTGTGGTGGGCATCTGGGAAGTGAACCTGTCTCTCTCTTTCTCTCGCTCTCTTTGTAACTCTGCCTTTCAAATAAAAATAAAGTAAGTCTTAAAAAACAAAAACAAACAAAAAAAACCTCTTGGGGCCGGTGTTGTGGCCTGCAGAACCAGCATCGCATGTGGGCACCAGCTAAAGTTGCTCCACTTCCAATCCAGCTCTCTGCTGTGGCCTGGGAAGGCACACAAGTTCTTGGGCCCCTGCACCTGTGTGGGAAACCTGGAGGAAGCCCCTGGCTCCTGGCTTCGGATCAGCTCAGCTCCAACCCTTGTGGCCAGTTGGGGAGTGAACCACCAGATGGAAGTCCTCTCTCTCTCTCTCTCTCTGCCTCTCCTTCTCTTTCTGTGTAACTCTGACTTCAAATAAATAAATAAATCTTTAAAATAAAAAAATAAAATCTTTGCTTAAGCTAAAAAAACTCTAAAAAAAGGAGCATGAATAAACAAAATCACACAGTGCAGCACAACCTAATAACAACAAAGAATGAATACTGATACACTCGGCAACATCAAAGAACACCTATTACGTTAAGTGCAAGAAGGCAGGCGTGAGCATGGACTTACTGTAGGGCTCCGTTTACAGGAAATCCAAGGACACATAGCTGATGCACGGTGATGGGTGGGGCCGAAGAGGGAAATTGATCTCAAAAGCCTCCGTTCCATGCTGTGTACAAGAGACACATTCGAAACAGGCAGAAACTGGGCAGGTGAAAACAGCAGGCTAGGAAAGGACACATCACGCCAGGGCCAACCAAGAGCAAGCTGGTGTGGTCTTGTTAATATGAGAAATAAGACAGAAAATGGAGAGGGCATTTCATAGGAATCAGTTTGACAGGAATACAAAACAACACTAAGCCTGGACGCAATAATATAATTTCAAAATCTATCAAAAAAAAGCTGATCACGCTAAAGGAGAAAGAGATAAATCCGCAATTATAGGCTGGGTTTGAACACATTTCTCTCAACAACTGATAGAATAAGCAGGCAAAAATAAATCAGTACACTGCAGAAATGCTATATCACACTATTTTCCAGGTGGACCAAACTGACATTTACAGAACACAACAAGAATACACGTTATTTCCAAGGGCACTGGGCACATTACCAAAACAGCCTGTTGCCCGGGCCATGAAACAAGTCCCAGCAAATTACTGAGAGGCAGAGAAACAGCAACAAACAGACAGAATTCTCATCTGCTGGCTTACTCCCCAAATGCTTGCACTGACCAGGTTTGGCCAGGCTGGAAACGTAATCCATGTCTTCCATGTGGGAGGCAGAGACCCAACTATTGGAGCTATCACCCGCTGCCTCTCAAGGCACACACCCGCAGGAAAGTAAAACAGAGAACAGAGCCGAGTGTCGATACACAGGCTCCGACATGGGATAGACATTC
This sequence comes from Lepus europaeus, assembly GCF_033115175.1. NCBI lineage: Eukaryota > Metazoa > Chordata > Mammalia > Lagomorpha > Leporidae > Lepus > Lepus europaeus. The sequence continues at coordinate 7,298,091 of NC_084835.1, read as the reverse complement.
CAATCCATGTCTGAACTGCTATTCCAAACACTGGCCTCTTCATAAGCTTATGTTTTATAAAGACTTCTTGGGACCAGCACTGAGGCACTGCGGGTTAAACCATTATCTCTGCACTGGCAGCCTATGTGTGTGCCAGTTTGAGTCCCAGCTGCTCCACTTCCAATCTAGTTAGCTCTCTCAAACCGTATCTCCCTCTCCGTCACTCTGTCTTTTGAATAAGTAAGTAAATCTTACTTGAAAGCCAGAATGACATAGAGAGAAGTGGAGGATGGGGGGGTACAGAGAGAGAGAGAGAGATCCTCCATCACCCAGCTCACCCCCCAAATGCCCACAGCTACCAGGGCTGGGCCAGGCTGAAGCCAGGGGCTGGGAACTGCTTCTGGACCTCCCACATGGGTGTCAGGACACAAGTGCTTGGGCCGCCTCCTGCTGCTAAGACGCATCAGCAGGAAGCTAGATCAGCAGCAGAGCTGAGCTGTGACACGGAATGAGGACGTTCCAGGCCACAGCATAAACCCCTCGATGTACTTTAAAGGACTACAATTATACACACTGTGACTTGAACAGACTTTTAAATAAAATTTACATTCAGTAAAGTGTGTGTGTGTGTGTGTGTATGCAGGCCCAAGTTTTAACACTGCCAGTGCTGTAGACAGATGCTTAACCTACTACGCCACAGGCTGGCTCCAACTTTGTCCCTTTGAAAACTTGACTAGCTGTGTGTATGTGTTTGTGTGTGTTTGTGGAGGGCAGGGTGGGGGTCCCACTTCCAACCTCTCCATTCTCTTCCAGGGCCCAGTGTCTGACCCTTGGCCAAAATCACTCTTTATTTTCGTTAAATTGGGTAATGTGATCCCACCACTTTTGTCTTCTCTTAAATACTGTTTTGGCCATTGTAGTCCTATTGTCTTTCCATGTAAATTTTAAAACCAGCTTATTTCTGTCTATAAAAATATCAACTGAGTTTTCAATTGGGCTTGCATTAAATCTGTAAGTTAGTTGAAAAGAATTAACTTCTTTGCTATGTTGAGTTTCCCTAGCCACGAACACAGTGTTTTTTAAAACATTTCTTTCTCAGTGTTTTTTAATTTTTGGTACACAGATCCAATGCAAGTACTTCATTTTGAAGAGCTACTGAAATGCTATTGCTTTGTTAACTTCAAATTCTGTTGTCCTGTCTCACAGAATAGAGTGTGCTGAATTGCTATGATGAGGATCAGAATTAAGTGTGGAGGGCTGGGTGTTTGGCCTTGTGGTTCAGACACTACTTGGGACGCCTGCAATCTGTGTCACAGTACCTGGGTTGGCTCTGCTCCAAGTCCAGCTTCCTGTCAGTGTGCACACTGAGAGGAAGCAGGTGATGGCTGAAGTAGCTGGGTCCCTGCTACCCATGGGGAAATCGAGATTGAGTTCCCAGCTCAGCCTCATCCTGGTCCAGCCTGGCAATTTCAGGCACCTGGAAAGTGAACCAGTGGAGGGAGATTTATGTTTGTCTGTCAATCCCTCTGTTTCCCTGTCTTTCAAATAAATTAAATACATAAAATACTTTTTGGAACTGAATGAAAATAAAATAAAAGTATGACATACCGGGGCAAGACACTGGCTATGATGCTTGCATCCCACACTGCAGTACAAGGATTCAACCCCTGATTCCAATTCCTAATTCCAGTTTCCTGTTAATGAGACCAGGAGGAGGTGATGATGGCTAAAATAATTGGTTCCCGACACCCACATGGGAAACCTGGATTGGGTTTCCAGTTCCCAGCTTCACCTCTGCCCAGCCCAGGTTGTTATGGGCATTTGGGGAATGAATCTGCAGTTGGGAACATTCTCTCATTCTGCCTCTCTTTTGCCTCTTGGGTAAATAAGCTTTTTAAAAAATGGCATACCAAGACTTCTGGGATAAAGTCAAGGTGGCGAATAGACGGAAATGTATAGCTTTGAATGATTATATTAGAAAAGAAGAAAGTTTGTAAACATATGACTTACGCTTCCATCTTAAGAGGCCAGTAAGATATACTACATTTATCTGACAAAGACATTGCAGTTCCCTTCAAAAAAGTTAAAGTCTCAAAAAATCCCAAACAAATATTTAGAAATAGAATCCAGTGATATGCAAAAAGGGTACCACATAATGGCAGACTGAGGTTAAATCAAGGAATATGACATTGATTTAGCCACAAATCACCCAGTGTAATTTACCACATTAACAGAAAGTAAAAGGAATAAAATCATTTCAACAGGTACTAAAGAGCAAACATAAAGCTGAATAATTATTCCTGATACAAACTCAGAGAAGTCAGCCTTTGCACATAACTCTCAGCAAACTGGAAATAAAGGGAGGTCTGAATTCCAATACTGAACACATGGAAAAAGCTACAGATAACAGAGGAAGGGGTGAGCTCACACAGTAATGCACTGTGTACACTTCTGCTTCTGCTTAGTGTTAGCAACTTTTTGTACATTCTTTGGGAACTTTAAAATTTTTAGTCTTTTAAAGATTTGCTTATTTGAAAAGCAGAGTGGTAGAGAATGAGATGCACGCACACACACACACAGACACAGAGAGAGAGAGAGCACAAGACAGAGAGATCCTCCATCCACACGTTCACTCCTCCAACAGCTGGGGCTGGGACAGGCTGAAGTCAGGAGGCAGGAACTCTATCCGGGTCTCCCACATGGGTGGCAGGGGCCCAAATACCTGAGTCATTATCTGCTGTCCTCATCGGTGCATTACCAGGGCACTGGATCAGAAACAGAGCAGCCGGGGCTGTCATAGTGGCAGAGCAGGTAAAGCCACTGCCTGCAGTGCCAGCATCCCACATGGGTGCTGGTTTGAGTCCCGGCTGCTCCACTTCCAATCCAGCTCTTTTCTATGGCCTGGGAAAGCAGTAGAGGATGGCCCAAGGACTTGGGACCTTGCATCTGCATGGGAGACCCAGAGGAAGCTCCTGGCTCCTGTCTTTGGACTGGCCCAGCTCTGGCTGTTGAGGCCATTTGGGGAGTGAACCAGCGGATGAAAGACCCTTCTCTCTCTCTGCCTCTGCCTCTCTATAACTCTGCCTTTCAAATAAAATAAATCAATCTTAAAAAAAAAAAAAGTAGAGCAGCCAGGACTCAAATTGGCACTCAATATGGGATGCCAGCGTTGCAGGTGGTGGCTTAATCTGCTACTCACAATGCTGGCTCCCGGGAATTTTCTTAAAAATGTAGATGACCATATTGTCTGTAATTTAAAAGATGATTTAATTAACTTTTCCCAAACTATGTGCCTTTTATTTACTTGCTTGTCTTACTGTAACACAATATTGAATGAAGTTTGTGTGAATGGACATCTTTGCTTTGTTCCCAAAATCAGAATGAAAGCATTTACTCTTTGATCACTAAGTATGATGTTAGCTGTAGGGATATGTGTGTGTGCATGTGTTAGATACTCTTTATCAAGCTGAAGTTCAATGAAGTTGACTTTTTTTTTTTTTTTTTTTTTTTTTTTTACAGGCAGAGTGGACAGTGAGAGAGAGAGACAGAGAGAAAAGTCTTCCTTTGCCGTTGGTTCACCCTCCAATGGCCACCGTGGCCGGCGCATCTCACTGATCCGAAGCCAGGAGCCAGGTACTTCTCCTGGTCTCCCATGGGGTGCAGGACCCAAGCACTTGGGCCATCCTCCACTGCCTTCCTGGGCCACAGCAGAGAGCTGGCCTGGAAGAGGAGCAACCAGGACAGAATCCGGCATCCCGACTGGGACTAGAACCCGGTGTGCCGGCACCGCAGGCGGAGGATTAGCCTACTGAGCTGCGGCGCTGGCCTGAAGTTGACTTCTAAATTATATTGTTTGGGGGCTGACTGTTGAGTGCAGTGGTGAAGACGCCACTGGGGACACTCAGCTCCCACACCCGGCTGTGGGTGGGAGTCCTGCCTGTGCCCCTGATTCCAGCTTCCCGCTAATGCACATTTCAGGAGGCAGCAGATGATGACTAAGTAGTTAGGCCCTACCACCCACAGGGGAGACCCACGCTGAGTTCTGGTCCACTGGCTTCGGCCTGTCCTAGCTCCAGTCAGTGCAGGCATTAGGGAATGAACCAGCACAAAGGAAATCTCTATCTGATTCTATCTCTGTCTTTCAAATAAATAAATGATTTAAAAAATCTCTCTTCTGGGGCCGGTGCCATGGCACAGTAGGTTAATCCTCTGCCTAAGGAGCCAGCATCCCATATGGGCACCGGTTCTAGTCCCGGCGGCTCCTCTTCCAATCCAGCTCTCTGCTGTGACCTGGGAAAGCAGTGAAAGATGGCCCAAGTGTTTGGGGCCCTGCACTCACATGGGAGACCCTGAAGAAGCACCTGGCTCCTGGCTTTGGATCAGTGCAGCTCTGGCTGTTGTGGCCATTTGGGGAGTGAACCAACGGATGGAAGACCTTTCTGTCTCTCCCTCTCACTGTCTGTAACTCTGCTTCTCAAATAAATAAATAAAACCTTAAAAAACCTCATTTGGACACAAATTAACCAATTTACTGGCAGCCGATGCATACTACTGGGGCTAGTAGCACTACCTCTGGAGCCAGGCAGACCTAAGCTCAGACTCTGCCGCATGAGGCCGGTCTTGTGGCACAGTGGGTTAAGCCTCTGCCTGTGCCACTGGCATCCATACAAATGCTGGTTGAGTCCCGGTGGCTTTATTCTGATCCAGCTCCCTGCCAATGTGCCTGGGAAAAGCAACAGAAGACGGCCCAAGCGCCTGGGCCCTGCACCCATGTGGGAGACCAGGATGAAGCTCCTGGCTTCAGCCCGGCCCAGCTGTGGCCAATGCAGCTATCTGGGGAGTAAACCAGTAGATCGACTCTCTGTCCGTATCTATCCCTCTCTGTCACTCTGCCTTTCAAATTAATAAAGCTTAAAGAAAAATACAAAAACACCTCTAAATCCACCTTACTTGTGGCTCTGCACACCTCTAAGCAGAAGTGTGCCCGTGTAAGCTACCTGGCATCTAAACAGATGTACAGACCTGCTACCTCTCCTCCAGCAGGTCAGAGCAGGACGGCTGGACACCCTGCCTCTAAATCTGTTTTCTTATTTGCACAGTGAGGACAGATGATCACTGCCTCCGAGGGGTGCTGAAAGGCCTTAACAGCGTCCTTGCGCAGCTCTTGTCCCTGTGAGAGCCTGCTGTCATTACCCCACTGTTACTGCCAGTGACCCAGCAAAGGCACAACGACCGCACGCCTCGCAGGCTCAGCACTCAGAAGCCTCCTGGCTCCCCTCCTGCATCCCAGCCAGATGTCTCCCAAGGCTTCCTGCAGATGCTCCTCACCGGCCTTCCCTCCACACCTCTTGCCAGGGACAGGTCCGAGCCTCTTTGGTTGTGCAGCTCCCTGGCAAACCTCCCCTCCCCACATCCCTTTCTGGATTGAAAAATCCCATACAGTCCGCCAGGCACTTCTGTTCCCGTGGTGCACAGCTGAGGGACTTCCAGGTGCAGAGCTGTGGTGACTCCTGGCTCCTGGGCAGGGTTCCCAGAACAAAGTCCCCATCTCAGCCATGTTCCAGCTTCCACAACTTGGGGTCTCCAGGGTCCTGAATGGTCAAAAGTTCACATCTCTCCTCGGTGGTGCCTGGCTCTCATGGCCTACAGGGCTAGAGAGTCTCCCAGGCCTCAGCTGTGCCAGGGGACCATCCTTAGCCCCTGCCTTTTAGGATCTACCCCCTCTCCCTGGATAATTTACAGGTGATTCTAGACCTTGGTGGCCAGCCTCAACCTCTGACACCTTTGAGCGGGCTGTCCAGCCTCATGGATGTCGTCCGCATAGCAGAGTGGACACAACTCGACGTGTACATGTGCTCCATCGGGACCTCCCTTCGCAGTTCCCCTTCCAGTCTCCCGTGCTTCAGCAGTCAGAGGCATCTGCTCACAAGCTAGGAACCTAGCAGCTTTCCTCACGTTGTGCCCCTCGTGGGAGAATCGCCTCTCTAACGTGGAGCCTGTCTCCACTCAGGGTCCTGCTGTTTCTAATCAGGACCCCACGCCCACTGCCAGGGACCGTCATGCCCTCTCTCACATCCTCTCAGGCCACACTTTTGCTCTAGTTGTTGCTGTGGCAACCAGCTGCTCTCCATTGTAGCCTGCCAGCATCCTGCTCCAATGAAGTCCAATTTCTTTCACTCTGGGCCCTTTGGTGTTTCTGCCGCTCCATCTGGACACACCTGCTGGGGTTGGGTAGCCATGTCAGCAGGTGCACATCTACAGGTACCTGGAAGTGAACACACCCCTGGCCAACTCTGGCCCAATGGGGGCATGAGAGCTGATGGAACCACTTTTTCTCTTTCCGTTTCTTGAGAAAGACAATTTTGATAACTTCATGACAAACAGCACACAATTCCTCAGGGTTCCCCAACAGAGTCCACTTGCCCATGGCAATCTGCCCACAGGTAACCAGCGCAGCCTGGAGTAGCTCTTTGAGTTTTCTTTCTCCACTTATCTCCTCCAACCTCCCTGTACTCTGCTTCCTAGGATCACCCTCAAAATAAACTACCTGCACCCACCTTTATCACTGCCTGAGTGTGCAGGTGTGGCTCAGTCCACGTGTCCTTTGTGAGGTGTATACTACTTAGGAGTTGTGTGCTGCTGGTAGTAGATACCAGAAATAAGGAACAGTTACTGAACGAGATGGGAGTTTATTTTCTCTCAAACAACCTGACAGAAGCTATCTAGAACCAGCACAGTGATGCCCCACCCCAGAGGGAGACAAACTCCTTTTGTCTTTTTTAGTTGACAGAGTTAGACAGTGAGAGAGACAGAGAGAAAGGTCTTCCTTCCGTTGGTTCACCCCCAAAATGGCCGCTATGGCTGGCGCGCTGCACCAATCTGAAGCCAGGAGCTGGGTACCCCTTCCTGGTCTCCCATGCGGGTGCAGGGCCCAAGCACTTGGGCCATCCTCCACTGCACTCCCAGATCACAGCAGAGAGCTGGACTGGAAGAGGAGCAGCTGGGACTAGAACCCGGCGCCCATATGGAATGCCAGAGCCAAGTGAGCCATGGCGCCAGCCCTCCTTTTGTCTTACACATCTGCCATGCTTCTAAAGTTGCCTCACGGTCTGACACGGGTTCTGGAGGTCCAGTATCACATCTACACTGCAAGGAGCGGGAAGCAGAAGGACAGAAACGGTTTTCCCCACAAACCTAACCAGGGGTTTACACTCATGTTGACTTTCATTCTGTGGATGTGATCCATAGATTCTCACTCGTTTATCAATCTCCATATCCCTGGGATGAACTGCACTTGACCATGATCAATGGCTCTTGGGATGTGTTGCTGGACTTGTTAGTATTTTGCATGTGCTGTTGATTTATCAGTATTTTGTTGAGAATTTTTACATTTATGTTCAGCAGGGATATTGGTCTAAGTTTTTTTTTTTTTTTTTTTGACAGGCAGAGTGGACAGTGAGAGAGAGAGAGAAAGGTCTTCCTTTTTTGCCGTTGGTTCACCCTCCAATGGCCGCCGCGGTTGGCGCGCTGCGGCCGGCGCACCGTGCTGTTCCGATGGCAGGAGCCAGGTGCTTCTCTTGGTCTCCCATGGGGTGCAGGGCCCAAGAACTTGGGCCATCCTCCACTGCACTCCCTGGCCACAGCAGAGAGCTGGCCTGGAAGAGGGGCAACCGGGACAGGATTGGTGCCCCGACCGGGACTAGAACCCAGTGTGCCGGCGCAGCAAGGCGGAGGATTAGCCTAGTGAGCCGCGGCACCGGCCGGTCTATGGTTTTCTTTTTCTTCGTATGTCCTTGTCTGATTTTGGAACACAGGTAATGCTGGTCTCGCAGGAGAGTGCAGAAGGGTTCTCTCCCTTTCAGTTTCTCAGAAAAGTTTGAGAAGATCTGATGTTGGTTCTCCCTTAAAATTCTGGTAGAGTTCACCAGTGAAGCCACCTGGTCCTGGGCTTTTCTTTATTGGAAGACTTTTGATTACTGACTCAGTCTCACTAGTGGTTACTGATCTGCTCAGGTTTCCCATGTCTTCATGGCTCCATTTGATAAGTTATATGTACCCAGAAACACGAGACATTTCCTCTAGGTTTTCCAATGTGTCGTCATATAGATGATCATAACAGCCCCTGATGATGCTCTCTAGTTCTGTATTACCAGTTGTAATATCTCCATTTCCATATTTGAGTCATAGGAGTCTTCTTTTTGTTCATGAGTCTAGCTAAAGGTTTATTGGTTTTAATTACCTTTTCACAAAACCAACTTTCATTTCATTGATCTTTTTGTATTGCTTCTTAGTTTCTATTTTATTTATGTTCTGATCATTGCTATTTCTTCTCTCCTAGTATCTTGGGTTTGGGTAGTTCTTGTTTTTCTAGGTCTTTGACATGCATTCTGAAGTTGTTTATTTGGTATCTTTTTTTTTTTATGTAGGTACTTATTGCTATAAAATTTCCTCAGTAGCACTTTTGTTGTATCCCATAAGGGTTGTATCTTTTGTTTCCATTTTCATTAGTTTCCAGGAATTAAAAAAAATACTTATTATTTGAAAGGCAGAGTTACAGAAAGATCGATCCTCCATCCACTGGCTCAATCTCCAAACAGCTGCAATGGCCAGAGCTAGGCTGATCCAAAGCCAGGAGCCTTGGCCGGCGCCACGGCTCACTAGGCTAATCCTCCACCTGTGGCGCCGGCACCCTGGGTTCTAGTCCCGGTCGGGGTGCCGGATTCTGTCCCGGTTGCTCCTCTTCCAGTCCAGCTCTCTGCTGTGGCCCGGGAGTGCAGTGGAGGATGGCCCAAGTGCTTGGGCTCTGCACCCCATGGGAGACCAGGAGGAAGCACCTGGCTCCTGGCTTCGGATCAGTGCAGCGTGCCAGCCGTAGCGGCCATTTTGGAGTTGAATCAACAGAAGGAAGACCTTTCTCTCTCTCTCTCTCTCACTGTCTAACTCTGCTTGGCAAAAACAAAACAAAACAAAAACAAACAAAAAACAAAGCCAGAAGCCTTCCTCCAGGTCTCCCGTGTGGATGCAGGGATCCAGCCCTTGGGCCATCCCTTGCTGCCCTCCCAGGGCATCAGCAGGGAGCTGGATTGGAAGTGGAACAGTTAGCACTCCAACCAGTGCTCACATGGAATGCTGGTACCACAAGTGACAGCTCTACCCACTACAGTAACCCCAGAATTTTTTTTTAATGATTTATTTAAAAGTCAGAGATACATAAGGAGAGGGAGGGGGAGGGGGAGGGGGGGGAAGGCGAGGGGAGGGAGGGAGGGAGGGAGGGAGGGAGGGAGATCGATCTTCCATCCACTGGCTCATTCCCCAGATGGCCTCAATGTCCAGGGCCATGGTAGGCTACAGCTAGGATCTCCATCTGGGTCTCCCATAGGGGTGCCAGGGCCCAGGTACTTGCGCCATCTTCTGCTGGTTTCTCAGGCACATTAGCAGGGAATTGGATTGGAAGAGGAGCTCCAGGACTTGAATCAGTGCCTATATGGGTGGCCAGCATTGTAGGCAGCAGCTTAACCTGCTACACTACAATGCTGGCCCCTTAGAGAAATTTTTAAGATTATCTCTCTCTCTCTTTTTTTTTTTTGACAGGCAGAGTGGATAGTGAGAGAGAGAGAGACAGAAAGAAAGGTCTTCCTTTTTGCCGTTGGTTCACCCTCCAGTGGCTGCTGCGGCTGGCGCGCTGTGGCAGGCGCATTGTGCTGATCCGAAGCCAGGAGCCAGGTGCTTCTCCTGGTCTCCCATGGGGTGCAGGGCCCAAGCACTTGGGCCATCCTCCACTGCCTTCCCGGGCCACAGCAAAGAGCTGGCCTGGAAGAGGGGCAACCGGGACAGAATCTGGCACCCCGACCGGGACTAGAACCCGGTGTGCCGGCGCTGCAAGGCGGAGGATTAGCCTGTTGAGCCATGGTGCCGGATACTTTTTTTTTTTTTTTAAGATTTATTTATTTATTTGAAAGCCAGAGGCAGAGAGAGTATCTTCCATCTACTGATTCACTCCCCAGATGGCTGCAACAGTCAGAGCTGTGCCGATCTGAAGCCAGGAGTGCTTTCCCAGGCCATAGCAGAGGTCGATTAGAAGCAGAACAGCTGGGACTTGAACTGGCGCCCATATGGGATGCCAGCACTGCAGGCAGCAGCTTTACCTGCTACGCCACAGCACCGGCCCCAAGATTCTCCTTTGACTGCTCATTCAGAAGCATGTTGTTTAGTGTGTATATATTTATATAATTTCTAAAAGGTTTTCTGCTAATGATTTATAGTTTAATTCCATTGTGGTCAGAAAAGATACAGTTATACATTTTTTTTTAATTTGGTGAGACTTGTTTAGTGCTCTAATATGTGATCTCTCCCAGTCAATGTTCTGTGTCGATGAAAAGAATGTGGATTCTGCTGCTTCAAAATGGAACGTTCTGAAAATGTCTGTTAGGTCCAGTTAGTCCACAGTGTAGTTTAATTCTGATCTTTCTTTATTGTTTTTTCACCTGGATTATCTGTCCACGGATGAAAGTGGGTGTTAGAATCCCCAACTACTATTGTATTGGAGCTTATCTCTTCCTTTAGGCCTAGTAAAATTTTTTTTCCATAAAACTGGGTGTACTGGTATCAGGTGCATCTGTATTTTAATCATTGCCATCTTGTTAAATTGATCCCCTCATCATTATACTGTGACTTTGTCTCTATACAGTTTTTGTCTTTTTTTTTTTTTTTGACAGGCAGAGTGGACAGTGAGAGAGAGAGACAGAGAGAAAGGTCTTCCTTTGCCGTTGGTTCACCCCCCAATGGCCGCCGCGGCTTGGGCGCTGCAGCCGGCGCACCGTGCTGATCCAAAGGCAAGAGCCAGGTGCTTATCCTGGTCTCCCATTGGGTGCAGGGCCCAAGCACTTGGGCCATCCTCCACTGTACTCCCTGGCCATAGCAGAGAGCTGGCCTGGAAGAGGGGCAACCGGGACAGAATCCGGCGCCCTGACCGGGACTAGAACCTGGTGTGCCGGCACCACAGGCGGAGGATTAGCCTAGTGAGCCGTGGCGTCAGCCCACTATGGATTCTATTTGCATGCAATCTCTTTTTCTATATTTTTACTTTCACTGTGTAAGGCTTTATTGATGAAGAGCCTTTCTTTTAGGCAGCATGTAGTTGGGTCTTGTTTATTAATTCGTTCAGTCAATCTAAATCTTACCAGGGCAACTTAGTCCATTTACATTCAAGATTATTACTGGTAAGTGATGACTTCGTTCTGTCATTAAAACAAAAAGATGAATTGACTTATTTGAAAGGCAGAGTAACAGAGAGAGAGAGGGAGAGACAGACTGATATCTGTCATCCACTGGTTCATTCTACAAATGGCTGCAATAGCTGAGGCTGGGCTAGGCTGAAACCAGGAGCTGGAATTCCTCTGGGTCTCCCACTTGGGTAGCAGGGGCCCAAGCACTCGGACCATCTTCCACTGCGTTCCTAATGCAGGGAGCTGGACTGGAAGTGGAGCAGCTAGCACTTAAACCAACAGTGATGTGGGATACTGGCCCCAAAGACAGTGACTTAAACTGCTGTACCACAATGCCAGCCTCAGTTCTGATAATACATTTCATTTGAATGGCAGCGAAGGGTGTGAGAGAGAACTCCCATCTGCTGGTTCATTCTTCAAACGCCTGTAATAGTCAGGGATGGGCCAGGCCAGGGCCGGGAACCAGTCTGGTCCGTCCACGTGGGTGCAGGGACCCAACCACTGAAGCCATCAGGAAGTCAGAACCAGGAGCTGAGCTGGGACTCAGACCTGGAACACTGACCGGGCTGCAGCCTCCTGACCTCCCCTTTCTGACCCAGTCTGCCTGAGGGAGGCGGACCCTCGCGGTCCAGGCTGACACTGCGGCAGGTGGCACCTGGGTGTCACAGCCACAGGCCCTGAGGGTCTGGGGGTGCACACCGGGTGCACAGGAGGCCGGCCCGCCATGGCGCAGGGCTCGGCCGGGGGACGGGCACTCGCGGCTTTACCTGGAGCCGGGTCTCCCTGAGCTTCCCCGGGGCAGAGCTCTGCGCAGTCGGCCCTGGGTGCCTGGACGGGGCTGCGGTGTCCTGGGCGCCGGCAGCGGGGCCCCGTGTGGCACCGGCTTTGACAGCGGCAGGCCCGGTCGTGGGTTCAGGTCCAGGGTCTCGGCTTCATGGCCGGGGCCTCGCGCAGGCCGGAGGCGTCTCAGCACCGGAAGCTGGGCGGGAGCGGACAGGTCGGGGACGCGTCACTTCCGGCCTTCTTCTTACACGAGCAGCCGGCGCCGAGGCCTGTCCGCCGGCGCCCTGGGCTCTCCGCCGAGGCCTGTCTGCCGGCGCCCTGGGCTCTCGGGAAGCCGGCCCGGCGTGCGAGCGGCCGTGCAGACCGCAGCCTGTGAGGCGAGCCCGCCCGGCGCGCGGCCGGACCCTCCCGGCGCCATCTTGCTGGACCTCCCGGGCCTCAGGCGACCCCAGCTGAAGCCTGCGGCCCGAGGCGCGGACACCCAGGCCTGTCCGCTCGCTCCAGGGCCCTGGTTCCTCTCCCTGGGCTCTCGGGAGGCCTGCCTGGCGTGCGAGCGGCTGTGCTGACTGCTTTCTCTGAGGTGAGCCCGCCTGGCGCCATCTTGCTGGGCCTCCCGGGCCTCAGGCAACCCCGGACCTGACCGCTCTCTCTGGGGCCCGGGTTCCTCTCCCCGGAGGACTTGGGAACTCGGGGGCGTTCCGTGGGAGCCGTGCGTGCGCTGGCTTTCAAGTAAATTTGTATTTAAAAATATTTATTTACGTGAAAGGCAGAGTTGTAGAAGAAGATGGAGAGACGGATTGTTCCGTCCCCACATGGCTGCAACAGCTGGGTCTGGGCCAGGCCGGAGTCAGGAGCCTGGAACTCCACCTGGGTCTCCCACATGGGTGGCAGGAGCCCAAGCACTTGGCCGTCTTCGGCTGCTTTCCCAGAAGAACTTCCTTCATGACGCTCAAAGACAGCACCGTTGATAGTAAGGGAAGCCCCATCTGCCTCTTGGAGGTCCCCACCTCCAATACAGTCAGTCTGGGGGACCTTCAGACCATGTCCAAACCATAGCAGCCAGTAATGGCAAGTAGCTTTTCCAAGTTTTCAAGTGTTCCAAATTTCATGTGCATGGTACCTCATTCAACCTTAAAAACTCTTGCAGGCAGGAAGATAACATTGTTATTATCATGCCCATTTTACAGGTGAGGATACTGAGGCTTAAAATTAGCAGAAATGATGCACAGACTCAGATGGCCTGATGCCAGTCCATGTGTTTGTAACCAAATCAAAATAACACCAAAAGAAAACAGGCAGTAGAGAAAAATGGAATCCACTCAGGGCTGGCATTGTGGCACAGTGGGTTAATCAGCTGTTTGTGACACTGGCATCATATATCCGGAGTGCCAGTTTGAGTCCTGGCTACACCACTTCTTTTCTTTCTCTCTCTTTTTTTTTAAAGACTTATTTGAATAAATTAGAGAAAATCTTCCACCCACTGGTTCATTTCCAAGATGGCTTCAGTGGCTGGGGCTGGACCAGGCTGAAGCCAGGAGCCAGGAGCTTCTTCTGGGTCTCCTATGTAGGTGGCAGGGGCCCAAGCACTTTGGCACTTGGACCATCTTCAGTTGCTTTTCCCAGGCCATTAGCAGGGAGCTGGATCAGCAGTGGAGCATCCAGGACCTGAACCCCATGTGGGATGCCAGCATCACAAGTGGCGGCTTTACCGGCCCCAGTATACCACTTCTGATTCAGCTTCATGCTACTGTGCCTGGGAAGGCAGCAGAAGATGACTCAAGTACTTGGATCCCTGTTACCCATATGGGAGACCCTGATGGAGTTCGGGCTTCAGTCTGGCCCAGCTGGGTTGTTTCAGGCACTTGGGGAGTGAACTAGCGCATGGAAGATCCCTCTGTGTGTCTCTCTTTGCCTTTCAAATAAACAAGAAAATCTTTTATTAAAAAAATCGAATCACCTCTATGGAATGACTTGTATGGCATGGTAATTAACACTGTGGGCATTGTAGCAAGTTGTGGGAGGACAAGTCTTCACCCTGCCCATTGCTAGAGGTACGGCTTTGGGCAAATCACTTGACCTCAGTCTCCTTAGCTATGAAATGGGCCCTGCTGTGTTAGTTCGCTTGGGTTGCCATAACGAAATACTAGATAGTATGGTTTACACAACAGAAATTTTCTCAGAGGTCCACAGGCAAGAAATCCAAGGTCAAGTGATGTCAAGTTTGGCTTCTTCTGGCTTGTGGACAGCCGTCTTCCTGATGTGTCCCTGCAAGGCCTGTTGTCCCTTGGTCTGTGTCCTAATCTCTTCTTCAGGGACACCAGTTGTGTTCGATTAGGGTCCACCAAAGTGATTTTATTTTCGCTTGACTCACCGCTTTCATGGCCCTGTCTCCAAACAGTGCCACTTTCTGAGGCACTGGCCTTTAGGAACTCAACTTACATAATTTTTGTGGGGGACGCAGTTCAGCCATAACACCACTTCATCAAGTCATTGCAAGACAGAGGAGACAGCACATGTGTGCAGCATGTACCAGGGCTCTGGAATGGAGCAAGAGCTTCTTGACTGTTAGACACAGTGAGCACTGAACTTGGGCTTAACGGTAGCCAGAGAGGTGCAAATCTTTCCCCACTAATCTGTTGGCAGGGAGTGGCCGGCTCTCCGCCTAGCACCATCCTTGCCCAGTGGTCTCCAGGCCCCAGGGGGACCCCCTGACTCTTCCTTTCTGCTCTGGCCCCTTTCGGAGTCAGTGAGATGCTCTTCCTGCAGATAGGTCTCCAGTTTTCTTTCTCTAACGGCCCCTAGTCTTTAAAATGAGGGCATATCCTGTCCCAGCTGCTCAGAGCTCCTCAAGAGCATCTCCAGTACCACTGCTATTTCTGCTCTTGGGATAAAAGTCACTTGTTGTTAATATTTAATGACAATCACTTTTATTTATAGCCTTTTTCAGTTTACAAAGCCCTTCTCTATCCATTATCTCTTTTCATGCTCACAACATCTGTGAGAAGGGCGTTTGTTTTCCCCAGTTTATAAATGAAGAAGTAAGGCGGTCAAGAGCAGCACCAGCGTCCTGGGTCACACAGTTAACCTGCGGCAGCCATGGCCTCTGGCCTTGACCTCCGCTCTGCCTTTTGCCCTTTGCATGGCAGGAGGCACTCACCTACTCAGGTGTTCCTCTGTAATGTAAATAATCCAGCACACCGGCCCCATCTTGCCTTCGGAGGAGGGTAGGCAAGTGACTCAGGACTGTTCTTATTGGAATTGACAAAAACCCATCTCCAGCAGGCTTCAGCCAAACTGGAATGCATTGTCTCACCACATCAGAACAACCTAGAAGCGGGTATGCAGGTATGGATGAGTCCAGGGATCAAACTATGTCATCAGAATTCTCTCTCCATTGCCCAGCCTCCCTCTGTGTTAACCCTGTTCCTCAACAAGCTCTCAGCTTGGGGTGTCCAAGATGGACCCATGAGTTGTAGCTTAAATCTCCCCAGGTCAAGACAGGGAGGGAGGGAGGGAGAGACTCTGTCTTGCAAACTGCCACGAATCATCATTTGTATTCTCAGGCCTGATCACTTGTGCCCTCTGGAGAGTTGTGGGGTGTGTGCATGGGCGTGTGTACCAAATGCAGGACCCCAGAGACTGAAAGGGGATAGGAAGTTCACAGACAAACCCTTGTTGTGTCTGAATGCTGTGGGCGGATCTCTCCTGGGGGCCAGAGGACAACAGCCAGAAACAACCCGGGGGCCCATCTGAACCTGAATGCTGCCCTGAGAGAAGAGTAGTAAGTGACTCCCCCCCGCCCCCCCTTGGGCTGCCTAGTGGCACAGCAGACTAGGAAAAAAGGCACTAATTCGGGACAGAGTAAGCCATAAAGAGTAGGGAGGGGCCAGCGCCATGGCTCAATAGGCTAATCCTCCTAGTGGCGCCGGCACACCGGGTTCTAGTCCTGGTTGGGGCGCCAGATTCTGTCCCGGTTGCCCCTCTTCCAGGCCAGCTCTCTGCTGTGGCCAGGGAGTGCAGTGGAGGATGACCCAGGTGCTTGGGCCCTGTACCCCATGGGAGACCAGGAGAAGCACCTGGCTCCTGGCTTCGGATCAGCACGATGCGCCGGCCGCGGTGCGCCGGCCGCGGAGGCCAATGGAGGATGAACCAACGGCAAAAGGAAGACCTTTCTCTCTGTCGCTCTCTCTCACTGTCCACTCTGCCTGTCCAAAAAAAAAAAAAAAAAAAAAAAAAGAGTAGGGAGGGACTGCAGGCTCAGCAAGGCTCCAAACCAGGAGGCTCTGCAGGAGACTTGGAGCTCTTCATGGACAGCCACTTCTCTGGCCCCTCCTCCCAGAACGTTCCATCTCCCAGGATGCTGTGAGCTCCAGAGGGAAGGGACCGTATCTGTTGGACTCACCGTTTTCTCCTCAGTGCCTAGCCCAGTGTCACTGGCTGGCACATGGCAAGGGCCACTTACACGTCTTGGGTTGGTCAGTGGGATGGACAGGATGGATGCACCTGTCGGGATAAGTCAGCCCCCTTCTCCCACCTCTGTCCCCCAGCTGTCGAGAAGGGGAAGGTGTGGAATAGGCCTGCACAGCCCTTGAACTCAGAAGTGCAGGATCCGTGAGCTCTCCGTAGTCAGGCAGCACTCCTCTAGGAACCAGCAGAAGGAGAGACCAAATTCACGAAGCACCCTGTGCCCAGGCCCTGGGTAAGAGACATCACACGGGTCTGAGGCCCCAAATTGTGGGATTTCATGAACCTATAATTTTTTTTTGGAAACTTGAAACTGAAATAATTATTTTGGCACATTAGGAAAAAAATCCATTAACCATCATCACCATTTTAAAAAAGAAATGGATTTTTACTCTAAGAAAGTACAAAGTACACACACAATCTCAGGAAAAAAAGAGCAGTCCCCTCCTCTCGGAAAATGCGAGGATCAGTCTTTTTTTTTTTTTTTTAAGGTAGTGGTACATTTCCACAGACATCAGTGTGGGGTCCAGTGCTGGGGATTCGCTGACCCACACACACGTGTGCCTCTGAACTGGGCCTGAATCCGCCCAGGCTTCCAATGAGGAGACGGGTGCAGAGGCTGCAAGTGCCAGGTCCCAGGGTGCTCAGCATCACTCCCGGTTTTCCTGGGTTCCAACCCCACCATCATGACAGGTCCTAAGCCAAAGGTGGTTTTGCGGCAGGGAAAGCAACGCCCCCACGTTCTCCACCCAAACCCTGAGCCTCTGATGCTCTGCTCTTTGACACATCTTTGGGCTGTGCCCACTTCTCGCCAGGCTCTGGGCTGGGGGCTGAGGAGAGTGAGGGGAGGGAAGCCAGCGCGTCCCCAGCCCGGTCCTCTCCCAACCCCTGGTACTCACCCTGGCTCCTGCCGCCCAGGCCCAGCGGCTAGCAGCGGCCAAGGAGTTCCTGTTCCAGGTGTCGGCTGCTGGCGGTTTCGGGGGTTCCCTCTCCCTGGGGTGCTGGCAGTTTCCTAGGAGACGGGGAGCCTTCGACGCCTCCAAGACGCAAAGCTCGGGAAGCGCAATGGCGCGACTTCAGGCGCTGAGACAGTGCGGGGTCGGAGGGTGGGGGTGGTAATTCGGGAGTGAGACATCCGATTCCAGCCCCAGCAAGAGGTACCCGAGGGGCGCCTCGCGTTCGCGCGGGATTTGTGGGGACCCACAGCCCCGCGCTCGAACTGGAGGAAGGGTGTCTCCGAAACCGGGGGCTCCAACCGGGGAGAGGGCTTGCTGCCCCTGCTGGCGCACTCAGGGGACCGTGCCTCCTCCATCCTCCGTTGCCAGAACCGGCAGCGCTCCTCCCCCGTGCCGCCCGCTCTGCCTGCCCGCGCGGGCGCGCGCCTCCACCGGGCCGCGCCGGTGCCCGAGTGAGCGCGCCTGGGCGCGGGAACGCGCTCCGGGGAGAACCCGAGCAAGATGGAGGCCGCGCAGAGGCCGCCGCCTGGGCCCAGGCAGCCACTGCTGGGAGCACCGAGCCGCGGCGCCTAGGCCGTGCCAGTCCCGGACCCGCCGCCCCCGCCGGGCCCAGGTTGGTCGCCCCGCACCCTCTCCCCGCGGCCGGGGCCTCCGCGCGCGTCCGGCCTGGGCGCGGGGTAGCGCCCCCCCACCTCGGCCCTACCGGGGCCCGGCTGCTGCCGGGCGTCCCCGGGACGGCCGCTGCCTGCCCCCGGCGGTGGTCCTTGTTCCCTGGGCCTGGGAAGCCCCTCGCCCCAGCCTGGGCCCGCCAATCCCAGGCTTCTTCCTGCCTGCATCCAGCCCTGGCTTCCCAGGCGCACCCCCACCCCCGCCCCGTGCCCAGACCCTGCAGTCAGTTCCTGAACCCTCTCCAGCCTGCTCCTGTTTCCGCAGCTTTGCCCTCCTGGACCCTCCTACCAGCCCCGTTCCCTGCCACGGCCCCAGCATCCCCTTCCTAATCCGCTAGCCCCGGCCCCTGGAGCCCGTCTTCCCCTCATCACAGAAGCGACCACCCCCTCCATAGCCCGTCTCCAGAACCCCAATTCCAGACCCCTACCCCCTTAACCCCAGCCCCCAGCCCCCTTCCGAGCTCCTTGGATGCGGCCCCCCTGCTAATCCTCCAATCCCGCCTGCCCACGGTTCCCTCTGGCCGCTCAATTCCAGCCCCAAGCCCCGCTCCCGGCTCCCGTGTCTCCTTCCCAGCCCCCCCAACTTTCCCATGGCCCCTTCCTAGGCCCCCGCCGGGAGGTCTTCGCCGGTGCCCCCGACGCAGCTCCGACGCCCGCACGACCCCTCCGAGCCCGCCCCGGGCCTCGCGCCCGCGGGCCGGGGACTCAGGCGGCTCTCGCGTGTCCCCAGCCCCCGCCGCCGGCCCCGCCCCCGGCACCATGCTGCCCTCGCAGGAGGCCTCCAAGCTCTACCATGAGCACTACATGCGGAACTCGCGGGCCATCGGCGTGCTCTGGGCCATCTTCACCATCTGCTTCGCCATCATCAACGTGGTGGTCTTCATCCAGCCCTACTGGGTGGGCGACAGCGTGAGCACCCCCAAGCCTGGCTACTTCGGCCTCTTCCACTACTGCGTGGGCAGCGGGCTGGCGGGCCGCGAGCTCACCTGCCGCGGCTCCTTCACCGACTTCAGCACCATCCCGTCCGGCGCCTTCAAGGCCGCCGCCTTCTTCGTGCTGCTCTCCATGGTGCTGATCCTGGGCTGCATCACCTGCTTCGCGCTCTTCTTCTTCTGCAACACCGCCACGGTCTACAAGATTTGCGCCTGGATGCAGCTCTTGGCAGGTAGGGGCGGGGCGGGGGCGGGACCCCCAAGCTCCTTCTTGGAGGGACCACCTGCTGTCCCATGTAAGACCGTCACCTTCTCGATGGGGTCACCAGCAGCCACCGGGGAGGGGATTCAATGAGAGACACCTTGGGGCAGATGCAGAGCCTTAGGGCCGGAGGTTGGGTCTGCATTCCGGGACATGGGTACACTGCATCTGCAGATGGGTTAGCACCGGGCTAGCATATCAAAGGGGCTCTGTGGGCTGTGTAAAGGGTTGCTCTAGGTGTAGTGGTTTCCAGTTGTATTGAAAAAGGGAGAGATGGGCAATTTAGCCATCCAGCTGGGCCTTTTAACACGCTACATTACCAACTTGAGGGCTGCACTTTTTTTTTCTTCTCTGAGGTTTGGTTTTCTCATTTGCAAAGCTTTGTGGAGAGGACTCCAACAGCACAAATGAGAGACTGTATATCATAAACTTTAACACACTCTGATGGGGCTGGGGAGGAGGCTATTGGTGGTGTGTATCCAAGGTTTGAGATGTGGATGATGGACAGGCCTGCCAACATGGTCTCTAGAGGGAAGAGCATACCCCAGGACCTGCTGATTCAGGAAGAGTTCTGGGGATGGGTCTCTGGGCTCCTCTGAGATGTCTGGGGAAGACAGTCGTCATGCCCTGAGAACCTGAGCAGAGTCTTTTGGGAATGAGAAATGCTGAGACAGTTCTCCAGGATCCATTAACATCCCCTGCCTCTGCCCACCTTTCGATCGAAGAAGGATTTACAAGACTCAGCAACTTGGGCATTTGCCTAATTGCAGCAGGGAGGAGAGTTGGGCTGGGGAAAGTGGGGCCAGGGGATGGCAGAAATGGGGGAGGAGGGCTGGCGAAGGCTGGAAAGGTGTTCCAAGTCCTTCAAGGAGAGAAAGAACAGAAAATATGATGATTACGCAGCAAAGAGTTTTTTTTTTAATAAGCAGAACATTCAACAGGTGTTTGCCCCTTCCAACGAGACCCATGGAAGACATGTTCTGTAACCTGCTGATAACCCTGCTCCACGCACTGTAGGAAGTTGGCTTTGGAGCTTTTGAACATCTTCGCTGAGAAGAAACTTCCGTATTTTAAGGGAGAAATGTGATTTTTAGAAGTGATGAGAAGTCATTCAGGACCAAGGGTAGATAGTAAGATGGGTGGGTGAAAGCCGGGGATGATGATCAAGGTGAGAGGCAGGTCCGTGTTCCCAAAGGGCCTTTGCAGATGCATGCAGAAACATTGCCTCATTGGAAGAACTGTCCCAACTCCTAAAATAACCTTTATTTCTGTTTTTTAACTTATAAAAATTTTTAATAAGGAACTTTTAAAAAATATTTATTTACTTATTTTAAAGGCAGTGTGATGGGGGTGGAAGGAGGGAGGAAGGGAAAGAGGGTGGGAGAGAGTGAGAGAGGGTGAGAAAAAGAGAGACAGAGAGAGAGAAGAAATCTTTCTTTAGCTGGTTCACTCTCCAAATGTCCTCAATGACCTGGGCTGGTCCAGGTTGAAGCCAGGAGCCCAGAACTCCATCCAGGTCTTCCACATGGGTGTCAGGGGCCCAAGCATCTGGGCCATCCTCTACTGGTTTCCCAGGCACATTAGCAAGGAGCTGGATCAGAGGTAGAGCAGCCAAGACTCAAACCAGCACTTAAAGTGACTCCAAAGGGGGGGAAAAAAAAAGACAGTGTGTACACAGATATATTCATCTTATATTCAGATTCCAGATCCAGACATCCTAATGGGATTGTTCAAATCCATCTTACTCAAATCAACTTAGATGTGGATCCTTTGAGATCTTTGATGAGAGTGAGGAAGCAGAATTGTAAGCTGTGGGAAGTCTTTCTCTGTATATTTTCTCAGTGGTACCCAGAGAAGTGATGTTGTATATTTCCTTTCTATCTTTCTTCCAAGGGCAAGCAGAAGGACTGTATGCGCAGCCCCTAATTCATACACATTAACTCGGAGTTCACAGATGGGCTGCTGACTGTAGACTTTAAATTCTCTGTAATCCATGTGGGTTTAATCTGGGGGATTTGTTGAGCTGTCCAACATCCGCCATAGGATCCTAGAATTTTGAGGATCTTAGTGATCTACTTCTTCGAAGTCCACCCTGCCCCTCATTTTTAGAAAGGTGGGGGGCTTACTCAAAGTCACAAGGCTAGCAAGGAGCAAATTTGGCCTAATGCTCAATGCCTGTCCCAGGGCACTTTCTCCTGTTTTCCTGCCCCACCCCTGGGGGCCAACGGGCACTTGGCGGAGTCGAGCAGTTAATTCCACTTTGCCCATAGGTATGCGGCTTCTCTGGGTAGTGACTGGCTCACTTTGCTTAATAAAGGCTCACCAGGACAGGGCCCAGGGCACTGAACTATGAATCATGGGTTAAGTGTTCTTGGCCAGCTCTTCCTGTGACTTGCCATACAGTGGTAAGCAGGTCTTGTTTATTTCGGTCTCAGTTTTCTCAACTGTACGATGGAGGACTGGAGGCAGTTAGATCAGTTTATGTAAAGTATCCTGAAAGTTCTCCCTGGCTCCTAGAACAAGTCTTTGAGCAAAACCATTGCATTCCAAAAAGGGAGAGCATCAGAGAAACATGAGCAAAGCTGAGAGCTGGTTTGTGTCTGACAAGACTTAGATGCCTGCCACATGACTCCTGTTCCTGCAAACTTGTGTGAGCGCAGAGCACAAAATCACTAGAAAATTATAAAGATATATGTATCTTTTTATTTCTCATCTGTTCTGTGATCATCCTGGTGCTCGGTACTACAGAACAGAGATATACAAGATTATCATTCCTGCCATCAAGGGTCTTCGGTCTTCCCAACGTAATCCCTGCTCCCAGGAAGCTGGCCATCTAGTCAGGCCACTATATTGGCTGGAGCCTTTCAAAGACAAGTGACAGAAATCCACCCAAAAAACACTTACATAAATTTGAATAAGATAAAAGGAGTTTAAGGCTTATTGCCTCACATATCTGGAAAATCAAGAGTATCGGACTCCAGGCATGGATGCGCCCAGATGCGCATGTGATGCCAGGAAGAACTCCTCTCGCTCTACGTCCTGGTCCTCTGCATGATTCATTTGAAGCCCATTTCACTCCTGAAGGTGACAGGTAGGCTAGAAGCAGCTCTGAATTCACACTGCTTCAGCTCAGCGATGCCTGTGGGGAAGCAATGATTCCCACAGAGTTCCAGGGACGATTCCTATTGGCCCAGCTTTGGTCAAATGTTCATGTCTTAATTACTCACTGTGACTTTGCCCAAGGCCTGAGCCACATGCCCATGCTGGAGAGAAGGGTCAAGTCCCACAAAGGCAAACCTTGTGTGATCCCTGGAACACGAGAACGGTGGGGAAGACAGGTGCAGACAGAAGCTTTCCCCTGACACTAACAGATCCTGGGCACTGGAAACCTAGAGCAACAAAGGGGGCTGTGGCTTAGCCGGGAAGTGAGGCTTGAGTGGGCAGGGTAGTGACAGGTGAGAGGTGTGGGAGACAGTCTGAGCACAGCAGAAGATCGTGGGTGGAGACACAGAGGTGACAAAGCCACATCTGGTATGAGTGTAGCATCCATGTAGGGAAGCAGCAGGGGGAGCGGCCAGGGAAGAATGGCGAGGGGCACAGTATGCTGGGTCAAGGAAATTGGACTTTAATCAGCACGCAGTTGGAAACTGCCAGGACTTTTATTATCATCATTATTATTCGAGAAAAATACTTAACCTTTTCTGAACCTTGACTATGTGCTCAACACTTCACATTGTCAGATCTTACTTCATGCTCACAACAGTCAGTGGAGTAGGTAACCCATTCATAATTTATAGGTGAGACAACTGGGCCTCAAAGAGGAAGAAGTCATTTGCCCAAGGTCATACTAGTGTTCAGTGGTGGAGCCAGGGTTGTAATCTGACGTCTCTGGCTCCAAAGCTCAAGCTTTGAGTGAAAGGATTAATGGTGGGAGCAGCGGCAGGAGGCTTTTTCACAAGAACTGAATGCTGGGTGGAGGCCAGACACACCAATGGGTCTTTGTAGAATTAGGGGTCAGCTTTGGGGCGACTCTCCCCCCTGCTCGTTTTCTCCTAGGAACATCCCATGTGCCAGCTGCCATGCTACACATTTCTGCATCCCCTATGCCATTTCTTCTTCATCTGCTAAAATGACTTGCTCAAAGGTCACGCACTCAGTGAAAGGTGGAGCTGATACTCAGTGTGAGTCCAATGGGCTGAGAATCTGTCTTACCACTGAACTGGAACTGGGAGGAGAATGCACAGATTACAAGTCGGAGCTGTAAGCCCATGTGCGACCTGTTACCTGTGGTCTGGGGGAGGTTAGCCAAGGGGAAGTTCCCAGCAGCAGCAGAGGAGTAAGAGAAGCCTTGGTAGAAGTGGGAGGGGGTACTGTCATAGTAAAGAGTCAGGGTCTTCTTTGGCCGGCGCCGCGGCTCAATAGGCTAATCCTCCACCTGCGGCGCTGGCACACTGGGTTCTAGTCCCGGTCGGGGTGCTGGATTCTGTCCCGGTTGCTCCTCTTCCAGTCCAGCTCTCTGCTGTGGCCCGGGAGTGCAGTGGAGGATGGCCCAAGTGCTTGGGCCCTGCACCCGCATGGGAGACCAGGAGAAGCACCTGGCTCCGGGCTTTGGATCAGCGCTGTGCACCGGCCACAGCGGCCATTTGGGGGGGTGAACCAACGGTAAAAAGGGAGACCTTTCTCTCTCTCTCTCTCACTGTCCACTCTGTCAAAAAAAAAAAAAAAAAAAAAAAAAAAAAAAAAAGAGTCATGGTCTTCGAACTCTTGCTCTGCAGATCCCAGTTGTGTGAGCTAAGTGGATTTGCCTCTCTGTTCCCTGGTGTATGAAATAGGTTACTGTGGTACCTGATTTTGAGGGCTGAGGATGTGAAGTGCTGAGCACCTGTCCTGGTTGTGCTGGCACCACTTAGTCATTGACTGCTGCTGTTCTTGTGATCAGAGAGGCAGCTTATGAGGGGTCCTTGATGCTCAGAGTGTCGACCTGTCTGGAGATCAAAAGGCTTGACAGGTGATAACCACTCCGTGGAAAGGGCCCCACCAGCCAGCTCGTCCAGCTCCCTTGTTTGACAGGTGCAAGAACTGAGTCCGAGAGAGAAGAGACAATTTCCTGGTCACAGTGAGACTTGAACACAGGCCCCTCCTTTTTCTGCCGGAGAGAGATGATTCTGACCATGATTCACTCCATGTTGAGTGCCTACTATACGCCAGGCCCTGGTGCTTGACTCACAGCAGAGAGCAGTGTGTGAGCTGCAGTGGAGGCTGTGGGAACCTGGGGTGGGGAGGTGACAGCTGGTTGGTATGGCGCAGAGGCCAGAGTCTTCATGTCTCTGGATTCACTGGGGCTCTGTGTTCCCGGAACAGCAGTCACAGAAGCTCCCATCACGTAGTTTAGAATGTGCATCCGTGTTCCTCTGACTTCCTGGGATTTTGTTTCCAATTTTTTAAAGATTTATTTATTATTTGAAAGGCAGAGTTACAGAGAGGCAAAGGAGAGAGAGGTCTTCCATCCGCTGGTTCACTCCCCAAATGGCAGCAATGGCTGGAGCTGGGCTGATCTGAAGCCCAGAGCCAGGAGCTTCTTCCAAGTCTCCCACGTGGGTGCAGGGGCCCAAGGACTTGGGCCATCTTCTACTGCTTTCCCAGGCAACAGCAGAGAGCTGGATCAGAAGTGGAGCAGTTGGGACTCGAACCAACGCCCATATGCGATGCTGGGACTGCAGGCGGTGGCTTTACCCCTTAAGCCACAGGGCCGGTCCCTTTGCTTCCAATTTGATTTAGGGTTTTATTCACCCAGTGCACCTTTGTTGGGTGGCTGACACTGCTAAGCAGGGTGAGTGAATCTCTCTGGTTCTTCATTTCTTCCTTCTCTCCTTTCTACCTTTCTTTCCTCCCTTCCGCCACGCCTGCCTCTCTTGCTGCCTTGCACCAACCCTTTACTGGGTCAGGGCCTGTGTTGGGCTGCTAGTGAGGGTCCTTGCTTCGAGAGCAGAAACAAAGCAGATCATGACAGCATGGGATGGCATTGCTATTGAATGACTGAGAGGCCGCTGTGGGCAGTGCCGCATACCATATGGGCACTGGTTCGAGTCCCAGCTGCTCCACTTCCAATCTAGCTTTCTGCTATGACCTGGGAAAGCAGTGAGAGATGGCCCAAGTGCTTGGGCCCCTGCACCCATGTGGGAGACCCAAAGGAAGCTCCTGGTTCCTGGCTTCAGATTGGCTCATCTATGGCAATTGTGGCCACTTGGGGAGTGAACCAGCAGATGGAAGACCGATCTCTCTCTCTCTCTCTCTCTCTGTAACTCTTTTGAATAAAATAAAATAAATATTAAAAAAAATGACAGAGTATTTTGGGGCATGAACGGGACTCTTTGCACCATGACAGACAGACAGGGAAGTCTTGCAGAAGGGGACAGCGTTTGAACTGAGTCTTACAGGATGAGTAGGGAGGCAAGGGGGTGCCAGGCACAGGGGACAGTATGCTCAGCGGCGTGGCGTTCAGAGTACCCTGGTGTGTTGGGGACTACAAGCAGTCAGGACCTGGAGGCAAGACTGAGACCAGGGAGATAGGGTGGGAGCTGGATCGCAGAGTTGTGGCAAGAAGTTGAGACTTAATTTGTAAGCAGTAGACAGTTGTTGAAGGTTTTTTTAAAAAACTGTTTTCTTTTTTTCCCCCAGAATTTTACTGACTTTTTGGAAAGGTTAATATATGCATATGATGCAAAATTCACAAGGTAAAAAGGGTAAGCAGTCAGACGTAAGGATTCTTCCCACCCTCGCCCCCCACCTCTCCTCCCAGAGGCAGCTGCTGTTACCAATGTCTTGAGCACCCTCTTCAAGAAATTCTGTAAATATGCAGGCAACTGCACACAGGTTTCCACATAAATGGTATATTCATTGTCTATGGCTGCACAGCAAAGTACCCCCAAAGCTGGTGACCAAGAGCACCAAGCACTTGTTCTCTACCTCAGGGAGCCACTGCACTTGGAGGGATGCTTAGAGGAGGAACAGCTCTGGCTCAGGGTCTCTCCTGAAGTTGCCCCAAGACTGCAGCTGGGGCTGGAGGGCCCACTTCTAAGCACACCCCCAGAAGCCTCATGAAGGAACAGGCCAGGAGGGAAGAGGGGGAAAGGAAGAAGCGATAGTGCCCACCCCCCATCTTTGGTGACAGTTTTGCTGAGATATAATTCCTAAGTTGTACCACTCATGCACCTGAAGTGCACACCCCACTGGTTTCTAGTGTATTCTTAGTTATGCAACCATCACATCGGTGTTAGGGTATTTCCAACACTTCAAGAAGAACCTCACATCCTTTATCGGCCACCCTCAACTCCTGAGCCCTCACCACCCCCAGATACTTTCTGTATCTCTTGATTAGCCTATTGTATACATTTCACAGGAATAGCATTGTATCATGCATGGTCTTTGGTGATTGACTTACTCCACTCAGGGGATTGCTTTCAACGGTTCAGTGTTGGATTCTTTTTTATGGCTGGATTATGAAGTCCACATTCTGACTAGTTAAGATACCATGGTGTGGACAGATTGCATCTTGTTTGTCCATGCATCAGCTGATCGCACATTTGTGGTGTTCTACCTTTTGACTGCTGTGACTGATGCTGCAAACATTTGTGTACACGTTTTTGTGTGGACACATGGTTTCATTTCTCTAGGACACACATGTAGAGTGTCCTTGCTGGATGAGATAATGACTCTGTTCATCAACACTGCTGTTGTCTGACTTTTCATTTTAACCAACTTACGGGGTGTGGTGTGGCATTTCATCTCAGTTTCGATTCGCGTTTCTCTAACAAGTAGTGATGTGACAATGTGTTCTGCCGTTGTACATCTTCTTTGGATAAACATCTGTTGAGATCCTTTCCCCATTTTACATATAGGTTTTCTTCTTATTATTGGGTTGTAAGGGCACTCTATATACTCTAGATTCAAGTCTCTTATCAGATAGGTGATTTACAAATAGTTCATTCCATTCTGTGGATTGTCTTTTGAAGCAAAAATAAGCTTTAAGTTTATATGGAATTCGATTAACTTACTTTTTTCTTTTGTTGCCTTTGCTTTTGGTGTCATATTTAAGAATCCACTGCCAAATCCAAGGTCACAAACATTTACTTCTGTTTTCTTTAAAAAAAGACTTATTTATTTGAAAGTAAGAGAGAGAGGGATATCTTCCATCTGTTGGTTCACTCCCTAGATGGCCACAATGGCCAGCAGCTTCATCTTGGTCTCCCATGTGGGTGACAGAGGCACAAACACTTGGGCCATCTTCAGCTGCTTTTCTCAGGCCATAGCAGGGAGCCGGATGGGAAGTGGAGCAGCCGTGACTTGAACCAGCAGCAATATGGAATGCCGGTGTTGCAGGTGGTAGCTTTACCTGCTATGCCACCATGCTGGCCCCTCTGTTTTCTGCTTAAGATTTTGTATTGGCCGGCGCCACAGCTCACTTGGCTAATCTTCCGCCTGCAGCCCCGGCACCCCGGGTTCTAGTCCTGGTTGGGGCACTGGATTCTGTCCCGGTTGCTCCTCTTCCAGTCCAGCTCTCTGCTGTGGCCCAGGAAGGCAGTGGAGGATGGCCCAAGTCATTGGGCCCTGCACCTGCGTGGGAGACCAGGAAGAAGCACCTGGCTCCTGGCTTCAGATCGGCACAGCGCACTGGCCACAGCACACCAGCCGTAGTGGCCATTTGGGGGGTGAACCAACAGAAAAGGAAGACCTTTCTCCATGTCTCTCTCTCTCTCTCACTGTCTAACTCTGCCTGTCAAAAAAAAGTATAAATAAAAGTAAAAAGATTTTGTATTTTGCATTCTAATGTTTAGGTATTTGGGCCATTGAGTTAAGTTTTGTATGTGAGGTACTGCACCTACTTCATTCTTTTGCATATGCATATCCACTTGTGCCAGTACTATTTATTGAAAATAAATTAAAGGAAAAAAACGATTGCCCACAGAGATGAATTAATTTCTATACTCTCATCTCTGCTCCACTGATGTAAACCTGAGTATCTACTCTATGGCAGTATCAGACTACTGAATTCAACACTGTTGCTTTGTAGTCAGTTTTGACCAAGAAGCACAATTTCAAAGTTGGAAAGTCTCCCAAATTTGTTCTTTAGTTTTTAGATGTATTTACTTAATTGAAAGTCTGAGAGAGAAAGAGAAAGAGAAAGAGAAAGAGAAAGAGAAAGAGAGAGAGAGAGAGAGAGAGAGAGAGAGAGGATCTTATGTCTACTGGTTTTCTTCCCAGATGGCCAGAACAGCCAGGGGCCAAGGAGCTTCATCCAGGTCTCTTATGTGGGTGGCAGTGGCTTGAGTGCTTGGGCTATCTTGTGCTGCTTTTCCCAGGCTATTAGCAGGAAGCTGCCTCAGAAGTGGAGCAGCCAGGACAAAAACTGGCACCCATATAGGGTGCTGGCATCACAGGTGGCAGCTTTACCCACTACACCACAATGCTAGTCTCTGTTCTTTTTAGACTTTTGTACTGCCTTTTATGTCCTACCTCAGATATCACATGCCATCCCTTTTGGTAAATTCCACCTTTGGAATGGAGTTACCAGAGCCAGCGCTGTGGCTCAGCAGGTTAAAGCCACGGCCTGCAGCAATGGCATCCCATGTGGGCGCCAGTTCGAGTCCTGGCTGTTCCCACTTCCGATCCAGCTCCCAGATAATGCAGCTGGGAAAGGAAAGTGGAGGATGGCCCAAGTCCTTGGGCCCTGATACCTATGTGAGAAACCCGAAAGAAGCTCCTGGCTTTGGTCTGGCTGAGCTCTAGCCATTGCAGCCATTTGGGGAGTGAACCACTGACTGGAAGATCTCTGTCTTTCCTACTCTCTCTTTGTAACTCTGTCAAATAAATAGATAAATCTTAAAAAAAAAAAAAAGAAGAAGAAGAAGAAGAAGAAGAAGAAGGAGGAGGAGGAGGAGGAGGAGGAGGAGGAGGAGGAGGAGGAGGAGGAGGAGAAGAAGGAGAAGAAGGAGAAGAAGGAGAAGAAGGAGAAGAAGGAGAAGAAGGAGAAGAAGGAGAAGGAGAAGGAGAAGGAGAAGGAGAAGGAGAAGGAGAAGGAGAAGGAGGAGGACTAACTCAATCCAGGCCACATTCAAAGGCAGGGGGATTATGCTCCTCCTCCAGGAGTGGGGAGGAGCATCAAAGGGTTTGTGCACATGTTAGCCAGATCTCCAGAGATGGAAACCTTGAAAACACTGGGATCTCTGTATTACTTTTGTTTTTTATTCAACAATACGTCTTAGAAGTTTTTCCATATCAGAGTATAAAGAACCATCTCTTTTGTAACAGCTACATAATAATCTTTTCTTCATCACTCAATTAATAGGCAGGAGCCAGGTGCTTCTCCTGGTCTCCCATGGGGTGCAGGGCCCAAGCACTTGGGCCATCCTCCACTGCACTCCCGGGCCACAGCAGGTGGAACCTTAACCAGCTGTGCCACGATGCCAGCCCCCTGCCTTGCTTTTATTATGAATGAGGCCGAGCACCTTCTATGTTTATTTTTTGTAAACTGTTTTAAAAATAGTTTTATCAAGTTAATCGTATCTTTTGAAGCATGCTCATCTTTGTGATGTGAGTTATAAACATGATTCCCAGGTCATCTTCTGTCTGTGGAGTTTCCTCCAAGGTGAAATTCTTCCTATCATAAAAAAGGTATCAATTCCCTCTTTTACATCTTTAGGGTTTGGTTTGTACCTGGAAAAGCCTTGATGTTGATTTTTTAAAAGATTTTATTTTAGAGGTAGAGTTATAGACGGAGAGGGAGACACATAGAGAGAGATCTTTCATCTGCTGGTTCACTCCCAGGATGGCCACAACGCTTGGCGCTGGGCTAATCCTAAACCAGGAGCCAGGAGCTTCTGGGTTTCCCAAGTGGGTGCACGCCGCTGCTTTCCCAGGTGCACTAGCAGGGAGCTGGATCAGAAGTGGGGCAGCTGGGGTGTGAACTAGAGCCCACATGGGATGCCGAGGTCAAAGGGGGAGGCTTAGCCTACTACACCACAGTGCCGGCCCAAGGTGTTTTTGGTTTTTTGGTGATTGTTTTAAAGTTTTGATTATTTATTTGAATGGCAGAGAGAAAGAGATCTGACATCCACTAGTTCACTCCCCAAATGCCTGCAACGGCTGGGCCAGGCCAGGCTGAACCCAGGAGCCAGGGCCGCTGTCCAGGTCTCCCGTGTGGGCAGCAGGGACCCGAGGACCGGAGCTGTCGTCTGCTGCCTCCCAGGGTGGACACGAGCAGGAAACGGCCTGAAGCCGGTCACTCTGACACGGGACGTGGGCCTCCCGAGTGGTGGCCTAACGCCCATCAGTCCTGCCTCCCGGGCCCAAGTGGGGACGCAGGGCGCCGCCGGCATGCCCGGTTCTGGGGTAGCTAAGACCCATGGCCCGGCCCGGCCCGGGGCGAGAGTGCTGGCTGCCGCACGGCCTGGCACGAGCGAGCACGCGGCCGCCAAGCTGGCCCTGGCGCGAGGGCCTCGCCCCGCCGGCCACATCTGCGGCCGCTGGCCGTGACGTCATCGCTCGGAAAGGCGGGGCGGAGCGAGCAGGCCCGGGGTGTGGCCGTGTCGGGCTCCACGCGGAGCTGGAATTGGGGTGCGGAGCCGCAGAGAGGGGGCTGAGGCCTCGTCCTGCCCGCGGGTGGGCCGAGCGCCGGGGAAGGAGACCCCGAGCTCCGGGAACCAGGCGCCGTCTGAGGAGAAGGGGTTAAAGTCCAGGGCGGGCAAGGAGTCAGGGACTGTGGTCCGCCCCGGCGGGAGCCCGGGAGCAGGTGCAGCCGGGACGCTGGCGTCCCACGGTCCCTCCTCAGCGCCTCCGGCCGGCCCCGCCTCCCAAGGGCTCCACCGGCTCTCCGCAGCGCCCCCCTCAGGACGGCGTCTGTAATCACAGGTTCTCGCAGCGCCCCCCTCAGGACGGCGTCTGTAATCACCGGCTCTCAGCAGCGCCCCCTCAGGACGGCGTCTGTAATCACCGGCTCTCGCAGTGCCCCCCTCAGGACGGTGTCTGTAATCACTGGCTCTCAGCAGCGCCCCCCTCAGGACGGCGTCTGTAATCACCGGCTCTCGCAGTGCCCCCCTCAGGACGGCGTCTGTAATCACAGCGGACGCATTCGCGCCCTGCAGCGCCGAGCCCGCGCAGCGAGGGTCCCGGAGGAGGCGCTGGCTGCACCGCTGCACGGTCGACACAGCAGGGCCACCTCTCCCTGGGGCTTCGGTGAGCCCCCAGTGCCCGCCCCGCAGCTGTGAGCGCCTCAAGGCGGGGACTGGCCTTGTGCAGGGGTCCCAGGGAGAGGCCCGGAGTTCCACAGCATCCAGAGCAACAGCCTGCACGAGGAGGGGTGGAGGACCGACCGGTGGGAGCCTGGAGACCCCGTGTCTATGCGGGGAAATGCAGGTACTTCCTGTCACTCTGTAGACCTGCAGGCCTTGGGCGGTGTCCCCCTCCCACCTTGGCGCCTTTGGTGGAAGGGCCACAGGTTGTTTGTTTGTTTGTTTTTAGGATTTACTTATTTATTTGAGAGCCAGAGTTACAGACACAGAGAGAGGTCTTCCATCTGCCGGTTCACAACCCCAAATGGCCGCAACAGCGTCCTTGGGTCATCCTCCGCTGCTTTCCTAGGCCATTAGCAGGGAACCACAGCAGCCGGGACTCGAACCAGGGTTGCCGGCAGCAACCTTCCACACCACAGCGCTGGCCCCCAACCTCGCGGGGTCCAGCCCTGGCTTCTTGGGTGACTGGGGTACATCATGGTGACCGTGTCGTCTCCTACCTCATGGGGGGCATTCAGGTTCGCTAATTTGTATTATGGTATGTGGCCTTTGTAAAAAGGCAGCTTTTATCGAAGGAGTAAGCACTGAAAAGCATGGCCCCAAGAAGACCACCACACGCACCCGCCAGAGAGAGCGGATCCCAGGTCAGCAGCCCCTCCATTCGCCACCGCCAAGGTCGCGACTCCCCCGACTGCTAACCCCAGGGACTACTCTGTCCTGTTTTGAAACGTGAGGGGCTGGCATGGTGGCCCAGTGGGTTAGGCTGTGGCCCCTGACACCAGCATCCCATAAGAACACCATGCGAGCACCAGTTCAAGTCCTGGCTCCTCTGCTTCTGACCCAGCTCCCTGCTAATGCACCTAGGAAAGCAGAAGTTGGCTCAAGTGCTTGGGCCCTTGACCCACGTGGGAGACCCCAGGTGGACTTCCAGGCTCCTGGCTTTGACCTGGCCCAGGCTTGGCCATTGTGGGCATTTGGGGAGTGAACCGATGGATGGAAGAGAGTCCCCCACCCCCCTCTCACTATGTCTTTCAAATAAATAAATTATGGGAAAAAGGACCTAGAAGACAACTCAGGAGACAATCTAGATGACCTTGGGTCTGGTGATGACTTCAGATACCGCACCGCAGGCACAGCCCACGAACCACATAACTGGAAAGCTGCACTCCAATAAAGTTACAGGTTTCTGCGCTGGGGCCGGCGCTGTGGTGTGGCAGCTTCAGGTCTCTGCCTGAAGTGCCAGCACCCCATATGGGTGCTGGTTTGTGTCCTGGCTGCTCCATTTCTGATCAGCTCCCCGCTGGTGGGTTGGGAAAAGCAGCAAATGATGACTCCTACTACCCCTGGGAGACCTAGATGAAGCTCCTGGCTCCTGGCTTCAGCCTGGCCCAGCACTGGCTCTTGCGGCCATGTGGAGAGGGAACCAGAGGATGGAAGCGCGCGTTCTTTGTAACCTGACTTTCAAAGTAAATAAGTACATCTTTTTGAAAGAACTTTCTACTCTGAGACAGTCTGTCAAGAGAACAAGGAGACAAACCACAGACAGAACATATTCACGGAAGGTGTATCTGATACAGAACCCTTAGAAGTAAAAAACCAGAAAATAACTGGATAGAACTGGGCCCGGGGCAGGCAACTGGAGCAGCAATGAAGATGCTACCCAGGACAGCCTCGTCCCGTATCCAAGTCAAGGGTTTGACTCCTGGCTTCACTTCCTGCTAGTGCTCACTCTGGGAGATGATAATTCAAGCACTTGGGTATACTCCACTCATGCGGGAGACCTGGATTGAGTTCCTGGCTCCTGGCCCAGCCGCAGCTGCTGGAGGCATTTGGGGAGTGGACCAGTGCTTGGACGATCTATTTGTGTCTCTGCCTCTTTGCCTTTCAAGTAAGTACAAAATAAAAAGTTTTTGAAGCACTGGGCCATGACCTTCACAAATGCCTCTGCAAGGAAGATACACAGAAGGCCACGAGCATATGGTCTGGGCAATGCACATCCACACAGCAGCGTGGCTGCACACTTTCTAGAATGACCACAATCTAGAACAGTAACGCCAAGCACGGTCGAGGAGGTGGAGCACCAGGCACGCTCCCCCGGGGCTGGGGGGAGCGCAGACTGGCTGACGCCGCTGCGGAAGACAACTCGGCAGATTCTCACCACACGACACCCACTCCCAAGGCGAGACCCAGCAGCAGTACCCCTTGGTGCTTACCCAGAGGAGCGAAGCACTTGGGTCCACGGGAAACCTGCACGTGGACGTGGACGTGGACAGCAGCCTCGTTTGTGAGATGTCCTTCAGTGGGTGGACGGATAACCAAACCATGGAATCTTCCTGGAGTCTGGAGAGAGATAGGCTATCAAGCTTGGAAAAGGAAGTTTGATGCACACGAAGATACTTCTGAAAGTTCACGGCAAATGGACTCAAAAGAGTTTATTTTGGCACATTTTCTTGAGACTGTCCACGTAAGGGGGTGTCCAGAAAGTTCATGAAAAATGCAATTATGCAAAAATTTGTGCATGGAGTTCACAATTCCTTAGACCAGAGTACCCTTGTCTTCTAAGTCCATTGTCCACAAGCCTTCTGAAGGGTCCTCTGTGACCAGGTTAAAGAAGCCGATTTGAGGCCGGTGCCGTGGCTCAACAGGCTAATCCTCCGCCTTGCAGCGCCAGCACACCGGGTTCTAGTCCTGGTCAGGGCACCGGATCCTGTCCCGGTTGCCCTCCTTCCAGGCCAGCTCTCTGCTGTGGCCCAGGAGTTCAGTGGAGGATGGCCCAAGTCCTTGGGCCCTGCACCCCATGGGAGACCAGGAGAAGCACCTGGCTCCTGGCTTCAGATCAGCGCGGTGCGCCGGCCGTGGCAGCCATTGGAGGGTGAACCAACGACAAAAGGAAGACCTTTCTCTCTGTCTCTCTCACTGTCCACTCTGCCTGTCAAAAAAAAAAAAAAAAAAGCCGATTTGAAAACGGCTACTGCCTTTGTGTGGTTCCAGCTGTGTGACGTCCTGGGAAAGCAAGAGTGGTGGCGACAGGGAGACTGGTGGCTGCCTGGGGGACGCAGGGATGAACAGGCAGAGTGCAGGAGGTTTTAGGCCAGTAACACCACTCTGTGTGACAATGCCATCGTTGGTACGTGCCTTGTACATCTGGCAAAGCGTGCAGAAATGGACAGCCCGCAAAGTAAGCCCGACGGGAGGCCCTGGGTGGTCCTGCAGTGTCAGTGTTGCTTGGTTCCTCCACAGTAACAAAGGTACCAGCCTGCGGAGGGGGATGTTGACCGTGGCGGGAGGCTGTGCTGGGGCAGGGGCAGGGGCAGGGGCAGGGGACCTATGGGGAATCTTTCAAACTTTTTTTCTGTGAACCTAAAATTACTCAGAAAAATAGATGGGCTCATAGCATACACAGTGTTCTGCACCCCGATAGCCTTTTCACTTCTTAAAATATCTTAAAAGATTTTTCCATGGCAACATACACAGTTGGACCCCATCTGTGTCAGTGGCTTTGTAGTATTGCACGGCATGCGCATGCAGTGCTGTTTAAGCAGTTCCTTCTACACTTGCGGTTGTCCTCTGTTGTAAGCACGGTGCTACAGTGAACGCCCTTGTGTGCCTGCAGCAGTGTAGCCATGGGATCCATTTCAGCCAAGGGGTAAGTGCTCGTACCCCAGAACCCCCGAGTCATGGCCACCACTCCAGTTGGTGACACTGACACCGCCATTGGCCTCCTGGCCTTGGGAAATCGGTTTCACCATTCCCATAATCACAAACCCAAGGCCCAGACAGGTGAAGGAACTTCCCCATGACACACAGATACAAGATTTCTTCCCCATGTCTAAAGGCATGGATCCATTATTTTAATAGGACTAAATTTGGCTGCATGTGATAGGAAAATCCCAAATACCTGTAGTTTAGTGACCACCATTCTAGCATCTTATGGAAGGAGAGAGGTGGTCCGTAGTCGGTACGGCAGCTCCCGAAGCTGTTGGTGACTTCCAGCTCTCTGCAGCCCCCATCCTGGGGGAAGCCCCTACCCTCCTTGATGAAGCTGGCTGCTAGCTCCCTGTCCATCCCCTCTGCGTTCCAGGCAGCAGGATGGATGAAGGGGTGAAGCGAAAAGGGACAGCGAGCACGCTCCAGCATCCTTATCAATGTGTTCATCTCAAGGGGTCTTCTTGAAGCCAGCAGCACTTCTGCATGTGTTTTTGCTCATTCAGTCACACTGAGCAGCCTGGGAAGTTGGGAAATGCATCCCTGATTCCCTACAGCCAAGGTCCTAGCTGAAAAGTAGGGGTTCTAGTATAAAGGGAGGAGCAAATAGGGACTCCAGTAAGTAAATCCGTTGTCTGTCGTGGTGAAAGTAAGCTTCCGCCTTCCCTTGGGCAGCCAACGCTACTGTTTCCTTACCACTTGGGAAAAGCCGTGGGTCTTTTTTTTTTTTTTTTTTTTAAAGATTTATTTATTTGAAAGGCAGAGTTAGAGAGAGGCAGAGGCAGTGAGAGAGAGGTCTTCCATCCACTGATTCACTCCCTAAATGGCCAGGGCTCTGCCAGGCCAAAACCAGGAGCCCAGAGCTTCTTCTGGTTCTCCCAGGTGGGTGCAGCCCAAGCACTTTGGCCGTCCCCCACTGCTTTCCCAGG
Source organism: Lepus europaeus (assembly GCF_033115175.1). Classification (NCBI taxonomy): domain Eukaryota; kingdom Metazoa; phylum Chordata; class Mammalia; order Lagomorpha; family Leporidae; genus Lepus; species Lepus europaeus. The sequence continues at coordinate 7,261,901 of NC_084835.1, read as the reverse complement.
AGCATTAGCAGGGAGCTGGATTGGAAGTGGAACAGCCAGGTTTGGACAAAGCCCATAGAGGGTGCTGGCTTCATAGGCTGAGGCTTAACCTGCTATGCCACAGTACTGGCTCCCAAGTAAAAAAAATAAATAAATAAAAGATTTATTTGAAAGTCAGAGTTACACAGAGACAGAAGCAAAGAGAAAGAGAGAGAGAGAGGTCCTCCATCTGCTGATTCACTCCCCAATTGTCCACAACGGCCGGAGCTGCACCAACCCGAAGCCAGAACTTCTTCCAGGTCTCCCACGTGTGTGCAGGGGCCCAAGGACTAGGGCCATCTTCTACTGCTTTCCCAGGCCATAGCAGAGAGCTGATCGGAAGTGGAGCAGCCGGGACTAGAACCAGTGCCCATATGGGATGCTGGCACTGCAGGCTGCGGTTTTACCCACTATACCACAGTACTGGCTCCCAAGTAAAATTAAAAAAATTTTTTGTGGAGGGACCAGGTTGTGGAGCAGCGGGTTAAATCCCCACCTAAGAAGCTGGCATCCCATTGGTTCAAGTCCTGGCCGCTCTGCTTTCAACGCAGCTCCCTGCTTATGGCCTGGGGAAGCAGGGGAGTTGATTCAAATGTTGGGGCCCCTGCACCCACATGGGTAACTTGGATGGAGGCCGGGGCTCCTGGCTTTGGCGTGGCCCAGCCCTGGCCACTGCAGTCATCTGAGGAGTGACCCAGTGGCTGGAAGATTGATCTCTATCAGTCTGCCTTTCAAATAAAATAAATGTATTTCTAAAAGCTCATGGAAAACTGAATTAAGGAAGCTTATTTTGGTGCACAAATGTTTGAAATCCATGCATAGATTTTTCACCACACACATTCTCTATGAAAATATTGAGGATTTTTTGTGTTTATGGATTTCAACAGTTTTCTGCATCAAAGCAATCTTTTGATTCCATTTCCCTCCTCCTGCGAGACAGCATCAGGCAGCCCGTGGTGAGAACAACCGTCCGTTTCCAGTTCTCCTAACTTCAGGGGAGGCTGTCTGTCGGGGTTAGGGTTGGAGTCCTCTGCGCCTCTCTCGCTAATGGGTCTTGGGCTCGCAGCATGTGACCCTGAAGTATCCAACTAGGTTCTAAGAATGTTATTTTGGTTTCCGATGGTCCCAGCTCTCTTTTCCTTGAAAGTGATTTAAATTTATTTGGTAAGTAAATGCACCTAAGCCTAAAAGTAAAATCAATTTAGACCGCGGTTCGATAGGCTAATCCTGGTTCGCTCCCTAGATGGCCACAATGGCCAGCAGCTTCATCTTGGTCTCCCATGTGGGTGACAGGGGCACAAACACTTGGGCCATCTTCAGCTGCTTTTCTCAGGCCATAGCAGGGAGCCGGATGGGAAGTGGAGCAGCCGTGACTTGAACCAGCAGCAATATGGAATGCCGGTGTTGCAGGTGGTAGCTTTACCTGCTATGCCACCATGCTGCCCTCTCTGTTTTCTGCTAAAGATTTTGCATTGGCCGGCGCCACGGCTCACTTGGCTAATTTCTGCCTGCAGCTCTGGCACTCCGGCTTCTAGTCCTGGTTGGGGCACTGGATTCTGTCCCGGTTGCTCCTCTTCCAGTCCAGCTCTCTGCTGTGGCCCAGGAAGGCAGTGGAGGATGGCCCAAGTCATTGGGCCCTGCACTTGCGTGGGAGACAAGGAAGAAGCACCTGGCTCCTGGCTTCGGATCGGTGCAGCGTGTCGGCCATAGCAGCCATATGGGGGGTGAACCAACGGAAGGAAGACCTTTCTGTCTGTCTCTCTCACTGTCTAACTCTGCCTGTCAAAAAAAAGTCAATCAATTTATAAAACAAAAAACCCCAAATGACTGAAGACGACCTCTGTGGGTTGAAGACATGTCTTCTGCTAGCTCGTTCCCCTCAGCCTGCTGTTTCTCCCTGTGGTCATCACGTCCTTAGTGCTGTCGGTGGTCGCCATCCGACCATCGTCCTTAGTGCTGTCGGTGGTCGCCATCCGACCGTCGTCCTTAGTGCTGTCGGTGGTTGCCATCTGACCGTTGTCCTTAGTCGTCCTTAGTGCTGTTGGTGGTCACCATCTGACTGTTGTCCTGACTGCCTGCAGCAGGCAACGTCAGCAGGCTGTAGCGTGACCAGATGGAGGCGCCGCATCCGAGGGCTCCTCCCTGGCACCGGGCAGCTAGGGCTGGGCTGCTGCATGGGAGCTGCCTCTCTGCCTGCCTGGCAAGTAAACAGATTTTTAACAGTTTACGGAAAATGGAATTAAAATAAGCTGAGTTTGGTGTAAAAAAAGTGAAACCCATGCATAGTTTTTGTTATGATGCTCATTCTTTATGAAAGTTTTGAAGATCCCTCATATACATGCATGGATTTAAAACAATTTTTTTGCCTCAAAATAACCAGTTCATTCCATCTCTGTGGACTTTTTGAAGTCCCATGGTACAAGATGGCATCCATGGCAGTGCCTGGAGGGTGATGGTGCTGCTGGCATCTGGTGAGTGGAGGCCAGGGGAGACATTAAACTCCCACAGTGCACAGGGGAGCTCCAAGAGCAATCCAGCCCAAATGCTGAAGACTCTGAGGATGACAACCCCGTGTCTGTGGCCCTTCAGCCAGCTCAGTATTTCCCAAAGAGGCCTGACCTTGGGATCCAGAGACCCCAGCCTCAGTTCCCCCATCCAACAGATGGGAAGGCTGTGCTGTCTCCTGGTGGTTGAGCCTCCTGGCCGCTCTCCTGTCTGAGGCTCTCCATGCTGATGTCCTTTGCCCTTTCCATGTCTTCTCCTTGTGGAGTCCATCCAGAGTGGCCTCTGGAGCCAGTTAGCCATCATCTGCCATGCGCAGAGAGAGGGCGGCAGAGGGGATGCCTGGCAGAGTCCGGCACCAGCAGCCAGTGTCCCCATGGGAGCACTCAGTGGCCCCACGACTCCTCTTCCGAGTGCAGCTGTGATTTTACTTCTCCCCCGGGCCTCTGCTCCGGAGAGCAGATACTGCATGGTGCCCAGCGCAGAACAGGCTGTGCCCAGTAGGAAGAGAGAGCAGTGGGGAGAGGACAGGGTGAGGGGACTAGATGTGCCAGAGCAGGGAGAGAGAGGAAAGGAACAAGAGAGGGGTGCAGAGGGAGGCTGGAGACAGGTGTGGTCAGGGAACAAGGCTGACCAAAGGGGTGGAGACGAAGATGCAATGGATGCCGGGAAGCAGGGACAGCCAAGGGCTGGGCAGGGAGACATCTCCCTGTGGCTGGATGCGGGTGTGGTTTCCATGGAGACGGGATGCTCCAGGCTGAGCAGAAACAGCTGTGGAACGGGCGCCCCCTGTGGCCGCCGGGGAGAGGAGCTAGGGGCGGCGGTCGCTGCTGGCACTGCTTCTGTCCCCTGCCCCAGGGTCTGGCCAGGAGCTGTGCGGGGGCGGGTGGCTAAGCCTGAGCCCTTGGTCATTAGCACAGGATTCAACCCCAGGGCCCGAGTGACGCACGAGTGCTTGCAGCCCCTTCCTCGGTGTCTGGTGGGGGGTCTGTCAACCTCGCTCTGCTCCTTAGCCACCCTGGCTCTTTCCCACCACAGGAGAGAGGAGCAGGCCAAGCCCAGGGCCCCTTCCCACCATGGGGACAGGTGGACAGTGGGCAGAGCTGACCACACCCCCACTGTGATGAATCCAGATGAAGCGACCCATGGGCTTGGCATGAGGTCAAGGGCTCCTTGGCTCCCATCAGGGCCCTGCAGGGTCTCTGAATACCCAGCAAGCATGCCCGAC